>NC_064827.1:93366134-94026134 GCF_024166365.1 Elephas maximus indicus | reverse complement strand
AGGAGATTGCTAGGCCTTTCTTCCACAGCACAGCTGGGTGGGTTCAAACTGCCAACCTTTAGATTAGTAGTGGGGCGCAAACCATTTGTGCCATCTAGGGACCTTTCCAGGCACATAGTTGGTATTAGAAAAAAAAAAAAAGTTAAAACAACAGTAATGAACAATAATGAAAAAAACCAACCCGTTGCTGTCGAGTCGATTCCGATTCATAGCAACCCCATAGGACAGAGTAGAGCTGCCCCATAAGGTTTCCAAGGAGCAAGCGCCTGGTGGATTGGAACTGCCAAACTTTGGTTAGCAGCTATAGCTCTTAACCACTACACCAGCAGGGTTTCCTCAATAAAAATAAAACTTAGAGGCTGTTATTTTTATTTTCTGTTAACATTAGGAAGACAGAATTATGAAATAGAGAACAGTATGGTTCCTATGCCATGTTCTTTTTTTAATAGCTTTATTGAGATATAATTTACATAAATACAATTCACCATTTAAAGTTCACAATTCGATGGCTTTTCGTATACTTAGATTTGTGCAACCTTCACCACAATCTAATTTTAGAACATATTCATCACCCTCACTCCCCATCCCTTAGCCCCCAGCCCTAGACAACCACTAATCTACTTTTCGTCTCTATGGATTTGCCTATTATGGACCTTTCATGTAAATGGAATAATACAATATGTGGCCTTTAGCTGCAATCAGCTGGTCAGCAATGGGTAATGAGTGGCTAGAATTATGACTTGTTCTTCATTTATTTTTACAGGAACAGTAGCAAATAGAAATCAAAAAGACTCTCTGTTAGATTGTCTCATTGGTTGAACTAAAAGGATCTGAACAAGATTTGAGAAGAAGGGAATAGTTAAGTGCCACTTTCTTTTTCTGCAACCATTAACCAAATAAATCACGCCGGTTGAGCACATAAATGCATAACAGCCTTTCCTTGTTCATTTATTTTTTCTGGATCCCATGCTCAGCATTTGGCTCCATCACAAAGAGACTCCTTCCAACATTGAGTGAGTCAAGGACTCTGGCCAAGCCTTGTCAACATTTGCTCCTACAGCAAAGCCTAATACAGGGCCGAGAAATCCCCCTCCCTCCGCCCATGAGCCAGTGTATCAAGACAAAAGAGAGGATGCAGGAGATCTGGTTCCAGCCCTCGCTCTGCCACCAACCTCAGGTATTGTGAGAATCAAAGAGCATGAGCGCAAACCTGCTTTGGAAAGCGCCGTGTATCAGTGAGGATTCTTGGGTCGAAGGTTACAGAAGCAGCCAGGTTCACAGTGGGAAACAGATGGTGCTCAAACAGATTAATTGAAGAGAGTTTAATAAAGGGTTTCTTTTTTAAAGTGTGAGTAAATCAGAACTAGTCTTAACCTAAGCCACAATGCCCTTGCATTGGGTCCTACTCTGCTCCTTGGGGGAGTAGTTCTAGGGTCAAGGGGATGAAGGTCATGCCTCAAATACCATCCCTTTAAACTCTCCCACCCGTTTCCAGGGTCTTTTCCCTAGTTCCTAGGGTAGAGAGCACCACCAACGTCTGTACCCTTAGGCCTAGGAGATGGACAAGCGAAGCTGTTTTTAGAGAATGTGGATAGAGTTTAAATGTCAGATTGTGAACTCCTCATGGTACAGGATGGAGCTGGGTGGGAAGAGAAGGCAGGAAGGCCAAGGACCTATGAGCCTCCATTTATACTCTTGTTCTGGGTCCACAAATGTGAGCGATGGACCTGGGTGAGGTAACAAGAGATGGAGCAGTACCTCAGGATAGCAACAGCAAGAAGCAGGTATCAACTCTAGGCCTGAAAAAAAAAAAAGGAGCAGGAAAATGGGACAACTCCCAGAATATAGAAAGAGTAGCTATAGGAGAAGGCCACAGGCAGGATCTCCAGTCATTTGTTGAGGGTAGAGCCAAACTAAGCGGCTTCATGTTGAGGCAGCCAGGGGAATGTGGACCTACTTCGTTCACCTCCATCTCTCTGACATCCTGACAATGCTCGCCAGTGACCAAACCCAACTAGAGGCCTGAGGGCAAGAGGACACCTTAAAGCAGTTCACAAAGCAAACGGGAGAGGAGAGAAAGTAGATCTGGGGTATGGAATGGAAAGCATTAGGCTCACCGCTCAAGTTGCATATGCAAAAAACGTAATTTATTTTAAGAATCTAGGAGTCTGGCTGTTACATGCAGACCAAGAGCCAAACTGTAACCTCAGAACTGAAAGGCCATTGGTAGCTCTTCTCTGCGGATGCCTAGTCTCTCTCTCTCTCCCTTCCTCTCTTACTCCCACCCCAGCTCAGGTTTTCTCAATCCTTACCTACCCGCAGTGAACTGTATCTTCCTCTCAGCTCCTAAATTGACAGACTGCAGCTCCAGATTCCTTCAGGGACTAACACCTTTTGCTTGGTCACAACTTGAAATCTTTAGGAGAGGGAAACTGCTTGCCACAGTCTGTGTCAGGTTGTCTTCACTGAGCGCAGTCAACTCTGGTCAGAAAGGTGGAGTCACGTAGTCCAAACAAGGCTGGACATGGACGCTATCATGTGTCAAGTCTCACCATACTGCTTTTATCCCACATCACTAAAGAAGAAATACAAATGACTTATAAACATAGGGAAAGGTGTTCAACCTTACCAGTAATCAAAGAATGCAATTTAAAACCAGATATCACTTTGTACCAAGTAGGTGGGCAAAGATTAAGAAGACAGGTAATGCCCAGGATAGGTGCTGGGAGATGGGAAATCTCATACGTGACTCAAGGAAATGCAAATTGGTTCAACCTTTCAGGAGGGTGACCTGGCAACATTCGTCAAAATTTTAAATGTATATTCTGTCTCATTTAACAATTCCAGGAATATAACCAGAGGGAACAATCAGCCAAGCATATAAAAATATATATTTTTTGTAGTCGTTAGGTGCTGTAGAGTCAATTTTGACTCAGGGCAACCCCGTGTGACAAAGTAAAACTCCCTTATAGAGTTTTCTCAGCTGTAATTTTTGCAGAAGCGGATCATTAAGCCTTTCTTTCACAGAGCCTCTGAGTGGATATGAATCACCTATCTTTTGGTTAGCAGTTGAGCGCTTAAATCATAGGACTCCTAAAAATATATGTACAAGGTATTCACTTCCATGATTATTTTGGGAACAATCAATAGAGGATTTTACTAAAAATTATGGTAGGTCTGTAAAGCAAGGTGGAGGCCGTGGTGATTTAGTGGTAGAATTCTCGACCGAGAATTCCTATACATCTCATATGCAGCCACCACCCGTCTGTCAGTGGAGGCATGACTGTTGCTATGATGCTGCATAGGATTTAGTGAAGCTTCCAGACTAAGATGGACTAAGAAGAAAGGCCTGGCAATCTACTTCTGAAAATAAACCAGTGAAAACCCTATGGATGACAACCATCTGATCTACAGCCAGTCACGGAATGGTGCAGGACTGGGCAGTGTTTTGCTTCATTGTGCCCGAGGTCTCCATGACTCAGGGGATGACTGCACAGCCACTAACAATAGAGTGGGATAATACGCAGATGCTAGAAAAAATTACGTCACTGTATTTATTAACACAGAAAGGCATCTACATTACTGAGAACATTCCACTAAAAACTGTATTAAGCCTTGTTTTTAAAATAGAAAACATCATAGAGAGATGATGGAGACAGAAATTTTACGTATCAGGATTCTAGTGGTGAAAGGTGCTTGGGCTGACTGAAAAAAACCCATCAGAGAAGGGGATTAACTGCACTCCTTGCGAGGCCGGGGGCTACACTTGACTGGGAAGGTCACGTGTCTTTAGTTCAGGGACTGATGCGGAGAAGGCGTTTGTGTAAGGCAAGAGCCTCAGCAAAGAGGGGCTGAGCAGAAGGGACAGAGCGAGCATGAGTGCAGGTGCCACGTATGAGTTTCTTGTAGCTGCTGTAACAAATGAGCACAAACCAGGTGCCTTAAAGCAACGGAAACATATTCTATCACAGTTCCAGAGGCCAGAAGTCAGAAATCAAGGTGTTGATAGGACCATGCTACTTCAGATTTAGAGAAGAATCCATCCTTGCCTCTTCTGGCTTCTGGTGGCTCTAGGCATTCCTTGGCTTGTGGCGGCATCACTGCAGTCTCTGCCTTCACCTTCACGTGACTTTCTCTGTGTGCCTCTTGCAAGGATACTTGTTACTGGATTCGAGGCCCACTCAGATAATCCAAGATAATCTCATCTCGAGATCCTAGACTTAATTACATTTGCAAAGGCCCTTCTTTCAAATAAGGCCACATTCATAGTTTCCAAGGGTCAGGAAGTGAACATATTTTTTTTTTTTTGGGGGGGGCCACCATTCAACTCACTACATGCCACAAAAGGGAACTTTTGGGGAGAAAAAGAAAGACCTAAAATAGACTGCAGAAAATTTTATGTGTGTATGTGCTTTAAGTGAAAGTTTACAGTTCAAGTCAGTTTCTCATACAAAAATTTATATACACATTGTTATGTGACCATAGTTGCTCTACCTATACTGTGACAGCACACTCTGCTTTCTACCCCGGATTCCCCACGTCCATTCAACCAGCTGCTGTCCCTCTCTGCTTTCTCATCTTGCCTCCAGACAGGAGCTGCCCATTTAGTCTTACGTATCTTCTTGAGCTAAGAAGCACACTCTATGTAAATATCAGTTTATGTCTTATAGTCCAGTCTAATCTTTGTCTGAAGAGTTGGCTTTGGGAATGGTTTTAGTTTTGGGCTAACAGAGAGTCCAGGTGCCATGTCTTCTGGGATTCCTCCAGTCTCAGTCAGACCATGAAGTCTGGTCTTTTTTCTAGAATTTGAGTCCGGTATCTCATTTCCTCCTGCTCCTTCAGGTACTCTCTGTTGTTTTCCCTGTCTGGGCGTAGACTACAGAAATTTTGAGCTGTCTTTAATTCTATATTTCTATCAAACTGCTATTTCTTTCAGTGGAGCATCTGACAGGGACTGGGCCACATGGCCACGTGAAGTCCCTAGGTGGCACAAAGAGTTAATGCTTAACTACTAACCGAAAGGTTGGCAGTTTGAACCCACCTAGAGGTGCCTCAGAAGAAAGGCCTGGTGATCTGGTTCTGAAAAATCAGTCATTGAAAGCCCTATGGAGCACAGATCTACTCTGACACACATGGGGTCACCATGAATTAAAATCAACTCAATCACAATGGGTTTGGTTGAGACCACTTGAAGCATCTGTTATAGTCTAATTACATAAATATATAATAAAATGTTTGGAAATATCCCAAAATGTTCACAATTATTTCTGAATGAAGAGAGTCCAGATCATTTTTGTTTTCTTAATTGTGTTGGCCTACATTTTCTGAAGTATTGGCAATGACAGAGTAAATTAAATAAAAATAAATATGTTTAATAGTAATAGTATTTTATTTATCCTTTTTAGTCTTACGGTCTTTTTGGCTTAAAGGACCTCACTTAAAATTCCTTGAAATGAAGCTTAAGAATTTATCAGTCAACAGATTTATTTTATCACCTAGTCTAACAGGAGCTCCCCATAACTCTGTTTCTAGCCCAGGGTAAGTGATTGTTGTAGATCAGAGAGGATTAACCAGTTAGCAAGGTATGCTGCAGCTTGCACTGAACAAAGTACAACCAGGCTTAATTCTATTTACTTGCTAATCTGTGGTGTGCAATTTCACATGGGTTTCATCCCATCTTTGACGTGGTGGGGGACAGGTGAAACTGTGCACTGTAGATTGGTGGGAAGGCACAGTTGGGCCCGTGCATACCTTGCTTCTTGGGTAATCCAGCCCTAGAGACTGTTAATTACCTACACAATAAAAATAGATGGTGCATGGGTTCCTAATGACATCAGTACCAGCCATGTACTTCTTACCCTTTGCCGTCCAGTTGAGTCCTACTCATAGTGACCCTGTAGGACAGAGTAGAACTGCCCCATAGGGTTTCCAAGGCTGAAATCTTTAAGGAGTGGAATGCCACATCTTTCTCCCACGGAGTGGCTGTTGGGTTCGAACCACCAACCTTTCGGTTAGCAGCTGCGTGCTTTAACCAATGTGCCACCAGGGCTACGTACTTCTTACTTTTATTGATTTCTTGTTTTATGTGAAAAATAAACCTCTATTATTTAAATCAGAGGCCAGAACACTACAATCTGAAGGTCAAGTCCAGCCCACCATCTGTTTTTGAATAGCCTGAAAGCTAAGAATAGTTTTTACATTTTTTTTTATTATTGAGGTATAACCCACTTACACAAACTTCACCATTTTAAAGTGTATGTTTCAATGGTTTTCGGGATATTCAAGGAAGTGTGCAACTATCACCACAATCAGTAATAGGACTTTTTTTTCCTCACCCCCAAAATAAACCCCAAACTCTTCAGCATTCATGTCCCAGTCCTGCCATCCTCCCCAGCCCTAGGTAATCACTAATCTGCTTTCTGTGTCTATAGACTTGCCCGGTTTGGACATCTCATTTAAATGGAATTATACACTATGTAGTCTATTGTGATTGACTTCTTTCATTTATCATAATGTTAAGATTTATCCATATTGAGTACTTCATCCCTTTTTCTGGCCAAATAATATTCTGTTGTATGGCTATACTGCATTTGTTTATTTGTTCTTCAGCTGATGAACGTTTGAGTTGTTTCCACCTTTTGGCTGTTATAAATAATGCTGCTATGAACACTTATGTACAAGTCTTTGCATGAACAGATGTTTTCATTTTTTCTTGGAACAGAGTTGTTAGATCATATGGTAATTATATGTTTAACTTTTTGAGGAAGCGTCAAACTGTTTTCCCAAGTGGCTATGCCATTATACATTCTCGCCAGCAACGTATGAAAGTTTCGATTTCTCCACGTCCTTGTCATTACTTGCTAAACTTTCGTTTTGTTGATTATAGACCCATGGTGTCACTAGGGGACTGTGAGGGGTGCAGACCACCGCAGGTGACACTGTCAGAGGGAGTGACACCAAAATGACTGTCTATAAAATTTTTGTGCACTGTTTCAGCAGAAATTTGTTATTTTTTATATAAGTATCCCTGTAGTTAGTTGTAACAATAAAAACATTTTTCTTAAGCCCAGCTTACATGTATCAATATATCTACAAGGCTAAAACTCTATGCTAATTTACTTTTTCAACCTGCTAATGTGCTCCAATCAAGAGCTGTCATTATTACCCAACTGCAATGATGCTTCAAATCACGTGGCTTTGTCTGCAAGCATGTGTGCGCTGTTATTTTCATTGCTGCTGGTGTTTTTATAGTTTTATAGTTGCTGATTTCGTCAAGTTTTCTATTGTTTTAGCTACAGTATTGTGGTAATTAGCATGGGAGGGGTGACACCGTGAGTTACTACACTGGGTGACACAAACCCTAGTGACGCCACTGTTACAGCCATCCTTGAGATGTGAAGTGATATCTCACTGGGGTTTTGATTTGCATTTCCCTGATGACCAAAGGGGTGGCTCAGTGGTTAAGAGTTACAGCTACTAACCCTATAGTGCAAGTCTGCTCTGTCTTATACAGTCACTATGAGTCAGATTCGACTTGATGGCAATGGGTTTGGTTTTGGTTTTTGGTTTAACGACTAACGATGTTGAGCATTTTTTTTTCTTTTTTTATTGCGCTTTAGGGGAAAGGTTACGATTCAAGTCAGTTTCTCATATAAAAAACTTATACACACATTGTTATGTGATCCTTGTTTCTCTCCCTATAATATGACAGCACACACCTCCTCTCCACCCTGTGTTTCCCGTGTCCATTCAACCAGCTCCTGTCCCCCTCTGTCTTCTCGTCTCATCTCTGGACAGGAGCTGCTCACATAGTCTCATCAGTCTGCTTGAGCTAAGAAGCATACTGTTCATCAGTATCATTTTATGCCTTATAGTCCAGTCTAATCTTTGTCTGAAGAGTTGGCTTCCGGAATGGTTTTAGTTTTGGGCTAATAGAGAGTCCAGGGGCCATGTCCTTTGGGGTCCCTCCAGTCTCAGCAGGCCATGAAGTCTGGTCTTTTTACTAGGATTTGAGTTCTGCATCCCAATTTTCTCCTGCTCCATCAGGGATTCTCTGTTGTGTTCCCTGTCAGGACAGTCATTAGTGGTAGCTGGGCACCGTCTAGTTCTTCCCACCCCAGGCTGATGGAGTCTCTGGCTTATGTGGCCCTTTCTTTCTCTTGGGCTTATATTTTCCTTGTGTCTTTGGTGTTCTTCATTTTCCTTTGCCTCGGGTAGATGCATCTTAGATGGGTGCTTGCTAGATTTTAAGATCCCAGACGCCACTCACTAAAGTGGGATGCAGAACGTTTTCTTAACACACTTAATACAATTGACCTAGATGTCCCCTGAAACCGTGGTACCCAGACCCCCACCCCTGCTACTCTGTCCCTTGAAGTATTTGGTTATATGCAGGAAACTTCTTAGCTTTTGGATTAGTCCAGTTGTGCTGACTTCCCCTGTATTGTGTGTTGTCCTTCCATTCACCTAAAATAATTCTTGTCTACTATCTAGTTAGTGAGTACCCCTCCTTCCCTGTCCACGCTCATAACCATCAAACAATATTTTCTTCTGCGCTTAAACCTTTTCTTGACTTCTTGTAATAGTGGTCTCATACCATATTTGTCCTTTTGCAACCGACTAGTTTCACTCAGCATAATGCCTTCCAGATTCATCCATGTTATGAGACATTTCACAGATTCTTCATTGTTCTTTATCATTGTGTAGTATTCCATTGTGTGACTATAACATAATTTGTTTATCCATTCATCCGTTAATGGACACCTTGGCTGTTTTCATCTTTTTACTATTGTAAACAGTGCTGCAATGAACATGGGTATGCATATATCTATTCATGTGAGGGCTCTTATTTCTCTAGGATATATTCCAAAGAGTGAGATTGCTGGGTCGCATGGTAGATCTATTTCTAGATTTTTTAAGGAAGTGCCAAATCGATTTCCAAGGTGGTTGAACCATTTTACATTTCCACCAGCAATGTGTAAGTGTTCCATTCTCTCCACAACCTCTCCAACATTTCTTATTTTGTGTTTTTTGGATTAATGCTAGCCTTGTTGGGGAGGGATGGTATCTCATTGTAGTTTTGATTTGCATTTCTCTAATGGCTAGTGATGGTGAGCATTTCCTCAAGTATCTGTTAGCCACCTGGATGTCATCCTTGGTGAAGTGTCTGTTCACATCCTTTGCCTATTTTTTAATTGGGTCATTTGTCTTTTTGTTGTTGAGGTTTTGCAGTATCTTGTAGATTTTAGAGATTAGACACTGATCGGATTTGTAGTAGCCAAAGATTTTTTCCCATTTGGTAGGTTGTCTTTTTACTTTTTTGGTGAAGTCTTTGGATGAGCTTAAGTGTTTGATTTTTAGAAGCTCTCAGTTATCTAGTTTCTCTTCCGGTGTTTGTCCTTTGTTAGTTATGGTCTGTATTCTATTTATGCCATGTATTAGACCTCCTAGCATTGTCCCTACTTTTTCTTCCATGATCTTTATCATTTTAGATTTTATATGTAGGTCTTTAATCCATTTTGAGTTAGTTTTTGCACATGGTGGGAGGTATGGGTCTTATTTCATTTTTTTGCAGATGGATATCCAGTTATGCCAGCACCATTTGTTAAAGAGACTGTGTTTTCCCCATTTAACCAACTTTAGGCCTTTGTCAAATATCAGCTGCTCAGAAGTGGATGAATTTACGTCTGGATTCTCAATTCTGTTGCATTGGTCTATGCCTCTGTTGTACCAGTACCAGGATGTTTTGACTACTATGGTGGTGTAATAGATTCCAAAATCAGGCAGTGCGAGGCCTCCCACTTTGTTTTTCCTTTTCAGTAATGCTTTACTTATCTGGGGCTTCTTCCCTTTCTGTATGAAGTTGGTGATTTGTTTCTCCTTCTCATTAAAAAATGCCATTGGAATTTGGGTTGGGATTGCATCGTATCTATAGATTGCTTTGGGTAGAATAGACATTTTCACAATGTTGAGTCTTCCTACTTATGAGCAAGATATGTTTTTCCACTTATGTAGATCTCTTTTGGCTTCTTATAGTAGTGTCTTGTAATTTTCTTTGTGTAGGTCTTTTACGTCTCTGGTTAGATTTATTCCTAAGTATTCTGTCTTCTTGGGGTCTCTCACAAATTGTATTGATTTGGTAATTTCTTCTTCAAGGTTCTCTTTGTTGGTGTAGAGGAATCCTACTGATTTTTCTATGTTTACCTTGTATCCCGATGCTTTGCTGAGCTCTTCTATTAGTTCCAGTAGTTTTCTTGTGGATTCTTTGGGGTCTTCTGTGTATAAGATCCTGTCATCTGCAAGTAGAGATGCTTTTACTTCTTCCTTACCAATTTGGATGCCTTTTGTTTCTTTTTCTAGCCTAATTGCTCTGGCTACGACCTCCAGTACAATGTCGAATAAGAGTGATGATAAAGGGCATCCTTGTCTGGTTCTCTTTCTCAAGGGAAATGCTTTCAGACTCTCTCCATTTAGGATGATGTTGGCTGTTGGCTTTGTGTGAATGCCCGTTATTATGTTGAGGAACTTCCCTTCTATTCTTATTTTGCTGAGAGTTTTTATCATGAATGAGTGTTGGACTTTGTCAAACGCCTTTTCTGCATCAATTGATAAGTTCATGTGGTTCTTTTGTTTTATTTCTGTGATAGATTACATTGATTGTTTTTCTAATGTTAAAGCATCCCCGCATACCTGGTATGAATCCCACTTGGTCATGGTGAATTATCTTTTTTATGTTGTTGAATTCTCTTGGCTAGAATTTTGTTGAGGGTTTTTGCGTCTAAGTTCATGAGGGGTATTGGTCTATAATTTTCTTTTTTTTCTGGTGTCTTTACCTGGTTTTGGTATCAGGGTTATGCTGGTGTCATAGAATGAGTTTGGGAGTATTCCATCCTTTTCTGTGCTCTGAAATACCTTTAGTAGTAGTGGTGTTAACTATTCCCTGAAAGTTTGGTAGAATTCTCCAGTGAAGCCATCAGGGCCAGGGCTTTTTGTTGTTGTTGTTGTTGTTGGGAGTTTTTTTTTTTAATTACCTTTTCAATCTCTTCTTTTGTTATAGGTTTATTTAGTTGTTGTACCTCTGCTTGTGTTAGTTTAGGTAGGTAGTGTGTTTCTAGAAATTTGTCCATTTCCTCTAGGTTTTCAAATTTGTTAGAGTACAATTTTTCATAGTATTCTGTTATGATTCTTTTAATTTCAGTTGGACCTGTGGTGCTGTTGCCCATCTCATTTCTTATTTGAGTTATTTGCTTCCTCTCCTGTTTTTCTTTTGTCAGGTTGGCCAGTGGTTTAAAAATTTTGTTGATTTTTTCAGAGAACCAGCTTTTGGTCTTGTTAACTCTTTCATTTGTTTTTCTGTTCTCCATTTCATCTAATTCTACTGTAATTTTTGTAATTTGCTTTCTTTTGGTGCCCAATGGCTTCTTTTGCTGCTCTCTTTCTATTTGTTTGAGTTGTAGGGTTAATTCTTTGATTTTGGCCTTTTCTTGTTTTGGGATGTGTACATTACTGCTATAAATTGACCTCTGAGCACTGCTTTTGCTGTGTCCCAAAGGTTCTGGTAGGAAGTGTTTTCATTCTCATTTGATTCTATGAATTTTTTATTCTGTCCTTAACTTTTTCTATAACCCAGTAGTTTTTGAGCATGGTCTTGTTCAGTTTCCATGGATTTGATTTTTTTTTACTTGCTTTTTCTGTTATTTATCTATTTTATGTTTGCTTACTGTATCCTAGCTTCTTGTTTTGTTTTGTTTTGATATGCCCAAATAGGCTCCTCGAGTGAGGCAGTTGATTATTGGTGCCTTTGAAGCTCTAACATCCTTTCACCAGGTGGTTAGATCTGTTACTAGGTGTATGAGCCCAGGAGTCCATTTACTTGTATGGTGTCCATTTACTTTTCTTGTATGGATTCAGCTCAGGTGACCAAGAGTGTGGTGCAGGCTTTCATCTACAGTCTTAGACAAGCAGGGGTGATTGGTATAGGCACAGGTACCTGGCTACAGTAAAGGGTCACATGTTGAGCAAGGCAGAATGTTGACAACTGCCCCTGAGTGTCTGTGAGGTGGGTGGGTTTTGCTGCTGGACTATGGGTGCCCAGTGGTGTTGGCTGTAGGGACTGGGAGACACCACTTATCCTTGGATCCCTGTAGTGGATAGCTAGGTGGCATGGGTGGAGCCACCAGTCCTCATGCCCCTGATGTGGGTAGGTGAGGACCCTGCCTAACAAGCAGAGCAATGTCAAATGTCATGAACCTACCTCTCCATCACATAGCTGAAACTGTTCAAGTTAGACTTCAGGTATATACCCTGTTGTACTGTACTGAGGGCGTATGCTGTTGAAATGGGCCCACACAAGTCTATGCAGCAGTGAAAGCCATTCAAAGTCCATGGACTCCTTATGCCTATGCCTAGGCAAAGGAGCTATTTCTGCCCTGAGTTCTAGCTTAGGGGAGCAGGCAGATTATTTTTTCTGTCTGTTAATTTGTTCCTTCTCCAAGGCCAGGAGAATGGCTCAGGACACGTGACAGGTTCTACTTCTCGCCCAGGGAAAGCAGCTGTCACTGAAGCTGGCTGAAGACCCAGTGCAGAGCAGGGAAGGGTCAGGTAAATGAGAGAGAGTTTTTTCCCAAAGGGGTGTTTTTTGATCTGTACAGTAGGTTAGACGCATGTACTTAACTTTTGCCAATTGAATGCCGCTCTTCTCTGAATCTGGGGGCATGAGTGGACCGTCTGCTGCTCGGTCATCTCCCACTGTGGAAAACACATCCCAAATGCCACTACTTGCCTCACCACGTTTGCACCAGCAGATCTGCCTGCAGGGTGCCGGTTCCCACTGGGTCAGGTCTGGCAACTCTTCACTGCTTCTGAACTATCTGTCCCTCTCCCTGCTGCTCGGTCTGATTCCTCAACTTTGCCTTTGATGTTCAGGGCTCCTAGATTATCATATATAATCAATTCAGTTGTTTTTCTAGGGTCTTTGTTGTAGGAAAGACCACAGGACGCGTCTGAATACCCCACTGTCTTGGCCCCGCCCCTGATGTTGAGCATCTTTTCATGTGCATATTGGCCACTTGTACGTCTTCTTTGGAGAACTGTCTATTGTCCGTCTTTCTATTACTGAGTTGTAAGAGTTCTGGATACAAGTCTCTGATCAGATAAATGATTTGCAAATATATTCCCTAATTCTGTAAGCTACTATTTTACTTTCTTAAGAGTATCTTTTGATGCACAAAAGTTTTTAATTTTAATGAAGTCCAATTTATCTTTTTTTTTTGTTGTTGTTGCTTGTGCTTTTGATGTCATATCTAAGAAACTGTTGCCTAATTCAAAGTACAAAGGTTTACACACCTATGTTTCCTTCTAACAGTTTAACAGTTTTAGCTCTTACGTTTAAGTCTTTGATCCATTTTGAGTTAATATTTGAATACGGTATGAGATGAGGGTAATTTTTACACTTTTTTCTATTGTGTTTTAGGTGAAAGTTTACAGTGCAAATCAGTTTCTCATTAAAAAAAATTGTACAGAAATTGTTTTGTGACATTAGTTGCAATCCCTGCAATGTATCAGCACTCTCCCCCTTTCCCTTTACACCCTGGGTTCCCTGTATTCATTCATCCAGGTTCCCTGTGTGTTCCTGACTTCTCCTCCTTGCTTTGGGGCAAGCATTGCCCATTAGGCCTCCTATACTTGATTGAACTGAAAAGCATGTTCCTGACATGTGTTATTGTTTTATAGGCCTGCCTAACCTTCAGCTGAAAAGTAGACTTCTGGAGTGGCTTCAATTCTGAGTTAGGAGGGTGCTGTAATCTCGGAGGTTCCTTCAGTAGAGTTTCTTACCTTTTTAAATGGTTACATTTTAAGTGGTTATATAAGTGCCTACATAATATATTTGCTTTTGCCTCTTGGCTCATAAAGTCTAAAATATTTACCATCTGGCCCTTTACAGAAAAAGTTTGCCAAATCCTTGGCCAGGTGCAGTCCTTACAAATAGAGCACTTAATAGATGTTTAACATTTATGTATGAAGGTTCTACTGGGTGCAAAGCACTTACCAATAGATTATGGGATGGGGGTGGTGGTTCAAAGACAAATGAGACCTCATTAGGGCCCTTACTGCATCTAAGTAGGGATTAATTGTACCTAACTGAGAAGAAGCCAAGCTGAGAATTAAAAATTCTTCGTGCAGAGGTTAGTCTTGAATGGTGATGAAAGCTGGGAAGTAAGAACCCTCTCAAATTGTTTTTACAGAAAGAGGCATAATAATTTGGAGAGATACTTGCCACAATTTGCATGTGCATACACGTGCACACACGTTGCCTTTCCATGGTAAATTTTAAAGAAATTACCAGAGACAGTGAGCCATCAAAGGGGACTAGAATTGCTGTCATATGAGAAGGAAAATAATTTGCAACATAGGATGAGTCCTTGCTCATCTTTCTTTTTTTGGCGTTGTTTTTGGCAGAGAATAATCTTGCATATGCAGCGAAGAGGTGTACTATTGCCTCTCCATGCAGCCAAAAAGTTAAATTAAAATGCTCTTGCAGCAGGAATCTGTCTCCCTTATGACAGCCCTCTGGAGCAGGCCATGTTGTTCCTGTACACAAGTGGGAAAGGAACACATTTAACATTTCAGTTTCTCCTAACGGACAAATTCATAAAAGAGGCAAAAAAAAAAAAAAAAAACAAGAAAGACGCTGCCTTCCTTTATATTGGGGCTCTATTTTTTTTATACCAGTGGGTCTCCCAAATCTCTGACCCTTGACAAGTGAATTCCTTGAATGGTGTATCAGTTAAGGATTGAGTTTGACTGTGAATGACAGGAAACCCAATTTACCTACATAAAAGAGGTCTGGAGGTAGGCAATCCAGAACTCTTTAGAGTTCCTTTCTCAGCATGTTCAGGGTCACAAATAGCTATCCACCTCCACCTTTTTATCCATGTACCAGAAGGAAAGAAGAGTAAAGGCAAAATGTGTGAGCCAGAAAAATCTGTGTTCTTTTCCAGAATCTTCCCCCAGTGACTTTCACTTCTATCTCATTGCCCAGAACTGTGTCACACGGCAACTCTTAGCTTTAAGAGAGATTGAAAATGTAGCTTTTTAGCTGAGTACAAATTGGGGACCTGTTGGCCAGGAAAAGGGGAAATGGATATTGTGCTAACATCTAATAGTGTCTGCCACAAATAGCTCTTTGATTTGGAAAACCCAGGACCAGATGCCCATCTATACAACTCTTCTTCTAGGTGGTAGCTTAAATCAGTGTTTCTTAAACATTAGCAAGCATATGCATCACCTGGAAATCTTGTTAAAATGTAGACACTGATCCCATAGGTCTGGGGAGTGCCTTGTCATTCTATTTTCTAAGAAGCTCTGCAGACCACACTTTGAGTAATAAGGCCTGTCATGGATTGAGTTGTGTCCTCCCAAAATATCTGTCAACTTAGCTGGGCCATGGATTCTCAGTATTGTGTGATTGTCACCATTTTATGTGATTTTTCTATGTTGTAAATCCTATCCCTATGATGTAATAAGATGGATTAGCAGCAGTTATATTGATGAGGTCTGCAAGATTAGATAGTGTCTTAAGCCAATCTCTTCTGAGATATAAAAGAGAGAAGCGAGCAGAGAGACACGGGGATCTCATATTACCAAGAAAGCAGCACCGGGAACAGTGTGTCCTTTGGACCTGAGATTCCTGTGCTGAGATGCTCCCAGACCAAGGGAAGACTGATGACAGGGACCTTTCTCCAGAGCCAACAGAGAGAGAAAGCCTTCCCCTGAAGCCGGCGCCCTGAATTCAGACTTGAGAGAATAAACTTCTCTTTGTTAAAGCCATCCACTTGTGATATTTCTGTTATAGCAGCACTAGATGATTAGAAACCCCCAGTCAACACCTTTTCCCCTCCTTTCTTTGTCTTGCTCACCATGAGCTTTTTTTGAGCAACATTTTTCAGGAAGTCGCAGCAGGTAGTGGCGCTGTCCACTAAACTGGCCCAAGCTACACCTTGGAGCATGTGCAGATTGAGGCGATCCCATCCTTTATGCAACCCCCCACCCGACTGTCACCAGAAAGAACGATATTTCCCAGCCCATGATTTCACCCGATTCCATTTGAGAAGCAAGGGGTCCCACTACACAGACATCTGAGGGAAGATGACTTAATAGCCGGACCTCCAAATGTGGACATGGGACGGCTAAAGGCGGAGAGTTTCGGGCACCAAACCCAACTCAGGGAGGCCATTGGAAAGAAAAAGCTCCCCAGTCCCCTCAGACTGGGAGCACGTGGTCTTAGGGTTGCTAGACCGCTGTAGCTCCTCCTCTGCAGGGTCAATAAACTTGCCACTTTCTGTTTCCCTTGCAATTAGTATCTGTCTTATTTTGATCGACTAATTTTTTAATAGGACAGGATAATAACCTGAGTGGCGTTCCAGTACAACCAAGACAAGGCCTAAATCACTGGTCTCCTTCTCACAAATCAAAAATCGACTCTCTTTTCTTGTTTTTGGCTTGTTCTAATGTGTAAGTTTAAATTTTTTATCATATTCATTCCATGCCTAGTAATAGGATGAAATAAAAAGTACTCAAATGACCTATAGCGTTCTTGCCAATATTTTTTAATTGGAATCAAATAAATCAAATTTGTCAAAACATCAATGGCATGAAAAACAACAAAAGGCAGGAGGAGTGTTCCAAATTAAAAAAAAAAACTAAAAATATAACAACTAAATCAAGTGCATAAGCCTTGATTATATCCAAAAAACAGCTATATTTTTTTAGACAACTGGTAAATTTGGAATAAGGAGTGTACATTAAATGATATTATGGAATTGTTAACTTTCTTAGGTGCGATAATCATATTGGGTTTTTGTAGGAGAATGCCCTTATTTTTAGGCAATGTTGGCTGAATTATTTAAGGGAGAAGTGTCAAGATGCCTGCAACTTACTTGCAATAAAGCTAAGCAAATACATATTTTGAGATAGCCAGAGGGGAGATAAAGGTAAATATGGAAAAAAAATTAACAAGCAGCCAAGAGTTTACAGGTATTAATTGTATCATTCTTTCAAATTTTTTGTATGTTTGGAAATTTTCTAAATAGAAAGTATAGTCGTATTAGAGTTACAGCCATGTAGAGTTGAGAAACTGATTATTCTTGTCATTTAGATGTGTTCTGAGAAATGACCACTTCCAAAGGTAGAGGATGACACACTAGCATACTCAATAGGAAAATATTTGTAATGAAGAAAATATTCGCTATTCCAAAGAGCTCCCCTCCTCTGGGATCCCAGAGGCCATTGTAAAAATCTAAGCCTTTCTAGGGTATGTTGCAACTGCATTGATTGATGATAGGTCTCTCTCCCCGAGGGGACTGGAAATTCTATCAGGAAAGAGACCGAGTTTTACTCTTTCCTATGACTCCTATCACAGACCATAATAAACATGTGTGAAGGAAGGAAAGAAGGAAGGAATTGACTGACAGCATCATACCAGGGTAGTTTTGGAAGGCAACCTTGGAGCCAAATTCAGAATCAGAAATAATCTTGGCCCTGGATGTGTGCCCTGAGAGAAGAGGTGTGCCTGGCTGGTTCAGCTCTGTCGCCTTGAGGTCACTAAACCCGTCAGACTTGTTTGCAATGGCAAGCAGGTCATTCGAAGCCCGTTCCTCAGTGCCTTCAGGGTCCTAGGAAGTGCTTTCCTCACACAATGAATAAAGAGCCAAAGAAAATAAAGATGACAACCTTTTAAAAAAATCAAACAGAAACAAAAAAACACTCAGGTTGAAGAGGAGTCATTTGGTTAGATTATATCATCATTTGCTGGGATCTCTTTGCTCTTCAGATTCGACAGTGCGATGCTAGATTGTTCAGCCTTATTAGCAATACTCTTATTTCTTCAGATCCATCTAAACAATCCTGATACACGTACAGGTCTTTCTGACAAATTGGTCTTAATAACCAACTGATACTACTGTATTAAAGGGAGACAACGCTTGTACTAAGAACAGATTCAGGGGAGGTTGAAGAAAGAATAATTCTTACTACCTATTCAGAAAATTTTTTTGAAAATTTGCTGTTCCTAAATAGTTTACTAATGTATGCATTTTTTTTTTTTTAACTTATCGGAGCATAGATTTCTAAATAGTAACTGTAGACAAAATCAAGATCATCTGGGAGAGAAGGTTTGGCAGAAAGGCAAACCAAAAACAATCTTCATGCCAACTCTAAAAAGACCCATTTATCATTTATATTGAACGTAACTACTTCCTAGTCCATGTTCAACTTGTTCTCATGACAAAGTAGGAAGAATGTAATGATCACGTACCATCAGTCTTTCTTACAGAAGAAACCAGGTACTGAAATGTCGGGGTATTGTAATCATTAATGGACACCAGGGTATTCAATGTTTCTCACCTGCAATCCAACACTCACCTCCCCACTTCTCATGGGTCAGGTATATCGGCCGTTACTCTTTTATTTGCAAGTGATAGCAACCCAATCTACAATGGTTTACAGAGTGTAGTCAAATTTATTGATTCAAGTAACTGGAAATCTGGATTTGAGAGTTCAGATCAGGTGATCATGGTCCCCCCCCACCCCGCCCCCTCTCCATCTCTTGGCTCTGTTTCTGTTTCACACCGGGGTAAACATGCTCCATATATTTCCAAAACTGGCCACCAGCAGCCGCAGGTTATTTCATACTTTTAAACTTGATATCCTAGAGAAAGACGGCCACATCTTTTCAGAAAACTCTGGGAAGTTTCAGGAACTTAGTCTGACACTGAACTACTCTCTGTGGTTAAAAACTGAACTACTCTCTGTGGTTAAAGAGATAGTTAAAAAGATAGAGTGTTCTGATTGGCCAGGTCTGGGTCATCTGCCCACCTGTAAACCAATCTCTGTGGTTGAGGAAATGGAGTGCTCTGATTGGCCAGATCTCAGTCATGTGTTCATTTATGGGCCCGGAAGCAGTACTAAAAAACCAAATCAGTTGTCAACTATTCTATTCCAACCCCTGGTGACCTCATGTGTGTGAGAGTAGAACTGTGCTCCATAGGGTTTTCAGTGGCACGTTGACGAAAGGTTGGCAGTTCGAATCCACCAGGCGCTTGCTCCTTGGAAACCCTATGGGGCAGTTCTATTCTGTCTTACAGGGTCGCTATGAGTCCGAATCGACTCCACCGCAACTTTTTTTTTTTAAGTCTAGGTTAAAAAAAAAAACAAACAAACTGGCTGCTATCAAATCGATTCTGACCCATAGCGATCCTATAGGACGAAGTAGAACTGCCGGTAGGGTTTCCAAGGAGCAAGCACTTGGTGGATTCGAACTGCCGACCTTTTGGTTAGCAACCCTAGCTCTTAAGCACTACGCCACCAGAGTTTCCTTATCTAGGTTATGGGCAAGCAAACCCTCATTTAGTACTGATCTGCTTAAGAGCTGATACTCAGTGTACAACTAAAGCAAAAATTTTATGAAACAAAACAAGCAGTATACTTTGATTTTGTTTGTTTACATTCTATTCATTTTCATTTAAAAAAATACTGGTCACAACTCAGAAATTTATCTGTGACGCACTTACGGGTCAGAACTGCAGTTTGAAAAACACTGCCATGAAGCAGCATAAATGCATTAATATTAGTGCTATTTTAGCTTTGTGAACTTCCTCGAAGTCGTACTTTGAATCTATGTTACTTGTTTAAGTTCTGACATCATTCCAGTGCTCTGCACCTTCATTTCCTAAGAGTTCTGACTTAGAACAGACCAGTCATTCCCTAAGAGGGGGCAAGTTGGTGTCAGCTTTCATACACAAGTCCTTCCTAAATCATACTCATTCACTTTCATTTGTTGTGTGCTTGCTTTTTGGTTTCTTACTATCTTCTACCACAAGAACCTTCTTTTTTCTCTTCCAGTTTGTTTCTCTTATGTCAGACTAATTCTTCCTGGCTTCAATTTTATTCAGCCAACAAAAGCTTACTAATTAAGGGATACCAAGAAGAAGAAGTAAAAATCTCCCTGTGAGGAACTCACAGACTAGAAGAAACAAACAGGTATAATGAGTGTGATATTGAAGAGAAGAACAGAGAAGGTGCTCAGGCAACAAGGAGAGATGGTGGGGGGTGGCGGGGGGTGAAGATGGTTTCTCAGAAAAGAAAGTACCCAACTTTGCCTAAAGGTGAGAGTTAATATTTTTGGAAGAGATGTGCCAAGGCATGGAGGCAGGAGAGGACGCCCAGTTACGTTTGTCTGGAGTTGGAGGAGGGTGACTGGAGATGAGGCTGAGCTGGAGATGCTGAACGAAGGAAGGGCTAGTATGTACCTCTGTAGGATATGGAGAGCCACCCACTCACTGCTCGCAGTCTGGGAAGAGGCAGGAAGGCATGGGGTCAGATTTCAGGGTCTCAGTCTTACTTCTTTCTAGTAGACTGTAGCCTACCTCAACTCTGAGATTGTCATCTTGTCTGACTCCCCAGTGCCTGGTACAGGGGCTGGCATGGACCAGGAACTCAATGAACGTTCAGAAGCATCCCAGACTACTAGCTCACCCTCCCGGCCCAGCACTTGGCAGGTATCCTAAACTGTGCTTTCAGCTGCAAGAGTAACGAAATGGAATTGCTGCATTTTTGGAATAACTTGGGGAAACAGATTTTCTCTTTTACAAAGAACTCTTCTCAAAACTACCCCTTCCTGGAAAGATGTTTTAAAAGAATAAATAACAAGAATTTTTTCTCACCCCACCCCCAGATCCTAAACATAAAGAAAACAGAGACATGGATAAAAAATAGAAGTATAAAAATAATTGACTTGGACTTGTGATGTCTCAGTTCTACAGTTCTCACCAGCTGCCAATGCTCTGTAACGACTTTAGGTCTGTGAGTATTTTTAATACCTTCTTGTAAGTATGAGGATCACCAAGGAAATAGTTAAATACAGTTGAGGGCAGTGGAATCTAGCTAACTTCATACGAGTTACTCCAAATACTTTTGTATCAGAGAATGAAAATCAACCAAAAAGTTATGGCTCAGAGAGACTGATCTTTCTAATGTATCTCTCTTCAGCCTTAAAAATGCATATGTGTGTTCTCATAATAAAATGTGGATCATACTGTTTATACATTTGTATCTTGCTTTTTTGGCTCGAAGTAATTTGAGAATTTTTTCCCCATTTAATTATTATGCCCCCATCTGTTACATATTTACATATTTAATAGCTGCACAGTATTTCCTTATATGAATACACCATAATTTATTTATCCTCTTCCCTGTTGTTGGACATTTAGGTTGTTCTGAGTTTTTGTTGCTGTTATGAAAAATAAAACCTCTGCACATAAATCACGTGGCTTCTCTCCAATTATTTCTTAAGGGGAGAATTGCTGGTCTGATCAAAGGGGAGGGGCATGTTTATGGCTTGTGATACATATTGTCGAGTTGACCAGCCCAGAAAAATCGCACAGATTTGCCTTCCCACAAATAACATGTTTCATATCTTTTTGAAATCCTAGCAACTTTCCACTAGCCAGTCAATTATTGCAGTGAACTTGGAGTCCAGTTCAGTTTTGCACTAATTTTAGTCATTTTAAAAACACTAACAGCTCTGATGCATTACAGAAGCTGAAAGTTCTTATTTTCAAAATTTAAATGAACCGATAAGAGCTCAGGAGTCCTGATAGCTCAGTGATTAAGAGCTTGGTTGCTAGCCAAAAGGTTGGCAGTTCGAATCCACCAGCAGCTCCTTGGAAACTCTATGGGGCAGTTTTACTCTGTACTATAGAGTCACTATGAGTCAGAATCGATTAGACTGCAGCTTTTTTCTGGTTTATAAGGGCTGAGGGAGAAATGTGACTAAATGTTCAAGGATCAAATTAGAAACGTCCAGGCGTTTTCCTGTAGGGGTCACTGTTACTACCTTTTTATGCCTGCAACAAAATATCAAACTGAGCCACACGTGTAAGAACGTATGCACGTTCATTTTTAATGCCGGAATCATCTACATTCCCTAAACTGTAAAATAAACAATATTAATAAGACCTTGCAGCTTAATAGCATCACAATTCAAAGTTCTTTATAAATGATATATGCAACTCTCTCCCCTTAATATGCTCCTCAGTTAGAAATTGATTAAAAGATAAGCTACTTTTTTACTCTTGTGAAACGCACTTAAGTTTGCTCTTAATAGAGGAAGCGTTAGCCAACGGCCTAACGCCACGAAGTGTTTACATGGCATAGGCTAACTCGAAGAGAAGGAAAAGAACATTCATTGCGGTGGACGACAGGATGCTCTCCCTCCACCTCCCCTTCTCTTTTCCTATGGTTCCCTTGCGTTCTGCCTCAAAATCTGCATAGAAGATAAAATGAGATGTTGTAATATGCACTCTGTCGTGTCATTTGAGTCGAAAGAAGTGCTTTTTTAATTTTTATTAATGCAGCTCAAACATGATCCCGATCTTGCAGGAGCCAGCCAAAAAGCCTGTGCGGACACACCTTTGCAAAGTAGCTGTCAGGGCTGGGGCAGGGAACAAGCCAGGTGCTTGCTGCTCAGAAAGTGTCAGCCCTTTCTATAAAGCAGGAGTCTTTTCCATCACCGCATGCAAAGTAGCCAGCGGTTTTCCATCCTCCCCACGCCAAGCCCCTTGTGTCTGGTGGGGGCGGGGGGGCCGGAAGGATATTCACTCTCAGCTCTTACATGTCTCTTATTTAACTGAAACCCGGCGGCGGTTGTTCTGTGAATGCAGAGCCACCGGGCGTAGGCCCCTCCTCACCTCCCAGACAGACAGCCGAGCTGAACTAAGGGCTTTGTCCAAGGCCAAGCCGGGCTCAGGAGTCCGGGAAGCGGAAGGAGCCGGTCAAGAAAAGTGGGGTGTGTGGTGGTGAGATTTAACCTCAACTTCAGGTCTAGGTAGAGACCTCGACCTCGCCCCTGGCCCATTTGCCCTGCGGCGGACTTTTGGCTCCTCTCCACTCCTTTTCCGTCGGCCGCGGCCGCCTCCACTGAGACTGGGGAGTTGGCGAAACTCAGTCACCTGTCGGAAGGTGGATTTGGGCAGGGAGAAGAGCCCGGCGGCCAGAGCGAGCTGGTTACAGCAACCTCGGCAGGCGGCCCTCTCTGCGCCGGGACGCAGCAGCCTGGGAGGAGGTGCTTGGAGACCCCAGGCCCCTGGCTTTGCACCTCTCAGCACTTTCGTCCCCAGGCGCTATTGGCTCCGGGTAGCCCGAGGGCCAACTCGGGCAGACGCCAGGGCTGCAGGTTCGAGACGCCCCGCCTCCTCCTGCCACTTAGAGCCGAAGCTCCAACAGGAACTTTTCCATTCGGTCTTAGTCTGCGGTCACTGCTGAGGTTTTCGGAACTTTGCAGGCAACGTCCAGTTAGGTCTTTTGCCTCCAACTAACGCTGCGCCCGCCGCCTTCCTGGGACACCCCAGGCCAGCAGATCCCACTCTCCCGCCAGCACTAAGGCCTCAACTTTTAACGCGCGGTCGGCGCCCCCTTCCTGGGCGTCCGGCTCCTGAGCCAAGCGGCGCGTGAGTCTTCCGGAGGCGGGCAAAGCTCCCAACCTCTTGGTTCGCCCTCCTCCCCCGAGCGAGTGAAAGGCGAGTGAGTGAGCCCGGATTCAGAGTGCACTCGAGCGTCACCAACGCTCGGGATTCGCCCCCGCCTCGCAGCCGAACCTCGAGGAGGGACTGAACCCCGGGGGTCCAGGTCTTTTACTCCGAAACTAAAGTTGCCCTGCGTCTTTCTCAAAACCCGGTTCCAGTCACGAATCGGCTGGGCGAGGGGCCGGACGAAGGATCCAGGCGCTCCTGGCCGCGTCGCCCCGTCGGGTGCTGAGCGCACCATGGCCAGTTGCTGTTGCCTGTCGGCGGAGGAGAAGGAGTCGCAGCGCATCAGCGCTGAGATCGAGCGGCAGCTTCGTCGTGACAAGAAGGACGCTCGCCGCGAGCTCAAGCTGTTGCTGCTTGGTGAGTGGCTGCGTGTCCCCGACCCCTGCGCCCGGGCAGTCCCCTCTCGGCCCTTCCCTTGCCGAGACCCCCGCAGCTCCTGGGGCCAAGAGGGCGCTGCGCCGCTTCCTCCTCCTCTCCAGGGATTCGCGGATGCCAGCACCTTGGGGGCTTCAGCGCCTCTCCTTTCACATCCTGCCGGGCAAGTTTCGAAGGCGCCCCTCCACCCCCAAGCACACACAACTTCTGCAGAACCCCAGCTTGGATTTTGGGGTGGTAGTGGAAGTCGCCTGATTCACACCTTGGGCTCAGTTCCAGCACCGTCCCCTAATCTCTCGGTCTTAAATGAAGTACTTTTGACTGGGTATCACTCTGCCGAACTGTGCTGACTTCTTAGAGACATCACACTCTGTGATGCCCTAGGTTTGTGTTGTTGTTGTGTGCCCCCAAGTCGATTTCAACTTATAGTGACCGCATGTGACAGAGTGGAGCTGCCCCAGCGGGACAGATCGCCACGTCTTTCTCCCGTGGAGCCACTGGGTGGGTTTGAACCGCCCGTCTTTCTTTTAGCAGCCAAATGCTTAACCAGTGTATCACCAGAGCTCCTTGATGCCATTGGTAGTGCCCCCATTTTACAGAGTTAAAAATGGAGGCATGGAAAAGAGGTGGACTTGCCCTGATGGAGAACAGGCAGGGCAGATACCAGGTCAGACGTGGGGGTGAAGCCCAGGCCGTTAACCACTCTCCTGACTCTGTGACCTCCTCACCCGACTCCCGAGGCTCCCTTTGGTGAAGTCCCTCTGTTTTCAGCTGACCCAAATCTCCATTGCCTGGCTTGACTCCTTCCTGTGGGTCAAACTCAGCTGCCCCAGCTGCGGTTGCTTCTTGTTAAGTAGGATTTTCTGGTCTCTGGGAAGAACTAGGTAGGACATCCACTTTAAAAAACATCTAACAGTTAAAGGTTTGCCCAATTTATACTATAGAGCAAGGATCCTACCTCCTCTACTTTCTAGAATCCTCTTCAATCCACTGACTTTTTGTGGGATATTTATCTTTTCCTTCCTCAGCATCAGGATGTCAGCTGTCAAAATCTTTCTACATAGCCCATAGGATTTTGACTTTTTTCTACCCCTTCCACCCCAGGACCCTCATTTTGTTTCTGCTCATCCCTGACTAGCTTGTCGTCTATCTCTATGACAACTATCGTGCTAGAAAGTTTCCAAACCACTTAGAGCTATCCAGAATCCCAAGGATAGACTTTAAAACCTCAGATTTCTTTTATTTATTTATGTTGCTTTAAGTGAAAGTCTACAAATCAAGTCAGTCTCTCATGCAAAAACTTACACCCACCTTGCTATGTACTCCTAGCTCCTCTCCCCCTAATGAAACAGCACACTCCTCCTCTCCACCCTGTGTTCCCCATGTCCATTCAACCAGCTCCTGTCGCCCTCTGCCTTTTCCTCTCATCTCCAGACAGTAGCTGCCCAGATCGTCTCATGAATCTTAAGCCAAGAAGCTCACTCCTCACCAGTATCATTTTCTGTTTTATAGTCCAGTCCAATCCCTGTTTGAAGAGTTGGCTTTGGGAATGGTTGCAGTCTTGGGCTAACAGAGGGTCTGGGGACCGTGACCTCTGGGGTCTCTCTAGTCTCGGTCAGACCGTTAAGTCTGGTCTTTTTACAAGAATTTGACGTTTGTATCCAGCTGTTTTCCTGCTTCATCAGGGATTCTCTGTTGTGTTCCCTGTCAGGGCAGTCATTGGTGGTAGCTGGGCACCATCTAGTTCTTCTGGTCTCAGGCTGATATAATCCCTGTAAAACCCAGATTTCTTTTAGTCTTTAAGGGACTGGCACATACTTCCATTTTTTCTTCTCAAGACAAAGGAAGAAGCAATGATTCAGATAGAAGTATGAGGCATCAGGGAAGTGCATATGTTGTTTTGTCTGAAGTCCTGCAGTTTGAGTGAAAAATTGACCTGAATCTCTATAATGGGTAGATTAAATGACAGGTGAAAATTTTACTTTGTAAATGGGAGTTAGGCCCCTGGGTGATGCAAATGCTTTGATGGCACAGTGAAAGAAAGATATGGCAATCTGCTTCCATAAAGATAACAGCCAAGAAAACCCTACTGAGCCGTTCTGCTCTGTAACCCGTAACACATGGGGTTGCCATGAGTTGGAATCAGTTTGACGCCAAAGGGTTTTTTTTTTTTTTGGCATGGAGCATGGAATGACCTGAAAAGCCACTAACTCTATCACAATAAAGCATGCTTTTGCAACAAAACCATTGGAAGGTGTTTCCAGAGTTCATTCAGTAGAGCTATTTGTGCTTAATAAAAAACATGGGTCAGTGTCCAGTGGGGAAAGATAAGAGCCGTTGTCTGGTTAGAACCAGTAATTGCAAGAATTCAGTGAGATGCATCTCATAGGAAGGAGATGGGAGAAATAAAGGAGACAACTAAATTTAGTAGAATGACTTCCTTATCAGTTCCTTGAATAAAAAAAAAAGGTAGGAGGAAAAAAAGTTCTGATAAGAACACTGACTAGTATTGTTTCTTGTAGGAAGGAAGCGTCTGAATAATAGCAAATAAATGGAAAAGTATAATCTTTTATTGATTTCAGTATTAAATGAAGCTTAGTGGAATGTTGGCTTTAATCCGGGTGTCTCCAGCAACTCCAATGGCTTTATTTTGGGTGCAGGCTTCACATTGGAACTCTCTGAAAGGAATTTGTATTTAACAGTATGCTGGTTTAGAGGTTAAAACACGTACATTCGTAGGCCTGAGTTCAAGCCCTTGGTCTGCCGTTTCCTAGCTGTAGACTAACTTTTCTGGGTTTCATCTGGTAGTAAGAGCTTAATAAATGTCAGCTATTTTTGCCAGTTTCAGCTGCTGGTGATGTGTCATTTTAGTTGATCAGTTCAGTTGTAGGTTGCGTGGCCAAAATCGAAAACTCATGGCGACCCCATGGGTGTCAGTGTAAAACTGTGCTCCATAAGGCTTTCAGTGGCTCCTTTTTTGGAATTAGTTCTCCAGGCCTTTCTTCCAAGGCACCTCTGGGTGGACTCGAACCTCCAACTCTTTGATTAGCAGCTGAGAGCGTTAACTGTTTGCACCACCCAGGGACTCCTTCAGTTGCATGGTGGTTTGTATACATTGCCCAGTTGTGCTTTAACAGAAATATCTTGCTTTTAGTTTCCCTTATTGTTTTCCGAGTCATAAACTGGGTTTTAAAGACTTTCGTTCTACTTACACTAAAGAGTTGAAAAATGTAGGTCCCAGAAAGTTTTATGGTGTTGGTTCTAAAAGATGCGGTTTAGAACTAACAATCACCTTCCCGATCTGGAAGTCTGTTAGAGAAAATGGCGCAGATATTGTGGGCTTCTGAGGAGAAGGTGACAAAATTTTCCTGCTCTGTGAAGAGGAAAGGGAGTGAAATGGGAAATATCTTCTCTTCTTCATGGCTTAGTTCATTCCAACAGACTCCAAGTGCCAGGCACAGTGCTCAGTGCTGGTGGTCTTTCCAATGGCTGTGTTGGAGGAGGCTTGTTCCCACATAACTGTCATTAGGAAGATGGTCATAAAAGCTTAATACAGATTAAGAGGCGATAGGGGCAGAGTGTGAAGGTGATTGCTCTAGGAAGACTGGATGAAGGAGGGATCATCTGAATAAGGCCTAAAATGGGGAGAGGAGGACCCTGGTGATCGTCCCCAGGCGGGAGCTTGTACAGGACATGCATAACTTCTCCCCACCTACCCAGGGAAATTGCTGAGGACAGTAAGCAGGTGCTCTCAGGGCCTGGGGTAAATATGAAAAGCCCTTGGGTACAACATCTCCTTGAGTTTTAGCGTTTTATCTTGACCATTTTTGTGAATATTGTTTCTAAAATAGATATTAATATTAAAATATTTATTTATGGCATATTTTAGAAAAGGGTCCCTGGGTGGTGCAAATGGTTAGGCTCTTGACTACTAGCTGAAAGGTTGATGATTCGAACCCCTAGAGGTGCCTTGGAAGACAGGACTGGTGATCTGCTTCCAGGAGGCCACAGCCTTGAAAATCCTGTGGAGCAGTTTTCTTCTGACACACACGGGGTCGCCATGAGTTGGAATCGATTCGATGGCGACTAACAAAAACATATTTTAGGAAAGGGGATGATGTGGCTTACCAGTGGCTTCATGTCCGCCCTGCCTGGTAGGGGTCCCCACCGAAAGCTACAACAAACCAACTTCACCAGCTATATGGTCGTCCTTGGGGGCCTCCACAAGAGACAAATGCATGTTCCCACTTTTTTTCCTGCTTTTAAATGAATAGAGAATCTTTTCAAAGAATGGACTTTTACCCTTTGTAAAATAGCTTTAAGGCATAATTTACATACAATAAAAATCACCTGTTTTAAGTGTGCAATTTGATGCGTTTTGACAAACAGGAATTGTTGTGTCTCCACTACCACAATCATGATAGAGATGAATCCCATCACCCCAAAAAGTTCCCTGTGCCCCTTTACAGTCAGTCTCATCCCCCAAACAGTTATTTAAACTTTTTATTTGGAAATAATTTCAAACATATAGAACTTTTGCAGGAGACCCTGGGTGGCGCAAATGGTTAAGCGCTTAACTGTCAGCTGAAGGGTTGGTGGGTCAAACCCATCTGGAGGCACCTGGGAAGGCAGGCCTGGCGATCTGCTTCTGAAAGGTCACATAGCCTTTGAAAGCCCTATGGGGCAATTCTCCTCTGCACACATGGGGTCTCCATGAGTCAGAATCAAATCAAAGGCAAATAACAACTACCACCACCACAGAACATTTGCAAGAGTAAGAATAGTCCAAAAAACACAGGCGTATCCTTTTCCCAGTCCACCTATTATTAACATTTTACCCCGTTTTCTTTCTCATTTCTGTGCTTTCTTCAGTTTCTCTGAAATGTTCGAGGGTAAATTATATATCCTCATCATCTTTCCCCTTAAATACTTGAGTCTGTTTTTCCTAGAGTAGGAATAATCTCTTAAATAACCACAGTCCACTTAGGAAACTTCAGTCATTTTAATCTTCTTAAAAAATGCATTGAGTTAAAATATATACAACAAAACATTTGCCGTTTTAACCATTGTAAGTGTACAATTCAGTGACATTAATTACGTTCGTCATGTTGTGCTGCCATCACCACTATCCATTTCCCAAGGTTTTTCATCACCCCAAACAGAAACTCAGTACCCCCTAAGCAGTGACTCCCATTCTTCCTCCCCTCAGCCCCTGGTAACCACTAGTAAATGTTTGTCTCCGTGCAAATGTAGGTTAGTAAATCTAATCTTGGTATGATGTTTTTGTCCAATCTATTGTCTGTATCCCAGTTTTGCAAATTGACCCGGTAATGTCCTGAGTGGCATTTCCTCCACCTCCAGTACAGGGTCCAGGATAGGATGAGGCATTGCGTGTAGTTCTCATTCTTTTTTAGTTTCCTTTAACCTGGCACATTCCATAGGCTTTATGCCTTTTTATATTGGATTTTTGAAAAATACTGTTCCTACCCCCATTCTCATAGAAGGTTCTTCGTTTTGGTGGTGTCTGACGAATAATTACAGAGATTCCAACTATGTGTTCTTGATGGGAACACTGAATGGTGATAATGGGTCCTTCCCAGGGGATCACATCTGGAGGCACACAACGTCCATCTGTCCCACATTGGTGATGTGATTGGATCACTTGGTGAAGATGTTATCTGTTTTATCCCCTATGTAATCTTTTTGTTCCATGCAACCAATAAGTCATTTGTGGGGAGACACTTTTTAAGTCCATGCAAACATCCTGCTCCTCCTCCAAAATTCCCTCTAGATTTAGCATCCATTGATGATTCTTGCCTGGTCCAATCTATAACATGATGGCTGCAAAATGAGGGTTCTCCTGCTCTAGCATTGTCTCCACATTTACCAGTTGGCACTCAGCAATCTATTGTTAGAACCTTCCTTTCTCCACTATGTATGCATGTATGTCTTAGTCATCTAGAGCTGCCATAACAGAAATACCACAAGTGGATGGCTTTAACAGAGAGAAATTTATTTTCTCACACTCTAGTAGGTTACAGTCCAAATTCAGGGTGTTGGCTCCAGGGGAAGGCTTTCTCTCTCTGTCGGATGTGGGGGAAGGTCCTTGTCCTCAATCTTCCCCTGGTCAAGGAGCTTCTCAGGTGCAGGGACCCCAGGTCCAAAGGACACGCTCTGCTCCTAGTGCTGCTTTCTTGGTGGTATGAGATCCCCAGCTCTCTGTTGGCTTCTCTTTCCTTTCATCTCTTTTGAGATAAAAGGTGATTCAGGCCTCACACCCCAGAGAGACTCCCTTTACCTTGCATCAGGGAGGTGACCTGAGTAAGGGTGGTGTTACAATCCCACCCTAATCCTCTCAACATAAAATTACAATCACAAAATGGAGAACAACTACACAATACTGGGAATCATGGCCTAACTAAGTTGATACACACATTTTTGGGGGAACATAAGTCAGCCCATGACAGTATGTATGTGTGTTCATATTTATTATCCATATGGACTCATGAATTTCTGGATTTTTTTCTCCCAGTGGTTTTCATTTTGTTATTGTAGTTAATCATTTTGGTGCTCAAATTGTCCCCAAGCTGTGCAGTGGGCACCCCTTTAAGCTGGCTCCTGAGTCACTGTGACATGCCCGCATCTTTTTTTGAGTACTTCTTTACTTTCTGACATACCAAGATGTTCCAGGTGCATCTTGTACTCATCCTGCCCCAGCTCTACAATCAGCCATTTCTCTCAGGGGCCCTTGTTCTTTTCAGTGGAAAATTGTACCTTTTCTTTCAAGATGCATAAAGCTACTTGAAACAAAGATATCAAGTCCACTCATTCAAATCAATCATAGTACCTACGCACCTGAAGAACAAAATCTCCAGTGCATGTAGTTGGAAGGTGAAAGTTTTGAGGCTTTAAAAAATCATAAGCTGTAAGCAGATATAGAGGGAAAAATCTAACAGTGAGCTTGGGCAGAGAGCAATGTAAAAATACGTCTTAACCCTAAAAGGGCTGTTTTCTTTAAAAATGCTTTTGAGTCTGTATCACTGTTTGCTTCCTCTTCTCCCATGGTATCTGAACCACAAAAGAAAATGTTTTATTGTAAGAAATCCCATGTGTGGGGCTGCAGAGAGGGAGGCAGCAAGATCGGAGAAGACAGGGTTTTTCAGTGAACCAGTGAAGCAAAGCTGCTGTTAATAAACGCCAACCAGTAACTAGCTGCCTTCCAGTGGGTTCCTACTCATGGCGACCCCACATGTGTCAGAGTAGAACTGTGCTCCGTAGGGCTTCAATGGGTGATCGCCAGGCCTCAGAAGTAGGATGCCAAGTCACCTCTGGGTAGACTCAAACCATTAGCCTTTTGGTTAGCAGTGAGCATGTTAACTGTTTGCACCACTCAGGGACTCTATTACTAAACATAGAGGTTGAAATTCAAGCAAAAAGAGGACTTCAGTGGAAGGGTCTCCGGTGGTGCAAATAGTTAAGTGCTGGACTACTAACTGAAAGGTTGGCAGTTTAAACACACCCAGAGGTGCCTCAGAAGACAGGTCTGGTGATCTGCTTACAAAAGGTCACAGCCTTGAAAACCCAATGGAGCAGCTCTACCCTGCACACATGGGGTCACCATGAGTCAGAATTGACTCGATGGAACTAACAAGAACAACAATGGAAGGGACTAACAAGGGCATCTCATGGAATTAGAAGAACTGAATCAAAAGACTGGGAAAAAGCAAGAGCCAGGGCACTTCTGGGGCCTTCAGCCGCTGGCATTTGTCCATCTTCTCCAGCACACAGCCATCAGCATGACTTGGCTCCATTCCCTTCCAAGCTGGAGAGCTCTCTGAGCAATTCTCAGATCCCTGTGAGAGAATAAAGCCTAGTGTAGTTCCAGGGTGTTCTCCAGATCAGTTAGCTCTGACCGTGGGGACATTGCAGACATGGCTGTCACCGGAGTGCAGGGACCCCTGGTGAGCTGAGCAGCCACTGCTGCAGACACCACAGTGTCAGAGGAAGCTGGGGTCCTAGCAGAAACCTAGGGACTCGAAAGGTGGAAGGGACCACAAGAACCTCTGCACAGACTCTAATTTTCAATTATGAGCAGTTAGCTTCTGATGACAGCTAAATTAATAGGTCAGTATATTGGTCCAGGTCCTTGGTTGCAGACCATTTAAGAAGAAGAATTTATTGGAGGGGGAAGCAGGAAACTCTCAGAAGTGATGGAAATTGGAGAGCAGGCTCAGCAAAAGGGCGGGATGCAAGAGTCTTAACACAGTGCATGCTGGTACTGGAACACGCTGCCGAGGACACTGCTAGGGGATTCTGACAGTTACCTTGTACACTGCAGCCTTGCAGATCATCTCTGACATTTCCTCCATCTTTGTGTCACTTTTCAAAATCTCAGGCCATCTCTTTGGCTGAACCTGGGTCACTTGCCTGTGCCCAAGTGCCATGGAGCAAGGAGAGAGGCAACAAGCATGGCATGGTGGTTAGGAGCATGTTCTCTAAGGCCAGGCTGCCAGTGTTTAAAATCTTGACTCCTCAGCTGGTATCCTTGTAGGTGCCTTAGTTTTCTCATCTGCTAAATGGGGCTAACAGCCGTGTGGGGTGAGTACTATTATGATACTTAAACGAGTCATTGTTTTTAAGTTGTTTAGAATAGTACAGAGCTTGTAGTGCTATTTATTTTTTTTTATTGTGCTTTAAGTGAAAGTTTACAATTGAAGTCAGTTTCTCATACAGAAACTTATACACACATTGTTATGTGACCCTAGATGCTCTCCCTACAATGTGACAGCACACTCCTTCTCTCCACCCTGTATTTCCCGTGTCTATTCAACCAGCTCCTGTGCCCCTCTGCCTTCTCATCTCGCCTCCAGACAGAAGCTGCCCACATAGCCTCATGAGTCTACTTGAGCTAAGAAGCACACTCGTCACCAGTATCATTTTATGTCTTATATTCTAGTCTAATCTTTGTCTGAAGAGTGGGCTCCCGGAATGGTTTTAGTTTTGGGCTAACAGACAGTCCAGGAGCCACGACCTCTGGAGTCCCTCCAGTCTCAGACCATTAAGTCTGGTCTTTTACTGGAATTTGAGTTCTGCATCCCACTTTTCTCCTGCTCCATCAGGGACTCTCTGTCTTGTTCCCTATCAGGGAAGTCATTGGTGGTAGCCGGGCGCCATCCAGTTCTTCCGGTCTCAGGCCGATAGAGTCTCCGGTTTATTTTGCCCGTTCTTTCTCTTGGGCTTATATTTTCCTTGTGTCTTTGCTGTTCTTCATTCTTCTTTACTCCAGGTGAGTTGAGACCAATTAATGCATCTCAAATAGGTGCTCGCTAGCTTTTAAGGTGCCAGACGCCACTTACCAGTGTGGGATGCAGAACATTTTCTTAATTAATTTTGTTATGCCAGTTGACCTAGATGTCCCCTGAAACCATGGGCCCCAGACCCCTGCCCCTGCTACTCTATCCCTCGAAGTGTTTGGTTGTATTCAGGAAACTTCTTTGCTTTTGGATTAGTCCAGTTGGGCTGACTTCCCCTGTATTATGTGTTTTCATCCCTTCACCTAAAATAATTCTTGTCTACTATCTAATCAGTGAATACCCCTCTTCCTCTCCCCACTCTCGTAACCATCAAAGAACGTTTTCTTCTGTGTTTAAACCTTTTCTTGAGTTCTTATAATAGTGGTCTTGTACAACAGTTGTCCTTTTGCCACTGACTAACTTCACTCATCATAATGCCTTCCAGATTCCTCTATGTTATGAGATGTTTCATGGACTCATTGTTCTTTATCATTGCGTAGTATTCCATTGTGTCAATATACCATAATTTGTTTATCCATTCATCCATTGATGGGCACCTTGGTTGCTTCCATCCTTTTGCTATTGTAAACAGTGCTGCAGCGAACACGTGTGAACATATATCTATTCGTGTGAGGGCTCTTATTTCTCTAGGATATATTCCAAGGACTGGGATTGCTGGATCGTATGGTAGTTCTATTTCTAGCTTTCTAAGGAAGCACCAAATCGATTTCCAAAGTGGTTGTACCATTTTACTATCCCACCAGCAGTGTATAGGTGTTCTGTTCTCTCCACAACCTCTCCAACATTTATTATTTTATGTTTTTTTGATTAATGCCAGCCTTGTTGGAGTGAGATGGTATCTCATTGTAGTTTTGGTTTGCCTTTCTCTAATGGCTAATGATGGTGAGCATTTCCTCATGTATCTGTTAACCACCTAAATGTCTTCTTTGGCGAAGTGCCTGTTAATATTCTTTGCCTATTTTTTAATTGGGTTATTTGTCTTTTTGTTGTTGAGGTTTTGCAGTATCTTGTAGATTTTAGAGATTAGACGCTCATCAGATTTGTCACAGCGAAAAAAATTTTTTTTTTCCCAGCCTGTAGGTTGTCTTTTTACTCTTTTGGTGAAGTCTTTTGATGAGCATAAGTGTTTGATTTTTAGGAACTCCCATTTATCTAGTTTCTCTTCTGGTGTTTGTGCATTGTTAGTAATGTTTTATGTACTGTTTATGCCATGTAGGGCTCCAAGCATCATCTCTATTTTTTCTTCCATGATCTTTATCATTTTAGATTTTATATGAAGGTCTTTGATCCATTTTGAGTTAGTTTTTGTGCATGGTGTGAGGTATGGGTGTTGTTTCATTTTTTTTGCAGACGAATATCCGGTTATGCCAGCACAATTTGTTAAAGAGACTGTGTTTTCCCCCATTTAATGGACTTTGGGCCATTGTTAAATATCAGCTGCTCAGAAGTGGATGAATTTATGTCTAGATTCTCAATTCTGTCCCATTGGTCTATGTATCTGTTGTTGTACCAGTCCCAGGCTGTTTTGACTTTTGTGGTGGTATAATAGGTTCTAAAATCAGGTAGTATGGAGCCTCCCACTTTGTTCTTCTTTTTCAGTAATGCTTTACTTGTCTGGGGCCTCTTCCCTTTCCGTATGAAGTTGGTGATTTGTTTCTCCATCTCATTAAAAAATGCCATTGGAATTTGGATCGCGATTGCATTGTGTTTGTAGATCACTTTGGGTAGAATAGACATTTTCACAATGTTGAGGCTTCCCATCCATGAGCAAGGTATGTTTTTCCATTTATGCAGGTCTCTTGCAGTAGTGTCTTGTGGTTTTCTTTGTATAGGTCTTTTATGTCTCCGGTTAGATTTATTCCTAAGTATTTTATCTTCTTGGGGGCTATTGTAAATGGTATTGATTTAGTAATTTCTTCTTCAAAGTTCTCTTTGTTGGTGTAGAGGAATCCAACGGATTTTTGTATGTTTATCTTCTATCCTCATACTTTGCTGAACTCTTCTATTAGTTCCAGTAGTTATCTTGTGGATCCTTTAGGGTTTTCTGTGTATAAGATCATATTATCTGCAAATAGAGATACTTTTACTTCTTCCTTACCAATTTGGATGCCCTTTGTTTCTTTTTCTAGCCTAATTGCTTTGGCTAGGATCTCCAACACAATGTTGAATAAGAATAAAGGGCATCCTTGTCTGGTTCCCGTTCTCAAGGGGAATGCTTTCAGACTCTCTCCATTTAGGGTGATGTTGGCTGTTGACTTTGTATAAATGCCCTTTATTATGTTGAGGAATTTTCCTTCTATTCCTATTTTGCTGAGAGTTTTTATCATGAATGGGTGTTGGACTTTGTCAAATGCCTTTTCAGCATCAATTGATAAGATCATTTGGTACTTTTCTTGTGTTTTATTTATGTGATGGATTACTCTGATTGTTTTTCTAATATTGAACCATTCCTGCATACCTGGTATGAATCCTACTTGCTCATGGTGAGTTATTTTTTTGATTTGTTGTTGAAGTCTATTGGCTAGAATTTTGTTGAGAATTTTTGCATCTAAGTTCATGAGGGTTATTGGTCTGTAATTTTCTTTTTTTTGTAGTGTCTTTTCCTGGTTTTGGTATCAGGGTTATGCTGGCATCATAGAATAAGTTTGGGAGTATTCCATCCTTTTCTGTGCCCTGAAATACCTTTAGTAGTAGTGGTGTTAACTCTCCTCTGAAAGTTTGGTAGAATTCTCCAGTGAAGCCATCAGGGCCAGGGCTTTTTGTTGTTGTTGTTGGGAGTTTCTAATTACCTTTTCAATCTCTTCTTTTGTTATAGGTTCATTTAGTTGTTGTACCTCTGTTTGTGTTAGATTAGGCAGGTAGTGTGTGTCTATAAATTTGTCCATTTCCTCTAGGTTTTCAAATTTGTTAGAGTACAATTTTTCATAGTATTCTGTTATGATTTTTTTATTTCATTTGGGCCTGTTGTGATATCACCCATCTCATTTCTTATTTGGGTTACTTGCTTCCTCTCCTGTTTTTGTTTGTCAGTTTGGCCAATGGTTTATCAATTTTATTGATCTTTTCAAAGAACCAGCTTTTGGTCTTGTTAACGCTTTCGATTGTTTTTCTATTCTCTATTTCATTTAGTTCTGCTCTTATTTTTATTATTTGCTTTCTTCTGGTGCCTGAGGGCTTCTTTTGCTCTTTTGTTTCTATATGTTGGAGTTCTTGTGTTAATTTCTTGATTTTGGCCCTTCTTTTTGGATGTGTGCATTTATTACTATAAATTGACCTCTGAGCACTGCTTTTGCTGTGTGCCAAAGGTTCTGGCAGAATATGTTTTCATTCTCACTTGCTTCTATGAATTTCTTTATTCTGTCCTTAATTTCTCCTGTAACCCAGTAGTTTTTGAGCAAGGTGTTGTTCAGCTTCCACGTGTTTAATTTTTTTCCTTGCTCTTTCTCTTATTGATTTATGCTTTTATTATGTCTTTATGGTTGGAAAAGATGGTTTGTAATATTTCAATGTTTTGGATTCTGTTAAGGCTTGCTTTACAGCCTAGTACGTGGTCTATTCTGGACAGTGTTCCATGTGCGTTGGAAAAGAAAGTATACTTGGCTGCTGTTGGGTAAGTGTTCTGTATATGTCTATGAGGTCAAATTGGTTGATTGTGGCATTGAGATCTCCCAAGTTTTTATTGAACTTCTTTCTGTATGTTCTGTTGTTCACCAAAAATGGTGTGTTAAAGTCTCCTACTATTATTGTGGAGCTAGCTGTCTCTCTCTCTTTCCAATGCTGTTAGAATTTGTTTTATGTATTTTGGACCCCTGTTGTTGGGTGCATAAATATTTAATATGGTTATATTCTCCTGGTATATTGTCCCTTTTATCATTATATAGTGTCCTTCCTTATCCTTTGTGGTGAATTTTACTTTAAAATGTATTTTGTCAGAGATTAATATTGCTACTCCTGCTCTTTTTTGATTGTTGTTTGCTTGATACAAATTTTTCCATCTTTCGAGTTGTAATTTGTTTGTGTCTTTAAGTCTAGGGTGTGTCTCTTGTGGGCGGCATATCCTGGTTTTTTATGCATTCTGCAACTCTCTGTCTCTTTATTGGTGCATTTAGTCTGTTTACATTCAGTGTAATTATTTATAGGTATGAATTTAGTGCTGTCATTTTGATGTCTTTTTGTCTTTTATGTGTTGTTGACAGTTTCTTTGTCCCACTTAATTTTCTGTGCTGAGTCTTTTTTTTTTTTTTTTTGTATATTATCTTAGTGCTATTTATTTTAAATGGCTGTTAAGTAAAAATCTGCCAGCCATAGTCTTCCACCCTAGGGGAAAGGTGGAGGGGCTGCCTCCTGCCTTTCTTGGAATTCCTCCCCAAAAGATGAGTGCTCAGATGCTGGGCAGTGCCAAATGATAAAGCTCTACAACAAAAATGTGAGACTTCACATAGACGAATAAAGAAGTATAGCCTTTTCTAAATGGACTGGAAAATGCAAAATCAAAGAAAAATCTCAGTATAAGCTTTTAGAGAACGAGGCTTGAAATGAAAAGGAAGCAAAAGCAGAAGTTGTCTTTAAATATGAAGACATTTAATTGCTGTGGTTAATTTCTTGAATTTTTTTTTTTAAATCATACTTTTATAGGGTCATGACCATTTCATTTCATGTATCTTTTCATCCCAGGAAACTCCCATAGCCATCCACTGTGATTTTCTCTAAAACATTTCACAAATCTGTGGACTTCTGCATTCCCACAGCTGTCATCCCAGGCTTGGCCTCATTGCTCACCTGTGTTTCAGCAAAGTTCTCCTAATTTCCCACTGTCCACATTTGACCCTCTTTGATCCATTCTCTAAAGAGCATCCAGAGTGATCTTTTTAAAATCTTGCATCAGATCATAATTGGCAATCTTAGGCTTCCGGGCATAGAACAGACGGATCTCTTTGGTACCTTCTGTCCCCTCAGAGGGTGCGTCTTAGACTTAAAGAGTCCATTATAGAGTGGGTCCTGGTGAAGGAGACTGAGTGATGTTCTTGGAACAGTGGAACAAAAAGGAAACCAACAACAGAGAATGGTGAGAAGTAATAAGATTTAGAAAGCTGAGAGTTAAAGCCAGGAAAAATCTGATTACTTCATGACCCAGTTCCTTTTAGTGGGATCTATTTTTCTTTTGGGCAGTGGTGGTTCAGTGGTAAAAGTCCTGCCTTCCACATGGGAGATGCTGGTTCGATTCCCGGCCAATGCATCTCCTGCACAGTCACCACCTCTCCGTGGAGGCATGTATGTTGCTGTGCTGCTGAACACTTTTCAGCAGAGTTTCCAGACTAGGAGGAAAGGCCTGGAGATCTGCTTCTGAAAATCAGCCAGTGAAAACCCCATGGATCATAATGGTTTGATCCTTAATCTATCTTGGGGATGGTGCAAGACCAGGCAGGGTTTAGTTCCATTGTGCGTGAGGTCGTCATGAGTTGAGGTGACCCTAGGGCAGGTAATAACAGCAGCAACATTTTTTTTCTCAAGAAGTCTATGCTCCCAGGAACATGTAAATATCAGAAGTAAACATGTGTGAGTCTGTAGCCCTTCCCCTACCTACCTTTCCCCACCTCCAAAAACTAGTTCCTGTTATGCTGCCAACCCCCTGTCTGGGCTCAGGACATCTGTCTGCCATTCTGAGGTCACTGATTAGAAGGAACATGTACTTCTTAGGAGAAGTTACGGATAGGAGCGTCAACAACATGGGAACTCTCCTGATGTTCTTCTCAAAGAGCAGGACCTGACACGTGGCCGTAATTTGAAATCCTAAGATGAGCAGTGGGTTTAGGCTCTGGACACCTGAGTTTGTTTTTTTAGTGGTGGGAAGCTCTGAGTACTGGGTATGTGACCATGAGCAACATGCTCCTTCTTGGCCTTCTGATCCTCACCTGTAAAATGAAAGGTTTGGAGCAAGTGACCTCTGGGATCATTCCATTCCTAGCATTGGATGTTTTATACCAGTGGTCCCCAAATGTGGTCATGGGACCACCATCAGCAGCATCAGCACCACCTGGGAACTTGTTATAAATGCAGCTTCTCAGTCTCCATGATCACCCTCTGAATAAAATTCTGGGAGTGAAGCTAGCAATCTGCATATGAGTAAGCCCTCCATGTGATCCTGATGTATAGTCAAGTTTGAAAACCTGTTTTTTAGTGTTGTACTGGAGCTCTGGAGCTGACCCCTTGTGACTGCCATCTAGGTGCCAAGGCCAACCTTCCAGAAGATATCTAGGAGGCCTCTAGGACTGACCTGCCTAGAGGATGCTCTGTTTCTTGAAGGTGAACCAATCTCGCCCTCATCAGCTTGGTGAAGAGTCTTCAGAGTCTGAGGTGGGTAGTTTGTAGAGGCTTTTCAGCATTTGTTTCAGGGTGCCAGGCTGGTGGGCGAGGAGGAAAAGCAAGCACATATTTAGCTTTTACCTTGGCAAGCATCATTGCACAAAGCAACAGGTAAACATCTTTGCACAGGCAGTTTAATGTGCTATTCAAAAAGCTGTGCTCCTGCAAATTGCAATGGCTTTATGGCCAATAACCATTTAAGAGTTCCCTTCTGTCATGGACTTAGTGGTGCGGAGAAAGATTATTCTAGTAACAGCTACCACAAATCAGTCTTCTGTTTGAAAATTCACCTTCCGTGGAGCATTGGCTAGTATTTTCATCCAAAGAGTAATATTCCTGGCTGTCAAGTACTTTAATTTGAATTAAGTGACTTTCTGACAAGTTCTTATGTTTTGTACTTTTTTTTTTTAATGAATGAGAGGAAAAGAGAAGATTTATTACTGTTTTGCCTAGAAAACATCTTCTGTATTGTTGGCCATTTTTCAGTAATCTAAAAATGGGTTATCCATGCTATAGCTATCTTGGACCTGCCATGATTAACACTGTCCTTGTTTTGAGTAACTCATCTCCCAAATTTTTGATTCTGTTGTACGGTTACTGTGTAATTGAGAAATACAAGTTAATTATGTTGCTAACCAATATCAAACAAATCAAGTGATAAATCATCTGCAGAATCATCATGTTATCCACATAGTGGCTTAAGTCACAGTAGTCTAAGTTAGTGCCACTAAAAAGGTAGTTGTGTACCAGTATCAGTCCATGCTTGACAAGTGCAGAAATTGAGAATAAGCATTGAGAAACATCTATAGCAATCTATGACGGTGGTATCCAAAGCTATTTTTATAGCATTTTATAAATGTATCAGTCTGTAACTTAATGGGAAATTACAAAACAGGGCCCTTACCACTGAGAGTTTGAGAAACACAAGTATAAACTCTTCATTTTATGGATGAAGTGGGGAGGGTCCAGAGGGATGAAGTGAATTGGCAGGTGTCAAGGAGCTAGGTGGTCAGTGGCTAATTGGCAGTAGAACCAAGGCTAGGAGTCCAGTCACTTAGCTTCCAATCTATTCTTTCATTAGATCAATCCTGCTCTTCATGTTGAATTTCCTCATTTCTAAGGCAACAGCAATTATAAGACACACCATTGATTTGAAACAGTGTTTTAGGGAAGCAAATGCCATAATAAATGCACAGGGCATCTCAGTTTCAAAAGTCATCTTTTTTGCAAAGGCATCTCAATTTCAAAAGTCTTAATTTATGTGGAAAATAAATCTTGGAATAAAGGACGTAAGGTGATTTACTCTTCTTTCTTTATTTCCCCTAACCAGATAGTACACATTTAAAATAAAGTACAGCTGCTATAGATAATTGACATAATATTCAATTTCATGAAATCAATTTAAGTGCTGAAATTAGATTAGAAAAAAACAAGCTCAGTGTATTGCCGTCAGCCCACTGGGTTCTATTTCAAGTGATTTCATCATGAAAACTTTCAAAATAATTTCTTCTTGGATTAATGGGGGTGTCATATGTAAAGAGGGTTTAAAAAAAAAAAAGAATAACCAAATATTGGCAGAGTTTTGGTGTATGCTATTGTTTGCTTCGGTGTCTGGATAGCTACGGATGGGCCACATCCAGGTGATTGGTGAGTCTAGGAAGAGTTTTACATGAGACCTTGAACTCTGTGAGGGCAGGATGTATGTCTTCTTTGCTCACCATTGAAATTGAACCCACAGTGCTAAGCACAGAGCTTAGCTCAAATACTGGTTGAACAAATATGTGTGTGTGTCTCTCTCTGTAGAGATTGACATTAAATACCAGCTGAGTAATATAAAGAATTCCTTAAGAGGCTAAGGTCTCTGTTGTTTAGGGTAGTCTAAGAAGGCTCATGAGAGGAAAACAGGCTTGGGCTGGGATTTGAAAAAAGGAAAATTGGAAAATTTTCTAATTTCTAAAAACTGGATTTTTTTTTTACATGTCTCATCTCTTGGCTAATTACTAATTTTGAGTATGAGCTTATACCTGGATTAACGGTGTCAAGATGTGAAAATGAGTGTGGATCCCAAGGATGAAATATGATTTGGAAAGTTTATCCCTTCTGTTTATATAAAGACTTTTCCTAGTAAATGTATAGGATGAGATTTTGATAGGTAACCTGAACTATAAACCAAAATCAAAAACCCAAAACCTAACCCCTTGTCATCTAGTCGATTCCAACTCATAGCGACCCTGTAGGACAGGGTAGAACTGCCCTATAGACTGTAAATATTTATGGAAGCAGACTGCCACATCTTTCTCCCCCAGAGCATCTGGTCGGTTCGAACCACCAACCTTTAGGTTAGCAGCAGAGTACTGTAACCACTGCTCTACCAGGGTTTCTTGATAATTGCTCTTACCTATTGCTTTATTCTGAAATCCTTTGAAAAAAATGGTAACTCATGATGGTTTTTATCTAACTTTTCAAAAATATTTGGTAAAATAAGGGAGTTAGAACACTTGAGTTTAGAAGACCATCTGACACTTAATTTTATGAATAAGAGATCTTGAAGTTCTAAAAAGAGAAGCAGCCGTTGCAAGGACTTAACCCCTTTGAAGTCTAAGACCCAGTTTGGTGTGTTAAGAGCCATGCCGTGACCTGTGCAATTTTTGCAGAAATTGATGACCTCTTTCTGTGCACGTAGCAGAAATAATCAGCTTATGTTACACTAAGCAGAGATATTTGAAGTGGCAAGGCATGTCCTCCACATATAAACACATTGCATTTGTTGAAATAAATCTTTGTAATTGGTGTTATCATTTACAAGTGGTTTTCAGATTTTGGAATTTTGTGTTTGAGTTTTAAAAAATGTGGGAAAGGAGCCCGAATGGGATTATTTGTTTTAAAATTGACCAACTAAGAATGCTAAACATGTTCTAGTACATTCATCTAAGGAACAAAAACAAACCAAAAAGTGACATTTGACACGGTGAATAAGTCCTCTCCAAACACATCCAAAAGTGAACTCATGGTCTTACTTCCTCCTCTTCCACGATTACGTATTTTCAACGATCTTTCTTATGTCAGCAGATGGTACCACTTGACTGCCCAGGTGCTCAAACCAGAATTCAGCGAAGTCTTTCTTAATTCTGGCCTCTACTATACTCAACACTAATAATGGAAACAACAATAATAAAGCAGTAACATTTATACACTCAGTCACCATTCTAGACACTTCAAGTAAATTGTCTCGTTGAATTCTCACAGTGCTTCCAGGTGCAGTTAGTATTATCATCTCCGTTCAACAGATGAGAAAACTGAGGCCCCCAAGGCAAAGTTCTCTAGCAAGAGCAGAGCCAGGATTTGATCCTAGGCAGTCTGCTGACACCAGGGTTTCTGCCTTCCAGAGCCAATGTCTCACCAAAATCTACCCGAAGGGGACAAATCTCTACTGTGCCCACTTCTTGTCACCCTCGTTGCAAATCTACTACCTCCATCCCTTGCTCGCACCGCTTCGTCATCCATCACTCCTTAACCCCAACTCCGCACTGCAGCAAGAGTGACTTTTTTAGAGAGATAAATTGGATTGTTTTTCTGCTCAGAATTTTTCTGTGTCTTCACATTGCCCTTGAACGCAAATCTACAGTCTGTACATGGCCTGTGAAACCCTCTATCTGTCCGCTGCTGACCTCTCTGCCATTAGTCCCTGTGTTCACTCTGATCCAGCCACAAGGGTCTTTTTTTAGGTCCTTCAAGGGGCCAAGCTCTTCCTTCATAGGTCCCTATCTACAGCACTCTTCCTTACTAGCCTTCTAGCTAACTGCTACTCATTTTCAGACCACACCTTAAATATTTCTTCCTCCTGGAAGCCTTCCTTGACTGCTCAATTCAAAGTGAGTCCCCTGGAACATTCTCCCATAGCATATTACCCATTTCTTTTTAAAAATGACATGTTTCCTGGTTTGAAATACTGTATCTGATGCCGTATTTACCATTTGACTTCCCCACTAGCCTCTAACTTTGGTGAAAAGTAGGGACTGTTTTAGCCAGTGAACCCTCAGCGTCTTGGGTAGTGCCTGGAACAGAGTACCTGGTGTTCATAAATATTTGCTGAATGAAGGAGTATACAGCTATTTAGTATCAACATAATTGCATAAAAGAAAGAACATTTTTAACTTCAAAAAGTAGGAAGGATTGTAGAAGATGGTACTTTAAATTGAATAAATACACATTTATGACTATTTGTCCTTTTAAAATTTCACCCTCGGATTAATGAAACCTTTATTACATACTGACATTGAACCATGGGCTAGTGTTTGGGCACCAGTGAGTTATTGTATGCATTTTATTTCATCTGTTTCTTAAGCTTTCAGTTTTTCTCTACGTGCAAATATGAATAGAGATTCTCAGTTTTTTTCTTTACCTCCCCTCCCCCTTTTTTTTTTACATAAAAAGTAGCGTATTTGTGGCAGAGACAGCTAGTTATTGCCCCAGTTATCTATTCTCTTTCTGTAAGACTAGGAGTTTTATCTGGGCGTGTGGACACCATGCTACAGACTGTATTTCCCACCTTGCCTTGCTGCTAGGTGCGGCCAGGTGAGTAAGTTATATCCATGGGATATAAACTGAAGCGATGTGGGCCATTTCTGAGTTGTGACCTTAAGAGGAAAGGAGCCTTTCTTTCTTCTAGAGAAGGATGCTGACGTGATGGTAGGAACTAGAGAAACCATTTTTTACCATGAGATGGATGCAGGGTGTTGGGAATGGAAAAGGCAAAATATAGAAAAGGCCTGGGTCCCCGACTTCATGAACCTGCTCCGTCAGCCCTGGACTTCATATAATTGAACGCTTTTTTAATAGCAGCTGAACTGGGATCCTAGTTAATAAAACATTAAACTCTCTGTTTTGCACTTGGCTTTTGAATACTCAACAATGTATCTGGCAGTTCTTTTCAAATACTGTGCACTTCCAAGGCAAAAAAAAAAAAAAAAAAAATCAGAATCTAATTTAGGAGAAGAGTATAGCAGGCTGTTCTTGGCTGGCTGGTGGGCAATGCGTCTAAAGTCCCCAGGTCTTTGTTCTTCATTTCTGCCACCTTCAACATGGCAGTGCTATGCCACATATTCAGGGATGGATTACCCAATAAGCAAGGTACGCATAGGCTTACTTGTGCTTACTTACTAATCTGTAGGGCACAGTTGTGGAATTGCTGAGGTGGTGGTGGGAGCTAGAGAAACCATCTTTTACTATAAGATGGATGTAGGGTGTTGAGAATGGAAAAGCCAAAATATGGAAAAGGCGAGGGTCCCTGAAATTATGCCCTACAGACTAGTACGTAAGCGTGAGTAAGCCTGTGTATACTTTGCTTGATGCAAGCTGGTGCGTACCTTGCATACTGGTCAGTCCACTCCTGCACATGCTTGCCTGTTTTTTCTGCAACTGAGTTTTTGAATATTTGATAGAGTTTTCTACGAGCAAAGAAACAGCGGTAGCTGCTTGTTTTAATTGATACTGAATTTGTTAAAGCAGAAAAATGTAAAAACTTGGTTTTCCTAAACCTTTAATTTTCATTTTAATTTTCTATAAATCTAGTAATTCTTTGTATAAGAATAACTGGCCACTTCACTTATTCTTTGATTTGTTTTTAATTTATTACTGATTAACTCTACTTGTTAATTCAGAAAACTAAATTGTTGCATTTTTAACCTTAAACGTTTTAAACCATATTTACACATTTTAAAAACTTGAATACCCTCAAACATTTCAAATCCCTGACAAAGCTGGCAAGCAAAAGCTAAGTATTTAAGTGACTCTGGTCTGTCTCATAAATTTAAAGTTATAGATTAAAATAAAATTCTCTTAAACATTCAGGTACTGTTTCTACATGTAATCAAATCAAATACTGTTCCCAAATGTAATCAAACCAAACTATCATATTTATACTGCTTACTCTGGTAAAGAATCACAACTCTCATAGATTGTGTAATATCCAATTCAAATACTGTAAATAACAACAGCATCAAAAAGTTCAATGCTGAGTCATGGTTACTATATTTACCCTTAGGTTTCATTTAAGAGTGTTGTCACTCTATGTTTGACTTACTATTCTTATTCCTTTGTAAAATTCAACCCAACAAAGGGCAGCGGATTTACAGCCTTGGCCTGAGAGTTAGGTTGATTTTTCCAACTCTTACATTTTCTGGCAACCCAAAGTATCACTTTTTCCTTTATTCCAATTTTCACCATTATTTTTTTAAATAATTTTAATCTCTGAATTTGAATCGATTGGATTCTCTACCCACCCACATCTGAAACGGCACCTAATTTCTTCACTACCTAATTGGGGTTGAGAAGGTTCTCCACTTTGTAAGCTCCTTAAAGCTGTCTTATGACCATCATCTCTCATTCTTTTACTATCACTTAACTAAAGAAGAAAAACTTAGATCTCTGATTCATATAATGAGAGACATGAGATTTATTCTGCTTTGGTATCCTGTGTCTGAGCACATATTATCAGTATAATATGGTTTACGTGTGTTTCTTCCCTTTCATTAGAACATTAAATTATTTAGAGGATGAGTTTAAGAACGAAATGGAATACACTGAATTAAATATAAACCCTAATCACAAACCATAAACCTTCAGAAAATTCCTCCAGTTGGCAGCCGTCCAAGCAAGCGTTTGGGTTTAAACGCTCCTTCTTTGTTCTAAAATGCATAAAAGTTGACTGAATAACCCCCTCACTGTCTTCTCTCCGCCTTTGTATTTGTCTTTGGGGAATTGCAGCCTGTCTGTAGGTAGCTCATGCGTGAGAAAACTGCTGGAACTTTCCCTGACCATTTTCAAATTGCCGTTCATTTAGAGTAATGAGGAAGTCTTTCTTACCTGGTAAGTTAATTTGTGCCTGCGCTAACGGATGGGACAGGTGGAGGAAATGAGGAGGAGGCTTTAGTTTATTTGACATAAGGTCATCATCATAAGGTTGGACCCTAAAGGTAGCGTCCCCAGTGAAGCCAATTCATCCTGAACACCCACACCACCAGGTAATTTGTAGTCAGTTAGCACTTGCAAGGCAATTTGCCTTTTCCGTTAGGATAATTGAACCAATTCTCTCTACAATGTAGTTGTATCTTGGTGCAAACCAGAAAATGGCCAGACAGTTACTATCTGAGAAAAGTATACTCATTTGTTTAGGAAAACTTGAGCATCTGAAGTTTGTTTCTTGTCATCTTTCTCTTTCAGACCTATGTTGGCCAAAAAAGAGGGATTAAAAAAAATTGTTGTTATGATTAGGAAAACTCAAAGCATGCATTAATTATACTATGATATCTGCTAGAGCTATAATTAGAAATAGTATTTCTTATTTGTATTTTTTCCAGAATTCCAAACACTCCTTATTATACTCGCTGTGTTGTCTATTTAATGGATTGCTTTTCCCTTTAATGTTTTTAAACTGTTACCTACCTGAGAAGGCTGGATGTTGGCTAAAGCCTTATGTACTAATTGCCAGAAATCCTTGGGCTAAGTCCCAGTGTGGCTTCCAATTTGCAGTGTGAACTTGGGCAAGTCACAAAACCACTGAGGATCCTTATTGGTAAAATGAGGAGACTGGACTTAGTAATGTCAAAATTCTCCTAGCCCTTAGTTTCTGTGGTAATCCTTCAACTGTGGGTGGAAGCATTAGTTTACCTTGCTCATTCCAGGTAGAAGGTGACTCTGTGTGTGTGTGTGTGTGTGTGTTAACAAGTGTATCGTGCCTGCTTCCAGAGTAACTGAAGAAGTAGTACCTAGCTCCTGTTTGCCTTGGTGATAAGTGGCAGAAAGATATTCAAATATGCCTTTGTTCTCTAACGGTAAGTGAGTTTTCTGGTAATATGTAAGTTTACACGTGTATTAATCTCAGTGAATCGGAACAGATTTTCAGGCACAGCACTGTATTAATTCTGAAACTTCTGATTGTAGAAATATCTATGGACATAAGAATGACTTCTGAGGTAATACTCTTTAGTCATTCCTTAAAAATCTTCTGCCTTCAATTTACTTTAAAGCATATGAGCATTTAATAATAATAATAGCAGTGTCCTCAGATAGCACTGGCTATATGCCGAATGCTATCATGAAGGTGTTATATCTACTCATTCACTTGATCCTTACAACAAGTAACTGAGGTACTTATTTCCATTTCACTGATGAGGAAACTGAGGCAAAGAAAGATTAAATAACATGCCCAAAGTCACACACTTGTAAATGTGGAGCTGGGATTTGATTGATCAGGCAGTCTGAGTCCGGGGATTCCTTACTCCCATGGATCCTCTCTACTGCCCCTGGTAAAGAACCTGCCGTGGGGAATCCACACCAGGCTGGGCATTGGAAAAGTCTGAGTGGAGGCAGGACTCTGGTGTGTGCGTCCATTACAGTGCAGTGGGACTTGGGCAAGTCATTTACTTCTCTGAACCACTGTTGTCCACTAGAAATAGAACATGAGCTGCAAACGTGAGCAATGCATGTAATTTTAACTTTTCAAATAGCCACATTTTAAAAAAGTAAAAAGAAACAGGTGAAATTAATTAAAAAAAAATTTTTTATTTAACCCAATTTGCAAAATATAATTATTCAACATGTAATCCACAGTGAAATTTGTCAGTGAGATAGCTTATGTCCTTTTTTCCATACTAAGTTTCTGAAATCTGGTGTGCATTTTACACCTGCAGCACACCTTAGTTTGGACTGTCCACATTGCAAGTGCTCAATAGCTAATGTGGCTAGTGGCTACCATACTGGGAAGCACAGCTCTGAACTCTTGAGAGCTAATGAGACCATGGGGATGGTTGATAACTAAAACTTCAGCTCTGAAAGTCTTCGAATCTATGGCTAGGAGCACTTTTATTCCTTAAATTATTTACCACGAGATTATTTGTTTCCTTCCTGCTCAAATAGCATGGAGAATGCATCCTAAGATAAGAATTCAACAATGAAATGACTCTTGAAGAATCACGAAGGCAGTGTTGTGTCAAGATAGTGTGTCATGGATTGAATTGTGACCCCCCAAAATGTGTGTCAACTTGGCTAGGCCATGATTCCCAATGTTGTGTGATTTGTCTACCATTTTGTCATCTGATGTGATTTTCCTATGTGTTGTAAATCTTACCTCTATGATGTTAATGAGGTGGGATTGGCAGCAGTTAAGTTAATGAGGTAGGACTCAATCTACAAGACTAGGTTGTGTTTTAAGCCAATCTCTTTTGACATATAAAAAAGAGAAGCAAGTGGAGAGACAGGGGAACCTCATACCACCAAGGAACAAGAGCCAGGAGAACCATGCATCCTTTGGACCTGGGGTCCCTGCACTGAGAATCTCCTCTGCTGGGAAAGATTGATGATGAAGACCTTCCTCCAAAGCCAACAGAGACAAAAAGCCTTCTCCTGAATTTGAACTTCTAGCCTCCTAGACTGTGAGAGAATAAACTTCTCTTTGATAAAGCCATCCACTTGTGGTATTTTTGTTATAGCAGCACTAGAAAACCAAGACATACTACGTGCATCCCAAAGAAGGATTTTCAGAAAGTCACCATGCTTTGGTGGGTGAAAAAATATCAATCATTGCTTCAACAAATATCTGAGAGCTTACTGTGGGTTAGGTGATGTTCTGGCTACAGGAATTCAGAAGAGAACAATTAAAACCTTCATCCTTGTGGCACTTATATTGTAGTATAACAGTAAATATGTGAGTAGTGTCGTGGATGGAATTGTGTCCCCCCAAAATAAGTGTATTAATTTGGCTAGACCATGATTCCCAGTATTGTGTGATTGTCCACCATTTTGTCATCTGATGTGATTTTCCTATGTGTTGTAAAATCTGCCTCTATGATGTTAATGAGGCGGGATAGGTGGCAGTTATGTTAATGAGGCAGGACTCAATCTACAAGATTAGATTGTGTCTTGAGCCAATTTCTTTTGGGATATAAAAGAGAGAAGTGAGCAGAGAGACAGGGGACCTCATACCACCAAGAAAGCAGAGCCAGGAGCAGAGCGCGTCCTTTGGATCTGGGATTCCTGTGCAGAGAAGCTTATAGTCGAGGGGAAGATTGATGACAAGGACTTTCCTCCAGAGCCTACAGAGAAAGAGAAAGGCTTCCCCTGGAGCTGACGCCCTGAGTATGGACTTCTAGGCTACTAGACTGTGAGAGAATAAACTTCTGTTTGTTAAAGCCATCCACTTCTGGTATTTCTGTTACAGCATTACTAGATACCTAAGACAAGTAGTATGATGATTTTAGGTTGTAATAAGTAGTATGAAGGAAAATAAAGTGGGCTAAGAGGATAGTGAGGGCAGTGGTGATTCAGTGGTAGAAATCTCACCTTACTTGTGGGAGACCTGGGTTTGATTCCTGGCCAATGTACCTCAAGTGTAGCTACCCCCTGTCTGTCAGGGAGGGCTGTGTGTTGCTATGATGCAGAACAGCGCTCAGCATAGCTGCCAGACTAAGATGGACTAGGAAGAAAGGCCTAGTGAACTACTTCTGAAAATCATTCAGTGCAAACTCTGTGGATCACGTTGCTCCAGTCCACAACCAATCATGGGGATGTGCAGACCAGGCAGTGTTTCATTCTGTTGTGCATGGGGTCTCCATGAGTCTGAAGCCCACTTGATGACAGCTGACAGCAACAAGTGGGAACTGGGATGGACCTCACCAGATAGATGGTACTCACCTACGTAGAACAAGAGAGAAAGCATTTCAGAAATTCTAGACTGTAAATAAATGTCCCTTAAAATTGATTTCCCTTTAGTACTTAAATTTCTTTCTCCTGATATTCCAGTCAATTTGGAATAATTTTTGAGAAGCCCTGGGAGAGCTTATTCTCCTCTAGAAGGCCAATGGTTAATTTGGGGACTGATGGAATCAAGTTGTGGCCACATTTCTTCATGGGAAGAGGTTCTGTGATATGCTGCCGTTACATTGGTTACAGCAATTAAACCATTTGCCTTTATTCCACAGGCAACTGAGAACTTTCTTTGTGCCAAGGACTGTGAGTACAGAGAAGAATATGATTGACAAATGTAAATAGATTAGCAATGAAATAAAGACCTTGGTTGTGCCAAGTTTGCAAACCTTTAAGGAAGAAAGCTGGTTTCTGCTACTTTAAGTACTTTTGGCATTTATAATAAATTAGGACTGTGGGAGTATTTACAGTCTACCACCCCCTGACAGTTGCTTGAATGAAAAGATTCTTTCTTACTGGGGCAGTCTGTGGGCTCTCCATGGGGGAATCCAGGCAGAGTGGATGATGCAGAGAGAATGTTAAGAAGTGGTGGTGAGGCAGAGGGCAAGTTCATCTCTGATCTAGAACTGCAGGTGGGGAAGAGGGAGGAGAGAGAAAAACCATGGGACTAGATGTTAGAGGGGCTTTGTTGGAGGGAGTGTTGAGACTAGGAGAGTTTCAGGAAGCATTTTCTGCCTGCGTGGAAGATATTAAGAGGAGCGGTGATAAGGAGAGAACATTTGAAGATGCTGGTGTTGTTAGGTGCCATCGAGTCAGTTCTGACTTATAGTGTCCCTATGTACAATAGAACAAAACACTGCCTGGGGTAGTGAAAAGACAACACACAATACAGGAGAGGTCAGTACAATTGGACTAAACCAAAAGCAAAGAAGTTTCCTGAATAAACTGAATGCTTCGCAGGGGTGGGGGTTTGGGGACCATGGTTTCAGGGGACATCCAGGTCAATTGGCATAATAAAAGCTATTAAGAAAACATTCTGCATCCCACTTTGGAGAGTGACATCTGGGGTCTTAAATGCTAGCAAGCGGCCATCTAAAAAAAAAAAAAAAAAAAAAAAGATGCATTAATTGGCCTCAACCCACCTGGAGCAAAGGAGAATGAAGAACACCAAAGACACAAGGTCATTATGAGCCCAAGAGACAGAAAGGGCCACATATACCAGAGACTACATCAGCCTGAAACCAGAAGAACTAGATAGTGCCTGGCTACAACCGATGACTGCCCTGACAGGGAACACAACAGAGAACCCCTGAGAGGGCAGGAGAGCAGTGGTATGCAGACCTCAAATTCTTGTAAAAAGACCAGACTTAATGGTCTGACTGGGACCAGAAGGACCCCGGAGGTGATGGTCCCCAGACCTTCTGTTGGCTCAAGATAGGAACCATTCCCAAAGCCAACTCTTCAGACAGGGATTGGACTAACTACAAGATAGAAAATGATACTGGTGAGGAGTGAGCTTGTTGGCTCAAGACACATGATACTATGTGGGCAGCTACTGTCTGGAGGTGAGAAGAGAAGGCAGAGGGGGACAGGAGCTGGTTGAATGGACGTGGGGAACACAGGGTGGAGAGGAGGAGTGTGCTGTCTCGTTAGGGGGAGAGCAACTAGGAGGATACAAACCCAGTGCAGTCGAGTCAATTCTGACTCATAGCGACCCTATAGGACAGAATAGAACTGCCCATAGAGTTTCCAAGGAGCGCCTGGCAGATTGGAACTGCCGACCCTTTGGATTGCAGCTGTACCACTTAACCACTATGCCACCAGGGTTTCCAGGAGTATACAGCAAGGCGTGTATAAATTTTTGTAGCAGAGACTGACTTGATTTGTAAACTTTCACTTCAAGCACAATAAAAATTAAAAAAAAAAAAAGAAAAGAAAATGTTCTGCCCCCCCCCGCCAAAAAAAAAAACAAACAACTTGCCTGGCCCTGTGCCATCCTCAAAAGTGTTGATGTGTTTGAACCCATTGTTGAAACTACTGTGTCATCCCATCTTGTAGAAGCCTTCCTCTTTTTTGCTGACCCTCTACTTTACCAAGCATGATGTCCTTCTCCAGAGACTGATCCCTCCTAATAACATGTCCAAAGTAAGTGAGATGAAGTCTTGCAGTTCTCCCTTATAAGGAACATTCTGGCTGTACGTCTTCCAAGACAGATTTATTCGTTCTTTTGGCAGTCCATAGTATATTCAGTATTCTTCGCCAACATCATAATTCAAATGCATCAGTTCTTCAGTCTTTCTTATTCGTTGTCCAGCTTTCACATGCCCGAGATACTTTCTGCAAATTAAGAATACGTTTCCCTTTGGCATTTTCTATAGACTAAGAACTGGAGAGCGCCACCCGTCTGTCCTTTTGTTGTACTGTGGTGGCTTGTGTGTTGCTCTGTTTCTGGAAGCCACACCACAGATTTTTCAAATACTAGTAGGGTCACTCATGGTGGACAGGTTTCATTGGAGCTTCCAAACTAAGACAGACTAGGAAGAAAGGCCTGGCAATCTACTTCTAAAAATTGACCAATGAAAACCTTATGGGTCACAGTAGAACACTGGCCAACTCACTTGCTTTGGACATGTCATCAGGAGGGTTTAGCCACTGAAGGAGGACATCATGTTTGGTGAAACAGAGGGTCAGTGAGGGCATGGGAGACCCTCAGTAAGATGGATTGGCCCAGCTGCAATAATGGACTCAAACATGCTGATGATGGTGAGGATGACACAGGACCAGGCAATGTTTCATTACCTTGTATATAAGGTCGCCATTAGTTGGAGTTGACTCAATGGCAGCTAACAACAACAAGAACTATAAAATTAAGTACATGTCAGTTGCCTCAGTATGTTTCTTTGAATGTGACCCAATGTCAAAATTAAGCAACAGAAGCACCAGGGTTTATTGAGGAAATACACTGAAATCATTAGGATGTGGGACTCTGACCCAGATACTCTAAGAGCTGAAGACCCATGGTGGTTTGACTGACTCAGAGTCACAGAGACAATGAGATGGATGGGACATATGGCTAGTTCTGACTATTGGAATGTGGATGGAAGTGATGTGCACTGCTTCCAGCCCTGGCCCTTACTAAATCTCGCATACACAATCCTCCTTCTTTCCTTCTATGGTCATCTTTGAGGCCATTTGTTAGAGATGGCAAAGCTACAAGATGGACAGTGCCTTGTCCAACCGTGAGCATCTGCTTTGGACTTTATGTGAGTGAGTGAAAAATAAACTCTTATTTTGTTAAGTCACTGTGATTTTGGGATTTATTTGTTATTACATCATATCCCAGTCTACCATGACTAATACACTCTGTTTCCAAACAATAAACACAGAAGTAACCTTTCTGCTACACTCACTGCCTAAATACACTACTAGCTGCTATTTCTTCCCTTACACTGTGGGCGAAACAGCAGTTAATCCTTAATGAATATGGTCCTTTCATTTCCAACATGTTTTTAAACAATATTAAAATCTTAAAGATACCGCTTCTGGCAAAGGGAAGAGGAGATAAAGTATTGGAGCCATTTAGTGGCAAATCACCAGCACATACCAAACAATGGTGGAATTTTTTTAAAGTCAGTTCATGTTTTATAAGGTTAACCCCTGAATATTGTTGTTGTTGTTAATTGCCGTTGAGTCATCATCCTCTGACTTAGGGCAACCCTACTCGCAATGGAACAAAACACTGCCTGGTCTTGTGCCATTGTCACGATTGGTTGTGGATTGGACAGTTGTGATCCATAGGGTTTACACTGGCTGAATTTTGGAAGTAGATCAGTAGGCCTTTCTTCCTAGTCCGCCTTAGCTTGGGAGCTCTGCTGAAACCTGTTCAAGGATCATAGCAACACGTGAGCCTCCACTGACAGTTGGGTCATAGCTGCACTTGAGGTACATTGGCTGGGAATTGAACCCAGGTTTCCTGCATGGAAGGTGAGAATTCTACCACTGAAACAACAATGTCCCCATAGTCCATGAATGAGTGAGTCTTTAGCTTACTTTCCTCTGCACTTGCGTCTTTTTGTTTGCACACTAGTTTTTAGTATTTGTTTTTATTTAAACATTTCGCCTGGTTTCAGATTCAAGGAGCATTACCTGAGGGAGGTATTTGGGCTTGGTAGATACAGATTGCGTTTGGGGCTATGAACCCCCCAACTCCCACCCAAGTTGGTAGGTATGATGTCTGGAACTGGATCTTGGGGGAGAACCTCCCCCAGAGTTGTCTCACCTTTGCCACCTGCTAGCCTTCTACCTTGGTGAGGCATTTGATTATGATTCTTCTCATGGATGTGATCTTGCTTTTTCTTCCTTGTCACAGGTAAAATGGAGACTTTCCAACAGTTGCTTACTGTCTGTATGACTTTTGATAAGCACTTTAACTTCTTTGGGACGCTACTAATTTCCTTATTTGTAAAATCAAATAAGATAATACATACGCGCATCATCTAAGTTTTTAGCATGGCTTCTGATATGTAGTAACTACTCGATAGTAACTATTTTTATTGATATTATTACCAGTGACAATATTATTTTTTGTTTTCTCTCCAGTTTTTTCTTATTTTTATTTTTTTAAGTTGTGCATTTCTGATGCGTCTTAATGTTTTGCCTTTTGGGGCGTCTCAAATTTGAAACTTCCAGATCATGAGAGTGTTCTGAGTAGATTTGTCTCCATAATGGTAGGCTCAGGATAGAAATTCAAAGGCTAAATACTATTTGGTTCACTCAGAATAGTCTCTTCATTTTTAACTTCACCATCAGGTTGAGCTGTGCTCAAGAGGGAAGAGAAGCTACTCAAATCCACCAAGAGTAGAAAAATGAGTCATCACTTTTATTGCTTTGCTTCCTTCTTTTTCTCCAGAGATCACATGAGTAAGAAAAGGGCTGGAAAGGCAGCAGTATAAAGGTAAGACAGTGACAGTCAAGGGGGATTCATTGTCTGAAACTTCACTTGCTTGGCCACTGTTGAAACCCTGGTGGCCAGTGGTTAAGAAGAGCTGGGCTGCTAACCAAAAGGTCAGTAGTTCCAATCCACCAGCAGCTCCTTGAAAATGCTATGGGGCAGTTCTCCTCTGTCCTGCAGGGTTGCTATGAGTCAGAATGGAGTCGACGGCATGGGGTTTTGGTTTTGGCCACTGTTAGAAGATAATTTCCCGTGAACCTCTCATGTTTCTGCATGTCTTACTCCTTTGGTCCAGACTCTTTTCAATGATGTTTGTATAGCATACAGTCTTGGGGGACAGAGATAATGTTTCTCTCTAGGCATACTTATGCCCATTATAGAAGATTCAAGTTTCCTAAGCTCAGGATTCCTCTTATGTACCTCAACCACTGAGTGTGCAGGCATCCATCTTGGCGCATCCGCATAGCAGCTGTGGGACTTTGGAATAAGGGAAACTGGTGCAAACATGCTGATGTTCATGTTGCTTTCCATGCCGTGAGTAATGAAGTCCCTCGTCTCAGACCCTGGAGTCTCATGTCTTCTACTAGCATCCATGAGTCTATGGCAGACTAACTTGTTGGCTTGCGAGTGGGATAAAATCTCAGATCCTTCCTCATTCTTGATAAATACCGTCTTAATTACCAGTCTTCTAGATGCCTTCAAACCACTTAAGAGTAAAGCAGTGGAAAACAAATGTTACTGGATTGAAACTGTGATCTATGTGGTTGAAGCTCAGCGTGTATTACATCCTCACCCCTTACTTCCCTCTCTCTCTTTTTATTGTGCTGAAAGCATACACATCAAAGCCTTCACCAACACAGCTCCCACTTGATCCTTATCCTTCTATTCTTCCTCCTTCCCTCCTAACTCTGCATTATTAAAGCCTCAGTTTGGCGAGGGCAAAATTATCCTTGAAGTACAAGGGAGAGATAGAAGGTTAAACTATAAAATCAGAATTCTTTCTAACACACGTTGGAGAGTAAAAATTGGTAGTAGTCATATGTTAACCCCCACTATCCCACTGTAGGGTCACTATGAGTTGGAACTGACTCAATGGCACCTAACAACAAAAACAACATCCCCTTATAACAGGAGCCCTGGTGATGTAGTAGTTAAGTGCTTGGCTGCTAACTGAAAGGTTGGCGGTTCAAATCCAGCAGCTGCTGTGTGAGAGAAAGATGTGGTGGCAGTCTGCTTCTGTAAAGATTACAGCCTTGGAGTCCCTCTGGGGCATTATAAGCAAGAGCCCAATCGTCTTACATCTCACAAATATCTTTAATAGATGATTCCTGTTCTTCTCTGCTCTGGTTTATAACATTACAACTGAAAAGTGTAACAAAAGTAGTTTATTTATTTCAAACTCGTATAAGTATTGGCATTAATGAGTAAATGGCTTATTTAGCTTTAAGTTTGAGTGTAGAGGAGCAGCAAGCAGTCAATGAAGAGATGTTTGTCAGCCAGAGAAGTTTGCCAGAGTCTGTGGAGTTGGTCCCCTTGGGAAGCTTTCTTCTGTTTTCACAGCCATTCTTTTTATTATTATTATTAATTATTTTTATTTTAGTAACTATATACGCAACAAAACGTTTGCCATTTCAACAGTCTTCACATGTATTATTCAGTGACATTAATTATGTTTATCATGTTGTCCAACCATCACCATTATCCTTTTCCAGATTCTTGCATCATCCTTAGCAGAAGCTCATTGTCCCTCCCTCCCACTCACTCCTGTTAACCACTAATAAATTTTGGTCTCTATGTACTTGCCTGGGAAACCTTGGTGGTGTAGTGGCTAAGAGCTATCACTGCTAACCAAAAGGGCAGCAGTTCGAATCCACCAGGCCCTCCTTGGAAACTCTATGGGGCAGTTCTACTCTGTCCTATAGGGTCGCTATGAGTTGGAATCAACTCGACGACAACAAGTATATACTTGCCTATTCTAGATGTTTCATATAACTGGAGCCATAACAGCATTTGTCTTTTTCTCACTGACTTATTTCATTCAGCAAGATGTTTTCAAGGTTCATCCGTGTTGTGGAATACATCGGAACTTCATTTCTCTTTACGGCTGAGTAATATTACATTGCGTTCATGTACCACATTTTATGTATCTACTCATCTGTTAATGCACATTTAGGCACAGCCATTCTTTACACATTCAGATGTGTGAGGCGCAGATGTTGTTAATCTCCGTCAGTCACATGTGAGCGGATGGACCCAGCATGCCCACCTTAAGAACCTGCTCCTCACTCCAACTCCCATGCGTGCTTAGTTGAATCATCTGTCTCAGATAGTGATTCCATGAAGCTACTCTACCCGCTCATTGATTTATGTTGGCTTCTGTGTTCACAACTCATCAGCAGTCGTTTTCTTGTTCTCTATCATCGTCTTATTATTCTGACTTCTTACTCATACCTTCTCAGCATGTCACTTGATATCTTTTGCCTGGATGAGCCAGTGATTAACTTGAAATTCTTTTACTATACTTCTGTGGTAATATGTCCTTCCTCTTGTTGCTGTGTACTGTTGAAACTAGAAAGAATCTCAGCTCATTCAGCTGGAATCCATTATTCTCAGGTAAGAAAAGAATGGCCTAAGGAGGCTGAAGCTTTTAAGACCATATAGGCTTTTTGCTTTCACAATATCTTCCAGAAAAACTGCTCCCCTAGGAGCTCCAACTACTTAAGCCCTTTTTAGCCTATTTAATGGCAGCATTCATGCAACAATTCTCTTTTGAGCCTTCACTATGACAAGGTGGGTTATACCAATATGCATGAGCCACAGCACCTGAAAACAGAGATCTCAGTTTTGATATTAGTAGTTTTCCTTATTTTAATTATAATGGCCGTTCACCTCCCGAAAAGAAGGGGACCATGCATATTAATGAAGAAGGAATCCAACTATTTGAGATTCTGGTTTTGTGTAATCATAGGATAATAGCCATTAACTAGTTGTTCCAAAAATAACAACCAACTTAATGAGTTTGTCGGGAGAAATGTTGCTTGACTTCGAAAAGATTTGTAAATACTTGTACTTAAGAGATGAGAAAGATTTAGAATGAGGTTTATCATCCTGGGGCCTGGAAATGTATCTTCTCTGAATTTCTTTTTTGGTAGGAGATAGCTTTTTTTTCCCCCCTTCTCCTTTTGAGAAAAGAGAAACTTTTCATTGCTAGTAATTTTTCCAGATCCACTAGATTGTCTCCTCCTGGATCAACGCCTTGAAAGGACAGTATACGTTTCTTCTTGGGGGAATAATAAAGCACTTACAAAGTTTCTGTTTAGTCTCATAGTTGTCCAAGTAAGAATTTGGTTCATCTTGCTCTGGCAATCATTTCCTGAATTACTTCATTGTTTGAATTTTTCTCCCCTCCCCACTAACAGGAGAGGGAGATGTTCCTCAACAGAATACACTAAACTTACCAAGAATTGCTTCTTGCCAATTGGTAGTCTTTTATCTAGTTTTGCTTTGCAGTGGAAAAGTGATACTCTCCGTAACATGATTGTAGAACTTGCAAAGAATTTAGAAGTCATATAGTGGAACTTCATTATTTCAAGTTGAAGTAACTGGGACCAAGAAAGAAATGAGAAACTAGAGGATCAGAACTAGAACCAAGGCTTCTTGGCTTCTAGCTCAGTGTGGTTCTGCACCGTGACCTTAGTGTTCTTCCTTATTGGACAGATCTTTGGCGGCCATATTTCATTCATGGTTAGTGACAGAGGAACAAAGATCAAGTCTCATGGCAATATTCATGCTACAATTCTCCTTTGATCCTCTATGATATCAAAATGTATGCAGCATGTCACCAGAAAACAGGGATCTTGGCCTCTTGAACAGTTCCACAAACATTTATTGAGCATTTTGTTGTGCCAGACACTGTGCTAGGTCTCAGGGTCAAATTGGTATTCACACAGTAGCCAGTGACTATGACGTGAGATGAACATTCTTGCTGTCTTGTTTCCTAGTGCTGCTGTAACAGAATACCATAAGTGGGCAGTTTTGGAGGCTAAAAGCCCAAATCAGGGTTTCGGCCGTGTCAATTCCTTTCTTGTAGGTAGTCTGAGGTATTCCTTGGTTCCTTGGCTTTTAGAGTCCTCAAATGGTATGTGTCTTCCCCCAGATGGGTGTGTCTCAGTGTCTAATCTGCTCTTTTCATAACTCCGAAGTGATTAGATTTAGAATCCGCCCTACTCAAATATGGTCTAATTAGCATAACAAAGAAAACTCTGTTTCCAAACAGGATTACATCCACAGGTATAGGGGCTAGGATTCCAACACATATTTTGGGGAATACGATTTAATCCATAACGTTGGCAATATCTTATTTTTGCATGGACCATTACAGCTGATAAGGCCCAGTCTCATACATCATTTTATTTGACCCTCACAAGGACGGTATAGGCAGATATTGGGGGTGGGGGGGGAGGGGAGAGGGCACAACTGAATCCATAACACTTTCTTAGAATCTTTTCTTGAAAAAAAGAAAAAATTCTGGTAACAACTCTAGTCTCTGAAGGTCTCTGCTAGTCTACTGGGGAAATGGTAGGGACTTATGCCTCAAAATGCAGAGATCCGGGTATATGAAAGGAGAGAAACCTTAGTGAGTCTTAACAAACTCCTTGCTCGTTGATCTTCCTCTTTGAGTTAGCCCAAGTGAAGCTTGTCTGGGTGTCCAGCCTCCTCTTCCATCACTCCTTCACATCCCACCTGATATTCCCTCACTGGAGCCCTGGAACATACTCTCCCATCCCTTTGCTGCTTGTCCACATCTGCATTCTGGAAGGCTCCATTGCTGTGCATTTACAGCTTAGTGTGAACTTTGCCAATAAACTTGTTTACCAAGGCTATTTATTTTTACTGCCATCTGTCTGTCAGTTTGTTGTTCTGTGGTGACTTGCGTGTTGCTATGGTTCTGGAAACTATGCCACTGGTATTTCAAATTCCAGCAGGGTCTCCCGTGATGGACAGGTTTCAGACTAAGACAGACTGAGAAGAAAGGCCTGGTGTTCTACGTCTGAAAATTAGCCAATGAAAACCTTATGGATCACAACCACATATTATCTGATATGGTGCTGGAAGATGAGCCCCCTAAATTGGAAGTCACTACAAAATACCCACAACAATGGCCTTGAGCATACCAGTGATCATGAAGCTGGTACAGGGCTGGGCAATATTTCGTTGTTATATATAAGGTCACCATGAGTTGAAGTCAACCACAATAACAATTTATTTTTAAGCTTTATCTCAAGTTGCAGAATTTGTGGAGTGAAAAGTTGTTTTAATGGAAGGTGGGGGACCAAAACCTTTTAAAGACTGGGGTGGCTGGGATGTCATCTCTGTATTGACATTTTATTCCAAACACAGGTTGAAGCATCTTGTGCCCACCTTTACACTCAAAGATTGGTAATCTCTGGTCAACACAGCCAAAGTCCAGGATGGGTTCTTGGCAATAGAAATTTTGACAAATTTGTGAAAATAAAGGAGCAATGGTTTCCTTAACCACAGCACAACTGGATTTTTTTTTTTAAATTATACTTTAGATGAAGGTTTACAGAACAAACTAGCTTCTCATTAAACAGTTGGCATACATATTGTTTCATGACATTGTTTAACAACCGCATGAAATGTCAACACTCTGCCTTCTCCACCTAGGGTTACCTATTACCAGCTTTTCTGTCTCCTCCTGCCTTCTAGTCCTTGCCCCTGGGAAGGTGTGCCCATTTAGTCTCGTTTTGTTTTATGGGCCTGTCTAATCTTTGTTTAAGTGTTGAACCTCAGGAGTGACTTCATTACTGAGCTAAAAGGATGTCCAGGGGCCATACTCTCAGGGTTTCTCTAGTCTTTGAGAGGCCAGTAAGTCTGGTCTTTTTCTGTGAGTTATAGTTTTGTTCTACATTTTTCTCCAAGTCTATCTGGGACCCTCTACTGTGATCTCTGTTAGAGCAGTCAGTGATGGTAGCCGGGCACCATCTAGTTATACTGGACTCATTCTGGTGGAAGCCGTGGTAGCTGTGGTCTGTTAGTTCTTTGGACTAATCTTTCCCTTGTATCTTTAGCTTTCTTCTTTCTTCCTTGCTCCTGAAGGTGTGAGAACAGTGGAGCATCTTAGATGGCCACTCACAGGCTTTTAAGACCCCAGATGCTACTCACCAAAGTGGAATGTGGAATATTTTCTTTATAAACTATGTTATGCCAACTGAGCTAGATGTTCCCTGAGACCATGGTCCCCAGCCCTCAGCCCAGTAATTCGGTCCCTCAGGGAGTTTGGATGTGTCTATGGAGCGTCTGTGACCTTGCCTTGTACAAGTTGTGGTGGCTTCCCCAGTATTGTGTACTGCCTTACCCTTCACCAAAGTTACCACCTACCTATTTTCTATTTAGTGTTTTTTTAATCCCCATTCCTCCCATCCTTCGTAACCATCAAAGATTGTTTCTTTTTGTTTGTAAACCTTCTCATGAGTTTTTATAGTAGTGGTCTCATACAGTATTTTTCCTTTTGTGATTGACTTATTTCACTCAGCATAATAAAAGTTCTACTCTGTCCTATAGGGTTGCTATGAGTCAGAATCGACTGGACGGCAGTGGGTTTTTGATATGTACCATAGTCTGTTTATCCATTCATCTGTTGATGCGCATCTAGGTTTTTTCCATCTTTTTGCTATTGTGAGCAATGTTGCAATGAACATGAGTGTGCATATGTCTATTTGTGTGAAAGTTCTTATTTCTCTAGGATATATTCCTAGGAGTGGAATTGCTAGATCAAATGGTATTTCTATTTCTAGCTTTCTAAGGAAGGCTCATATCGTTTTCCAAAATGGTTGTACCATTTTGTGTTCCCACCAGCATTGCATAAGATTTCCAGTCTCCCTGCAGCCTCTCCAACATTTGTTATTTTCTGTTTTTTTGATTTGTGCTGGTAATGTTAGAGTGAGATGGTATCACATTGTGGTTTTGATTCGCATTTCTCTAATGGCTAGTAATTGCGAGCATTTCCTCCTGTATCTGTTAGCAGCTTGAATGTCTTTTTTGGTGAAGTGTCTGTTCATTTCCTTTGCCCATTTTTTAATTGATTTATTTGTCTTTTTGTTGTAGAGGTTTTGAATTTTCCTGTAGATTTTAGAGATTAGACTTTTGTTGGATTTGTAATAACCAAAAATTTTTTCCCAGTCTATGAGTTCTCTTTTTACTCTTTTGGTGAAATCTTTTCCTGAGTATAAGTGTTTAATTTTTAGAAGATCCCAGTTATCTAGCTTATCTTCTGGAGCACAACTGGATTTTTATATTTAAATCCTTTAACTAAAAGAATTAATATTGAGATTCTGGGGGCCAAGATGGCTGACTATGTATGTAGAAGCTACCTCGGATCCCTCTTGCAACAAAGACTCAGAAAAACAAGTGAATCAATCACATACATGACAATCTACGAACCCTGAGCATCAAACACAGATCTAAAGAGTTGACCTGAGTGACAGAGACTGAGAACAAGCAACCACGGGGAAGCATCGACTGTTTTCGGAGCCTGGAGCCAGAGTCCCAGTCAGAAAACCCTGGCACCGGGATTTGGACTGGGCGCAGGGGACCTGAGCACGGCATCCTGAGACAGTGCAAACACAGGACGCAGCCCTAGCCCCCAGATGTGACCCCAGGGGAAGCCCAGCCAGTGCACGCAGGCAGCGCAGCAACGCAGCTGACAGGAGGAGAAGTCACCAGGAGGCAGTGACTGGTTTTGGAGCTTGGAGTGCAGCGTCCCAGCCGGGGAACCTTGGCGCTGGGCTTTGGATTGGGAGCAGAGAAACTGACCACGGCTTCTGAGACAGCACAAGCACAGGATGTGAGCCTGACCCTCGGAGGCAATCTCGACCCAGCCAACGCACACAGGCTACACACCCCTCGGGAATCTCAGATAGAACAGTCATCGCCAAGCAAGATAAGTAACTTTGTCTATATTCCAGGGTGCTACTCCCTCCTATCTATCTGATCCCTCCCCTCCCCTTCCCAGGCGGCTTCATTAACATTGGAATTTCCTGAGCCAGAGAGTGAAGTGCTCTGTGTTTTTTTTTTGTCTTTTCCTAACCCATTCTCCTGGCCTGAGAGAAGCAGCTACAAAAAACCCAGGGACCAAAAATCCTTCCTTGACTTCCCGAAATTAGACTAAAAATACAGAACCAGCTCCAGCCAAGCATATGAGAGCCACAGTCTTGGGCTTTCATCCCTACAGGAAACAAGGTGGCTATTATAATGCAAAGGCAATTCTGATAGGGACCTGACTGTAATTGTTTTAGCAGATTACTGGAAAGACAAGTTTCCCAGGTCTGATATCTCTACCTAATAAACAGAGCTCTCACTGACCCACAACGGGGAACTGAGGGCTGAAGCTCCCCCCAGAGCACCTAGCCTCCTGCCATAGGGGTCTGAGGATGGTGACACCTACCAATCTGTAGAGGTACATGCATTGGGAGCCTAACGTACAGCTGCAGAGCCCACCCACCAAAGTGCTTTAGGAATAGAGACTCACCTACCTCACTGGAACTTGGGGGAAGCCTGTCAGCATCCTGCCTCCCACCCCCTGAGTGTGACCCCCTGTTGCTACTAGAATCTGGTGCACACAACTATCACCACTACTCCTCTAGGTGGATAGGTGACAGTCTGCACCACACACTTGGTGACCCAAAATCAGATTCTACTCAAGAAGAGTGAATGGACTCTTAACCTCATATATCTGGTAACAGCCCAAACCAGCTGGTAATAGGACGTAAGTGGTTCAAGGGCTACAACAATCAAGACAGCGTAATCTAGTAGCCTATCTACGTATATTGAAAGAAAACAAAACAAGATAAGACTCAGTGACCAAATATAAAATAAATCATTACAATATCTTATAGATGGCTCGGAGACAGCAGTTGATATCAAACCACATAAAGAAGCAGACCCTGATCAGGAGGCATAGAACTGCCATATGGAGAGGAAAACAAGGCAATATAGGACAATAAGAGTTAGGTTTTTACTTAGAAAAATAGGGGTAAATATTAAGGTAACCACAAAGAAGTCTAACAATTCCATAACTCAAAATAAAAACCAAGAAAAACATAACGACTCAGCAAACATAAAGTCAAATACTATGAAAATGAGGAACACACAATTTACAAAGAAAAACGTTTCAGCACAAAAAAGTAAGTGGAAAAATGAAATTGTCAACAACACACACTAAAAAGCATCAAAATGACAGCACTAAACACATACTTATCTATAATTACGCTGAATGTGAATGGACTAAATGCACCAATAAAGAGACAGAGAGTCTCAGACTGGATAAAGAAACACGATCCGTCTATATGCTGCCTACAAGAGACACACCTTAGACTTAGAGACACAAACAAACTAAAACTCAAAGGATGGAAAAAAATATCAAGCAAACAACAAGCAAAAAAGAGCAGAAGTGGCAATATTAATTTCTGACAAAATAGACTTTAAAGTTAAATCCACCACAAAGGATAAAGAAGGACACTACATAATGATTAAAGGGACAATTGACCAGGAAGATATAACCATATTAAATATTTATGCACCCAATGACAGGGCTGCAAGATACATAAAACAAACTTTAACAGAACTGAAAAGTGAGATAGACATCTCCACAATTATAGCAGGAGACTTCAACACACCACTTTCAGAGAAGGACAGGACTTCCAGTAAGAAGCTCAATAGAGACACCTAATTGCTACAATCAACCAACTTGAACTCATACACTTACACAGAACACTCCACCCAACAGCTGCAAAGTATACTTTTTTTTTCTAGTGCACATGGAATATTCTCTAGGATAGACAACATACTAAGTCATAAAACAAACCTTTGCAGAATCCAAAACATCGAAATATTACAAAGCATCTTCTCAGATCACAAGCCCGTAAAGGTGGAAATCAATAACAGAAAAATCAGGGAAAAGAAATGAAATACTTGGAAACTGAACAATACCCTGCTCAAAAAAGACTGGGTTATAGAAGACATTAAGGAGGGAATAAAGAAATTCATAGAATGCAAAGAGAATGAAAACACTTCCTATCAAAACCTCTGGGATACAGCAAAAGCAGTGCTCAGAGGTCAATTTATATCCATAAATGCACACATACATAAAGAAGAAAGAGCCAAAATCAGAGAACTGTCCCTACAACTTGAACAAATAGAAAGCGAGCAACAAAAGAATCCATCAGGCACCAGAAGAAAACAAATAATAAAAATTAGAGCTGAACTAAATGGATTAGAGAACAGAAAAACAATTGAAAGGATTAACAAAGCCAAAAGCTGGTTCTTTTGAAAAAATTAACAAAATTGATAAACCATTGGCCAGACTGACTAAAGAAATACAGGAAAGGAAACAAATAACCCGAATAAAAAATGAGATGGGCTACATCACAACAGACCCAACTGAAATTAAAAGAATCATATCGGATTATTACGAAAAATTGTACTCTAACAAATTTGCAAACCTAGAAGAAATAGATGAATTCCTAGAAAAACACTACCTACCTAAACACAATCAGAAGTAGAACAACTAAATAGACTCATAACAAAAAAAGAGATTGAAAAGGTAATCAAAAAACTCCCAATAAAAAAAAGCCCTGGCCCGGACGGCTTCACTGCAGAGTTCTACCAAACTTTCAGAGAAGAGTTAACACCACTACTACTAAAGGTATTTCAAAGCATAGAAAATGATGGAATACTACCTAACTCATTCTATGAAGCCGCCATATCCCTGATACCAAAACCAGGTAAAGACATCACAAAAAAAGAAAATTACAGACCTATGTCCCTCATGAACATAGATGCAAAAATCCTCAACAAAATTCTAGCCGATAGAATTCAACAACATATCAAAAAAATAATCCACCACAACCAAGTGGGATTTATACCAGGTATGCAAGGTTGGTTTAATATTAGAAAAACCATTAATGTAATCCACCATATAAATAAAACAAAAGATAAAAACCACATGATCTTATCAATTGATGCAGAAAAGGCATTTGACAAAGTTCAACACCCATTCATGATAAAAACTCTCAGCAAAATAGGAATTGAAGGAAAATTCCTCAACATAATAAAGGGCATCTGTACAAAGCCAACAAGTAACATCCTTCTAAATGGAGAGAGCCTGAAAGCATTTCCCTTGAGAACGGGAACCAGACAAGGATGCCCTTTATCACCGCTCTTAGTCAACATTGTGCTAGAGGTCCTAGCCAGAGCAATTAGGCTAGACAAAGAAATAAAGAGCATCTGGATTGGCAAGGAAGAAGTAAAATTATCTCTATTTGCAGATGACATGATCTTATACACAGAAAACCCTAAGGAATCCTCCCGAAAACTACTGAAACTAATAGAAGAGTTTGGCAGAGTCTCAGGTTATAAGATAAACACACAAAAATCACTTGGATTCCTCTACATCAACAAAAAGAACATCGAAGAGGAAATCACCAAATCAATACCATTCACAGTAGCCCCCAAGAAGATAAAATACTTAGGAATAAATCTTACCAAAGATGTAAAAGACCTATACAAAGAAAACTACAAAGTACTAGTGCAAGAAACTAAAAAGGACCTACATAAGTGGAAAAACATACCTTGCTCATGGATAGGAAGACTTAACATAGTAAAAATGTCTATTCTACCAAAAGCCATCTATACATACAATGCACTTCCGATCCAAATTCCAATGACATTTTTTAATGTGATGGAGAAACAAATCACCAACTTCGTATGGAAAGGAAAGAAGCCCCGGATAAGTAAAGCATTACTGAAAAAGAAGAAGAAAGTGGGAGGCCTCTCTCTACCTGATTTTAGAACATATTATACAGCCACAGTAGTCAAAACAGCCTGGTACTGGTACAACAACAGGCACATAGACCAATGGAACAGAATTGAGAACCCAGATATAAATCCATCCACATATGAGCAGTTGATATTTGACAAAGGACCAGTGTCAGTTAATTGGGGAAAAGATAGTCTTTTTAACAAATGGTGCTGGCATAACTGGATATCCATTTGCAAAAAAATGAAACAGGACCCATACCTCACACCATGCACAAAAACTAACTCCAAGTGGATCAGAGACCTAAACATAAAGACTAAAACAATAAAGATCATGGAAGAAAAAATAGGGACAACGTTAAGAGCCCCAATACAAGGCGTAAACAGAATACAAAACATTACCAAAAATGACGAAGAGAAACCAGATAACTGGGAGCTCCTAAAAATCAAACACCTATGCTCATCTAAAGACTTCACCAAAAGAGTAAAGAGACCACCTACAGATTGGGAAAAAATTTTCAGCTGTGACATCTCTGATCAGCACCTAATCTCTAAAATCTATATGATTCTGTTAAAACTCAACCACAAAAAGACAAACAACCCAATCAAAAAGTGGGCAAAGGATATGAACACGCACTTCACTAAAAAAGCTATTCAGGCAGCTAACAGATACATGAGAAAATGCTCTCGATCATTAGCCATTAGAGAAATGCAAATTAAAACCACGATGAGATTCCATGTCACTCCAACAATGCTAGCATTAATCCAAAAAACACAAAATAATAAATGTTGGAGAGGCTGCGGAGAGATTGGAACTCTTCTACACTGCTGGTGGGAATGTAAAATGGTACAACCACTTTGGAAATCTATCTGGTGTTTTCTTAAACAGTTAGAAATAGAACTACCATACAACCCAGAAATCCCACTCCTCGGAATAAACCCTAGAGAAATAAGAGCCTTTACACAAACAGATATATGCACACCCATGTTTATTGCAGCACTGTTTACAATAGCAAAAGCTGGAAGCAACCAAGGTGTCCATCAACGGATGAATGGTTAAATAAATTATGGTATATTCACACAATGGATTACTACGCATTGATAAAGAACAGTGACGAATCTGTGAAACATTTCCCAACATGGAGGAGCCTGGAAGGCATTATGCTGAGTGAAAGTAGTCAGATGCAAAAGGACAAATATTGTATAAGACCACTATTATAAGATCTTGAGAAATAGTATAAACTTTGAAGAACACATTCTTTTGTGGTTATGTGGTGGGGAGGGAGGAGGGTGGGAGAGGGTTATTTACTGATTAGTTAGTAGATTAGAACTACTTTAGGTGACTACACGGAAGGTCAGCTCAACTGGACTGGATCAAAAGCAAAGAGGTTTCCGGGATGGACTGAATGCTTCGAAGGTCAGCGGAGCACGGGCGGGGGTTTGGGGACTATGGCTTAATGGGACTTCTAAGTCAATTGGCAAAATAATTCTATTATGAAAATATTCTGCATTCCACTTTGAAGTGTGGCGTCTGGGGTCTTGAATGCTAACAAGCGGCCATCTAAGATGCATCAGTTGGTCTCAACCCACCTGGATCAAAGGAGAATGAAGAATACCAAGGTCACATGATAACTATGAGCCCAAGAGACAGAAAGGGCCACGTGAACCAGAGACTTACATCATCCTGAGACCAGAAGAACTAGATGGTGCCTAGCCACAACCGATGACTGCCCTGACAGGGAGCACAGCAGAGAGCCCCTGAGGGAGATGGAGAGCTTTGGGATGCAGACCCCAAATTCTCATAGGAGGACCGGCCTTAAAGGTCTGACTGAGACTAGAGGAATCCCAGCGGTCATGGTCCCCAAACCTTCTGTTGGCCCAGGACAGGAGCCGTTCTCAAAGAGATCTCATCAGACATGGAAGGGACTGGACAATGGGTTGGAGAGAGATGCTGATGGAGAGTGAGCCACTTGTATCAGGTGGACACTTGAGACTGTGTTGGCATCTCCTGTCTGGAGGAGAGATGGGAGGGTAGGGAGGGTTAGAAGCTGGCAAAATGGTCATGAAAGGAGAGACTGGAAGGAGGGAACGGGCTGACTCATTGGGGGGAGAGTAAGTTGGAGTGTAGAGTAAGATGTATATAAGCTTATATGTGACAGACTGGCTTGATTTGTAAACTTTCACTTAAAGCACAATAAAAATTATTAAAAAAAAAAGAATTATTGTTAAAGTATTTAGATAATTTATAGTGGGCTAAGTACCAAGTTAAGTAACATTTGAAAAATGTGTCCAGAAACACAAAGTTAAGGAGTTTCAAATTCAGATCTGAATTTTCTCAGTGTTTGCAGGCTGAGCATTTGCCCATAAAATGTAGTAGTGAATTCTCATAAGATGGCACTGGGGTGGTAAAAAAAAGTAGAAAGTCAAGGATTGATCTTCACCTCCAATATGAGAGAACTGGACTCTTGGATGTTGCTGAAATCAATGAGAAGTGTTATATAATACAATACAATACAATACAATATAATAATTGTTAGCACATTACAACTTATGTAGTACTTCTCTGTATTTAATTTCGTCCTCATGATGACCCCATAGGTAGGTAGGACAAGTATTGCTTCCATTTTACATTTGCAGAAACTCAAGACACAACAAGGTAATGATGGAATCATGACTTGATCTCGGACTTTTGGACTTTGGATGTTGTGTTTTTGCTTCCATACCAGTCTGCTTGCTCAGAAAGAACTACAAGGTGGGCTTCCAGGATTGCAAAGTGGTTAGTGATGGGCAAGAAGGCAGGTGGGGTTTATCTTGCCAAATTTTCAGGCCGTATCTGTGGAAATGTGGACTTGAAAGAGTAACCAGCCAGTCCTGTTGACCATATGGCAAGACTCACCCAGAGGATTAGTGATAGCGTGTGCAAGGAATATCACCAACCCCATTCCCATCCTACCCTGCAGGGTTTGGACTTCCACTTGGGACTTTCCCAGAAAGAGAGAGGCTCAACCTCAATCTTTGAAGTTCTGCCATTTATATAGGGTTTTGGGAACATCCATCTCCATCAAATGCTGGATTTCTTCTAAATGCAAAGCACAGGACCCTTATCTTATGAGACCTTCTCATATTTGTCTGTGGTTTTGGAGATAGTGTCTTTAATAGCAGAGGAGAGTGAATGGGGAGCCCTGGGTATGTAGGGCATAAGCTCAAACAACGGTATCTCAGCAGGAAATAGCTCTGAAGTCTTATATTTACAAGAGCTCTAAAATGTTTATTCCCATATTAAAATAATGTTCCAGATTAATTATCTGGAGAGATATTGACTCTCTAGGTGTTCCCCTGTGGCTTTGTCTATCTGTGCACTCTGCTCGCAGCCCTCAGATTTCTATTCCCCAGTTTAAGAAGCACAGACCCAGGCCAGTACTTGAGTTCCTGCTGCTTCCCTGAGAGACCATAGGGTAGTTGGGGCTCATTCCGGTAACACAGGTAGGCCTGGTTTGGAGTCTGTATCACTGGCTCTCAGACATGAATATTTAGCCATCAGACCAAAACATTTCAGACCCCACTCGCTCCATTTTTACACACAGAAACTATTGCAATGCTATAGTGAGCTGGAAGGATATTGCTTTTGAAACAGTATGAGGTGATGTCTGGCTTTAATATAAACATAATTATTCATGGGAGAAGAATAAACCCATATAACAGACAACATAAGCCTGAAGAGCTTTGTGGGCCAAACTTTGAAAATTGCTGATTAGCTGGGAGCCTGGCACGACTAGATGTTTGCTCTGCTTTAAAGAAGGCAATGAAGAGTTGGCATCCACAAAATGTATTTAGGACATATGGGGCTTTTATGAATTGGGTGGCAGGTTACATAAAGTTCAGGACTGGTTACATAATTGGGGGGCCAGTGAAAAATGAAAATTCAGGGCCCCTTGTGCAAAAATAAAGAGTGTCAAGATGACAATGGCAGAGCATTAAACCAAGCACAGGGCCCTTCTAAGCTCAGGGCCCTGTATGACTGCCCAGATTGCATGTCGGTGAAGTAGCCCTGATAAAGCTTCCTCAGCTGGGTAAGTTTTGGTGTAGTCTGAGTGTTAAGGAAGAAGCCATAAATACAAATGTTAACAGTTGCTGTCAAGTCGATTCTGACTCATGGCAACCCCATGTGTGTCAGAATAGAACTGTGTTCCATAGGGTTTTCAGTGGCAGATTTTTGGGAGAGTAAGTCACCAGGCCTTTATTCCGAGGTTCCCTTAGGTAGGCTCTAACCACCAACCTTCCCCTTAGCAGTGGTTGGCAGACAAATGTAGAACACAGGCGTTGTTTGAGTAAAAATATGGCACTTTGTAATGCTAATGCATACCCTGTGGTTACAATTTTTGGTTTTGCCTTTTTTTTTTAATTTAATTGTCTTTATTTCTGTCACTAGCCTCTGTGTCCTGGGAGATAGACACCTGTCATTATAAACGTTGATGTTAGTTGGTATGCTGGGGGTGGAAGGGATGTCTTACCAGGAGAAATGCCTTAGACTGAAGGCATCTGCCAATTCATGGTCCAGCACACACTTGACCGATACATCTGTGCTTGACCTAGCCATTAATGGAAGTGGACCGTGGTGAGCTCCCCTGGGCTGGCAGATGCTGCACCCCCAGATCAGGCTTATGTAAATTACCAACCTGATGGCCTTGTCCCCTCACCTCTGTTTTCTGCCCATATCACAAAACCAAACCAGTTGTGATTCAGTCCATTCTGACAGATGGTGACGTTAGGGTTGTCGGTGGCTGGTTTTTTTTGGAGTAAATCCCCAGGCCTCTCCTCCGAGACTCCTCTGAGTGGGCTTGAACCTCCAACCTTTCTGTTAGCCACTGAGCACTTAAGTGTTTGCCACCCAGGGACTCCTCTGTTTTCTACATGGCTACCAAATTCTGTTTACCAACAGAACCAAAGAACTGCAGTTAACCTCAATAGAGCCTTTGTGGGGATTAGGAAAAGGTCGCCTCTCAGAGCAAATCCAGTGGACTGGATTCAGGCTCACTCACCAGCCTTCATGTGGAATGTGAACTGCTCATAGTTCCTTAGAAGGGTGCTTACTAGCCCAGCTAGGGGACTTACCTTTTCACCTTCTCCCATCCCAAACTTCTGTCTTCTGTAGATTTTTCTCTGAGAGGCTTCATTTTACCGAATGACCTAATTACTAGACAAATAAATTCAAAGCAAGATGTTAATAGCAGTGGTTGTTCCAGGCTTGCTTTTTTTTTTTTTTTTCAACTTTGTTTTGTTAAAAAGCCCATTCATTTTGCCGAGCTTAACTCTAATATCAGTAACTCTGTGGACAGTTTCCTGATGCTTTCAACTTAGTTACTTCCCTCTTTGGGTGCTTGTAGTACTTGGTACATTCATCTACTTTTGTATTCCTTACATTGCTTAGTAAGTATCTATATGTCAGTCTCCCCTAATGAACTGTGGCCCCTTGAGATTGGAGGTAGCATTACTGGTTTTTGTATCCCCAGCCCATGGTTTATTATTTAGATGTGAATAGGTACTCAAAAAATAGTGGATGAATCACAGTATTGAGGGGACTGGTCTCTCAGGCTTGGTACCTACTATGGAGCTTTTCACTTCTTTAGCATACTTCTGGAGACCACTCTTTAAAGCAGCATGATCAAAGTGTATACAGCAGGGACAGAAGCCCTCTTGGCTCTTTGCCTAGAGCGCCATTAGTGTTTTGCATTCCACTTGGGCTGGATCAAAAATTAGTAAGAATTCTCTGAAGAGTGGAGTCCTGGGTGGTACAAACGGTTAATGTACTTGGTTCAAGTTCACCCAGAGGTACCTTGGAATCAACTTGACTGTAACTGGTCTATGATGACTGGTTTTATCCCACCCAGCTCCTTGCTTTCTTACCTGAGTCTCAGGAGTCATGGGAATATTTAAATATATGCTAGGGACTCCTTTGGTGTCCTGGATTAGAAGTATGTTTACATCTTGTGTTTACTGAGAAGTACTGTTGAGCAGGAGGCGTTGTCTGTGAGGCAACACACCAGGCTCTGTGAGAGATTAAAAAAATAAACAAAAACCATTTGTCATTGAGTGGATTCTGATACCTGGCGACCCCATGTGTGTCAGAGTAGAAATGTGCTCTGTAAGGTTATCAAATCTCTGGTTTTTGGGAAGTAGATTACCAGGCCTTTCTTCCAAGGCACCTCTGGGTGGACTTGAACCTCCAAACATTGGGTAAACAATGAACATGTTAACCACTTGCACCACTCAGGGACAAAGGAGTATGTAAAAGTAAGTCTGAGGAGGTGCAATCCGGTTGGGGAGATAAATTTATAAAATAACTACAACTTTAGGGACCATAAGCACTTCATGACTGAGACAGGCAACCAGGGCACATGGGGTCAGGAATCACCATGGCCTTTGGTGACTAGAGAAGACTTCATGGGAGCGGGTTGTGAGCTGGATCTTGAAAGATGAGTAGGATTTCTATTTGTTCATTCAGCTGACACTTATTTCTCTATTGTGCCCTCTTCTAGTTATGGGGATAGATACAAAGATTGCTGTCAGAGTATGCTTGTATCAGTTCCAAACTTTTTAAATGTTAGAGCCCCTAAAAGAAATATAATTCTTTGCTCAACCTCATAAAATATCGCTAAATTAACACAAAATGACTAAATGTACTAAATAATATGTCAGCCAGGTTTCAGTATAGACAAAAGGAAAAACGTTCCATATGTTCAAGATTTTTTATAGAAAAATTTGTTAGAAAAAGTTAAAAGGGAGCCATATTAGTTTTCTAGGGCTGCCCTAACAAAGTGTCTCCAGTGGGTGGCTTTAAACAACAGAAATATATTGTCTAACAGTTCTGGAGGCTAGGAGTTCAAGTTCAGGGTGTCAGCAGGGCTATGTTCTCTCTGAAGGCCCTAAAGGAAGATCCTTTCTTGTCTCTCCTGGCTTCTGGGAGCCTCAGGCATTCCTTGGTGTGTGGATGTATCTTCCCGTGATGTTCTTCCTCTGTCCATCTCTTTGTCTCTTCTCTTTCTGTAAGGATATCACTTGTATGGATTCAGACCCACCCTACTCCAGTATGCTCTCATGTTAACTGACAGTATCTTCAAAGTCACCTTCACAGATATCAGGGGTTAGGACTTCAACATATTTTTTTGAGGGACACCATTCAATCCCTAACAGAATTGTACCAAATATTTTATTTTTCTGTATCCTGGGAAGAGTCTACCGAGAGGAATACCAAGGATGGAACATCAATCAAGACCAGTACTTAAGAAATTTACTGAAGAAGATGCATCAGAATGAGAATCTTTTAAATTGAGGCAGAGACCATTGTTCATCTTTGAAGTTCCTCAACATGATTGGGTATGATGATGGCAGGTTTGTGTTTAAAACTTGGTTTTGTCTTAAAGATATACCTACCATGCACATGCAACAGCCTTTTCCATTAAATTTGCTCATCTGTTCTCTGGAGAGGTTCAGGCTGTAAGACCAAAAGGGGCTTACATGGTACAAACGCATTATCTTTAGACCCAAAATGTAGGCAAGATGTTTGGGTCCTCAGGTCCATTCTGATGGGTTGAGTTTGGTCCTGAGGAATGTGGTTTGTTTGAAGTGTTACTGGTAGCTGTAAAATCATCATTTGATAAATTCAACCAGGCTTGAAATTCAAGACATGAACTAAGAGAGGAAAATGTGCAAACTTCTTTTTTCCTGCCTTTAAAACGTTTTAGGATCGGCTTAATCTCTTCCTCCTATTTGTTTTCTCTGATGGCCCCATGAGAACTGTAACTCCAATGGGTGTTCAATCGAGCGCATCATTCGACAGCATCAGAAACGCGCATTACAGCGTGCTGGGGAGAGGGGAGAACAAGAACCTTTGTTAAAAGGCGGCTTTTACAATTCCTTAATCAGATATCTATTTCCAATCCTACGTTAAAACATGTATCAATTGTGCAATGCTGTATTCTATGCCACTAGTCTCTTTGGCTGGAAACAAAGAAATTAATGTAGAACACTGTCTTGCTTTCAGAGTCCTTGTAATCAGCTTAATGAACATGGCTTAAAGGCTCTGATTTAAACCATTGATAAGGTTCTTTCTTCTTCTCAATCCCAACATTGACGTTCATTCTCAATGCAGTGAATGACATTCGTTTAGTGGAGCTGTCTGCAGATGATGGGCTGTAGGTGTAGCTGGCACTCAGAAGGAAGCGTGTCGTAATGCAGAAGAACGTGAAGTGGCTTTGCATTTTTATGTGCGTTTGCAGGGCTGGACATTTTTTTATATGCAGTGCACTTAGTGACATGTTCTTAGACTTTTGGTCTATAGGGGAGATAACCGCTCCCTCCTTGCTGGTCTGAGGGAGCCCCCCATGTGCCATTTCCATTCTCCCAACTGTGGGAGATAAACATAGCCCTGTACTTGGGCAATTTTCCAAAGGACTCATATCTTGTCTCTTTGTTTAAATTAAAAAAAAAATCACACGATCCACGAAGAGGCGCTTGTCTCTCGATAACATCCCTAAAAGGATTGCTTCTTGCCTGTCTCTCTCTTGTCAAAATGTGGCAATTTGAATTTTGCTGCAGTGAGATTCATTTCCTGTCCGCAATGCTGTCCACATTTACTTTATCACATTCACATGCTCGTCCAGTGATTGTGTGGGCTAGTTCAGAGCAGCAGGCCACGAGAAGGAAATGAGAAGCACAGTGTTTTATAATCATACAATCAGCACTTCACGCTGGGAACGACGGTCTGGAAGGGAGCAGCCTGGTGTGCTGGATAAACACAGGGGCTCTGAGGCCAAATCGCATGACTGCCTCTTCCCATCTGTGCGAACTTCGGCTCAGAAAAGTTGAATAACTGCTGGTTTCGTTCTTCTGCGAGATGCAGGCGTGTGTATTGCACTTAGCACGGTGTACATGTAAATGATCTTCTTGTTGTTAGCTGCCATCTAGTTGGCCCCCAACTCATGGTGATTGCATGCACAGAAGAACTAAACACTGCCTAGCCCTTCACCATCTCCGTGATCAGGTGGGGATCTGACAACCGTGAGCCATAGTGTTTTCAATTGGCCGATTGTTAGAAGGAGAACACCAGGCCTTTCTTGCTAGTCTGTGTTAGTCTAGAAGCTCCACTGAAACCTGTCCAGTATCATAGCGACACACAAACCTCCCCTGACAGATGGGTGATGGCTGTGCATGAGGCACTGGCTGGAAAAAACATCAGGGTCTCCTGCATGGAAGAGGAAAATTCTACCACTGAACCACCAACACCCCTGCGATAAACGATAGTTATTATTGATGTGAATAAAGAGCTGGGAAGAAGCATGGAAGGCATTTGTCTCCAAGAATGCGTTAATCATCCTCTGTCCTCATAAAGCTGTAATTGCCTCTTTGGCATAGAGAAGGTACATTCCCATCTGTAATTCATTCATTTAGCCTCTGCAGATCCTCGGTGAGCTAAGCCAAGGAATAAATCTGTTTGGTGCCTTAGAGTCAGCTGTGACTCGTAGCAACCTTATGTATAAACAGAATGAAACCTTACCAGTCCTACGCCAGCCTCACAATCATTGCAACGTTTGAGCCCTTGATGGTAGCCACTGAGTCAGCCCATCTCATTGAGGATCTCCCTTTTTCACTGACCCTCTACTTTACCAAGCATGATGTCCTTCTCCGCCTATTGGTCCCTCCTGATGACATGTCCAAAGTAAGCAAGATGAAGTCTCACCATCGTTGCCTGCAAGGAGCATTCTGGCCAGTAGGAATAAACCTAGACACTAATTTATCAAATAGTCATCAAACATCAGCTATGCACTGGTGGATCATGTCAGGTGGTATGGAGAATGCAAATATATAAGATGGGCCAAGGAGTATCAGGGACATGAAGCATGGTAAGCAAACTACATTGGATGGCAGTTTATGACTAATGACAAAGATATTTGGTTTCTTAGGGTTGCTGCAACAAAATGCTGCAAACCGGGTGAACCATAAGAACAGAAATTTATTGTCTGACAGTTCTAGAGGCTTGGCTGTGGGTCATGTGTGTCCACGTGTCAGCTGGGCCATGCTCCCTCTTAAGCCTGTAAGAGCAGATCCTTTTTTTTTTGTCTCTCCTGGCTTCTGGTGGGGCCCTGATGGCACAGTGGTTAAGTGTTTGGCTGTTAACCAAAAGGTCTGCAGTTTGAATCCACCAGCTGCTCCTTGGAAACCTTCTGGGATGGTTCTACCTGGTTCTACCCTGTCCTATAGGGTTGCTATGAGTAGGAATTGACTTGATGGCAACAGTTTTGTTTTTTTGACGTCTTCTTACTAAGCCTTCCCAGGCTTTCCTTGATTGTAGTGCATCTTCCCGTTGCTATCCTCCCTCGATCTGTCTCTTCTCTTTTATAGGACACCACTTAGATGGGATTAGCACTCACCCGGTATGACCTGATACACACCTTGGATGACTTCATGTTAAACTGATAACATTTTCAAAGACCCTATTTCCAAACAAGGTCACCTTCACAAGTACTAGGGGTTAGGACTTCAATGTATCTTTTCAGGAGACACAATTTAATCCATAACAAGGGGTATAAAGTGTTATAATAATTTGGAAGCACTCTCCCTCTCTTCTGGTCAGAGAAGATTTTTTGCAAAGGGTGGCATTTGAGCTGGGCATGGAAGAGTGGTGGAAATTCTGGGGAATGGTATTTTAGGCCAAGAGAGGTAAAATTAAAGGGTTAGTTTAATTTCCCACACTTACAACAAAATGCTGGTAACATATTTCCTGTTTCCAAGGGCCCGTGGTATTCTTTACTCTTACAAGATATTAATATTTTCTTGCTGTAAACAAAAACAGAGTTGTCTGCAGTGGGAATAGACTTGTAGAGTACAGGCTGTTCTCCAGCGTCCACACCGGCAGTGCCATCATTGACCGGAAACTTGGGCAAACCTGGAAACTTGGGCAAACAAAGCTGAACATAGTGTTTCCATTCTGAGGAAGGGTTGCTAGCTACAAACTCAGTTATATCTCAGGAGGGAGTTCCACATTCCAGTGAACAAGTCCTTCGCTTCCTTTCATCCTTTATAGACACCAGTGGAAGTATTAAAGTTTTCAATTGTGCGAGGGACCCATTTCAAAATTAAGAGACTAGGGAAGGAGTCCCTGGGTGGTGTAAATGGTTAATACACTCAACTGCTAACCCAAAGTTTGGAGGTTCAAGTTCACCAAGAGACACCTCGGATGAAAAGGTCTACTTTCAAAAAATCAGCCATTGAAAACCCTATGGAGCACAGTCCCGCTCTGACAAACACGGGGTCCCCATGAATAGAAATCAGCTTGATGGCAACTGGTTTAGGGAAGGAGGACGTTTCGCCAAGACTGATGAGCTCTTTAGCTTTGGATGTAATCTCAGCTCAGGCTCTTCAGAATCCAGCAGGCTACCCGTGAACACCTGAAACTTTGGGTGTAAAATACATTTGGATTTGTCTCTAGTTCTTATCCAATTTAGGGCCAGCTGGAGACCAGAGCAACGGAATGGTTCAGGCAACTTACTTTTATTCCAGCCGCTCTGAGGGCTGGGGAGTGCTGATGTGCCTCCAAAGCTCTGTCTCTACCTTCTTTGGCAGGGAAGACATGGTTTCCTAGGAGACCTGAGTATCTAGAAGAACAAGCACCTAGAATCAAAAAAAGGGGACAGTGGTGGCTCCAGGGTAGAATTTCCACCTTCCATGCAGGAGACTTGGGTTGGATTCCTGGCCAGTGCACCTTACGTGCAGCCACCATCTGTCTGTCAGTGGACGCTTGCGTGTTTCTGTGCTGCTGACCAGCATTTAGTGGAGCTTCCAAAATAAGACGGACTAGGAAGAACACTCCACTTCTGAAAATCAGCCAAAGAAAACACCATGAATCATGATGGCCCAACCTGTAACCCATCATAAAGATGGCACAGGACTGGGCAGCATTGCATTCCATTGTTTGTGGGGTCACCATGACTTGGGGGCCCACTTGACAGCAGCTAAGAACAACAACAAGAATCAAAGAATGGGCCTGCCCCAATCTTTAACCTCCCAGCCCTATTCTCTGAGACTTTTTGAGCAAGTGAGGCCTGGGCTTGAGAACAGGCGTTTTAGATTCTGATACATCAGGCAAGAAGAAAGTGGTTCTGTGAAGTACTTTCTGAACTGTGAACAACTGTATAATGAAAGGTGCCTTCAGCATCATCAGACCTTCTCATTAGCTCGCTAGGTGAGAAGGGAAGAAAAAAAAAGTCTTTAGAGTAAGCCTTTAACAATATGTACACATTTGACCTGGGTTTCACCCTTTCTCACATTGCCAGTAAGAAGCTGAATAGCACAGTTGAAAAGGGGAATCTGTGGAAGAGAGTGATGGTGATTCTTTGCAGGGTATGTTGTGACAGCACGGGTCACAGCTCAGACCGTGCAAACCGACACATTACCCTCCAGCTTGCTGCTCTACCTTGGTGATCTTTGCATCCACTTTGGCTTTCAAAGGTCAGGAGCTGTTAAAGAGAGTATTTTGTTCATGCAAAGTATAGCTTCAAATTCCATCTCTATAATTGGGGGTAACAACATTGCTTGGAGCTCTGGCAGCACAGTGGTTAACAGCTCGGCTGCTAACCAAAAGGTCGGCAGTTCGAATCCACCCGGTGCTCCTTGGAAACCCTATGGGGCAGTTCTACTCTGTCCTATAGGGTTGCTATGAGTCAGAATCAGATGGCAACGAGTTTGGTTTTTTTTGTTTGTTTGCTTACCTCGTAGTTTTTGTGTAATTCTAATAGAATAAAGTCCGTGACAATGCACAGAGCTAAACAAAGTGCTAACCAAATGTGAGATTATATTACATCTATCATTAAAGAGGAACCTTGGTGATGCAGTGGTTAAGAGCTTAGCTGCTATCCAAAAGGTCGGCAGTTCGAATCCACCAGCCACTCTTTGGAAACCCTATGGGGCAGTTATACTCTGTCCTATAGGGTCAAAATTTTCCCTGCAAATGAACCTAGGACAGAATTTGAAATTGGCCACTAGGCCTATCAATGTGACTCCCTCTTGCTCCCTAGTGGGCCTTTCTTCCTTCCCCTTACCCTGTGTCCTTTTCCTAGGAGGACTAATTGATGATTGAAACTTAGCCCAGCCCAAGAAGAAAAATCTGCATACCTAGTAAAACATGACCTTCCTATGATTGTTGTTGTTAGTTGCTGTTGAATCGGCTCTGACTCATGGTGACCCCATTTCAACAGAACAAAATGTTGCCCAGTCCTGTGCCATCTTCACAATCGTTGGTACGCTCGAGTCCATTGCTGCGGCCACTGTGTGTTTTGAGGTCCTTCCAACTTAAGGGGCTCATCTTCCAGCTCTTATATCAGACAATGTTTTGTTTCGATCCATAGGGCTTTCATTGCCTGATTTTTGGAAGTAGATTGCCAGGCCTTTCTTGCTAGTCTTCGTCTGGAAGCTCTGCTGAAACCTGTCCACCATGGATAAACCCACTGGTATTTGAAATACCAGTGCCCCATAGCTATAACATAATAGCAACACACATGCTACCACAGTACAATAAACTGACAGGTTGGTGATGCCCATAACTAATTCCCATGATTAGATTATCTGTTTTTTTTCTCAGATTAAATTATTTATCAAATGCGTGCTTGTATCTGGTACTGAGCCAGGCACAGTCCAGTCATGGGCTCTGTCTCAAGAGGCTTATAGTTCAGGAGGCACAATAAAACAAGAACATAAATTAATATAGCACAAGGCTATCAGTGACAAATACAGTAATAATACAATATGGGTGCTAAAAAAAGAAAGAAAAATTATTTCTAATGCACAAAATTTATGGAAGAATTTGGGAAGGAGTTAATATTTGAGATTAGGATGGACAAGATTTAGATCAGGATTCAGGAATGGCAAGCTGAAATGTCTTCAGAGGGCCAAGCAGGTAACCTAATGAGTAATTCAGGCTGGTGTAAGACTATAGGGAGTTGTGATGACTGGGGTAAACTGGAGGTTTGTCTTCTCTAAAGGGGTGGTCACCACTCAGTCCAGTCCAAACGTTGTCACTTGGTAATGTAGACCCAAAATGGCTCGATCTTATGTTTCATGAAATCCACTTCATAGGTGAAATCTTCCAATTTTTGACAACTAATAAATACAAGCTAAGATCTCATAAGGGTAAACACACACACACAAATACACACACAGTTGTTAATCTACAACTGCTAACTTAAATAGTAGGGAATGGGTTCAAGTTCCCCAGGCTGAGAGAGAAAAATACTGGACATGAACAAGAAACTCAAGTGGTTCCTGGAAAACTGGAGCACCAAGCTCCTGCGAAGCATTGTGGGCTATCTATTTGGAAAATGGGTCAAAGGACCTTGACTACCAGAACAGGAAGACTGAACTTTACCTTCTGAGAATGGGGAGCCATCGAAGGTTTTTGAGCAAGGGAGTGGATTTATCAGATGGTAGAATACTCTAACCCCAAAACAAACCAAACCCGCTGCCATCAAGTTGATTCCGACTCATAGTGACCCTATAGGGCAGAGTAGAACTGCCCCATAGAGTTTCCAAGCAGTGCTTGGTGGATTCGAACTGCTGACCTTTGGTAAGCAGCCATAGCACTTAACCACTACGCCACCAGGGTTTCCCCCACTGTAAATGATGCATTAAACCAAACAGAACTAGGCACTATGCTACTGTATTGCATATAGACCTCTGTGCTACATGTTTTACATGAATTAAACCTTCTCACCCTAACAACCACAAAAATTTTGTTGTTCTTCTTGTTGTTAGGTGCTGTCAATTCCGACTCATAGCCACCTTGTGTACAACAGAATGAAACACTGCCCAGTCCTGTGCCATTGTCACAATTGCTGCTATGTTTGAGCTTATTGCAGCCACTGTGTCAGTCCATCTCATTGAGAGTCTTCTTTTTTGCTGACCCTCTGCTTTACCAAACATGATGTCCTTTTCCAGGGATTGGTCCTTCCTGATAACGTGTCCAAAGTACATGAGAAAAAGTCTTGCCATGTTCACTTCTAAGGAACATTCTGGCTGTATTTCTTCAAGACAGATGTGTTTGTTCTTCTGGTAGTCCGTGATATATCCAGTATTCTTTGCTTACGCCATAATTCGAAGGCATCAATTCTTCTTCAGGTGTCCTTATTCATTGTCCAGCTTTCACATGCAGATGAGATGATTGAGAACACTGAGGCTGGGGTCAGGCGCACCTTACACAGGAGAAAGTGGAGGCCTCAGTGAATCACCCAAGGTCATACATCTAGGAAGGGAGGGGCTGGATTTCATTCCAGGAACACTTCATTCCAAAGGCTGAATGCTCAGCACATCTGGTGTACACAAATGTAAAAGTTGAGAAATTTATTTTTTCTTTTAATCTAGTAACTGTATCTTCCTATAACTTCATACCAAATACTCAAAGACCCCGGAGCAAGGATGGGGCGTTGATTTCAGCCAGGAGGGCCTGATGTTAAGGAAGCAGTTTGATGCAGGAGGGAAGACACTGGCTTTTGGAAAGGGCATGATCAACACAACCCTCCTGGGGAATGGTGGATGACTGTCCCGAAAATGCAGTGTTCCAGTGTGGTGTCTGCCTTCCTGGAGGGCAGAGCTCATCCCTTAGAGCACTGTGACGAAATAGAAGACAGTTCTAAGGCTTCCAAGGTTGTGACCTACATTTCCCTAGGTCTAGAAAAGAATCTCTCGCCTCAAAGCCAAGCCTGGCATATTGCCTATGCTTTTGACCTGTGGCAGTAGCAAGTTAAAAATATTTTAAAATAGCTGGTAATAGGGAACCTAGGGTTGAGAAGGGAGAGCGTTGACATGTCGCAGGGTTGTTAACCAATGTCATACAGTAATGTGTGTACTAACTGATGAGAAACTAGTTTGTTCTGCAAACCTTCATCTAAAGTTCAATACAAAAAAAACTGGAAAAAAATATTTAAGAACATGTTAATATGCACAGCATGTCATTCATCCTCCTTCGGATGCTTGCCTTCGTGGTTTTCCAAACTGAAAAGTAAGATAAGGTCTGCGATCCACTTTGGAGTCCCTGGTGGTACAAACGATTGACACACTCAGCTGCTAACCCAAAGGCTGGAGGTTTGAGTCCACCTAGAGACACCTCAGAAGAAAGGCCTTGTGATTTACTTCCAAAAAACTAGCCATTGAATACCCTATGGAACACAGCTCTACTCTGACACACATGGGGTCGTCGTGAGTTAGACTTGACTTGATGGCAGCTGGTTTAACTGGTTTAAGATCCACTTCAGTTCTAGAATTTCTTCTCTGAAAATGAGCTTATTATGGACGATATGTGTATTAACTTTGTATATAATCTTATTTTTTTAAATGTGTGTGACCTTTTCTTGTCCCATGGGCGAATGGATCTATAAAAGTTTATTTCCCTCACCCTGTGTGATGCCACATCCTAAAGCAGGAACTGGTTCATATATTGGGACAGCTGTGAGTAGACTTGTGGGACCAAAAAACCAAAACCAAACTGGTTGCCGTCAGGACTCATAGCGACTCCATAGAGTAGAACTGCCCTGTAGGAGCAGCTGGTAGATTCGAACTGCTGACCTTTTGGTTAGCAGCTGAGCTCTTAACCATTGTGCCACTGGGGCTCTGACTTATGGGACAGTACAACCGAATACATGAAAGCAGGACAGTCATGGAAAATGTGAGACATCTGGTAACCCTATTTTGAAATTTTCTCAGGTGAGAAGCAATGTAAAATTGTACTACTGCGTATGTCTTTAGGTCACCTTGGTTTTGTTGTGAACCTTTTCTATGTTCCCTCAACAATATGGACACACCTATTTCCTTCAGCAGAAAGCCTGAGCCTAGAAAATTTATTTTATAGGTAGAAACATAACGGGAGTTTTGCAAAGTTCGAAACTCAGATTGTTTTTTAGTGTCCACTCTGATAATAAAAATTTTGATCTTTGGCACTGGCTTCCTTATCCTTTTTTCTGGGAAGGAGCATTGATGTTACTCTTATTTAATAAAAGACATAGCTTGCAGAGCATCATTTGAAGAAGTCAAGTGCTTGGCAATAATTCAGGCAATAACTCTGGATGGCCATGCTTAATTAAAATCAAATGCCAGCCATCCAAGAGGTGGTGTCTTAGCAGGTGACTCTGACTATCAGTGTTGCTTTAGGTAACCAACAGTTTTCCTAGTGTGCGCTGACAAAGGTTATAAACTGAAGATAGAGGAAAAAGGCAATATTCAGCCTCCCTCACTGCCTTCTCCATCCTGAATGAACAAACATCCCCTCCCCTTTCAACAAACACACACTTACAAAAGCAGGGCTGACTCATGCTATGAAGTACAAGGATGCCTGAACCCCAAGATGATACACTGAACAAAGAGTGTTCTTTGCTCTTCCAGGAACCCTGGCTTCCTAATAAAAAGCTAGCTCACTCTGTTTTGCATGAATAAAATTTCTAGGTCAAAGTCAAATGAATTGACAGTACTAATAGTTTGCTTAAGGCAGACACAGTCAAATAACTTTGCCCTCAAGAGGCTCAGGGAAATGAAGAGGGCTGGCCTATCAAGAAGTCAAAGTGTCCCCACAATTGATTATTTGCTCCGCAGGCCAGCAGGGTTTGCAAGAAATATACCTGTGAAAACGAAGGTCAGATTTTGGTAAACTGGTCCTGAAAGTTACTGACCCAGATTGACTCCTGGGGCACCAGAAGTTTCTGTATTTCTTTCTTGTTGTTGTTGTTATTAGTTGCCATGGAGCCAAATCTGACTTACGGCAACCCCACATGCTATGGAGTAGAACTGCTCCATAGCGTTTTCTTAGCTGTAATCTTAACAGAACAGCCTGTCAGGCCTATCTTCCGCTATACGTCTGGGTGGGTTCAAACTGCCAACCATTACATTCAAGCACAAACAGTTTGCGCCTAAAAAAAAAAAAAATGCATTGGGTCTATATGAAATGGAATAAAAATAAATGCTAATGTCTAAAATAAAGCAACAGCTCTCCTCTTTAGCTCTGCAAGTTATTTTTTTAAACTTAATGTAACAATATTAGCTGGTCAGTGGAAAAGAGGAAGACCCTCAAAGGGATGGATTGACACAGTGGCTGCAACAACGGGCTTAACGCATAACAATGATTGTGAGGATGACTCAGGACGGGGCAGCGTTTCCTTCTGTTGCACATAGGGTCGCTATGAGTCAGAACCGACTCTATGGCACCTAACAACAACAACAATGTGACAACCACACATTCCTTGAACCCAGACTGTGTGCAGGGTAGTCTCCCCCAGTGGTGAAGAAATAACTAAAGCATGATCCCTCTTTTGAAGAATTTAGTGTGATTATAATAGTTCAGAGCAACAGTGAGCACTCAGTATGTATTTGTGGAACAGAGAAGCTGCCAGTTCTGTCTGGGGACGTTGGCAGGACTTCCTGGGGCTGAGGTGACCTCTGATTTGGATTTGGGCTTTGACAGGAGAAGGAGGACATCACCCGATAATGGTTAGCAACTTCTGTGCCATATGTGCTAAACTGTGGCTCAGACCTTCTACGATGAGTATATTTTCATGTTTCCTGACTCCTCTCTGTGCAGTCTTATCTGTGCTTTTCTATCCTCTGATTAAATGCTTTGATTAAACTGTCCATCTCTTCCCATCCTTTTGTTCATTCAGCCCTCAGACACTTAGTAAGCATCTGCTTGCCTGACTTCCTTGTTCCTGAGGAATGTGTTGGGCCAAACATAAAATTCCTACAGTTTGCCTTATTCATTCTCCCATTAAGTTCAAGAAATCACCAAATCCTGCTTGCTACTTTGACGTCCTTCATTCATTTGAAATGCAGTGACGAACAACACAAAGCATTTTGTCAGCTGAGTTCATTGATCGCATGTGGCTGACACTGGGTAACTTAGGCAAGGAAAGGAAATAACTGAAGCGATATGGGGGCTCACAGAGTTAAAGGAGAAGTTGAACAAACAAGTTGTGGAAAAGGTACTCGGGGATTCTGGGTTATTGTTGTTGTTAGTGGTTGTGGAGTCGATTCTGACTAATGTGTGCAGAGTAGAACTGCTCCATAGGGTTTTCAAGGCTGTGACCTTTTGGAAGCAGATTTCCAGGCCTGTCTTCCGAGGTGCCTCTGAGTGGGTTTGAACTGCCAGTCTTTCAGCTAATAGTAGAGTGCTTAACCGTTTGCACCACCCGGGGACTCCATAGTCCTGGAGTTAATGAGACATTTCTTTTAAGATGTATCTGCTCCAGTTGCTTTTGATTCTTATGTCCCTGATTTAAGAGGGGGAGAGCCTGGCATAGCCTGAGTACCGTTCAATCCCTAGGTCAGAAGAAGGCTGGCTGCCTTGATTGTTAGTAGCACTAAGACTATGTGTAAAAGTAATAGAGATGCTAGTACCAGGAGAAGGGTATATGGATGCTGGGAAAGCAAAAACAGCAGAAATCTTCTATAGGCATACAAAGAAGGTAATACTACAGAATAGCAAATTGAATCTAGTAAGATAAAGTTTAAAGAGCTCCTATAGTCCAAGAGATAAATCTGAAATACTAAAATGGGGAAGATGTAGCAGGAGGACTTCAAGACTACTAGACCGTGAGAGAATAAACATCTCTTTGTTAAAGCCATCCACTTGTGGTATTTCGGTCATAGCAGCACTAGATAACTGAGACAAGGAGGTAGCCGTGATAAATATCCCCAAAGTGGGGAGGATGAAGACCACGGTCTCAGTAGCTTAACAAAATAGAAGCCTATTTCTCATTCACATCATAATCCAAGTGGCGTGTGGTAATGGAAGCTGGGTTCCGTGTCTTGGATCATGTGGCCTCACCCTCCTCCAGATCTTTGCCGCCTCATTCAATCAAGGAAAAGGGAAAGAGTGAGGACCCTGCAGGGGGATATTTTTATGGATCAGGCCAGGCAGTCATGCACTTCACTTCTGCTCACGTTCTATGAACTAAAACTTATTTATGTGGCCACACCCACTGCAAGGAAGGCTGGGAAATGTAGTCTTGTTGCTCAGAAAAAGAGGAGACACAGACATTATCGAGCTCAAGTGCTTTCCCAAGGCCTCGCATTGTGGGCCCACAACTCTGGGGAAGAGAGATTAATTATTGACCCCCAGGAGGACTGAAGGAGGTAAACAGAAATCTCTGCCTTTGCCCTTTTTTTAAATCGTTAGTTCCAACCTCTTCACCTTCCTCCTTCCTGCTGTTTCTTTCTTCTTTCCTTCCCCTTCACAGGACTTAGCCATGTGCTGACTCTGACTTCCTGTCCCATGAGAATGGCTCTTCTTTTCCTGCCTCTCATTATATTATGATTATGTGACTGTAGCTCTACCTAAAGAGTAGTTCATGGTCTGGTGGTTCATGGTCTGAATATGGTTTAAAGTCTTGGCAAGTTCAAGTGTGTGTGTGCACGCGTGCACTCCTCCAGTTAAACGTTGGATGATGGCCAGTAAAATTCCACATGTGTTTTTCTTGAAATATGAGAAGATCTGGCAACTCTGAGTCTGCATTCACATGGGCAAATAACAGAGAGAGTAGAGGGCTTGTACTTTACATATTGCCACAGTCCCTACCCCTCCCAATTGTCTTCTCAATGCTGAGACCTAGAGTCAGTTTCTATTTGTCATCACATTTGTACTGTTGTTTTTATCACAGTCTTCCCTCTTTATGATCTCTCCCTGATCCTTGCAGGCATTTGAGTTTGAGATCCTTGACTCTCCCTACTTCCACTTCAGCTAAAACAATGGCCGGGGTGGGGGATCGCTGGACTGGAGACTACGTGAGTTGGGAGGTTGAAAAAAGGATGCCAGGATCTTCATTCCAGAGTGCAAGGGAAGCCAGGCTGGTTGCGTAGAGCATTGATCTTGAAACCTTGACTGTGTGCCCCATCAATAAAATTATGTTTGCATGTGCACCTCTTAAGGTAGAAGTGATAATTTTAAAATTATATGCATATATTACTAATATTTCCAGATGCAATATGCTCATTTTTAAGATCGTCTTTACAGATGGATATAAATCCATATTCCAAAGAATCTTCATTATGACTTCGGATTTCTGAACCAACACTCTTTGGCAAATGTAGACTCTTAATGTTATCTTTAATTAGCGGTTTCTTGGCGTTTTTAAGCCTGTTGGACATTTTGTGAGAGATTTTTTTTGTTATTTTTGAACCCACCCCTGGTAGCCCCTCTGAGCTGCAGACTTTAATTTCCACCCTTCAAGTAGGTCTCCAGAGCCTCCATGGCACTGTGGTTAAGTGTTCTGCTGCTAACCAAAAGGTTGGCAGTTCAAACCCCCAAGCTGCTTCTTGGAAACTCTATGGGGCAGTTCTACTCTGCCTTATAGGGTCACTATAAGTAGGAATTGACTTGATGGTAGTGGGCTTTTTTTTGTTTTTTTTTTCCTCAGGTCCCTGAGCCCTGGTGGTACAGTGGTTAAGAGCTATGGCTCCTAACCAAAAGGTCAGCAGTTCAAATCTACCGGCTGCTTCTTGGAAACCCTGTGGGACAGTTCTGCTCTTCCCTATAGTGCCCCTGAGTCTGAATCAATTTGATGGCAACGGGTTTGGTTTGGTTTGGTTTTGAAGCAGTATTCCTTTCACACAACGTGCTGGGAGGCATCCAACAGATGGGCCAAGTGAAAGGACTTGTGTCTGTCGAGATTGGTGAAACTGAAACTTTTTTAATAAAAATTAACCTAAATAGAATTCTGAACCTTCTTCCTGCAAGTTCATGGGGCGTCTCGTTTGCTTCGTGGGTGACCCATTTTGGCTCCATTGTGGGAGGCTGGGAGGCCAAGAGCCCAGCTACTCAAGGCATGGTGCCCAGGTCAGCAGCACAGGCATCACCTGGGAGCTTGATAGAAATGCGACTCTCAGGCCCCACCCCAGACCTACTAAAACAGAATCTGCATTTCAATGAGAGCCTCAGGCGATTTGCGTGCCCAGAAAAGGCTTAGAAGCACCAGTTTAAGAGGGCCTGATCCAGGATTTTTCTCCCCCCTTTGGTGGGGCTGAAACCCTGGTGGCATAGTGGTTAAGAGCTACTGGTGGCGTAGTGGTTAAGCTCGACAGCTGCTAACCCAAAACTGGCAGTTCGAAACCACCAGGCGCTCCTTGGAAACTCAACGGGGCAGTTCTGCTCTGTCCTATAGGGTCGCTCTGAGTCGGAATCGACTCAACTGGACGGCAGTGGGTTTCGTTTTGGTGGGTTTGATGGGGGCAGGAGGCATGCAGGGGAGACATGCTGGATTCTTATCATAACCTTGTAGACACTGGACCAGTAGCCGGGGTGTTCAGTGTCTGCCTGTACCCATGCTCAGAAGGGAGTCAGTTGAAGTTAAACAAAACTAATCTGAAAAGATTAAAAAAGTAAAAATCCCAGGATTACCCAACTCCCAACCCCTTACTCACAGAGAAAATAAAACAAAAACAAAATACCAAACAAAAGTTTACTGGAATTTCACGAACTTACATAGAAAACATTTATTTTGGAATCCTGAGTCCGAGAAGTCCAGATTCCTTGAATTGGGCTTTTTTTGTTTCCCATCTGCCTGCTATTTATCTGCCTGTTTAGCTGAAGCTCTGATGACACTGGTGCACATTTGATGCTTCCTTTTCCCTCTTGCTCGTTTTCTTTCCTCCAGGCCTAAACTCAGTCTGCCTCGCCTCTGTTTCCTGAGCAGATTCGTAAGACAGAGGCTTTGTTGTTTCCTAATGTGTCTGGAGAATTAGGCCAATTAGAGGTGGGGTGAAGCTCTTGTGCATTTTCAGAGGCTCCTCGGCCTTGCCTCAGTGAGTGCTGCTGGGAAATCTCTGGACATCCTCTTACATGCAACCTGACTGAAACAAATTTCAGGTACTTCTTGTTGTCGTCGTTAGCTGTCACCTAGTTGGTCCCAACTCACAGTGACCTCATGTACAACAGAACAAAATGCTGCCCAGTCCTGTGCCATCCCCGTGATCAGTTGTGGATCAGACCATTGTGATTTCATAAGGTTTTTATTAGCTAATTTTTTTTAAGTAGATAGCCAGGCCTTTCTTCCTAGTCTGTTTTAGTCTGGACGCCCTGCTGAAACCTGTTCAGCATCATAGCAACACGCCGGCCTCCCCTGACAGACAGGCGGTAACTACGCATGATGTACATTGACTGAGAATTAAACCTGGGTCTCCTACATCAAAAAAAAATTTTTTTTTTTCTCCTGCATGGAAGGTGAGAATTCTACCACTGTGGTGAGATGAGTTCCTTTATGTGACCTTTTCCCTTGGTATTTTGGAAAATCGGCTTGAACGATTTTTCCCCCAAAGCCCTGAGGAGTTACCTTTGCCCTAGTTTTCTATCCCAGAAGGTTTGTTACTTTTGTCCAGGTTAATTGATATTTCCTGGGTAAGCTGTAAACAACTTGTGGTTTGATACTTTTTTGTCTGGTCCTGGGCTACAGCCTGCCCTGTGATTAATATAGTCAACAGACTGTGTAAATGAAGCGTCTGTAGCCTGCTATGCAAATAGAGTATCTATGGCCTACCAAAATGGGATTGGTCAGTTTGTGGCACTGGCGGGAGGACCATCACTTGAAATTAATGAGCAGTTTGTTATAGATGCAGCCAATCCCACAGAGGTTTTTGAGACAGAAAGAAGCTGGAAGAGAAGCAGCAGGAAGAAGCAGAAGGAACAGAGAAGAGAGAAGAAGCAGAGAGAGAGAGAGAGAGAGAGAGAAGGCAAGGAACCTCCTAAAAGAGCTGTAACACAGGTCAAAGGCTGTAACACTGAAGACACAAGAGGCTTGGAAGGGGCCCAGAGACAAATCTGGTGGCAACAGACAGCAGGGCCAAAAGGAGCCTGTCCTCAGAGAAAATGAAGCCATGAGGAAAAATGATTGGAGGAACAATGGAAGGAGTTTATGGGCTTCAGGGAGCTGATGTAGTCAGAGGGGGAAAGAAACCAGGTGCCATGAGTCAGTTCCAACTCAAGGCAACCCCATGAGTGTCAGAGTAGAACTGTGCTCCATAGGGTTTCAGTGGCTGATTTTTAGGAAATATATCATCAGGCCTTTCTTCTGAGGTGCTTCTGGAGGGGGGAGGGGCTTGAACTCCAATCTTTTGGTTAGCAGCTGAGTGTGTTTACCGCTCAGAGGTGGAAAGTTCTAGGTGATGTCAAGGTCTGGGGGCCCAGACTTCCCCATTACCTCTTACTCTGTGAACCCAGCTTGACCTGTATTTATTTAAAGTGGCATAGGAGAGCTACCAACAGATGAAGCTGGGTGATGGGAGATTATAACAAGGATTGTGGAATACAAGGCTGTTTTCTTTAGAGAGTACATGTACTGTGAGTAGGTCCTAAAAATTCTGAAATTGGGCCAAACTGTGGGAACAGCAGCTCTGTGTCACTTGTCATTGAACTCACGGACCTGCCTCATCTTTGTTCATACAGCATTTCTTAAAAAAAAGGATCTGATTGCGTTGGACTTACTAATATCTAAACCAAAGTCTTTTGTACCAAATCTCCCCTGAAGGTAGACCTTCCTTGTGTCACATCAATGCGTAGTTGTCAAAGACTAGAATCTGGATCCAGGGCAATCATTCGTGGCAGAAAATGTTTTACAGCACTTACTATGTGCGGGGCACTGTTCTGAATACTTGGCATTTATTATTAACTCGTGTTACCTTCACAACCAGTTCATCAAGTCGGTGCTATTATTATCTTCATTTTACATTTGAGGAAACTGAGGCAAAGATAGGTCAAATAACTTGCTCACGTGTACATAGCTAAGAAATGGCAGAACTCAAAGTCTAAATCCAGAGCCTATGCCCTTAACCTCTTTGTGAGGCTGCTTCTGAAAAGAGCTGATCTCAAGCCTGTTTCTTAAAAGGTGGCAGCAGGCTTCTTGGTTTCCTCCCACAGTCTGTAACAGCCTAGTACATAACTAAGGCTTCAGGTGGTCCCTGTAACAGGCATCCTTCCCCTCTAATGGTCTCCCACACCTGACACAAAGCCTACGAGAAGTGCAGGTGGATCTAGTTGTCGGTAGGGTGCCTCTCCTAGTTTCCTAGTGCTGCTGTAACAGAAATACCACAAATGAGTGGTTTTAAAGGACAGAAATTTATTTTCTCACAGTTCTGGAGGCTACAAGTCCAAATCAGGGACTTGGCTGTGTTGATTCTTTCCCTGCTGGTAGCTGTAGGCATTCCTTGCCTCCTTGGCTTGTGGACAATCTTTATATGGTGTCTGTCTTCCCTCTGCCTTGCCTCTGTGTCTAATCTGCTCTTTTTATAACTCAGAAGTGAGTAGGTTTAGGACCCACCCTTCACTGGTATGGCCTCAAGCAATTGATTGATAATATTATATCAGATTGCGCTATGGAAGATGATTACATTATACTAGATTACATTATGGAAGGTAATCCAATCTACCCATTGCCAACTGATTCAGTCATGATTAAATATAGCAGTTTATGACCAAGATTTTAAATACATATTTTGGGGGGACCCAATTCAATCCATAATAGTGACCACATATTTTATCATTCTAACTGAAACAACTTTGAGAGTAAAGGCATGCACTATTAATAGCTACGCTAGCACAAAAGGCACAAGCTACGATTGTCCCAGGCAAACTAAGACATACAGGCTCCCCGGTTATATGTTACATATTAAGTGAGGATTGAAGGAAGTGTCAAGTTGACCCATAATATTTCCAACCGCCTAAAATTGCCTAAGGAAGGCAAAAGTTCCAAAGGCCTCGTTCATAATAGGCACTTAATAGATTTTGAATGAATAGATGACTGAATTGCAGCGTGTCCCAAAGAGGTGTGTGGAGAAGGAGGGCAATGAATCCCTGGGAGCAAGGAGGGAACATAACTGGAAAGTACCAGCAGTCGCTCTTGGCAGTAATTACTCTCCAAGCACTTCACAGTTGAACAAGTTAGTACTTGCCATTGACTTAGAGAAATCAGTGAAAAGACCCAAAGGAAGCTTGGGAAATCGAGCCCATTTTTGCATCTCTTAGGGCGACAGTCATATATTTGGGGGAGAACTTGGTGTACAGTCATCATTTCCTGACACAGAAAGCAACCTTAAATGATTGAAGGAGGGATAATAGGCCTTTGAAAAGCCCAAGAGAAGGGGCTGCAGACATCAAGATTTTCTTTGCATTTGCAAAGCTAACAGCACTTTCCAAAACTAGAGAAACTTGATTCTTGGGGAATTGAAAGAATGTGTCCCTGAGGTCACCAAGCAGTTGTGAAATCAGAACCAGTACCAACTTGATCACAGAATTGGTCACCGGTCCCAGATCTTTGTCCTTGTCTGTTATGGGGGAGGGCAGGATTGGGGTGCCCCCTCTTCCTGGAGCTTCTGATCCCAGTGGCATTTGGGTTTGGGAGAATGGTTGAGGTACTTGAGAGTGAGGGAGTTGTCCCTGTTGACACAAAGTATCCTTGCCTGAAGACAGTTGTCAGTTTCACCTGCCCTGTTTCTTCTCATTCAGTTGTCGCTGCCCTTACAGTAAAGACCCTTCATTTGTCCAGAGCACCTAAAAGCCAACCACGTGGTCTTGTATACCAGCTTTATAGGAGTGGCGCAGGATAGGATCGGTACTCTGAATCTCAGAGTGAGCTCAGCTAGAGAGCCTTTTCATCCCATCTCATGCACCTCGCTCCCAGTCTCCAGACTGGTACCCAGAGCACTGGGCAGAGGCGGTGGCCCAGCAGTTGCCCAGCACCCAATAGCTTGAGCTAGAGACTACACAGCCTTCTTCAGGCCCAGATGCTGTGTTTTGGACGAGGGCAGTTCAAAAGGATTTATCGTTTATGAAAACTATGGATCTCTAGGTTTTTTTTTTAATATATAATTTTTATTCTGCTTTAAGTGAAAGTTTACAAATCAAGACAGTCTCTCACATAAAAACTTATATACACCTTGCTATATACTCCCAATTACTCTCCCCCTACTAAGACAGCATGCTCTCTCCCTCCACTCTCTCTTTTCGTGTCCATTTCGCCAGCATCTAACCCCCTCTACCCTCTCATCTCCCCTCCAGGCAGGAGATGCCAACATAGTCTCAAGTGTCCACCTGATCCAAGAAGCTCACTCCTCACCAGCATCCTTCTCCAACCCATTGTCCAGTCCAATCTATGTCTGAAGAGTTGGCTTCGGGAATCGTTCCTGTCCTGGGGCAACAGAAGGTCTAGGGGCCATGCCACCGGGGTCCTTCCAGTCTCAGTCAGACCATTGTCTGGTCTATTTATGAGAATTTGGGGTCTGCATCCCACTGCTCTCCTGCTCCCTCAGGGGATCTCTGTTGTATTCCCTGTCAGGACAGTCATCAGTTGTAGCCGGGCACCATCTAGTTCTTCTGGTCTCAGGATGATGTAGACTCTGGTTCATGTGGCCTTTTCTGTCTCTTGGGCTTGTAATTACCTTGTGTCTTTGGTGTTCTTCATTCTCCTTTACTCCAGATGAGTTGAGACCAATTGATGCATCTTAGATGGCTGCTTGCTAGCATTTAAGACCCCAGACACCACTGTTCAAAGTGGGATGCAGAATGTTTTCTTAATAGATTTTATTATGCCAGTTGACTTAGATGTCCCCTGAAATCATGGTCGCCAAACCCCTGCCCCTGGTACACTGGCCTTCGAAGCATTCAGTTTATTCAGGAAACTTCTTTGCTTTTGGTTTAGTCCAATTGTGCTCACCTCCCCTGTATTGTGTTGTCTTTCCCTTTACCTAAAGTAGTTCTTATCTACGATCTAATTAGTGAATACCCCTTTCCCACCCTCCTTCCCTTCCTCCTCTTGTAACCACAAAAGAATGTTTTCTTCTCAGTTTAAAGTATTTCTTAAGTTCTTATAATAGTGGTCTTATACAATATTTGTCCTTTTGCAATTGACTAATTTCACTCAGCATAATGCCTTCCAGTTTCCTCCATGTTATGAAACGTTTCACAGATTCCTCACTGTTCTTTATCCATTCGTAGTATTCCATGGTGTGAATATACCATAATTTATTTATCCATTCATCCGTTGATGGGCACCTTGGTTGCTTCCATGTTTTTGCTATTGTAAACAGTGCTGCAATAAACATGGTTGTGCATATATCTGTTCGTGTAAAGGCTCTTATTTCTCTAGGATATATTCCGAGGAGTGGGATTGCTGGATGGTATGGTAGTTCTATTTCTAGCTTTTTAAGGAAGTGCCAAATCGATTTCCAAAGTGGTTGTACCTTTTGGCATTCCCACCAGCAGTGTAGAAGTGTTCCAATCTCTCCACAGCCTCTCCAACATTTATTTTTTTGTGTTTTTTGGATTAATGCCAGCCTTGTTGGCGTGAGATGAAATCTCATTGTAGTTTTGATCTGCATTTCTCTGATGGCTAATGATAGTGAACATTTTCTCATGTATCTGTTAGCTACCTGAATGTCTTCTTTAGTGAAGTGTCTATTCATATCTTTTGCCCATTTTTTAATTGGGTTATTTGTCTTTTTGTAGTTGAGTTTTTGCAGTATCGTGTAGATTTTAGAGATCAGGTGCTGATCGGAAATGTCATAGCCAAAAACTTTTTCCCAGCCTGTAGGTAGTCTTTTTACTCTTTTGGTGAAGTCTTTGGATGACCTATGTTTTTTTTTTTAAGAGTATTTTAGGTGAATTTGCTCTCTGCCCCTCTCACTCAACTGGTCCATTCGCTTTCCAGATAATGAATTCCTGTTCAAAGCTATTTCTTTACAAGGATGTAATTTGTGCAGAGACGAGGTGCTTGAGGGTTCCAACTGAACTGCAATGTGGAAAATATTATATGAGGATAAGATATGAAGTTGAGATGAGCATTGGAAGAACAGTGAGTGTTTAAGCTGAGGATATATATATATTTGAATGAAAATATTTTCTTTATCCTCCAACTTTTTTACTTTTATAAGTTATCAACTCTGCGGCGGTGGTTTTTGTTTTTTTAACCTATATCTTAAGATTGTACCAAAAATGTGACCAAACCTGTTCTTTTCAAAGTATAGATGGATATTTTGCGCCGCTGTGCTCACTCCAACAGTTGAGTCATGCTGGAAGCACAATGTGCATCAAGTTCTAAACAAGTTTTTCAAGCGATCTAAAGCTGCCATTGACCCTAGACATAATACAGTTCTCTAGAGTTATGTGGGAGACCAAAATCACAGAGCCGCTGCTGGACAGGCCCAGTGGTACTCAGATAAAAGTGAGACGAGTCTTAGTCTTTTGAACTTTAGATGAAGGTTTATGGAACAAACTAGCTTTTCATTAAACAGTTCGTACACGTATCATTTTATGACATTGGTTAACAACCCCATGACTTGTCAACACTCCCTTCTTGACCCTGGGTTCCCTATTACCAGTTTTCCTGTCCCCTCCTGCCGTCTAGTCTTTTCCCCTGGGCTGGTGTGTCCTTTAGGCTCGTTTTGTTTTATGGGCCTGTGTAATCTTTGGATAAAGGGTGAACATCAGGCGTGACTTCATTACTGAGCTAAAGCTTCATTACTGTCTAGGGGCACAAGTCTTAATCTTGTTATGAGGAGCATTCGTGGTTTCACTCCATCATCCTTGACCTCCTGTCTCTGGGCTCAGCTGCTGAACATCCTCATACTACAGTCATACCAAGTTTTAATGGTGAGAGAGGAAGATTTACGATATCTTTGTTTATTTCCCTCAAAACACGAATCCCTGGAGAAGAAGAGTTTAGAGATCATTTGATGAGGAAAAACAAGTCTGTTGCAGAGTTTCCATTTGGATGCTGGGATCTGCCAGAGACTGAGTTCACTGTCAAAACAGCACCTGGGAGCCCTGGTGTTGCAACTAGCATTTCCAGAGCATCTCTTTCAAAATATTTTTCTGTGTTCCTACTTTTGGATTCTACAGAACCCTTTGAAAGTGGTCAGTAAATAGATGGATTCTCAGCGTGTTTAATTTATAGATAAAAAAAAGTCTAAGGAGGCTGTGGCAAAAAGATTTCATTTGTGTTCATGGAAAATTTGCTCCCTCTTGAAAGCCTCTTTGGCAAATGAAGTCTTGTTAACCAATGGGCGCTTTCGAGGGAGGGGTGCTTGCCCCTGGAGGATGGTTGGACCTGTGTATTTTTGAAAGCACCTTGACGTGAATCCACCAAGAGGCTCGAGTCTACAAGATCCACTCATTAAATGTGTAAAGAGTTAGTGCGACTACACTAACTGAAATCGTGGAGCTTTGAGTCCACCCAAAGGTGCCTCTGAAGAAAGACTTGGTGATCTACTTCCAAAAAATCAGTCACTGAAAACTCTGTGGAGCACAGTTCTCCTCTTACGTAGATGAGGTCACCACGAGTTGGAGCTGACTTGATGGCAGCTGTTTCCGGTTTAGATGAATGAGAAGCTAAGGCCAACGTCACTGTTTTGTTATTAAACTGACAAAAATTGGCAAAGCTCTGAACTTTTATTTAGGGGGAAAGGGGATTTATCTGTAATTCTTTCTTTGAAGTGTAGGGTTGTTTCTTAAGAAAGTATGAGACAGATGCTTCTTTTTCCCCTAAAGAAGTAAGTTCAAATGTATCCAAGTTTGTACAACCTCGTAATAAGTAAAATGGGTTCTTCCATGATTTCAATTTAAGATGAGGAATTTTTAACTCATCAGCCTGTGGATCTGCACATTAGCAAGTGCCTCGGTGTCTAGCCTAAAACCCGTACTTCCCAACGGTTTGCAGAAGGAGTAGGAACATAACTGTTCCAGAGGATATTTCTAGGTGATTTATTAATTTCTGTGCATATACCTACCACTGCATTATGGGAGATTCTAGAGTTCAGCAAGAAAGAGGCACATGTTCCTGAGATATTTGCTGATAAGGTGGGGTTCAGATGTTTGACATTTTCATGTAGCAGATCAGGTCATGTTTTAATAATGTCAGTTTACTCTGAAAAACAGTAACTGTGTTTCTCAGGATGGTCGTAAATTGGGGAGGGTTTATAGAGTTCATTCAGCCTTTTTGTTACTGAATTGTTGTTGGATGGAGTCATGGAGAATACAGCATCTCCAATAAAAGTTTGAGGACCGATAGTAAGTTTCTACCCTGTGGAGAAAGTAAGAAATCACAATCTGGACAAGTTAATTGAGACCATGATACAAGGAATGTGGAGGGAAATGTTGAAACGCTGACCTCTAGGCCTACCTACTGGCACTGTAACACCATGTAAACTAATCTTTTACAAAGCTACACAAATGCATAAGTTAGAAATAGTCAGTAGTAGTCTCCTTAAATATTGTTAAATGAGGATGTCGTTCTGTGAAAATAGGCTCTTCCTCCATGTGTCTTCTACCTTTTTAAATAGAAAAATAAAAGGAACCATAAGCATTTATGCTTTCAAATTTCAAAAGGGGAGTAAAGTATCTTATATTTTTTAAAACTCTGATAATTTAAACTTGAAAGAAATTCAGGATATTATCATCAGCTAAAATTTATATATACATATGTATATATAATATGTATATATAATATGTATATATAATACATATGTATATAATACATGTATTGTATGTATTAAATACAAAATTAAGTACTGTTTTTTTTATATTTCGAGTTGGCTAAAATCCAAATTTCTGAACTTCAAGTTCAATGATGTGAACACTAGACATTGCTTCCTTCTAGAATATGGGTATATCCTATTGAGATAACAAGGAACCCCTGTGGTGCAGTGGATAAGCACTCGGCTGCTACCCGGAAAGATCGGTGGTTTGAACCAACCAGCAGCTCTGCTGCAAAAAGGACCTGATGATGTGCTCCCATAAAGATTTCAGCCTTGGAAAACCCTAGGGGACAGTTCTATTTTGTCCTGTAGGGTCGCTATGAGTCGACTCGATGGCACACAACAAAATTGAGATAACAAAGTTGCCTAAGTTTCCATATGAAAAAATTTACATTATACATATACATATTTTTCCCCCCAAAGTAGCAGCCATAATTATTTGGTTATGAGCTTGACTGCTAACAACAATCCATAGAATTCATTGCAGTAATATTTCAACACCATGGACAGCACCACCTGAGTTGCTTGCCCCTCCCCAAATTTTGGTCTTGGCATCCCTGGTCTGACTAGGGAGTTTAGGGTCACTATGAGTCGGAATAGACTTGATGGAAATGGGTTCTTACATGGGAGGCCCTGGTGGGTGTGATGTGGCTGCTAACCAAAAAGTTGGCCATTGAAATCTACCAGCCACTCCTTGGAAATCCTGTGGGGCATTTCTACTCTGTCCTCTAGGGTTGCTATGAAATCAACTCTGTGGCAGTGGATTTTTTGTTTTTTTACTTGTTTATATTCAATGGCAACTTGTTCCTTGTATTTCCTGCAAGTCTTCTTTGCTGAGCTGATAGTGCATTTCATCCTGATTCCTGTCTTCCCTGAGGTGGCACTAGTAGCATGGCAACCCAAACTTTGCCCCAACTTCTAGTCTAATAACTAAAGAGAAATGGACAGAGGTTAAAAAAACAAAGAATGGTGCCACAGATTGAATTTAGTCCCCCCAAAATATGTGTCAACTTGGTTAGGCCATGATTCCCAGTATTGTGTGGTTGTCCTCCATTTTGTGATTTCTGTATGTGCTATAAATCATAATCTCTGCCTGTGGCTAAAGAGGATTAGGGTGGGATGTAACACCCTTGCTCAGGTCACATCCCTGATGCAACGTAAAGGGAGTTTCCCTGGTGTGTGGCCTGCACCGCCTTTTATCTTACAAGAGATAAAAAGAAAGGGAGGCAAGCAGAGATTTGGGGAAGTCGCACCACCAAGAAAGCAGTGCCAGGAGCAGAGCACGTTCTTTGGACCCAGGGCTTCTGTGCCTGAGAAGCTCCTCGACCAGGGGAAGATTGATGACAAGGACCTTCTTCCAGGCCTGACAGAGAAAGCCATCGCCTGGAGCTGACACCCTGAATTTGGACTTAGCGTACTAGGCTGTGAGAAAATAAATTTCTCTTTGTTGAAGCCATCCACTTGTATTTCTGTTATAGTAGCACTAGATGACTAAGACAGATGGTGCCTAGGTTGTGCCAGAGTCTTTGTTATTTTTGGCCATTAACTGTGTTTGAAATGTTATGGTTCTTGACATGATCTTTAGCATCCTAGGCCCTCCTTAGATGTTTTGATGAAAGCCACCTCCCCCCTCCCCCCGCCCACCATTCTACTGCTCACTCCTTGCCTTCCTTCATTCCTCCATCACTCCATCACAGAGCCTTCAGATGCCCTGGAAAAATGGTGCCATTTTATTTATACTCAGTCCTTTGACCAAAGGTTGATTATATCCCAATGGAAGCTGAAGCCTAGATCTTCACTCTTAATGCTCCCCTGTCCTACAACCCCAATGTCCCTTTTACAGGAAAATTAAACTTAGATTGCACCTTGGAGCTGTTAAGGTTTGGGAAAAGTAATTTTCAAACGGAGTGTTAAAGTGACCTATAATCTAATTTGAGCTGAAATAGCGGCACTAAATATTTATTTAGCACTAACAGTGTGTTGCTGGCTTATTTTTCATGGCTTGTACCTGTAATTCCTAATCACCTAGTTCTACAGACCTGTGCTCATCTACCTTCAATACTATCTTAATGGAGCCACTGATGGAATATTTAGTAAATTTTTGCAGCAGCTCATTAAATTATGACCCCAGAGCATTCAGGAGCATCCCGTGTTCACCTTTCTAATAGCATCTTGCCTGACTTCCTTTTAAAATGTGCAGAGCCCCGAGGAGATACACAGACAGCAGGTTTTTGCAGGATTTTCAAGGCAGTCTAATTATTGCTCTAAAATACTGAATTTCTCTGATAGACCCCATTACCTTGGCTAATTCAAACTAATTCCAATTTGATTTTTTTTATTTGTAGGTAGTGAATTTCAGTAAAAATTAACAATAATTAGAAAACTATAGACTGTGATTCTGCTGTCAACATTTTTAAAAACCATGGCTCACAGGCCATACATCAGTTTATTGCATATTGAAACAAAGCTGCCTCTTCTAAGATGTCTTTTGGGGCCGATTAAAATTAGTGCCTCATTACGTATTTGTAGAACTACATGGTTGTATATTTTCTTTCATTTTATGAAGGGAAGAAAGAGAGACACGTCAAAAGTTAGGACTGATACCAGTAAGGGGAAGATGTCAGATTGGTCTGGATGATATTTTGGAGATTATTTCCCAGTCTGAATACTTTCACTGACACGTATGATCCATCCTCCCTTCAGATTGGTGTGCTGGTTTTTTTCTTTTGATACTTTTTTCTTACGAAAATCTCTTGTTGTCACTGTCATCGTTCCTTTTTCAATTCCTTAAAACTTTGCTGGCCAAAAAATCACTCGCTGCCAATTGAGGACTAACTTGTAGCTTTCAGTATGACTTTCCTCTTCTGCTTAACTTACAAAGTTTCCATGGGCTGCCTGTTCACACTGCTCAGGGCTTGCCCTAAGCCCTTTGGTCCCAGCCACTTCTCTCTATTGATTGCCCTGTGGTGTTGTTGGAATACCAGCATCTACACAGCGTAATACACTTGAAATAAAAACACAGATCCCCTCTTGGGAATTGCATTATAGGAGAGACTGAGCCCTGGCAACTAAATTGGACTTTGGAAGAAAATTGACTAAAGTTAAATGCTAGTACTACCACCATGCAATGGTATACGATTATGGCCCATTTTTTGAACCTCAACTTTCTCATCTATAAAATAAGGTTATACTTGCTTCTTAGAATAAGGTGCACCTTGATGACTAAACGCCTCATACCCATGTGAAAGCTGTACAGTGGAAAAAAGAAAACACAAAAAGAATTGATGCCTTTGAATTGTGGTTTTGGCTAAGAATATTGACTATTAGCCTGGGCTGCCAGAAGAACGAACAAATCAGCCTTAGAAGAAATAAAACCAAAATGCTCCTTAGAAGCATTGGCTGGAAATAGAACCCAGGTCTCCTGGATCTATGCATTTCCCTTGCCACCTGTGCTGTCTTAGGAGCCTAAGTGCCAATGACCTCTATGCTGTAATGCTAACAGGACTGCGTTTCCCTCGGCCTCTCTGTTCCTTACCACCCAATTGCCAGGGTCAAGGAAAGTGCGTGCCTGAAACATATTTCAGAGTGTACTGATAGCAAGAGTAAGTTCAAGCCATTTTCTGCAGGGAAGCATTTGAAATTTTTCTCTCCCATTAACAACAATAACAACAACAACAACAACAAAAAAAACGAGAGAGAGAGAGACCAAAGAGATACATGAGACTGGCTATTCAGCTTAAAATGCATTTGGGACAGTAGAGCTCTTTAATGGTATAAGGGAATGAGCTTGTGGGACTTGGGTTTCTCAGCAGGGCTCAGCTAAATAGAAGGCCCTTTCTCTCTGCCTGGGTATTGGCAAAACTTGTCTGATTTTGGGTTCCACCTGGAAATATCAGGTAGCAGAGAATCCTGCTTATCTCAGGAGTGGTATGACATCTTCTTTGCAAATGGAATCCTATTAGGGTTTTCTGAAGTATAACTTTGATGTCTAAACTGCATTTTTGCTCCTTCTGCTAGGTCAAAACCAACCACCGTTGAGTCAATTCTGACTCATAGTGACCCCATAGGGTTTCCAAGGCTGTAAATCTCTACAGGAACAGACCGCCACATCTTTCTCCTGAGAAGCCGCTGGTCGTTTTGAACCGCAGACCTTTTGGTTAGCAGTGATTGCTTTAACTGCTGTGCCACCAGGGTTCCCCTCGGCCAGCCAGTGGAGATTGGCTGAGGGCAGCTGTGCTTTCTTAGCACCCTGCTCCTCAGCGCGGTGAAGGGTAAGCGGGGACAGATCCTGACGACTTCACCCCCACATCCCAGGAAAGTACAGTGTTTCCTCCTCAGGATGACTGTTGCGGGGAGCTCTGCCCATCCCGACCGTCCTATCCAATACACACAGCTTTGTCAGGTCCTCATTTGTGCTTCTGAAACAAAAGCTTGGTCTAGCCTGTATACTTTCTTTTAAAAAAAAACTATTGTGATAATATATGTCTATGTACATACACACACACACATATATCTCGGCCGGGGGAGGGAGTGGGGAGAGAGCCATTGGTGGTTTGGTGGTAGAATTGTTGCCTTTCATGAAGGAGCCTGGAGTTCAATCCCTGGCCAATAGACCTCATTTGCAGCCACCATCCCTCCATCGGTGGAGACTTCTGTGTTGCTCTGATGCTGAACAGGTTTCGGTGGAGCTTCCAGACTAAGGTGGACTAGGAAAAAAGGCTTGCAGATCTGCTTCCAAAAACCAGCCAGTGAAAGCCCTATGGATCACAGTAGTCTGATCCACGACCGATCATGGCGATGGTGCAGGACTGGGCAACATTTTGTTCCGTTGTGCATGAGGCCGCCGTGAGTCAGGGACCTATTTGATGGCAGCTAACAACTATTTATCTGTCTGTCTTTATCTATCTGTCTATCATAAAATTTGACATTTTAATCATTTTTGGGTATACAATTCAGTGACATTGATTGCATTCACAGTGTTGTGCAACAACCACCAGTATCCATTTCCAAAACTTTTTCAAACCCCAAGCAGAAACCCAGTACCTATTAAGCGGTTTTTTTTTTTTCCCTTGTATACTTTTTTACGTGAGTTAACTCCATCTTAGGAGCCCTGGTGCCTCAGTGTTGAAAGTGGTTTGAACCTACCAGCTGCTGTTCAGGAGAAAGATTTGGCAGCCTGCTTCCATAAAGATTTATAGCCTTGCAAACCCTATGGGCCAGTTCTACTCTGTCCTGTAGGGTCGAGATGAGTCAGAATCAACTCTGCGGCAATGGGTTTGGGAACTCCACCTTATGTTTTTTAATCAAGAATTTGAGTGATGCTAGGGATTTGGGAACTTGTGCTGAAGTTGAGGATAGAGTGATAAACAAGAAACACAATTCCCTTCCCTCAGAGAGCCTACAGTCCAGCATTCCTTCTTCCTCACGCCTTCTTCCTTCGATTACTGAGAATCTTTCAATCTGAAAATATGAAAGTCAGTGAATTCCAGTTTAGACCAAGACACGGTGAAGGTCATCACAAACCTTTGCTGGCCATAGTTTGAATACTTTTCCTTTGGAAACTGCCCCATAAAGCATATTTTTAAAAATATGTGGGGGAAAAATGATGACCAGTCAGAACTAAATGTAATTGTTTCTAGCGTTCAACTCGTCTTGGATGCTCTTATTCATAATGAGAAGTAATTAATAATTCAGATGCCCTCCTGGAAGAATGTTAAAATTTGTTCTTTATTAGTTCACAACAGAGGAGTCTTATAAAGGTCACGATTCTCCTTTATGGCCGTAGACAGGTTATGCAAAAACTGGGGACATGAACCAGGTGAGCTAAAATTTGCATTTTTGTAAATATGGAAATTGAAAATTGGAAAGGGCAAAATAATCCTGCTTCCTAAAAAAGACGAGCTAAAATGCAAATACAGGAGCATTGCATTTCACATAAATGTTACTTCTGGATTTGCATAACAAATTTAGGTCTGTGATGCCCTTCCAGTGCTGATTTGTTGGGCAGGAACATCTCCAACTAATAAATACATAGAATGTTTGAGAACAAACACCTGACCCAGGCACATGACCTCAAGGTGATTCCAAGGGCAGTATTTATTGGGAAAAGAGGCAGTACTTTAGAGCCCTGGATGTAAGGTAAATACAAGCAATTAAAAAAAATTAATACAGCCCTTGAGACTACTGCAGCCCACTGTCTCAAGATTCAAATTTGGAGCACAGTTGAAAAACAGCGAGATATACTAGTTAGTTCATTAGTTATTAGTTCATTGTAAATGAACATTGCCAGGTTCCAAAATGAATTCTGTTCTGAGATCAAGGAGGATTTCATTTTTAAAAGGGTGGGAGTAGATTACACCTCCAAATAGTATAGTATTTAAGACTCTTGGACTTCAGTTGTGGCATCGTTCCTGTTGATAGTAGTTAAAACTTAGAATATTTAGTGGATGTTTTGAAGCCTTCCAAGCTTTTCCAGGCTGGACTTATTTATTTTACTGTTTACTTAATAAAGATTAAATATTTTCATACATTGCTGATGGGAGAGGAAATTGACATACTCAGTCTCTTACGGTAGTTTGGTGGCATCTATCAAAACTGAAAAAGCACAGGAAATTCCATGACTTCATGTCTCCCTTTGAGAAACACTCCCCAATGTATACAAGAATACATGTATAACTGGATTTCTCAACCTTGGCGCTATTTGATATTTTGAGCGAGACACTTTTTTGTTGGGGAGAAGGGGCTGTTCTGTGCCCTTTAGATGTCAGTAGTACCCCCAAGTTGTGACAAAAGTCTCCTGATTTTGCCAGATGTCCCCTTGGAGTAAAATTACCTTGTCTAAGAACTACTGGTGTATCAGGATGCTCGTGTGGCACTTTTTTGCAATGTCAGATTAACTACAAACATCCTAAAGGGGCTCATCATTTAGAGCCATGCTATTCAACCAAAGTTTAAGGCGAGCCACCTAAGTAATTTCATATTTTCTCAGAGTTGCTTTCCTAAAAGTAAAAAGAAACGGGCATTAATTTTAGTAGTATATTTTATTATAGCCAAGATATTATTGTTTCAACATGTAGTCAATATAAAAATGATTAATGAGATATTTTGCATTTTTTTTTATTACCTATTTTAAACATCTTTCATACTTTATAAACCTTTAACAGATGAGTCTGGAATGCTGCAAGACCCCAAAGTTGCACGCCATGGAAAACTGTCTTAACAGGTAGTCCACAAAAGAAAGGATTATAGATTTAATAAATCATTCGCTTAGAATCATGTACTCATTGTCACCATTTGGAAGCATGAGATTATCCATCTTTGGGATTTAGAAAGCACCACTTCAACCAAACTGATAGGAAAAGTCTCGTTCAAAAAAAATCAGCGTCTCCTATTTGCTGTAGTTCTGCTGGAATGTCGGCGTCATATGGGGTAAAGCCAACACAATGAGATTTGGCAAGATAAGCCTCTCCGGAAATCAGGCATATTTTATACTTGATCCAGGGTCAGTATTGGTGTGGGATGCAGTTCTGCGTTTCTCCGCCATTGACTTTCTGTGCACTTAAAAATGAAACAAATCAGTATTTGCAAGACATACAGCCATTACCTGTCTTTTTCAAGGCTTTGAAAATACCCAGAAATTGCCCGATGCCGTGAATGCTTCATTCATTTGTCCTGGAGTTTAAGTGCACACCCTCTTGTCACCATGGAAACAGACTCACATCCTAAGGAAACTGATTCAGTTTCTCCCTTCTAATGATAATATATAGCGTGAACCCTGAAGAGAACAATGGATCTACTTTAGGTCCCCTTGTCGAGCCGAATGGTGCTTACTGGCTTCATGAAACTCCTCCACATTCCATCTTTGTCCTGGGTTTGTATTTGCTGTGCAGTAGTACATGGTGAGGGGTGTGACATTTTAATCCCCTGCCTCAGAATTATTGCATTTGTGTGACCAACCCAAGTGCTGGGCTGGTTTCATACAAACTGAAGTCACTGAACATTTGATAACAGGTTCCCGTTTGCTCTGGAAAGTTGATAAATCAGATACTGGGACCTAACTCTAGCCAGGGCCGGAATAAACTAGTTAAGGCCTATAGGTGGCCCCAAGATCTGAAGATGATCAAATTCAGGGGAAAAAGACCACTTAAAATGAGTCCACTTATAATGGGGCCCAGCATTTCATAGAAATACTAGGAGGGGGTGGTTTAATTGGAATTTCATTTTGAAGACTAAAACACACATTATAAATACAAATTTATTTGATCTTGCATTATAAAATTTTTAAGTTATAATAGCAAAAACAGTTGAAAATGTAGGTTGAATAAACATGTATTGAACATTTCATTGTAAATTTTTCAGCAAAATTTTAATAGCATGTTATTATGTCTTTTCCGTCACTTGGGACATTAGTAAACTCTTTTCAATCATTCAAACCATTTCCTCTTCACCACCCCTATTTGGCCTTAGTGTCACTTTTTCATGTTACTGTTTACTCCCTAGAATAAACCTCTAACTAGGTGGCTCCTTTCTGTGCCCTCTCCCCAACTCAGTTCCCTATACCCACACACATCCCATATGGATCCCTTTTAGATTCTGTGCCTTTGTTTTGTTCTTGAAATAGTTTCCTTGCTCTTAACCCTCATGCCTCCTTCAGTTTAGGTGCGCCATCTTTGTTAAAGAGTGTTCAGATTCACTTTACTTTTTCTTTGTCCCCAGGCCTTCCACAGCAGTTATCTGTTCCACTCACATGGGTGCTTAATCACACACTAATTCCTAACATTTTAGGGTCCTTAGGTAGTGCAAATGGCTAATGTGTTTGGCTGCTAACTGAAAGGTTAGGCAGTTTGAGTCTACTCAGAGGCGCACGTGAGGTCTCCATGAGTTGGAATCGACCTGATGGCAACTGGTTTTAATTCCTAACTTTATTTGGATGATGCATTTTTATGTGCTTTGCCTACCTATATAATTGCTGTGAGAGAAGGGATGGGGCATCTTGCCCCTAGTGAAAAGCACTCACAGAACGGGATCTCAGCAGCCCATTGTTGAGCTGAGTTGAAGTGATTCCTGAGTCTTCTGAATCCATGTTGTTAAGCTTCGATGCTACTTTTTTTTTTTAATAGCTACTGAGGTTTTCTAATGAAATCCCATAGGGCAGCTATTTCAAAGCATTTATAGACTCACAGGCTGTTAGAAAGAAGCAGTTCTGAATATATACGCATAATTCATGTGACTAAAAATTTGACTGTGGATTGAAAATTTCTTAAGTTCACCAGTCTTTGAAACCCTCCAAAGAAAGGCAGCAGTGGTCACTAGGTATATTGAAGCTTTATCCCAAAAAGGGAGAAAGCAAAGGAATGCAAGAGAGGAGAGATTTCCTCAGAAAGAAAATCCTTTGGTAAGACTCTATTTGATTGGCAGAAACTATCTAGACAGGAAAATGAGAAATTGATTTGGTGACTGAAGTCCCTGGGTGGTGCAAATGGTTAATATGCTCCCAAAAGTTTGGAGGTTCAAGTCCACCCAGAGGAACCTTGGGAGAGAGGCCTCGTGATCTACTTCTGAAAAATCAGCCATTAAAAATCCCATGGAGCACAGTTCTATTCCGACACACACGGGTTGCCAAGAGTCAGAGTTGACTTGAGGGCAACTTTTTTTTTTTTTTTTTTTGTAGTGTAGTAATTAGTTAGCCAGCTGAAAGAAAATACGATCAAATTCTAGCTTCCTGGGTTTTATACTGGACATTGGTCTACGAGTTAGAAGATACTTATTAAACACAGTGTTTAAACTATGAAATATTGACATCACTTGCATGACATTTTATAGTGGTTTCTCTGATTCACTCACTCTTCCCCATCTTTAAAATATTTCTTATCCTCAGTTTGGCATCTAGGTGGCTCAAATGGTTAACTGCCCTAGTACTGGCCAAAAGGTTGGTGGTTCGAACCCACCTAGAAGGGGCTTGGAAGGCAGGCCCTATGGAGCAATTCTCCTCTGACACATACTGGGTCACCATGAGTCAGAGTGGGCTCCATGGCAACTGGTCAATTTACATAAACTTGTTGCCGTGGAATTGATTCCAACGGATAGTGACCCTAATTTACATATAAGGGGTTTTTTCTTGATTTTTACCTACATTTTTTAAAACATAAATCTGAGGGGAGAAATGGCCAAAGAATCTGTTTCTGTTGAACCAACCACTTCTTCATTCATTCACTGTAGCAAGCTCAAAGTGAAAGAATTTTTTCCCCTTACACGATCGCGCTCTTACGCCTGCACACACGTGCTCACTATCATTCCTCATGTACACTTTCTTTCCTACGTGCCTTTGTGTGAGCTGTTGCCTTCCTTTGGAGCACACTCCTCTTCCATCTCCATACAACGAAGTCCTACCCATCTATCAGGACGCAGATCACCTGGCCCTTCTTCATCCTGCCCTCTGGTCCAGAAGAGATTTGCCCTTATCAGCTTCCCTAGTTCTTTGTCTTATTCTCCTCACCCCCATGTTGTGTTTCTGGCAACCCGTCATCTGTTTCATAGACCACACATTTCTTGAGGGCAGGGGCCATAACTTGCACCTTTCTCGTCTGTGCTTCCACAGGGGAAGGCACCACTGTCTTTGGTGGGCGCAGTCAGCTACTTCCAAGCAGAGCCCACCCAGAAGCTATGCTGGTTGCTAACAGTTGGAGCTTAGGATCGAGCTCCATGGAAATGACTTCTGGAAAGTTGGGCTCCATTCTGAGTAATTGGACTTCCAATGGTTAATTGATGGGGATTAAGAAGTGAGATGCATTTCTTATTAGTAATAAGAGTTTAGGCTCAGAGGAATTTGTGGAGTCATAGCTAAGAATCCAGAGATAAGATATGTCTTCTGGGTTATGTCAAAGTGGTGAGAACAACAGGCTATAAATCAGGCTAGAAGGCAAGAGAAAGAACAAAGCTGAGCAACACTGGAAGAGACCCAGATATTTAACCCCACTCTGCTTAGGTGCTCAGGGGAAGTTTTCTTCATTTTTACAAATGGCATCACTATCTTTTCTAGAGGAGATACAGCACTGAATTAGAAGCTTCGAAGTTGCTTCTTTAGAATACAGAGATAAACAAAGGCAGTTGAGAGTCTTTCTTAGAAAATAATTTCTGCTTCCATTCTGTTTTATTTTTTTAATTTTTATTGTGCTTTAAGTGAAAGTTTACAAATCAAGTTAGTCCCTCATACAAAAATTTATATACACCTTTTTGATATATACTCCTAGTTGCTCTCCTCTAGTGAGACAGCACATTCCTTCCCTCCATTCTATTTTCGTGTCCATTCGGCCAACCTCTGACCCCCTTTGCCCTCTCATCTCCCCTCCAGACAGGAGCTGCCCACATAGTCTCGCTCTTCACCAGTATCTTTTTCTATCCCATAGTCCAGTCCAGTCCCTGTCTGAAGAGTTGGCTTTGGGAATGGTTCCTGTCTTGGGCTAACAGAAGACCTGGGGACATGACCTCCAGGGTCCTTCTAGTCTCAGTCAGACCGTTAAGTCTGGTCTTTTTACAAGAATTTGGGGTCTGCATCCCACTGTTCTCCTGCTCCTTCAGGGGTTCTCTGTTGTGTTCCCTGTCAGGGAAATCATTAGCTGTAGCCAGGCACCATCTAGTTCTTCTGGTCTCAGACTGATGTAGCCTCTGTTTTATGTGGCCCTTTCTGTCCCTTGGGCTCAGAATTACCTTGTGTCTTTGGTGTTCTTCATTTTCCTTTACTCCAGGTGGGTTGAAACCAACTGATGCATCTTAGATGTCCGCTTGCTAGTGTTTAAGACCCCAGGTGCCACTCTCCAAGGTGGGATGCAGAATGTTTTCTTAATAGATTTTATTATGCCAATTGACTTAGATGTCCCCTGAAGCCATGGTCCCCAAACCCCCGCCTCTCCTACTCTGCCCTTCAAAGCATTCAGTTTATTCAGGAAACTTCTTTGCTTGTGGCTTAGTCCAGTTGTGCTGATCTCTCCTGCATTGTGTGTTGTCTTTCCCTTCACCATTCTGTTTTTTTTATATGCCTCTGATTTTATGCAGAAGGCAGCCCCAGTCCCCATCCCCTCCCTGGCCATCTTTGGTGGCGCGGCCCAAGCTCTCCTTACCTGACAACTTTACTCCCTAGATGCATTTCCTAGACATGATTTTGATGTCATAAGTTTTAAATGCATGATCTAGGAGTTCCATAAGCCCCTTCCTCTGGAAGCCCCTTGTTTTAGTCATCTAGTGCTGCTATAACCCAAAGAGAAATTTATTTTCTCGCAGTCTAGGAGGCTAGCAGTCTGAATTCAGAGTGCCAGCTCCAGGGGAAGGCTTTCTCTCTCTGTTGGTTCTGGGGGAAGGTCTTTGTCTTCAGTCTTCCCCAGTTGAGGCTTCTTAGCACAGAGACCCCAGGTCCAAAGGACGCACTGTTTTTCTGGCTCTTGTTTCTTGGTAGCATGAGGTTAAGAACATTCTTCTACATGAACAATATGGTATGAACACATTTAAAAATACTAATAAAAACTTCCATGATGTTATCAAATATGCAGCCTATATCCAGATGACTCAATTGTCTTAAGAATTATTATTATTTTTTAATTAGTTTGCTAACGTAAGTCCCAGAAGTCTGGGAAGCTGAAACAAATTTCAGAGGATGGAGAATTGTAAGGAAAGAGAATAAACTGGTACATGCATAAAATACAGAACTTGGAGCTGGGGCCCTGGGTGGTTGTGAGGCCTTGGAAAAGCCATTTTATCTGAGTTCATTGGCAAAATAAAAAGGATGGGTGAAGGTAATTCTTATGGCCTATTCTAATTCCCCCTCAAAAAATGTGATTAGAAATTGTTAAGGTAAAAATATTATGCAAGTGATACCTTGTGTCTTGGTTATCTAGGCTGCTATAACAGAAATACCACAAGTAGATGGCTTTAACAAAGAGAAATTTATTTCTTCACATTAAAGTAGGCTAAAAGTCCAAATTCAGGGTGTCAGCTCCATGGGAAGGCTTTCTCTCTCTGTCAGCCTTCTTGTCAATCTTTGCCTGGACTAGGAGCTTCTCCACGCAGGAACCTGGGGTCCAAAGGACACGCTGTGCTCCTGGCACAACTTTCTTGGTGGTATGAGGTCCCCCAACCCTTTGCTTGCTTCCCTTTCCTTTTATCTCTTGAGAGATAAAAGGTGGTGCAGGCAACACCCCAGGGAAACTTCCTTTACATTGGATCGGGGATGTGACCTTAGTAAGGGTGTTACAATCCTACCCTAATCCTCTTTAACATAAAATTTACAATCACAAAATGATGGACAACCACACAGTACTGGGAATCGTGGCCCAGGCAAGTTGATACACATATTTTTGGGAGGACCTAATTCAATCCATGACACCTGGTTTTTGAAAAAGTGTTTATTTCTTCTTCGTTCTTGATTAGGGATTGTCTAGTGATGAAAGCTGGAGGTGGCTTACCCTTCTAGTGTACCATGTTCTCCCATGAGATAATTGTCTATTAACCACTGTACCGCTTGTTCCACTGGAGGAGAAACAGACTGTTGTGGGTTTTGAACTTAGCTTAGTTCCTTGTACCATTTATCCAGGCCTTCTCTTGTTTTTCCCTCATATTTTTTTAGTCATTGAAAAGGCTGTTTCATCCTCTGCCAAAAAGGTTCCCTAATGTGGGCCATTCAGTGTTCCCTGCTAACCAATATTTTATTCTTAATGAAATATTGTTTGAGTAATTATGGGGTGAGAGTGCTCAACAGAATGTCTGTTCTTGCCCTAGAACATGAAAAAAATTGGAAAGAGCATGATGGTCTTCTACGATTTCGTTTTGATTTTGTTGATGCACACTGTGTCCTGGTTTCTTTCCCAGTGGGCCAGAGTGCTCATGGATATAATAAATTTGGGAGATGTGCCTAACTCTGCCCACTCACTGTAGTCCCTCTGAGTTGATTGCTGCTGTCTCCTAAGCTATTTTCTTCCTATTTTTCTCTCGGGCATCATCCTTTTCTCTTTCCCTTCTCCTTTCTCATTTGTTCATTCATTTCAATCATTCATTTGTTCATTCATCATACACTTAATGCATGCCTCTTTGGCCCCAGGCATGGGAGGGTGGGAGTGGAGGCAGCTGTGGAGGGGCATCCCCGCATACCATTGATTTACTTCCAAAGGAGGCCATTTAAAGAAAAAAATCTGTGAAATAGACTCTGACTTATGGCAACCACGTGTGTGTCAGAGTAGAACTGTGCTCCATAGGGTTTTCAATGGCTGATTTTTTTTGGTCTTTTTTCCAAGGGACCTCTGGGTGGACTCAAACCTCCAACTTTCTGGCTAATAGCTGAGGACATTAACCGTTTGCACCACCCGTATCTCCCTTCTAAATGAAGGGCTGCAAAAGGATCACTTCCTTGGAGACCCTGTTTGGTTACCAGAATAAGAAAGAAAAGGGGCCCAGGGGATGTGTGTGTGGCACAATGGTTTCTTACAAGGCAATTTCCAAACAAGCTTCTGATTCAGAAAACAGGTCTGCGATTGGTTGGGGGAAATGGAGAAGGGGAAGAGCTTGGGGTGTGCAGTTGGGACTCACCTGGGCTGTGAAGAAGAGGTAGGCTTAGTTCTCTGAGACTTGCTAACACACAAATGGAGATGCGTTATGTGATGCCTCTGTGGTGGCCTGATACATTTCACTTTTGTGATGAGGCCATTTTATTCCATTCTAAAACATTTCATACACATACATACACACCACACACACACACACACACACATATTTTGCTGAACCTTTTGAAAATTTTAGGTCTCCTAAATATTCCATCATTCATCTAAAAAAAAAAAAGGCCATTCTCTTATATAACCACAATATAGTTACCACACCTAAGAAAATTAATGATACTGCCATTATATCAAATATCATTTAAGTGTCAATCCAGGATATGCATGTTTTCACTTTAACAATTCCTGTGAAATTCTTTCCAGAGCATCTGTGCTAATTTATTGCTCCCAACAGCAAGGCATGAAAATTTTATTTACCCCCCAGGCTCACCAGCATCTTATTAGCTGGCTTTAAATTTTGTTAGTCTGATGGGTAAAATGTATCACTTTCACATTTGCCTTTTTAAAAAGAAAACTCAGCCACAAAAACATGTAATCCAAGTACAAGATGTTATCTTTAATGGTACAGCTAGAAATGGGATCCCAATTGGACTTCCAGCCCAGGGTTATAACTCACATGTCTGTGAGCAGTTTAGAGCAGGATACTCATATCCTTCTGAAGATTTAGGAAAGAAATATAATACAGCTCAGTTCTTCATTTTATAAATGTAGACCGTTCAGCCAAAAGTCTTGTCGGAGGATGTTTTGACACAATTATCTTGGGCTCTGAAATGTTTTCAGCGAAATATTAATAGCTCATATCGCTTAAAAATTCATACAAAATGAATAACTTTAGTGTTAGAATCACTGACGAATATCAAGCCCTGACACTGAGAATAGAGAGGAAACAAAGAATAAATTGTGTCCTCACTATCCTTGTTGATGGAACTGAGAAGAAAACTGTTTTTAATTAAAACATACAAAAAAAACCTCTTAGATTTGAAGGTTCTTGACAGGTAATAGAGGGGACATGTGTATAACCAAATGGTCGTAGAATTTTGTTTACTTTCTTATGCGTAAGTAATAAAAACAATGTATCCCTACCACCCAGTTGGTACCACCATTAACATTATACTTCAACTGAAAAGCATATGTAGATCTCTCTGTGTGTGCATGCGTGCATAAAAATTCTCTAGACCGCCTTCACGTTAATGTAATACTAATGCTTATTGTTTACTATGTGCCAAGCACTGGTTTCAGAGCTTGTGCTGTTATTATTCCCATTTTCCAGATGAGACCATTGAGGCCCTATTCAAGGTTAGGCAGCAGGTGAATTGCAGACCTAAATTTGAGCACAGGCAACTGTCTTAACCTCTACTATACTACCTCTTGACTAGGTAGGTTTTATGCATTACTTGTTCTTTTTTTTTGTATTTTTCTTTTATTGCTGATAATATACACAGCAAAACATATACCAGTTCAGCAGTTTCTACACATATGATTCAATGACATCGATTATATTCTTCAAGTTGTGCAGCCATTCTCATCCTCCTTTTCCAAATTGTTCCTCCCTCATTAACATTATGGGCATTTTAATTGTGGTGCTTAATACAACTAATTGTATTTGGTTATAAGAACCCAGAAGTCTGAAGACAAAAAAACAAACAAACAAACAAAAAACCAAACCTGAAAAACAACTAAGGTAAAGTAATAAAGATTTCAAAATTAATTCTTGTTTTTCTGATGTATCAAGGCTAAATAGAGCTGCAATGAAAGCTCATTCTGGAAGTGGGTACCCCTGTCCTCTTGCTGAGTGAGTTGGGTATTTTGCGGTGTTTGTTTTCCTTTTCTTTGTTATACCGAGGGTAATCGCTCTTTGTGAGATGATCTTGGAATCGTTAAAGGAGCCCAAGACTTGCCATTGAGTCAATTCCAACTCCTAACGACCCTGTAGGACAGAATAGAACTGCCTTATAGAGCTTCCAAGGGGCGCCTGGTGGATTTGAACTGCCGACCTTTTGGTTAGCAACCGTAGCACTTAACTACTACTCCACCAGGGTTTCAGTTAGAGGAGCGGCAGGTAATTATTATAGATCATATACCGTAACAAAGAAGGTAATCAGATTGACCAGTGGGTGTACCTTGGAACACATGCCATGGAGTACAAAAACAAGAAGGCTTTGTCAGTTTTAAACTTTAGCTTGGAGAACTTCACCAACAGATCCTTTGTTTCATGCCCAAAATCAATGCTTAAGAGACCTAAAAATTCTCAGAACATTTTGTCCCATTATTTTGTTACTAAGTCTTTTTCTCAGGTTTGCTCCCCTCTTTTCATTTAAGCCTCCGCTTTTCCTTCACTTATGACAGGCAGCTCCCCAACAAACAAACATAGCAAATAAGCAAACAACCCTCCAGAATCTGGATGTCATAAGTTCTTTTTATTCAATTTTAGAGCTTTTGGGAAATAATGTTTTTTCTTGAATTATTTTTCATTTTATATTAAGGCTGTATTGCAAATATTGCCATACTCAAATCACTGCAGATGTTTTCTACAAAAGAATCCAAGAATGAAAATGGTTATCTTTTAAGAAATCAAAGAGCACACCATCAACCTCTTTTTCTTATTGTTTCTCGTTTATCAAAGATGCTGCTCAGATCGAGTAAGAGAATAATTCTTTCTGGGTGTTTTTCGCTATAGTTCCTTCTGTGAGGATGGAATTGCCTGGATGTTAGGAGGTGGGGAGGGACCCATGAAAGAAGGCTTCAACTTCAGGTGAGAGGCAGCTTGAGAACCTGATGGGCTAGTGATTTGGGGTTGCTGAGTGATGGGTATGTATGTGTGTGTGCACAGGTGTATGACTAGATCCCAGTTGTTCTAATCTTTTGAGCAGTCTTGCGTCTGCCACAAATGTACTTCATGGGGGTAGGAGGAAGGTTGGAGTTGACATAAGTATGCGATTTACCTCAGCCAGTGACCAACCAGATGTCACAATCTAGATGTAGAAATTTAAGGGCCCTGTTTATTTGCAGGACAGAATTTGGGCTTTAAAAAATTAGTACTCCAATAGAAATAGAATCCACCCGGAGCTCAACAAGATTTAGAATTTGAAGAATGAGGAGGGAGAAGTGGAAAAGCATTGCTAGAGAATGTTCATCAAATGGTCAGAAAATATTAACCAAGGACCCTTGATTTCGGTTGCTGTTGATTTGTAGGTACATATAAGCTCTGTGTGGAGCCCTGGTGGTGCAGTGGTTGAGAGCTTGGCTGCTAACCAAAAGATCGACAGTTCGAATCCACCAGCCGCTCCTTGGAAACCCTATGAGGCAGTTCTACTCTGTCCTATAGGGTCACTATGAGTCAGAATTGACTTGATGGCAACAGGTTAAGCTCTGTGTAAAGTATAATGAAAATTCTCAGTTAATCTGCTAAAGAGGTTGATACTTTCTTCCTTAAAGTCTTTGATGGGGGAAAAAAAAATCCATGCATGTAAATGGAAGGGTTTGGTGGGAAACTAATCAGACTACTCTGAAATATTCACTGCTCTTATCAGGAATGTCAGAATGAATTTTCACTTCTATGGAAGATTTAAAGTAGAAACTGGGCCCACAATAATATAACTAGTAAGGGAAAATCTTGTCTGATCCTGAGATCCCTGTAACTAAATTTCCAGTATGGGAGGACGAATCTGGAAGTGGCCATTTTAATATGTACACCGAAGTCTGTAACTAATCTTGTTTCTCCTTGAGGACAACCCGTCTTTGGCAATGTCCTGGAAAGCCGTCTTATTTCCATTTCCCGTTTGATTGTCTTCAGATTTCAGTGTGTAGGCAATAGTTGGATTACAGGAGAATATATAAAGTACCGTTCAATGGCTACTTCCAAGATGTTTTAAATGTACTTTTAAAATAATTTGTGGTGAAAATATACACAACAAAACACTTCCTAATTCAACAATTTCTACCTGTATAATTCAGCGACATGGATTAGATTATTCTTGTGTTTAAATGCACTTTTAATTAGTATTGTCAAAACAATTTCACACCACAATGCTTAACTTGAATGCCTTTATTGATAATACATGTTTGGCACCTAGGCATGCACTGATAAGGTTATTTGAGGGTGGATTTTTGGTATGTATGCGATTACATGGTATTACTCCCAATTGTCGACGGGTGGGTCCTGGGTAATATAGCTAGTCCAGAAACACTGGCTAACTCAGAAGAACCTTAGTAAATTTAGCCGAAAGTATGTACCATTCTTACATGCTTATGAAGATTCCCTTGGTTCTTAAAAGTGCTCTCTTTGTTTTTAGTCTTCCTTTTTTTCAGCAAAGAACTAAAAGATATTTCTCTATTGGTTAGATCTATATCAAAATATACCCAGGCTGCATGAGTGAGTCCTGAGCAAAAAAGGATATAAGAGAAGTTTGTCATTGATACTAACATTCTCCACCCTGAGTACTTGTTGAATCAGGAAAGCCTTGAACATTGGCAAGGCCCATACAAGAGTACAAATGGAAGCCACTGACTTGTGTTCCCTCCTTACTGCACCCCCTGCCCCATCCACAGTGCAAAGGCTTTAGATGCTCTTGGCTGGCACATCAAGCTTTGTCTACACACACTCACGAACATCTGCCCCTTCGCCACACTCAGGCCTAAGAACATGCACACCGGTGGCATGTCCATCCTCAGGTGAGTGAATTGGGAAAGGCAGTAGGCTTGGAGCCATTTGGAAAGTGAAACTTCAGGGTTCCTAGTGCCTGGAGGGAAACCCTGTGCTGACCAAAAGGTCGGCAGCTCGAAACCACCAGGCGCTCCTTGGAAACTCTATGGGGCAGTTCTACTCTGTCCTATAGGGTCACTATGAGTCGGAATTGACTCGAAGGCAGTGGGTTTGGTTTTTGGTTTGGTTTAGTGCCTGGAGCATGGTCTTCAAGCTGGGCAGAGAGCATGGACTACAAGTGGGTGTGTCCCTTTGGCCCTGTGGACTCCTCGCTCCATTGGGTGGGAACGAGATTAAACAGGGCAAAAATAAATCCCTTTAAATTAGCGTAGGGCTCCTTTGCCCAGCTTGAAGGGTGGCACCGTGCTGAGCCTGGAATAGGAGAACAGTTGCAGGATACAGTCTGACTGGCCTTCTCCCTTTTAGCCAGTAAGCATTCGAAAATCTGTTCTGTGCAGATTGTTACCCTAGGTGTTGTGGGAGGATACCAACTACAAAGCTAATTTTAATCTAGTTGTGGGGGAGACAAAAGCTGAACTGAGAATAACTATAAAACAACTGATATTCACATGGGAAAATTGTTGGTCCATAATTGTTGAGTAAGAGACTTTTTGGTGAAATGGAGTAAAGTGATGGAGCAAAAAGGCTGGTTTCAGGGCCATAGGATGTTGGCGATCATGGAGACCAGGGCTGGAAAACTCATGCTTTCAGGGGTCCAGCAGGTACCATAGATGTGTGACTGGACCTGGTATAAGGCGGCAGGGATTGGGGGTGGGGGGAGAGTATGGGAGGGTTTTTGTTGAACTAGAGAGTGTATGCCCCATCAAAATACTTTCAAATAAAAAAAAAAAGTTAAACAATATACTGGCCAAATAAAATGAGAATAAGATTCCTGAGCCCAAGCTTCTATGGTTATTACTGAAGAAATTAAGCTGATACTGTCGTTTCAATGCAGACACTTAATAACTTGATCGTTTATCTGCACTGACTTCTAATAAAGTAATTTTAGTTAAGGGCGTTGCTTCCCACAGAAAAGAAGTAGGAGGAGAAAAGTTGTAAAATGACAATTCTTCAGCATCCTAATAACAGTCCAGATGGTGGTTAAGAGAAGGAGGAGCAATGAAGATCCCTTTTCCCTTTCATGTTAAAGGAAAAAAAAAAAAAGTTTACTATATTTAGAAAATGTGAAGAAATCCCCCATTCTTCTTTCCACTTTTGTAAAAAATTCTACCAACAATTATTACATCAAGTTTCCCTGAGAGTTGAGCCAGCATGATCACCATTTCCAAACAGAACTTCTTCCTAATCTCCCTGTTATTATCAGAAACCCTACCAAGTTCCTGGTCTCAAAGGTACTCATTCTTGTTTCTAACCTTTATGCTCAAATCCATTCAGTCTTCCAAAACATTACTTCCTTCTTCCTCTCCATTTCCATGGTTGTTACCCTTATCACTCATCATAATAATTTAATAGTTGAATGTTGCTTTCTATAATTAAAAGTGCATTTAATTCTCACAACCAATTGGCAATACGGAGATGATGGGGTGGTATTCTGTCCATTTAATTGATGAAGAAACTGAGGGTCTGAACGTTTATGTAACTTAACTAAGGTCACAAGATTAACTAGTATATTATAAAGCTGAGATTCCAGCATGGATAGGCTCTTTACCTCTAAGAAAAAACAATACTCAACCCAAAATGGAGTACCTAATTATATTTATTTTGCTGTGTTGCTTTCTCAATCATTCTAAAGGAAAAACCACGAGAACATATCTTTACCACTGGGATAAAATGAGAGTAATTCACAAATCATTCTTCTTTGATTCCGTGCACCTTGGAGGAAAACCCATAAAACCAAGCCCATTGCCGTCAAGTCAATTCCAACTCATAGTGGCCCTATAGGACTGACTAGAACTGCCCCATAGGGTTTCCAAGGAGCAGCTGGAGGATTCGGACTGCTGACCTTTTGGTTAGCAGCCAAGCTCTTAACCACTGCGCCACCAGGGCTCTTTGGAGAAATAACCCTTGTTATTACTGAAGCAAAGGCATCCTGGTATAAGCAAAGGCTTATATTGCCTGTTTTTTTTTTTTTTTTTTTCCTTACAACAACAGAGTTTCTTTTATATATTTAATTATAGCCTTTGAATTTATATCAAGTTGGCTTTTGGTGGAAAGATATTTTTTTCATAAGTAGGTCACTAGAGATATAATTAATACAGATGATAGCTATCTCATGTACAAATTTCTTTTAGTTGAAATGACCTCTTGCTTATTCTTTTCCACTGCCTGTAACAGAGCAGCTACTTGGGTTATGTTGTTCAGCTGGCTTTATAGCAAGGTCAAAAAATATATCCTCTCAGTAGAAGAAATATGTCAGCAACTCCCACAGTTTTCTTACTGAAAAACTAGGTTTTTTTTTTTCATGGCGGAGGTTATATGAAAAGGAAAAACTGGTTGGTTGGGATTTTCTTGGATCATATGTTCAAGCAGGGATTTGGAGTTGTAATACCAGAAGGAGGCTAAAAGTCTCCCCTACCCCAATAAAGCAGTTATACTTAGGGTGGAGTTCCTGGGTAGTACAAATGGTTAACGTGCTCTACTGAAGGTTGGAGGTTCAAGTCTACCCAGAGGCACGCTGGAAGAAAGGTTTGGTGATCTACTTCAAGAAACAAACAAAAAAAGAAATCAGCCATTGAAAACCCTCTGGAGCACGGTTCTGTCTACTCTGACACATATGGGGTTGCCACGAGTCAGAGCTGACTCAACAGCATCTGGTATTTATACTTGGGGAGGCCATAGACTTCATTGTCCATCCTGATTATGCTTAACCCACCTAGAGAGAAAAGTCCCCCCTGGTTTGTAAACACTTTCCCACGAATAGAGAGATCCCGATAATGGGTGCTGGAGAGTATTAGGAATCATTAGCTTGCCCTCTCGGAAATTAAAAAAAATATTTGAGTAACTCTTTTGGATATCAGAGACATATTGAACAACTTTTGGTCAAATGTTTTGGTTTTAGTCATTCTGGAGCTCCTGGTTCGGGGAAGAGTGAGGGGAATTTTGACTTGGAGCAAAGGCAGTGAGGGAGATGACCTTCCCCATGGGGGCAGAGACTCATGCCTTAGAATTAGTGCCCAGCCTACAAACTCAATATATGTTCAATAAATAATGATTGGGATGACTCTTAACACATACCGAATTGGCCTGTGACTTTATTTGATCCATAGCTGTACACCAAAAAAGTTTCTTTCTGAGGATGAAACAGTAATCAATATCATTTGATGAGAGATCAAGAGCTGAGTAAATACAAACTTGTTTTCAATTTGGGGGTTGAGAGGCGAATTACAGGGGGAGAGCTCACTTCATTTACCTTGGGAAAAAACATCTCTGATTTAGATTAAAAAGATCCCAAGGCTATGTTGTGATTAGATGAGAAGTGCTCAGTAAGGGGATATGCAGTAATTCTTCAGTGATTCAGGCATTTATGGAGCAACTACTCAATAAGTGTTGTCTGAGGTGCTGAAGTTCAAAGGTACTCAAGACAGTTCCTGACCAAAGGGAATTCACAAACGTGTAAGAAGACATGTAAACATACAGTTAGAACTCATCATGACAAACGTGACACTAATGGAACATAAAGATATAGTGATGACAGGGGGAAGAGAATGAGCCTTCCTGGGAGTTTAGGGGGTTCCTGGAAAAGGTGATGCTTGAGCTGTGTGGACAGTGAGATGAACGATTTGGCCATGGCGTCAGGAGGGCTGCTGGGATAGAGAAAGGAAGGCAAGAAATGACATGGCCTGAGTTTCAAGTGCTTGAAGAAACCTTGCCAGTATCTTGGTATCCTTGCCGGTATCTTGTTATTACTTTACGCATAGGTTCTTAAACCAGACATTTCAAGAGGAAGTTCACATAAATTGATCACAATGGTGGGCTGAAAAACCCATTTGAATATATATTTTAAATCTAAATAAAACTAACTTCCTATTGCTTCCAGAATGCTGAGAAGGACTTCGAAAGAATAATTTCATATCCATGTAAAATTGGTGAATGGTAGCGCATTGTGCCTTTTAAAGCTCTACAGTGTTGGAATTCCGTTGTTTTCATTCTTAACCTGATCCTATATTAAATTGCATGAATAGCTACTTTTCTTTTGATGACATGTAGTTTATTTTCCTTTAAGTTTATCTTTACTGACAGGGAGAGGATGGATAGGAAAGTTGGCCAGGTCCTCTGTAATTACTGGTGTTTCTGCAAAGTGCTTCAGTGTTTGAAAATGGCTATTTCATCTCCTTGCCTGCCCTTGTTAATGCTTAAGAATTTTAAGTCCATTGTTTTTATACAGCTTCTCTCCTCTCCTTTACGTAACTTCTGTGTTCGTTGTAGTCTTTCTTCTCCTTTTTTAACATGAGTGAAATCAAACTTTTAGATGATTGTAGCTGGTGTGCAAGGCTAAGTTCTGGCTTTGGACTCGTTCTTGTGTTCATCATCCTAGAGTTATGTTACTCCTCATAGTCCTTCGGTGGTTGAGAGGACAGTCTTATCAGAGCCGTGTTGTTATGATTTCGTGGTGGACGTTTCTGTTAATATGGAGAAAATGCTAATTTGCAGAAGCAGCAGTAAACTGTGGAAGACTCTAAAGCCATTTATGAAAGTGCTTAATATTTGCCTTTTTAGAAAGTAAAGCCATTATGACTCAGAGTCTCATAGAGCAGAAAATGATCTCCTGACCCTCCTTAGTGGAAACGCTGGTGGTGTACTGGGTAAGACCTACGGCTGCTAACCAGAAGGTCGGCAGTTCAAATCCACCAGGTGCTCCTTAGAAACCCTATGGGGCAGTTCTACTCTGTCCTATAGGGTTGCTATGAGTTGGAATTCACTCGAAGGTAGGTTTTTATTTTATTTTATTTTTTTTAACCCTCTTTAGAAGTGAATTGAGTTGTGCTTTCAGTGAAATCACTAATATTTTAGCTGTAAACCACAGAGCCTATTTGGGTGGGTTTCTCCCTATCCTTCCTGTGGTGTATTCATTTTTAGGGAAATGTAATTGATATCCAGGGCATTTTCCAAAATAGAGTTTTGTCACCAACAAGCATTTGATTCTTAAAATTCTGGAATTTTATACAGGTAAGATATGGACACAGAATGAACAAAATCATGTAAGTCTCATGGAAATGTCACGGCAGATCCCAACAGATCTCTGCATCATGTAACCACACATAAGAGATGCCTGTCAGTCAAGGCCAACCGTTCCCTGACATAAACCGGGAATACTAATTAATAATATTAATTAGCAAATCATAATTAGCTGAACAGTTGAATTGAATTTTTAAGAATATCACATTTGTAACAAATTACAGAAAAGTATTTGTATAGTTGAGCAGCTCAAACTTAATTTAGAGTAAAAAATTAGCTTTGTGGTCACATTGCATTTGAAATTTTAAATGGGCTTATGGCAAATATGCGAAGTACATTATTTTTGGTACTTCAAACCAGAAAAAAATATTCAAAACATTTCTTTTGATTGAAAATTGCTAACATGACCTTTTGGCTTTGCCCGATAGAATGACCGCCTACAAGTTTGGACTTTGAAATACTTTCTTGATCAAAATGAGACTCAAAGATGACCAAAAAGTAGCAAGAAATACTTTGAATCACTGCTGTTTTTGACTGATTCATAAAGATGATTTTGAAGATCAGTGAATCAAAAAGACCATCAAATATAGGACAGCATCTATTTTTTTGTTTTAAATCTCATGTGATTTGGAATTTCTTCATTTAATATCTCTCAGCTTTCCCTTTGTGTCTCAAAAGCTTTGCGTTAGCCTCTTTGGTTAAGAGAGTGGCCATGAAGCCCTGTCTCCTATTGTTTCCAGTTCTCCATTGCCTAGGACATTGCTACTTCTCCTTTTATGGTGAAAAGCAGCATCTCCTCTATTTGCAAGAGCAGAAACTGGGGAAGGTGACATGGTTGTGATGGAGACATGGGGGCTGGGCAGTGGCAGGCAGGACTAACTTGGATAAGTGGATCTTAATGGTGTTGTAAAAATGTTTTTCTCCTGGAAATTGGAAAACAGAGTTCCCACGGGGATATTCGATTCATGCAGAAATGAAATTGAAACTTGGTGTGATAGCCCATCTGCTAAACAGAAGGGGATGTAACAGCTTGAGCAGTCCAGACCCAGGTAAAATTATATCAGCAGGGGCTCCCTTCGGAAGACGGCTTTCCTGGGTGGTGCAAACAGTTAAGTGTTCTACTATTACCAGAAAGGTTGGCGGTTCAAAGCCACCCAGTGGTGCCTCAGAAGACAGCCTTGAAAACCCTATGAAACAGTTCTATTCCGCTGCACACACGGAGTTGCCATGAGTCGGAATAAAGTGGCCAGTAACTGGTTTGGTTTGGTTTTCCCTTTGGAAGGGCCCTGGCAAAATGATAGAACTGAGGAAGTGTCCAAGAATCTTCATTTTTAATGAGTATCCCTCTCCCCAGAGGAATCTGCTCCATGCCTATGTAGGAAATCATTTGGAATTTTCCTCTTTGTTAGCCAGATTCTCCCCTAAATCAGTATCTTTACAATAGCCAGCGCCAGGAGTCCAGCTCCCACACGTGCGGAAGCTCCCACTGAGTGGAGTGGTTACTGCCCAAGGTCAGCAGTGTGTTAAAGGGACCAGGGTTTGGATCCAAGCAGAGTGCCACAAAGTCAAACTGCATTCTCCCCTAAGCAGCCCTCCTTGCTGCTGAGAACTGACCCTGCTTAAAGATGCCAAAAGGAATTTTCTTAACTCATTCCTTAACCCCACAACCTGAAAAGCCTGATTCTGAACTTGAAAGCCTTCCCTGTGTGACTGGCCCTGGGACTCGCATGTCCTCATCAGAATGGGCAAGTGGCAGGGAGCCTGCTTCTGTATTAGGATGCTTTTCATCGCCAAACAGACTCCTGTAACTGGTCCTCAGTCTTCTCTTGACCAGCAAAATCCACTTCCTATTGCTTTCCCAAACTGTAACACCCTGGTATCGATAGCCAACAAATATGCACTCCTAAATATTTATTAGGAGTTCCAGGCCCTGGGTGGTACAAATGGTTAACATGCTTGGTTTCTAACTGAAAGGTTGGTGGCTTGATTCCACCCAGAGTTGCCTTGAAGAAAGGCCTGGCAATCTACTTCCGAAAAACCTTTGAAAACCCTTTGGAGAATGGTTCTACTCTGGCACACACATGGCATCGTCATGTGTCAGAACCGATTTCATGGCAACTGGTTATGTGCACTGTTTTAGGCTCCAAAGATAACAGGAAACAAGGGAAATGAAGTCCCTGTCTGTATAGAGCTGACCTGCTGGTCATATCAATTATGTTAGCATCACTCACTGCCCATTGGTTGCATAGGTAATTTAGACTGCATGAACAACGTCCAGAATTGTGTTTCCATTTTTGTTCTTACGTTTTATTCTATTTACGTTGTACTCTGTAAAACTGAGCTAAAAACAACAGCTTCTCACAGATGCTTTCAGAAAACATCAGGCTGCTGCCCATTTGAGAAACCTGATAACGGCTCCTTTTGGCTCCCAGGGAGGTGGCCTTCCGGAATTTTTGATGAATGTTAGAACAATTGGCTTTCTGTTTAGATGTCCTCAGTCTATCACTTGGAAAGGACTTATTTTGCATTGGGCACCATTCCCTCCTGACTTCTGAAAGGGACATTTTCCCCCAGGAGCTTCCCTGCGTATTTAAAATCAAGTTGATTTTACATCATATTACTTTCTCGAATCTCAGAAAGAGCTTAGAGTTTTAGTGTTAAGACATTATGCTGGCCTTTTTTTTTTTTTCTCAGTTACGTGAGTTTCAATCCTTTCAACTACTTTGTGTCTGGATGAGGTTTCTGGGTAGAATTTCAGAAGCCTCCAGAGAGCAAGGGGAGAAAAGCTCCTTTAGGAATAAAAGGGTAAATTTCCCAGAGAGAGGACACTAATTTGCATGTGTTGTTTTTCAAAATGCGGCACCCAGGCCACTGGGGGCAGGCTGGGTATTTTTGGGTGGAATGTCACTGAAGTTTTCTTTGTTTTATTACAGCCTATTAATTTTGATTAATCATGGCAAATGATTCTGGTTTTGCGCTTATGACATTCATGTTTCCTTTTATAACAAACTTATTTAAATAGAAAAAGACAAATATTAAGTATACAGCCAGAGGTACCTCAGAAGAAAGGCCTGGTGACCTACTTCTGAAAAATCAGCCATTGGAAACCCGGTGGAGTACAGTCCTGCTGTGACACACTTGGGGTCATCGTGAGTCAGAGTCAACTAGACGGCAACTGACTGGTTTGCCACATGTTGTTGTTAAGTGCCATCAAGTGGGTTCCCACTCATAGCGACCCATATGTATAGCAGAATGAAACCTGCCCGTTCCTGCACCATCCTCACATTTGTTGCTGTGTTTGGGCCCATTGTTGTAGCCACTGTGTCAGTCCATCGCCTTGAGGGCCTTTCTGTTTTTTGCTGACCCTCTACATTACCAGGCAGGATATCCTCCAGGGACTGGTCCCTCCTGATGACATGTGCAAAGTGTGTGAGACAAAGTCTCGCCATCCTTGATTCTAAAGAACATTCTGGCTGTAATTCTTCCAAGACAGATTTGTTCGTTCTTCTGGCAGTCCGTGGTATATTCAATGTTCTTCGCCAACAACATAATTCAAATGCATCAATTCTTCAGTGTTCCTTATTCATTGTCCTGCTTTCCCATGCATTTCAGGTGATTAAAAACACCATGGTTTGGGTCTGGTGCACCTTAGTCCTCAAGGTGACATCTTTGCTTTTTTAACACTTTAAAGAGATCTTTTGCAGCAGATTTCCCCAGTGCAATACATTGTTTGATTTCTTTTTTTTTTTTTTTGTGCTTTAAGTGAAAGTTTACAATTCAAGTCAGTTTCTCATACAAAAACTTACACACACATTGTTATGTGACCCTAGTTGCTCTCCCTATAATGTGACAGTACACTCCTTCTCTCCACCCTGTATTTCCCGTGGCCATTCAATCAGCTCCTGTGCCCCTCTGCCTTCTCATCTCACCTCTGGAGAGGAGCTGCCCGCATGGTCTCATGTGTCTACTTGAGCTAAGAAGCACATTCCTCACCAGTATCGTTTTATGTCTTATAGTCCAGTCCAATCTTTGAAGGCTTTGGGAATGGTTTTAGTTTTGGGCTAACACAGAGTCTGAGAAGGGTAAGTGTTGACATGTTGTGGGGTTAGCACCAATGTCACAAAAAAAGTATATACTGATTATTTAATGAGAAGCTAGTTCTGTAAACCTTCATCTAAAGTACAATTAAAAAGAAAATAAATGGGGGAGAAGAGGCATTTCCCTTATTTATATTTGGAACAGAATCTAGAAATGAAATTGTAATTTTATTCCTTTCCCTCCCCTGTGTTTTGACAGTGTTGGGTCCAGGAGCAAAGCCCTTCTGTGCCATGATTTTCCCCGTAGCATCTGAGTAAATGCCTTGATGACCTGACACCAAAGTTCATCTTCCAGACAAAGCCTTTTCCCTCTGTCCCAAACAACTGCTCCCAGGGTGATGGCTCACTCTCTGTTTGAGAACTGTAGTTTTTTTCAACTGTAGAGACCCCCCCCACCACCATTACCACCACCCATCAGCTTGTTTATTTTGTTGGGGAGCAGGTGAGAAAGTATTCCTAAAGAATTAAGGAACAAAAAGAGCATAGAGCTGACCCATGCTACTGACTCAAACCACACATTCTAATATGTAATTAAAACCCATTAATTAGGTAGGCTGTAAAAGCTAAGTCACCTCATCTTCCAGTTACCAGTAATTTTCTTTCTAAAAATTATATCCTTTAGTTTCTTCTCTTACTTTCCCTGGATAAATGAGTAATTGTTCTCAGTGTCTGAGTGTTGAGTTTCTGCTTAGAACAAGCGAGGAAACTCAGGTCCTTAGCTTGATTTCACCTGGTCCCTGGGGCCATCTTCCCTCTTGTTCCCCTTCCTTCTCCTCCCCCTCCCCTCCACTTAGCCCCAGCCATCTCTTTTAGAGCGGAGCTTTAAGTCTTAAAGATAACATCCCAAGTGTTGGAATCTTGGTAGCAAGTAGAGACGTGCTTAATCAGATAGGAGAGATGTGCTTTGGGCCGTTTATTTACGGAAACATCGAGCATAAAACTAGCACATGGTGTTATCATGGGAAGTGCACGGACCCCAGTGTGCATTTAGACCCAGGTCCACCACTTACAAGCTGAGTGACCTTGGGCAAGGGCTTTAATATCTCTGATTCTCAGTTTTATCTTTGGGAAAAAGACAAGATTCTAACTGGGGTGTGATGGGGCTTAAATGAGAGATGGGGCCCTCACTCCACAGAGTCTCCTGGTTCTCCCTCCACCTGAGCCTTCCATAGTGTATGTCTTTCAATCTGTCTTCTTTGCCTTTAACTTTCCCTTTTTTTGTCCCACATTTGATTTTTTATACTTCAAAAAACCACAAGAAAGAACTGAAGAGTATTTTTAAATATTGGTATTTATCAGATACATTTAATCTTCTTCTTTTTTTTTAGATTAATCTTTATAATCACTTAATATATTTTTAAATATTCCATGTCCAAAAGCAAAATTCAGTGCCTTAAAAAAAAGTTTGTATGTTTGGGGCTGAAGGTGGGGTTGTCTTTCACCTCTTGAAAGTGAGTGATTCTTACTACCAAAAAGGTTCTCTACCTTTATTTAAAGAATTTTGGGCTGAATCATGAGTGATTTTTTCTGGCTTCAGGGCCAAACTGACAGCTTGCCTTGAAGTAGTTATGTCATTTCTGTGTTTCCCTCAATTTCTTGGTGTGTAAAAAATGTAGAAACATTAATGTTTGCTTGGGTAATGTAGTGGGGGACCAGAGTTCAACTCTGCTGGGGTGGATAATGGAAACCCTTGTGATATAGTGGTTAAGAGCTACAGCTGCTAACCAAAAGGTCGGCAGTTCGAATCCACCAGGTGCTCCTTGAAAACCCTATGGGGCAGTTCTACCCTGTCCTGTAGGGTTGCTATGAGTTGGAATCAACTCGACGGCAACATGTTTGGTTTTTACGGGTTTGCGGTGGATAAAAGAAAGCATGGCAGTATTGTAGTAGGTGCAGGAACCCAAAGATTCTGAAATGGCAGAAATCTAATCTGATTGTGGACTTTATATTAAGGTCTGACAGTCTTGGCTCTTCCCAGAGATCCTCACATTGTCCTATGGGGTCTGGGAGGCCAAGAGTCATTGTGAAGCTTTGGCTTCCCAGGCTGCTGGGTCTCATCACAGTCATCCTTGTAGAATCCTTGTGGGATTTTTCTGAGATTGCCCATAGCATAAGACCTATGGAGGAAAATTGTGACTTTTCATGTTCATTCCATTCATTTCTTTAATTCCTTCATTTAGCAGTTCTTTGAGTGCCGACTGTGGCAGGCTCAGTGTTAGCAGGACCCAAGGGCATTAGTGGTTCAGTGGTACAATTCTTGTGTTTTATGCAGGAGACCTGGGTTTGATTTCCTGCCAGTCCATCTCCTGCCAGCCACCAGTAGAGGCTTGCATGTTGCTATGATGATGTACAGGTTTCTGAGGAGCTTCAAGACTAAGATGGACTAAGAAGAAAGGCCTGGAAATCTGTGGATCACAACAGTCTGCTCTGCAACCCATCAAGGGAATGGTGAATGGTGCAAGACTGGAAGTGTTTCATCCTGTTGTGCCTGAGGTCGCCGTGAGTCTGGCCGACTAGACAGCAGCTAACAACAACAACTCTTCTGGGACTGAAAGTGTAGTGAGAGACATATCTGCAAACAATTAGGGGACATTTACATGTTCCTACCAGGGTACCCACAGGCTCTTTGGGACCCCAAAGAGCACAGGCTTAACTGTTGGGGGTGTGGAGGGGAAGAGAAGTCTTTCTAGGGGAGGTGATATTTGTGGTGAACCTTTTAGGCTAAGGCGTCCGCGGCCTGACTCCTAATCCCAGTTCTGTGTTTGCACCTGACCTTGGCTTGTCACTGATTCTCCAGCATTTCTCATCCCTGGAATGGGACCGGGATCACAGCACCCGCCTTTCCTGTCTCAGAGGTAGAAGTGAGGTAACCAGGGACACTGGTGAGGGCAGTGTCTGGAGGTTCTTTCTCACGCCTCAGCCATTTGTGCCTGCAAAATGGCGGGTGGCCAAGGTTTAGAGTTCTGTGTGTGGCTGTAGGCTCCAGAGTTTGTCCTCAGTGTAACTAAAAAAAAAAAAAAAAAACTTTTTTTTTTTTTTTTTTTAAGTGCTTCCAAGTATGACCAACATGTTCCCTTCTGGCAGTAGTGTCTGTCACTGGAGTCCGATTGTCTAAGAAGATGCCCATTCTTTCTCTTGCTAACTGTGTGACCTTGCAGAGATTTCTTAGCCAACCTGAGCTCAGGTTCCTCAAAATGAAGGTAATGAATGATAGCACATACCTCGCAGGGTGGCTGGAAAGATTAAGGGAGATAATCTGTGTAGAACACCTGGAATGTAGTGGGAACTCTAATATTAACCTTATCAGCCATTACTAAGTGAGTAACCCAGAAAAGTTTACAGAGAACCAAGTTAAGGATTCTGCTAGACCATTTTTGTGTGTGTGTGGTTAAAGTTATCTGTACCCACATAGCACACTGGGTGGTTGAAAGAAGATGACATATTCTTTTCTTTTTTTTTTTAATTTCTGTTAAAAAAAATTTTTTTTTATTGTACTTTAGATGGAGGTTTACAGAACAAACTAGTTTCTCATTAAACAGTCAGTACACGCATTGTTCTATGACATTGGTCAACAGCTCCACAACATGTCTACACTCTCCCTTTTTGTCCTTGGGTTCCCTATTACCAGCTTTCCTGTTCCCTGCTGCCTCCTAGTCCTTGCTCCTGGGCTGGTGTGCCCCTTTAGTCTCCTTTTGTTTTATGGGCCTGTCCAATCTTTGGCTGAAGGGTGAACCTCAGGAGCGACTTCATAATTGAGCTGAAAATGTGTCCAGGGGCCATACTCTCACAGTTTCTCTGGTCTCTGTCAGGCCAGCAAGTGTGGCCTTTCTTTTTGAGTTAGAATTTTGTTCTATATTTTTCTCCAGCTCTGCCTGGAACCCTCCATTGTGATCCCTGTCAGAGCAGTCAGTTGATGGTGGTAGCTGGGCACCATCTAGTTGTACTGCACTCAGTCTAGTGGTGGATGTGGTCCATTAGTCCTTTGGACTAATCTTTCCCTTGTATCTTTAGTTTTAGAAGATGACATATTCTATTTTCCCGTGTTGAGGATAGTTAAGCATAGTGAAGGTAATTGAGACTGGGTGAATTCTTAACAAGTATTTTGATGCATATATTCAAAAAATACTTGTAAAATACAATAAAATAATAAATACATACCAAGCGTCAGGCCTTGTACCTGGCACAAGGGGAGACAATATAAGTAAAAATAAACACGCTCCTGGTCCTGCCCTATGGAATTTGTAGACAGGTAGGGAAGACACATGTTAAGCAGAGAATCACATTAATGGGCAAAAGTGCAGCTGGGACACTGTAGCACTTGTCCTACAAATATGTTGTATCCATCTACCTTGACAAACATATCTCTATAACTGCAATGTCAAAAAATATGTGTATGATTATGGTTTTTACATGACGGAAAGTCAGCAAAGTACCAAAGATGATTGAACTTAACTATTATTGCACATTCTGGATGTTGTGTTCGGAGCCTTGCCGGCACAGTGGTTAAGAGCTTGGCTGCTAACCAAAAGGTTAGCAGTTTGAATCCGCCAATCGCTCCTTGGAAACTCTACGGGGCAGTTCTGCTCTGTCCTATAGGGTCACCATGAGTGGGAATTGACTAAACAGCAGTGGGTTTTTGTTTTTTGGTGTGTGTTGTGTTGGTGGGCCAATGAAATGTGGATAAGTAATAAAATAAAGATATTTATAATTATTTCGTATTCCATACTTTTTTTGCCTTCATTGTAGCAAAACCACTAATTATGTGGTTTTAAATAAGATTTCACATAATTTATGTTCTTTTGGCTGAGTTAGACAACTTCTTTTCTTTTATATTGAGATAGCTCTCATGTACTATGTAATTCACCCATTAACTGAGTCATAATAGTTACGAGGTAGTTTTTCATTGATTTCAATTTGAAGAAACTTTGCTCTGCTGAGAACATGTCAGCCTGAATTGTTAATAAAATTCTTAATGAAACACTTACATTTGGAAGTGGACCATGAATATGACATATCATGATCTGAATATGGTAATGGAATCCCATATGAATAATTATCTTTATCACAGAAAGTGTTTTAACTCCATCGTATAAGTCTTTACCACTTATATTGCAATTTTTATCTTTGTTTTAAAAAGCAATAACTAAATCTAATAGTGATGTGAAGTATTGGTATCATATTTCACACTCGTTGCATCTAGACCTATATCCTATACAAAATTTAAGAGCAATATGAATGGTGAAGGTGGTAGTTGTCAGATCACGCTCAGTTGCCATGTGCAAGCATTGTGAGTTCTGAGGACCTCCTGAAGTACAAATTGGAACATGAAGAGAAGCAAGAAAGTAAACTTTCGGCACCACTGGAAAACCAACGCAAGGATCAATTGCATTCATGTATCTGAAAGAAAGGAATTGACAAGTTAATTAGCCTTTCCTTGTATCTAGGTGTTTCTGGTACTCACATCCTTCCCTGCAGTATGATACTAGCAGTGGCAAAGCCCTCAAATGTCCAGGGCTTTCAGACAATTTTTTCAGGGCCTTAGGACAAGGGATGTGAGGAAGCATTTCCCAAGGGTGGCTCAGCGATATGATAGCAATCCTTGCCTTCCAGCAGGAGACCCGGGTTTGATTCCCAGCCAGTGTATATCATGTGTGGCCACCACCCATTGTCAGTGGAGGCTTGTGTTTTGCTGTGATGGTGAGCTTCCAGACTAAGACAGCTACAGAGAAAGGCCAGTTGATCTACTTCCAAAAATCAGCCAGTGAAAACCCTGTGGATCACAACAGTCAGATCCACAACTAATCATGAACTGGGTAGCATTTAGTTCTGGTGTGTGTGGGGTTGCCATGAGTTGGGGGTTGATTTGATGGCACCAAACAACAACCCTGGTGGCGTAGTGGTTAAGTGCTATGGCTGCTAATCAAAGGGCCGGCAGTTTGAATCCACCAGGCTCTCCTTGGAAACTCTATGGGGCAGTTCTACTCTGTTCTATAGGGTCGCTAATGAGTCGGAATTGACTCGACGGCACTGGGTTTGGTTTTTTTTTTCTGGTTTAACAACAATAAACAGTTTTAGTCACAAGACCTGATGCTTCGAATTACCCTAAGTAACAGATGCTCATGTGTTCATTAGTAAATTGTATGTGCATGTGCACGTGAGGTATTCAAAGCCTTCTAAATTGCAGGATCCAGGGTGGTGACCCTTCCTGCCCAGGCCTTACAGTGGTCTTACCCTGTAGTCTAAAATAGCAGAAGCACTTGACAGCCCCTCTCTAAGTCTCCTCCGTCAACCTTTGCAATGATGCCAACACTGCCAGGGGATCCGTTCTTTCTCAACATCTTCTTTTCGGAGCCTGCTGACTGTGCTTATCACTTTTTTTTTTCCGTATAGGAACTGGTGAAAGCGGAAAAAGCACCTTTATCAAGCAGATGAGAATTATCCATGGATCTGGTTACAGTGATGAAGACAGAAAGGGGTTCACAAAGCTGGTTTACCAAAACATATTCACCGCCATGCAAGCTATGATCAGAGCCATGGACAGCCTCAGGATACACTATGTGTGTGAGCAGAATAAGGTAACATGCTTCAGGGGTGTTTGACCTGTTTGGGAATGCATGTCTTCCTACTCTGGCTACTATATGTCATTGAACAAAAAAATTTATTGAGTACTTTGGTAAGATCCCAAACGAAGCTCTTGAGCTCAAACTCAAGGGTGGAGATACTGTAAAGGAGTATGAAGAAAGTGGATTCTTTTCCCATCATTGCTCTTATGAATTTAATTAGACCTGCAGTCTTATTTGGCATTAAAGGTAGCACAAACAGCTACTAAATGAAAAGCTTGGATGTTCAAGTCTACTCAGAGGGTCCTTGGAAGAAAGGCCTGGTGATCTACTTCCAAAAAAGTCAGCACGGTTCTAGTCTGAAACACGTGGGGCTGCCATGAGTCAGAGTCAACGCCATGGCAACTAGTTTTGGTTGTTGCAGTCTTATTTCTGCAAGAGTTCTGTCATGGTAGTCGACGTAATACTACCAAGTGTCTAGGGATTCGGAAGTGTGTGCATTTATTTAGTTCACTTTTTTCAGGTGCTGTGAAAGGGAAGAAATGCGTGTTTTCTCTTGCAGCTGAGACGCCCAGTTAATTACTTCATTGGAGCAATAGAGATTTGGGGTTTACAATGGCTAGCTTATCAAGAATTCCCAGTCTTAGGCAATATTTTACTAAATGCCCTGCAAACTACTCAGAGAATCAGTGGGTTTTGTTTGTTTATTTTAGGAGCTAGTCCTTCTTGGGAACTAAGCGATAGTTTATGAGAGCAATGCTTATGTCCCAACTAGCAATGAGCTCTCATGAAATGATGGTGTCAGGCTGCAATTTGCTTTCCTATCACCATTGGTTACTTAAAATACAAATCTGCTTAAGACCAAAAGAAAATAATGAGATAGCTGAGTGGGAGGATGAGGCAAATACAATTTTATAGGGTATATTGGAATGCAAATCCGTAAGAAAATAACAGCGTGCCTGACTTCATTAAGAATCCAGATTAGAAATAGAATTTATTTAAAATAGTTCATACCAAGATGCAATATGATAATCAAGAGATAAATTCTACATTAGATGGATCCCTCAGCGGTCTATTAAAAAGGAATTTAGGTAGTAAAATGCCAGAAATGAATAAAAAAAAATTTTTTTTTTTTTCTATAGCACTGAAGGAGAACTTTATCATGAGCTTGTGGCACCTGTATTCATGTATATTTTTTACATATGATGTACAAAGAATTTCAAAACAGTTGAACAATTTTAAATATTATTACTCATTAACTGAATTGCATAGGAAAACACCACAAACCAAAAACCAAACCCATTGCTGTCAAGTTGATTCCAACTCATAGCCACCCTATAGGACAGAGTAGAACTGCCCCATAGAGTTTCTAAGGAGCACCTGGTAGATTCGGACTGCAGACCTTTTGGCTAATAGCCATAACTCTTAACCACTACGCCACCAGGGTTTCCACCAGAGCTACAGTATGCACCAAATTGCAGACTTACCCTTACATTTATGTCTAGAACCTCACGTCTTGAGGTTTCCTCATACCCTTGAAGAGACGAAGGAATATATCTTGCCTGCAGTCTTGATCTTCAACAGTGATTTGCTGAAAAGTGTCTGGGGTGAATTCTCTACTGTATAGATGGCGCCAAGTAACATGAAAGGATTCTAGAAGTGGCTATGATGAGTCCTTTATACATTGGTTTTGAGTACATGCATCATATTCTTTTTGAAAGTGTACAATTCTTTCTTAACCACCTCATACGATGGATTTTAAAAAGTAGACCTTTTGCAGAGATTTAAGATTATTACAGAGAAGAGGCATGGCAGGAACGCCCTGTTGATGATTTCAGTTCATCTATCTTTCCCTGTTGTAGAATGTATTTTGTTTACCAGACATGATGTGATAGCTCGGGGAGGCTTGGAATTCAGGAATGGAAATCAGAGATTTTATTTGTAAACAGACCTGCTGGGAAGAAAAGGCTCAAGTGTAAGTCAGTTTTGCTTACCTTAGCAGCCTATGTTTGTTAAACCCAATCAGATTTACTAATCAAGGCCTCTGGGTTTTTTTCTCAAGGTCTTTAAAACAGACTCTGAGTTTATATTTTAAGCAAAAAGTTTTATAGGGTTTGAAATTCCACCATTGCCTCCTTTTCTCTTGATGGGAACTCTTCTTCATAATGCCGTAGTGACTTAGCTTTAGTCAGTCGGACTCCTCTGTCCTCGGTTGCCCTATCTAGCTCTGATCTCAATGCCTTTCTCCTTCCAGTAACAAGATTCAGGCTCCATAGACTTCCTCTTATCTCTCAAACGAATGCCCGGTTGAACCGCATCCTGAAGATTGAGTGGAAAGAACACTCCACTTGTTCCCCAAAATCTAGGCTCTGCTCAGAGTTCCCCTGTGGGTCTAGGGCAGGAGTCGGTAGCCTTTTTCTGTAAAGGGCCAGAGAGCAAGTATTTTTGGCTTTCGGGCCGTATAGTCTTTGTCATAGCTACCCAACTCTGCTGTTACAGCACAAAAGCAGCCATGGACAATACGCAAAGCATGGCTCATTCGGAAGCTGTATTTACAAAATGTAAAAACTATTCTTAACCGGGAGCCCTGGTGGTACACTGGTTAAAGAGCTCAACTGTGAACCAAAAGGTAGGCAGTTCGAATCCATCAGCTGCTCCTTGGAAACCCTATGGGGCAGTTCTACTCTTGTCCTGTAGGGTCACTATGAGTTGGAATCAACTCCACGACAACTTTTGTTTTGTTTTATTCTTAAGCTATGGGCCATACAAAAACAGGCCATGGGTGGAATTGACCTTTAGGCCATAGTTTGTCGACCCCAGTCTTAGGAGAAGCCATACACCTATACCTAAACCCTCCTGGTCTTCCATTTCCCCACCTGGCAAATGCCAATAACACGTGCTCTGTTTTACTTCATAAGCCAACATAAACAAGAAAGAGGAAGTGCTTTACAAATTAAAGGGCACTAGAGAAACAAAAAGATAAGGTTATGACTGGGCCAAGTTCAAAAATTAAATGAACTCATTGTTGCTTCTATTACTTGTCTAGGGCGTTTTCATGCATTTCTGCTTTATTGTTTTACAAATAATTTTCTCTGTAGGCTGGTCCTGGTTCCAACATGCAACAAGGTAATGTGCTTAGGTCTCTATTCTGAGTATGCTCAAAAATGATTAGTGGTCCAGTAATAGTAAGTAGGAGTCCCCGGGTGGTGCAAACAGTTAACGTGCTTGGCTGCTAACTGAAAGGTTGCAGGTTCAAGTCCACCCAGAGGCACCTTGGAAGAAAGGCCTGGTGATCTACTTCTGAAAAATCAGCCATTGAAAACCTTATGGAACACAGTTCTACTGTGACATACACGGGGTCGCCATGAGTCAGATGGACTGGATGGCAACTGGTAGTATTAAGCCATTAGTATAAAAAGAATATGTTATCTTCTTTACAAAGGATTGTATAAGTTGGAAAAAATGAAGAGCTAAGACAGGGATGGGAAGAAAAAATCTTAATTAACTTATTTTCACAGTGGTGTAGTTCTTCCCTCGTTTCTTATTGCTGAGTATTTATTTCCATTGTCTCTTTCAGAACTGGAAACATTTTCTTAAAAGTGTATAGAGAGATATTAAAAGTGATTTTGAGGCTTTTACTTGAAATTTTGCTGAGATTATTACTTAGCTAAATGATTGAGAACCTGCCTGTTATTTGGAAGACTGCTTTTTAAAAGAAATTGATCAGAAATTTAGTTTGGCATTTGGCTTGTAACCAATGTGTTTTTTCAGTTAAAATACAGCCTTGAAGATTATTTCTTATACCCTGCCTGCTTTTTATTTAAAGAAATGATTCATACATATTTGCTCACTCTGTTGATAAGCTTTAATTTTTATGAACATCTCACAAAAGTATCTTATGAGTACATATTAAAATTTATGACTTCTTGAATAAATATGGCAAAGACATCGTCTCAGCGGCCGGGCTCTTAAATCTGAGTTAGCTTATAACTCATGTTTACTACTGACGATTTCACAGAAACCAGGAGAGCTTCTTATTTTTTTACAGTTTGCAGCATCTGGAAGTTGGGAAAACCCTAAGCCTTAGCCTGTCCTGCAGTGAAAGGAATCTTTTTGATCCCCTTAAACATTCTGCAGAATCTTCTTGGATGATTTAGGTACTGAATTTCCCGAGGGCAAAGCACAGGACTGCCTGGCTTCTTAACAGTCTTTTATTTCTACAGTCAGTAATCTCTAGAAAAAAGATGTGTGGGTTCTCTTGGTAGCTGGCCTCAACTTCTTCCCTGCCCTGCTGCTTATTTAAAACTAACAAACAAAAAACTTATCCAGTTGCCATCAAGTTGATTCAGTTTCATGGCAACCCCATGCGTAGCAGAGAACTGTGCTACATAGGGTTTTCAAGACTATGACCTTTCGGAAGCAGATCACCAGGCCTTTCTTCCAAGACACATCTGGGTGGGTGGGAACCACCGACCTTTCAGTTAAGAGTCAAGCACTTAACTTTTTGCGCCACCCAGGGACTCTTTTTGCTTATAGTTTTTAAAACTCTACTGGGGTCACATCATATTTGCAGGTAACTTACCCAAATTTAATTTATCATGAAAAGAACTCATTATAAAAACAAAACAAAAAGTGAGCTAACAGCAAACAGTCAGGGGATTATTTGGTCTGCTAAGCCACTCAGAGTACCCAATTGAGAACATAAGTTTCCTAGATGTGCGAGATCTGAATTTCCCTTTAGAAAGCATTTTACCCTTCCATTAGAAGTATTTGCTGAATTCAGAGCCCCAGTTGAGACCATGGGTGTGGGTCATGCGGCCAGCCACATTCTTGGAAGGCTGAACCTTTCCTCTGAATCTCTAGGGTTAAGTTGACTCTCTGGATCTCTGCTAATTCTGTTTCACTCTATGTAGGTCCTACATTTGAGTCCTGGGTAGTACAAACAGTTAGCACACTCCACTGCTACCCAGAAGCTTAAAGGTTCGAGTCCACCCAGAGGCACCCTGGAAGAAAGGCCTGGTGATCTACTTCTAAAAAATCAGCCATTGAAAACCCTATGGAGCACAGTTCTACTCTGACACACATTGGTTGCCATGAGTCAGAGTCACTGCATAGCAACCAGTTTTTTTTTTTCTTTTTTACATTTGGGCAAACGGATGCCTTTGTTGTTAGTTCCCCCAGTGTCTTGAATTTCAGTCCCTCTGAGTTCCTTCTCTCTGTCCGACTCCTGGGTTTATCAGGTAAAAGAATGTCCAAAACAGAGGTTCTCGATCTTGGCCCTGCCTTGGAATCACCTGGGGAGTTTTTATGCTGGTGCCCAGTGTACCTCCCCCAGAGGATTGTAATGAAATGTTCTAGAATGCAGCCTGCGCACTTGGGTTAATTTTTGAAAGCTTCCCAGGTGATTCCAATTGGGCAGCTGTCATGGATTGAATTGTGTCTCCAAAAATATGTGTGTCAACTTGGTTAGGTCGTGATTTCCAGTATGGTGTGATTATCCACCATTTTGTCACCTGATGTGATTTTCCTATGTGTCGTAAATCCTAACTCTGTGATGTTAATGAGTTGGGATTATCAGCAGTTATGTTAATGAGCCAGGACTCAATCTACAAGATTAGGTTGTGTCTTAATTTAATCTCTTTTGATATATAATATAAAAGAGAGAAGTGAACAGAGAGATATGCGGACCTTATACCACCAAGAAAGGAAGGCTGGGAGCATAGCGTGTTCTTTGAATCTGGAGTTCTTGGGCGGAGGAGCTCCTAGACCAGGGGAAGATTAATGACAAGGACCTTCCCTTCGAGCTAACGCAGAGAGAGAAAGCCTTCCCCTGGAGCTGGCACTGTGAATTTGAACTTCTAGCCTCCTAAAATGTGAGAGAGCAAACTTCTGTTTGTTGAAGCCATCCACTTGTGGTATTTCTGTTATAGCAGCACTAGATGACTAAGACAGCAGCCATGGTGGAAGACCACTGAGAGCTGTGTCTTAACCTCACTTGGAGGCATTCATTTTAGATCCTGCTTTCCTGTCAATGTCTCCACTGCAGGGCGGGAGTCTTTGGTAAATCTTCTCAGCAGAATGACCTAGTCAATCTCCACCCAAAGGTAAATTGAGTGGCCAGCATGGAGGATGTTTGTTTTGTTCAACTATGCTGGGAGGCCTTGGGTAAATTAGGGACAGTAGCCTTGACTGCCTCTCCAGGTGATACCTTTGAATTGAGGGCAGATTCTGTTTGGCTCTTTTGGATCTTTCTGGGGCTTAGAATAGTACCTGGCCGACAGGCTTCCTTCCAGTGATGGAGGAGGGGAGAGGAGAGAGAAAGGAGCTGCATCTCACCTTCTCAAGGATATATCAGTGGTGCCTTCTTGCATCCTTCTCCTGCTGTTGCTACATGGAAATTTTATAATATCTTTTTGCTTAGCAAAGAGAATCAGGGATGTGGGTTATGTTGATAATCTGCTGTGGTATAGGTTTTGCATATAATGAAAATACCTTATAATTTTGTTTTAGTGAGTAAATAGAGGCATTTCAATAGGAAATTACGTGGTTATGTATTTTGACTCATCCTTAATAGGTATTTTTAAAATACTGAGTTGGTAGTGTATCAGCCGTAAAACTTAAACATCAAACTTCTAACATCAAATGTAAGGAATTAAGTCTAGTATTTATGGGGTGAGATCACAAAGAGAGTGCTTTTTTAAAAAAACACAGAAAGAACATCGATAATGTCTCATATTGGTGCTTGGAGTCCCTGGGCGGCACAAATGGTTAAGTGCTTGACTACTAACTAAAAGATTGGCTGTTCAACCTGCCCAGAGGTGCCTTGGAAGAAAGGCCAGGCAGTCGTCGTGTAAAAGGGCACAGCCATGAAAACCCTAAGAAGCGCAGTTCTACTCTAACACACACAGGGTTGCCATGAGTCGGAATAGGCTCAATGGCAACTTGTTGGTTATTTGCGCTTATATAACTCTCCCAGCTTAACATGTCATTCTCAGAAAGTGAGAGGCTGAAGTCTCAAGAGAGTTTGTTAAAAACTCTTGTGAGGAAATCAAGTCCAGTTAAGTGGAAATGGTCACTTTATGTCACTTTTTATAGAAGAGTTTCTCAGGGCTTGAAGTATTGTAAGGCCCTCTCATTTTCTAATTTTTAAAGCATCTGTTTAAATTTATTTTTCTGTCCCACTTCCTCATCCAATCTGAAAAGTCAGATTCTGCACGAACCTTTGGGAACAGGGAGGCCAATGTTCATGCTTTGGCTGTAGGCCAGGGTTGTTGGTTTTCTGGTAAATGTTAAACTTGGGCCCCTTCTTCCCATGTTCTTTGGATACTAAAAATTGTATGGTATGTTTTTTTTCTCCTTACCAAAAACTTGGAGTTCTACTTGGTGTCTCAACAACAACAAATTATCCACCAAAATCCTAGGCCGCAGTTGGTCCATTTATCTCTATAGTTCTCTGATTAATCAGTGTCTACTTTAGTGTGAAAATTGATACAATCAGAGCTTGAAATGTAAGCATTTAGAAAATAAGAAAGAATAGGTTGAAAAATAACCTGTTTTCCCCTTACTCATCATCCCAACTGAATCTGACCACCCACTACCCTTTTACCCTGGCTCGGGAGATGAGGAAGGTTTGAGACCAATGAAGAGTAATGAGATTGACTTAGCCTTTGAAATGTTCACTTCCTTGCCTACTTCAAGGCTGGATAGGAACCCAACACATCCAAAGAAACACTTGAAAATTTGGTGAAAAGAAGAAACTCCACAATGTTTCAAAGAATCCAGAAAACTAGGATGACCGTCAGTCTATTTGAACATCTATCCATCCATCTGATATATGCGAAATGTTTGTGTTGAGCCCTTAAAATTGCATCTAACTCTGTTTGTTACAGATTGAATTGTGTCCCCCTAAATGTGTGTCAGCTTGGCTAGGCCATGATTCCCTGCATTGTGTGATTGTCCACCGTTTTGTGATCTGATGTGATAACTCTATGATGTTAATACGGTGGGATTATTGGCAGTGATGTTAATGATGCAGGACTCAATCTACAAGATGCAGTTGTGTCTTAAGTCAGTCTCTTTTGAGATATAAAAGAGAAGTGAGCAGAGAGACATGGGGACCTCATACCAGCAAGAAACAAGAACCAGGAAACTAGCGCATCCTTTGGACCCAGGGTCACTGCGCTGAGAAACTCCTCTACCGGGGAAGAGCTAACAGAGAGAGAAAGCCTTCCCCTGGAGCTGCCACACTTAATTCAGACTTCTAGTCTCCTAGATTCTGAGAAAATAAATTTCTCTTTGTTAAAGCCATTCACTGGTGATATTTCTGTTACAGCAGCACTAGATGACTAAGACACTATTGTAATCTGAAATGTAAAGGTGAACATGCGAAGTGCTTTGTGATCCAAAAATCTGTAATTAAACACTAGAGCCATTATCAGTTATGCTAGTAATCACATTGCATCCAAAGTCCTTCAGGAGTTGCTTTTTCCTCGTAGTAGAGCTGCACTCTCATTTCCTGATGGTAATGAGGCAAGGCGGGAGGCTGATGCTCTTCTTCTTCACAGAACCATCTTCTCTCAACCCCCAGCTGTTGTTGTGAGTTGCCATTGAGTCAGCCCCTAACTCATGGTGACCCACATGCACAGCAGAAGGAAATGATGGCCAGCCCTGCACCATTCCCATGATCGGTTGCAGATCAGATTGTTGTGACCCATAGGGTTTTCACTGGTTGATTTTCAGAAGCAGATCGACAGGCCTCTCTTCCCAGTCTGCTGTAGTCTGGAAGTTCCACTGAAACTTGTCAAGCATCATAGCAACACACTGGCTTCCACTGACAGATGGCTGGTAGCTGTGCGTGAGGTATATTGGCCGGGAATGAAACCTGGGTCTCCCACATGACAGGTGAGAAATCTACCACCGAACCACCACTGCCCCCAACACCCAGCTACTACACTAATAAATCAATGCCATGAACTTGTGCCTGGAGGTAAATTCCCCCGTGGGTTTGTTTTGGAGTCCTGCCAAAGGATCCGTGTGTTCACCTGGTACTGCTGAAGTTGGAGGTAGATTTTCTCATTAACTATTTAATAAACTCTGTACTATCACCCTAAGCAAAATATTCTTGAAAGCATCCTCCCTGTATTGGTAGCTTTTTTCAGAGGGGATGGGGTGGGGAAGGGAGGCTTTATATGGGCTATAGTAAGTAATCTAACAAAAACAAGTGGTTAAATTTTGTTTGTTTTGTTTTTGCCAGTAAACCTACCTTTCGAGTATAAACCAAATTCATTAGTAGCAAAAGCAGTTTTTTATTTTTTTCACTACTGCTTTCTTTTGGAAGCTAAAATGTTTTCAGGGAGCTTTGAGAAGACAATCTATCTCATGTGCTTTGTCTTAATTTCTGACACCTAAACTCTGTCATGTTTAATTAGGCACTAGCAGCCGTTCATGTTAACATCTAATGGCAGAAACACCCACCTGAAGCAGGGAAGCAGAGCTGTGATAGGTGGGTTTTCATAACCAACATGAGGGTGGACTTGACCTTGCATGGAAGATAGGAAGGATGTCAAGTCACCCCTTCGCTGCCAGTGACCAAGCCCTTCTCTGGCCAAATAGAAACGATAAAAACATACCACTTTAACTACAGCGATGACAACTTGTTTCTTGGGAAGTTGGAGAGCATGATTCAAAAGGATAAGGTCTTCAGACTTTGGCTGTAGCCCAGGGTTGTTGGTTCTCTGGCAGATGTTAAACTTAAAACATTCCCTTAAAACAAAGCACATTGTCTGAGTAGACTTAGGCAAGTGAACAGCTAGATCCAGCCAAGGGCCTGGTCCAGCTTGGGTGAGGATCTGGAGAAATCATCGGATATAGCATCGTTTGTTAGGGAAAGTGGAAAGGTAGATAGCACCAGAAATCTCAAGTTCTTATGTCATAGTCTTGGGATTCTAAGGAAAAACACACCCAATAGCACAGTGCAGATGAAGCTTTATACAGGCATCTAGGCTGTTGGCAGCAACATCTCCCGTTTTGCTGCTGGCTCATTCAGCTCCGGCCACAGTGCTCGCCTTCCTTTGGTCCCAGTGTTCATGACGTTCCTTTCAGCTAGCACTTTTCACATGCTCTTTCTTCTCTCTGGTCTTCCCATCTCTCTTTCCCTAGTTGAGTCTTGCTCATCTTCTGCTAGAATGGCAGCTCTAGGAAGGCCAAGCACCAGGTCTGCTTTTATGTACCTTTGTGGCTTCAGTGCCTACCATGGGTTCAGACAAACTTGCCAAAAGCCTGTGGACTGAATAACCAGTTATCTGGGGCAAAGGAGGAAACCTTGGTGGTGGAGTGGTTAAGAGCTACGGCTGCTAACCAAAAGGTCGGCAGTTCAAATCCACCAGGCTCTCCTTGGAAACCCTGTGGGGCAGTTCTACTCTGTCCTATACGGTCGCTATGAGTTGGAATCGACTTGATGGAAATGGGTTTGGTTTTTGGTTTTGGGGGCAAAGGAATCTGATTTTTTATAAGCCCATGTGGGTGGCCTTAAGGCCACACCCTGGCCTTTTCTGAACCTGTCTCTGACAAATTGCATCATCTCCTTTCCCTACTGGATTGTAATTTCCTGCATATCCGAGGCCTCTGTTTGCTCATGTTCTCCGTCTGTTGGAACATTCTGACACCAATTCCCCTTGTACTCATAAATAGCTAACTTAATTTATTCATTTTGAATGTTGTTGTTGTTAGGTGCCTTTAAGTTGATTCCAACTCATAGTGACCCAATGTGACAGAGTAGAACTGCCCCGTAGGGTTTTTTAGAGTGTAATCTTTACAGAAGCAGATTGCAAGGTCTTTTCTTCCATGGAACCACTGGCTGGGTTTGAACCACCAATATGTTTGTTAGCAGCAGAGCATTTAACCATTGCAGCACCAGGGCCCCTTATTCATCTTGAATAAAGTATCCAGTCCTGTAGAAAACTTTCTTTCACAATCTCCCCCTTCCACCCTCCCTTGGTTTGGGTACTCTTTACAGCGTTATACCTTGCATTTGCCATTTTGCGTTATAATTCTTTATTTATGTCTGTCTCCCACTTCGTGGTGTAAGTGGTTAACGTGCTTGGCTGCTAAGTGAAAGCTTGCAGGTTCAAGTCCACCTAGAGGCACCTCAGAAGACAGGCCTGGAGATCTACTTCTGAACAATCACCCACTGAAAACTCCGTGGAGCACAGTCCTACTCTGACACATACAGGATCCCCATGCGCTGGAGTTGACTCAATGGTAACTGATAAACTAGAAATCTTCCACTTTGGGCTAAGAGTTCTTTGACATTGAGAATCATGCCTTGTTTATCTTTGAATTCCCTAGGGCTCGATAAATATTTGTGAAGTGACATTCAAACCCTGTGGAAAGATAACATGAATCCAAATCTGTTAGAGAGCTTTGTCCAAGAGGTGATATCCACAATCTCAGAGAATAGCTCAGCTGTTTTCCCACATGATATAATTTTGAGTTTGCTTACTTGCCTTTGTGACTGTGATACTGGGCAAAAAGCAACAGGGAGTCTCCACATGGCCATGTTTTCCTGTTTCCAAAGAAGTATTTGGCAATTGAAAATATGGCTTCTGAGTTGCAGGAAAACCAAGAAGGCTTGCATGATCATGGGCTCTAAATCCAGTGTTGGAAGATTGGAATTGGCCATGATCAGCTCTTGAGATGTGTCTGGTGAACGGCAAATGACTCTGTTGTGAAAGTTAGGTCAGTGGCGATGGCTTCTTTCACGCTGAATCATCAGGCACCTGTTTTGGGATCCCACAGGACCAAAAAAATAGCGCTGAAGGGAAACATAGTTTGTTTATGAGCTGAAAGAGACTGTAAAAATGGCTTTGGGTTTGTCTGACCTCTAACTTCGTGAAGGGGAGAGAGAATCACCATCAACATCAGCCCAAGGCTGATTCCTATGAGGCGGAGGTCAGGCATACCTCCCCTCTCCAAACTTTTTACCAATTCTGATACCAGCTGTCCCTCCTACAACACACTCTACTTCTCTGCTGGGTTCGATAATTCATTGCAGTGGCCACACAGAACCCACAGAGCATACTCATGGTTACAGGATTTATTAGGGAAGTAACGGGGTACAATTCAGGATCAGGAATGACTCAGCATACAGTTCTTTGGACAGGACAGCTCCTTGGCTGTGCCTTCAGGCAGGCCTCTCCTTCAGCCTCTGGGTCTCCCGGGCTGGGCTCTACCCTGCTTGGGCAAGTGTTACAAAGCTCTTTAGCTCCCTGATAAATGCCCAGAGGCACCCCACTCCACCAAGAAGCCTCTCTCTCTACGTGGGTCAGCAAGCCTAAAGTAAGTAACTGCCTTGATCCACGGGCTGGGAAGCCCACCATGCCATCTAGTGCTGGTCTCCTGGTTCTGTTGCTGCCATTTCTCTGCCACTGCTTCTGTCCATCTCGTGCCATCTCTAGTGTTACAACTTTCTCTCTCTCTGTGTCCTGAGTTTAGAAGGTTCTCAGCACAGGGACCCTGAGTCCAAAGGATGGACTCTACTCCTGGCTCTTTTTGATGGTAGTGAGGTCCCCCCATTCTCCCTTTGGGATGGCTCATTTTAAACCTAGGAGATATCAAAACTGATCAAATTCCCTTGTTAGGGTTCCATACAACTTATTTGCATGGTGCCACCCTCACAAGGGTGCTGTGCACCTTATTTGCATTATTAGCAAGCTGTCCAATCCCCTTGGTGGGCCACAAGCACCTCATTTGCATAGCCTTACCCAATCATTTGGTGGGAGTTAGAAGACCATGGCTAGAAAGGCCGTTTAAAAATGATCCATCACACTACAGAGACTCAATAAACAATACCCTCTTCCCTAACCAGGAGTTCCTGGTGGGGCAAATGGTTAATGCACTCTGCTTCTAACAGAAAGGTTAGAGGTTTGAGTCTACCCAGAGGTGCCTTGGAAGAAAGTCTGGGTACTCTAATTCTGAAAAATCCACCAGTGAAAATCCTATGGAGCACAGTTCTACTCTGACACACAGGGGGTCACCATGAGTCAGCACAGTTCTACTCTGACACACACGGGGTCACCATGAGTCAGAGTTGATTCGACAGTAACTGGTTTCTGTCATCAACCAAGTCCTAAAGTAATTGAGAAATAAGACAAAGAATTAAGATATTTGGTGACCAAAATATTATGCTTATTAGTGATGAGCTAAGAGTAGAGAATGTGGCTAGTAACTGGACTGAACCCCAGAATGTGATAGACTTACGCATCAGTTCATCATAGGTTCTAAAAGACCCCTGCCTTATGGTGGGGGCAGGCCTCAGACAACATAGAAGAGCAAAAGAGAGGAAGGGGCAGAGGCCGAGTGTGTCACCCCGTTAATATGCCTCCATGTGGAGGGTATCGAGTGTGTGGAAGAAGGCTCGCCCTCTCCATCACCTGTGCCCTTGTCCCAGGGTCCCTCTTGCCATTCTTGGTGAGCTGCTGCAGGGATGGCCTGTGTATACTACTGGGCACTAAAATGAGTGTGAATTGGGGCCTGGCTCTGTGACAGGCTTTACTGAAAATACATCGTTCTATTCTGAACAATTCTTCAGAGTAGGTGCTGTCAGTTATTCCAACTTTAGAGAGATGGAAACTGAGGTTAATAGGGGCTAAATAACTTCCACAAGATCACACAAGTATCACGTGTCAAAGCTGGAAAGTGAGCCCAAGTGACCTCACTTCCAAGGCAGAGCTTCACCACCTCACGATGTTATTCACCTCTGGGCAACTCAAGGCCACGTGCAGTGCTAGATCATGAGTCATCCTTTGAAGATTTGATTATTAAAGCAGTGAATAATGTGGAGGGAAGGTTTTCTGTCTCAAAATCTCTATTCCCAGCTACACGTTCATTAATCCCCTTCTCCCTGGCTGGGGTCCAACTAGCTTACAAAGCTGTCAGTGTTCTCTCTCTCTGTACTTACACAAGAAGGTCGTGTAATCAAAACCCCAGAGAAATATCGGGATTAGCGCTTCCTGATGGAGTCTGAGGATTGAAGAGCTTTCTGTGTGGTGGATTTGAAATGGTTGCATGGAGAATTTTTTTTTTTTTTTAATTTATTTTCCTAGAAGAGAGAAGTAAACAAGCCAGAGATTATTTCAAATTTATTTTGCAAATGGGACCAATCAAAACGTGACAGCAACCTCTAGCCAGAGCCAGAGAGTCAGAAAAAATAAAATAAAACCTGAAGGGTATATTCTGATGGGTATAAATGGGACTGAGTTTAACCGGAGTGTATTCAAATGCTTGGGGCCCTGGTTGTGCAGTGGTTAAGCCTTTGGTTGTTAACCAAAAGGTTGGCAGTTCGAATCCACTAGCCACTCCTTGGCAAACCCTATGGGGCACTTATAGCCTGTCCTATAGGGTTGCTATGAATCAGAATCAGTGGGTTTGTTTGTGTTTTGGTATTTAAATGCTTATATATTTTTTTGAAAGAATGAGATAGAGCTGTAGGTACTGATAAAGAAAGGTCACCAGAATATGGCAGTAAGTGAGAAAAGTGGGGCGCAGAAAGAAATGTGAGTGAAGATAGGAAGATCCCTTTGAAAATAAAAAAGTATACCTATAAAAAAAAAATAAAAAAAATACAGACACCTATTTGTATATTACTTTTTCAAGAAACCATAAACTGTGTTGCCTTTGGGAAGAGGGCCTGTAACCTAGAGAGGAGAGGTACAATTTTGCCTTTTATTTTGTATCAGGCTTAAATGCTTAATTTTCTCATGTTATGATACCTGATTGCCATGAGTCTGTATCTACTCAGGAGCAACTATCAATAACATACCTGATTTAGGAGTCCTTGTCAGATCCACCAGGCGCTACTCAGAAACCCTATGGAGCAATTCTACTCTGTCCTATAGAGTAGCTGTGAGTTGGAATTGACTGGATGGCAGCGGGTTTGGTTTTTTTTTTTTTGGTTTGGGTGGTGCAAATGGTAAAGCGCTTGACTACTAAATGAAAGGTTGGTGATTTGAACCTATCCAGAGGAGTCTCAAAAGTAAGGCCTGGCCATCTGCTTTTGAAAGGTCACAGCCATGAAAACCCGATGGCGCGCAGTTCTGCTCTGAAACACATGGGGTCGCCTCGAGTCAGAATTGACTCAATGGCAACCAGTTTGGCTTTTTTTTTATACCTAATTTACTTTTAAAAAATGTGAATAGAACTTATCTTTTTTATTATAGATCATTTTAATTTTCTTTATTTTACCTCTGTTTTTTATGAGTTGGAATTGACTCAATGGCAATAGGTTTGGTTTTTATATTAAAAGATCCAATCTTAATGCTACATTTTAATTAAGAAATAATTATTGCAATTTAAGAATTAATATTTGAGTGGTACCTTTGAAAATATGATTAAAACCTCTCCAGGCTTTTTAACAGCTACTTCAAATCCACATTACTAAATTATTGTATTTTTACACAAATAAGCGCACCTCTTGCATTAGTTTGCCAGCCACCCACCCTCCCCGCAGGCACCCTTGGAAGCACACCGTGCTAATTTTTCTTCTCAGCAACACGTAAAAAAAAAAAAAAAGGTATAGCTGTGCCTGTGAAAATACCTGGTTGGGGGGCCTTTTTATGGAGCGGGTGTAATTTACGTTACTGCAGATTTTTGTTAAACAAATGCTGTATCTGTGTTCTGGAAATATTTTTGTATATATACGTGTGCTTTGAAGTCCTATACTTATATGGGTGTGGAAACACTTGTCAAAGTGAGGTGGACAGTGATGGGGCGGGTAGGCAGGGACTGCCTCAAGGCCTGTGCCATATGCCTCCTATATAGAAAAGTGTCTGAGTGAAGTTTGAATATAGAAGGGGAGGAAGCCAACAGCAACAGGCAAGAGCCACACAAATATTTAACGAGGGTCTACTTGTGCCTTATCAGTCTCTGGGTGCTGACAATGGTTGAGCACTGGAAGGATGCTGCTGAAAGGATGGTGGCTTGAATCCACCCAGAGGCACCTCGGAAGAAAGACCTGGAAATTTACTTCAGAAAGGTCACAGCCATTGAAAACCCTATGGGGCAGAGTTCTTTGACACCTACGGGGTCACCATGAGTCAAAATCAATTCCACGGCACCTGGTTATTAATTTTTTGCCCTGTGCCTTTGGGGAGCATCTATAATATATTGTGTACCGAGGCTGTATGGTTACCTGAACTCTTAAAATGCAAGTCCCATCACCACTGATAGACACTCAGTTCTTCCTCAACAATGGCTTCCCCTTGTCTCATCCTTCCTGCACCTGGGAAGACCCATTGCTTTTGAGTAGATTCTGACAATGGCAGCCCCATGTGTTACAGGATAAAACTGTGTTCTATGGGATTTTCTTGGCTGTAATCTTTACAGAAGCAGATTGCCAGGTGTTTCTTCTAAGGTGCTGCTGCATGGGTTCAAACCATTAACCTTTAGGTCAATAGTTGAGTGCAAACTGTTTGCACGCCTAGGGACCTACTTACTGCCCCGGTAACCACTAATAATCTCTAGTATCCATACATTTGCCTATTCTAGATATTTCATATAGGTGGGGTCATACAATATTCTTCCTCTTGTGGCTGATTTATTTCATTCCACATAATGTTTTCAAGGTTCATCTATGTCAAAGCATGGGTCCGGGCTTCATTTCTCTTTATGGCAAAGGATATGGGTGATTAATGTCATGAATGATTAATGAAATCAATGTCACCGAATTGTACATGTAAAAAATGTTGAATTGGCAAAGGTTACATTATATATTTTTTTACCACAATAACAAAAAGTACGTCCTCTCAAATCTTATGAGAGACACGTGGAAAAAAAAAGAAAAGAAAAGCAAGTTCCAGACTTGTTTCCATTCCTTATACAGACCTCAGTGTGAATTCCTTCAATCGTTGAGGCCCCAGGAGTGGGCCTTTCTGTTGAAGAAGGATAGAAATGGAAACCAGGTATGAGGAGGACCAAAGGCCAGAAGGCAGGCCTCTGATGAACAGAGGTCTGGGGGACTATGGAGCTGGTAGCTGCTTTGGGATTCTGCCTGGATCGTATCTCAAGTGCAGTGACAAGTTTTAACTCCCCCTCCACCCCCAGTCTTTTCTGATTCCTAGGCCTGTCTCATGAGTTTGCTTTAACTCAATAAAAAAGACACAGGAAGAGAAGGTAAAGAGATGTGAATGTGATCTCTGCCATTCCCCACAAAGCCACACCCAAGCTACACCTCCAGTTTCTCAGTCTCAGTGCAGAGCAGCCTCTTACTCTCTTTAAATTACATTCTTCAGGAGAACTGGTGCACGAGACCCGTATGGAGAAGGGCATATCTTCTACAAAGGAACACTTTGTCAGTTCACTGACACTCTTGGGATCTGAGAGTTAAGATCTGTTCTGGGGGCAAAGCAGGAGCTGGGATTTTGCCATTTTGGCTAGTTAGCTGGATAACTCAGTGTCACTGGCCTTTTCTGAACTTGGCTGTTCGTTCGTAAAAGGAAGGAACTGGCCTAGATGATTTATAAAATCCGAACGATGAGGGAATGGGGGCCCTGTCTTAGTATTGAAGAAAATTAAAATGAGGAAATTCTGGAATTTCATTAAGATCACGGTCAGTATGGAAAAGTTCTTTTAACCTCTACTCCCTCCTACTTAAAATTTTTTTTTTTCTTTTTGAACCAAAAAACTATCTGGTGTCCTGTAATTTTGGGGCCTGAGGTTCAGCTCTATGGGCCACACTATTACGGAGAGAATTTGGCCTCCTCCTTTACTTTGTCCAGTTCTGAGAGCATCGCCCCTGTCCCCGCAAGAGTTGGGCTACTTCATCACTTAGCAAATACTCTTAGAATCACAAACATCTCCAGGCAACATGCTGATCCGCACTCTTCCCCCACCCCCACCCCCACCCCTACTCTCTGTGGAACCTTTCCAACCCAACTCCTTACACATCTGTTTTGGAAGCTGCCTCCTAATTATATCCTAGCAGCCTGATATAGAAAGAACCAAAGGGAACATTCCATCTCTGTCTCCCTGGCTGTCCCAGGGGCATCTTGGGTCATGGATGGTGGCCTATTCCTTGGTGAGATGCCCAGAGGCCATTGACCAGGAACCAGTGGGACCCATCTGAGAGAAGTGCTTGCCATTAAAGACACACCCTATTAAGGTCCATGGGGTGTTGCCACCATGTTCTGGCCGACAGGCTTCAATGTGATGAAAAATTCATGGTTAACGTTGAAATAAAGCACTCAATCCGTCTAAAAATTCTGTGACAAAAAAAACCCTGAGGTGTCAACCCAGTAAAAATATATTCAAATGGAGATTCATCCCAAATTGCACTCAAGAAGGATGATGATAGACTTGTAGAATTTCAGAGCCTGAAGGGACCCTCAAATATCTTCCAGATCACCCCAGATCTTTGTATAGTTCAGATAACTGAGGTCTAAAGAGGTAAGTGACATGCCCAAGGCAAGCTAGGGGAGTAACTGGAAAGAATCTCGTTAGGGTTCTGTTTCACGTCAATCCAGCATAGATCCAAACATTAGCCATAAAGCGAGGTTTTGCATTTTTTAACATCAGCTTGTTAGAACTTACTTAATATTATACTAGAGAAATTGAGATGGAACTGTTATGCACTGCTGGAGAGAATTAAAATGATGCAGCCACTTTGGAAAGCCGTCTGGCAGTTTCTCAAAATGTTAAACAGAAAGTTGCCATAGCCAGGAATTCTACTCCTAGGTATCTGTTCAAGAAAAATGAAAACATGTGTCCCCACAAAAACCTGTAAATGAACGTTCATAGCACTATTATTCATAATAGCCAAAAAGTGAAGACAACCCAATGTCCGTCAACTAACGCACAGATATACATATAAAGTGTACTAAATAGGAACCCTCGTGACACAATGATTAAGCGCTCTGCTGCTAACCCAAAGGTTGGTGGTTTGAACCTACCCAGCAGGAGAAAGGCCTGACAATCTGCTTCTGTAAAGATTACAGCCAAGAAAACCCTATGGGGCAGTTCTACTCTGTCACGTGGGGTTTCTGTGAGTTGGAAACGGCTTGACGGGCACCCAACATCAACAACATTTCTATACACTGGAATACTATTTGGCCATAAAAAGAAACGAAGTACTGATACATGTTACAACGTGAGTGAACCTTGAAAACTCTCTGCTGAGTGAATGGAATCAGTCGCAAATGACCAAATATTACATAATCCATTAACATGAACTGTCCTCAACTCCAGAGAGACAGAAAGGAGATGGTAGTTGTCTAGGGCTGGGAGGGACCTGGGGGGAATTGACAGTTGATGAGTATTGAGTTTTTTGGGGAGGATGATTAAAATGTTCTAAAATTTGTTTTGATGATGGTTGCACAACTCTGATATACTAAAAAGCCTTGAATAGTGCACTTTAAATTGTGTGGCATGTTTGTGGCATGTGCATTATGTCTCAACAAAGCTGTTACTAAAAAACAAAGACTGCTGTGTGGTGTTGTGTCCTTCTCACTGATCACTTGAAGAAGTACGTAATGGCAGCTTGTCCCGTTATTCTTGATGCCAAGTATGATCACTTGGATAAAGTGGTTTCTGCCAGGTCTCACAATCGTAAAAAACCTTGTCCCTTTGTGATTAGAAGTAATCTGAGGAGTGAGACCTGCCGCTCTGTGGGTATCCTTTTCTCTCCTGTTAGCATCCGCCGATGATCCATGCCAGCAGGTCTATTACATTGATGACCCCAAAACAGTGATCCTATTTTTTACATTTATTAGCTGGAAAGTTTCTGTACAAAAAGCTTCCTGTCTCCCTTTTCTTGAAAAGTCACTGGGTTGTCATTGATGGCTTTTTATTGCGATCCATTATTGTAATTATTCTTTCTGATGCTGGAAATTGGCCCGATCAAGCCCCTTTGAGCTGTTCCTGTGTCCTGCATTGTTCTTCACCCTTTCCTTGCTTTCTGTCACAAGATGTTTCGGGTTTTACTTCCCCTGCCGCAGTACTGGAAACCATAATTTCTGTAAGGAGACCTGACTCATTCAGCGGAGAATTGCAGACAGAAAAACCAAGATCTGAATGATAGGTGTGCTTATTACCCCTGGGCCATATGCTTCTCTCCCTTTCATTGGACAGAGCTAGGAAAAACATGAACACACACTCACAGACACGTATATGCAGACACACACATGCAACACACATATACACATGCACATACGCGCGCAGACATTTTAATCATTAGTCCCCAGTTCAAATCCAGTGCCACGTGTTTCCTCTCTCCTGTCCTCATTGATCTCTTTTCTCCATCAACTCTGGTTCCCAAGAATACCAACATGTTTGCTCATTTTCTCTATCCTTTAGTACATAAAAGTATTTCAGACTTACTACACCAACACCAAATCAGGTTAAAAACTAAAGAAATAAAATTCACATCTTCTGATACCTAGAATTGCTAAATGTATTTTCTAGAGCTATTTTTCTTCTTTTCTTAGTGGGTGGGGAGGTGAGATTGAGGTGATGGTGATGTGGTAATGATGGTCAAAAAACACCTACTGCCGTCGAGTCGATTCCCACTCATAGCAACCCTACAGGACAGAGTAGAACTGTCCCGTAGGGCTTCTAAGGAATGCCTGGTGAATTCCAACTGCGGACCTTTTGGTTAGCAACCTTATTTTTTAAGCACTGTGCCACCAGGGTTTCCAGGTAATGATGGCAGTGGAGAATAAAAAAGGGGTTATTGAGAGACAAAGGTGGGAGAAAGAGTGAGAATGTGTGTGTGTTTTCCAACATTTCAAATGTTCACATGAATAAACCCACTAAATAAGAGTGATGTATATGAGTTATTTTATTTTTTTATATAAGAGTTAGGAAGAGAGGAGCCATTCATTTTTTTTTTTTTTTTACTTATAGTACATAAGCTTAGCCACAATGAAAATAAAGAGAAAGACAGCTGTTTTTTATGAATTCTGATAAGATTTTATCCTGTTTGGGGGATTCAGTTGCTGTACTTGGCTTTGATGGTGACATTTTTCTCAGACGTGGCATTTGATCCAGCGTACAAGCTCTACATGGTTGTTCTTAAAATGAGGAATTGATTTATTTTTAAAAGGTTCTCCTGCCTTTGGAAGAGGACCAAATACCTCTTTCAAGTTGAGGAAAATAACTTCCTTTTGAGACCTAACCTCTTTCTCACCCCAGCAAGCCATTTGGACTTTTGTGTAGGAGTTGGGTAAGCATACTAAAACGCAAGATTCCTTTCCTTCATTACTTAGCTCTCAAAGAGGCTGTTTTTCCCTGCTACTCGGCATTTTAACTTCTGAGAGAGAGGGTGAGATGGAAGCAAAGACATTGGAGCGAGTGTCCTCAGATCTAGGCTGCAGTGATGGCTGTAGATTTTCTCGCGGCTTGGAATCTCAAGTCTTTTACTGTGAAGCGAAGATAAAGCCTGCTTTGTTTTTCATTTTCATTTAGAATTTGTGCCCTACATACTCCCAAAACAGATCTCAGGTGACTTATAATTGACACATCTCTAACTCCTCTGATAACATCAGGATAAATGATTAAGAGACCTGGGATCAGTGGAGGAAACTAATAGCCCCAGAAGCCCACTCTAAAAGTAGTTGCCTCACATGGACACTAAATTTGTTTTCCAGCCCTTTGCTGTCCAGTGTGGGAGCTGCTAGTCCCATGTGGCTTTTTAGCCCTTGAAATGTGGCTAGTTTGAATCAAGATAGTTTGAGTGTAAAATATATACTGGGTTTCGAAAACTTAGTACCAATAAAAGAAGGTAAAATAATTTTTTACCTTGTGAAAACGTGAAATGATACAATCTTAGATGTATGGAGTTAAATAAAATACTTTATTAAAATTAATTTTTCTTTTTCTTTTTGCTAGAAAGAAAATGTGGCTATTGGAAATTCTAGATTTCATAAGTGGCTCTCGTTATACTTCTATCAGACAGTGCTGCGCTAACTTACGTTCACCCAAGTCCGAAAAATAAAACAAAACACATTTAACGTGGGTCTGTCACCTGATGAACTCACCCAATGATGCCATGGAAGAAAGGCCTGGCAATATGCTTCTGTAAAGATTCAACCCCCAAAAAACCAAACCCATTGCTGTCGAGTACAGCTAAGAAAATCGTACAGAACAGTTCTACTCTGTAAAACATGGGATCACACCTTTACGGAGTAGAATTGACTTGGTGGCAATGGGTATTACCTGAGTTGGAACCAACTTGAAGGCAACAGGTATTACCTGATTAAAAACCAAACCCACTGCCGTTGAGGCGATTCCAACTTATAGTGACCGTATAGTTATTTTGTCAACTTGCCATCCATTCATTTAAAGCCACGCACTTCAAAGCACTTCAGAGGGAAAAAGGTGTCATCTTGCTGTAACTGTAGACCTTTCTCTCTGTTGGAAAACTGAGTCCTGGTTCATGTCCCGCTTGCCATATCTGGAAATTTTTGACTAGGGAGCATCAAGTGACTCAAAATTTGCTAATTTATTCCTCATTTGCTCGTTCACTCATTCACCCATCTATTTATTCATCCACAAGTTTCTTCAGACACTGTGCTGCACCCTCGGAATACAGAGATGGATTAGGACTCAGTCCTGCCTTTAAGAACCCCGGTCTGTGAGGAGATGGCGGGGGGAGGAGGGAGTCAGACATGCAGGCTAATAATTACAGTACAGCACAGTGGGTGCAGTCTAGACCTCCGTGCAAAATACAACCGGAAAGAGAGAAAGGCGCCTCAGACTTGGCTTGGCTTTTGGGTGGTTCATAATTTGGTTATTCATGCTGTTATTCAAAGAGGCTCTGCCAAGTTTCTTTTAAAGAGATTGAAAGATAACAAATGCAAACATTAAAATAGTTTCTAATTCAGCCTACACTTTGAAATGAGCCTTTTTGTAAACGTTGTTAAGTGCTGTGAGTGGATTTCAACTCATAGCAACCCCGTGTGTCAGAGTAGAACTACCCCATAGGGTTTCCTAGGCTGTAGTCTTTAAGGAAACAGATGGCCAGCTTTTTTTCTCGAAGAGCTGCTGGGTGGTTTGAACCGCCAACCTTTCCGTTAGCAGCCGAGTGCTTGACTGTTGTGCCACCAGGATTCCTTTTATTGTAAATATGTATTCTTTATTTATCAAGTTCTGTTGACTTATGCTCTCAGCTTTAGTGAATTCGCTAAACTATATCCTTGGCCAGATTTACTCTCTGGAAAAGCAGATATGTTATTTATGTATCAGAAGCCCAACATATCACCAGGGAGAGGTTCCCCTTGAGAGTTCCCAGTTTGGAGTCACACCTCTAATTCTGCACTGTTTCAGGTAGGATCAAATACTGATGATCACGGATTTTTAACTTAGAAGATAACAGCGAATTAGAATTTTAAGTAGACCAGACTCGGCCGGAACACCATAGCCCAACAGGGCCCACGGCCTTCCCCGACAGAGAGAGTAATAGGTTGGAGTGGATGTGAGCTTATTTCTCATTTTAAAAGAAAGATTATACTTTTACAAGCTGTTTTGGTTGGGAGCAGGCTGAAGACTTGGTCATGGTAACTAGTCTTCTGAGGAGATTTTTCCTTCTTAAGCATTTCTGGCTTTTGGTCTCTGGAAGAAATTTCTGTGTGGTCTTACAAATTTGCCTTGCAGGTTAAGCCTTTAGGGGAAGTAGGTACTCCATGAAAGCAGGTCTTGTGAACTAAAGACCTGGTTTGTATAGGCTTGTGCAAGTGATCAAATATTTAAAGCTTAAAAAAAAAAAAAAATGACACTTTTATAAAGGCCCTTGAAGAGGATTGCTAATGGGAGGTGGTTGAGAAGATTTGTTTCCATTACTCATAGCTTAAGTCAGCTGTGATGAGAGTTGTTTAAATTCTCACTTCTCTGATTGAGACTTAACAAAAGTGGGCGATGAAGCCAGTTGGAAGGGTAATTTTTGGCTGAAATAATCAGAGAAGTGGTAGGTCTTTTGCCTGCTTGTTTTTATACACACACATCCCTACCACTGCTCTCCGCATTGGAATTCCGGTGTTTGGGCTCCTGTGAGATGTAAACGTCTTTGCGTGCTTACTCTGTCAAGTCAGGTGTTTGTTTTAGATACCAATACAAACATATAGCTCATGTCCAGGGGAACCGAGGAGGGGCATTGACACCACATATTTCCTGGAGTTGTTTTCTATTTAGCAAGGTCCTCTATATTTCTATAGGAAGCCCAGGAGAAGTGGTTGAAATCACTGATGCTTGCTTATCATCGGTTCATTCAACTCATGAGGACTAGTGTTCACCAGAGCCCAATGGGCACAGCTGATCAAACCCTGAGGACTGGTGTTCACCACACCCCAATGGACACAGCTGATCAACCCATGAGGACTGGTGTTCAAAGCAGGTCATGCCGTATTGGTATATTAAAAAGAAATGGGATTCCCATTTCCAGAAAGATGGGATAGACATACTTTTCCCCATTCTTCCTGCTAAATACAACCAAAAACTCTGGACAGTACATATAAAACAAGTATAAGAAGACTCTGAAAGGTGGGGAGAATAAGGGAGATCAACAGGGACTCCAGGGCCCAAGGAAGAACACAGTGGTGAGTTCCATGGGCTCTCTAGTGCCTCATTTATTTCAGACTTGGAGGTGAAGATGGCAGTAGGCTGGAAACAGCAATGGGCACAGATAAAAATGCCGCAACAAAAGCCTGCCCTCTTTAGCCAAAGGGCCACGAAAGGGCAGCCTCCGGAAGAAATCTTAAAGCAATGACCACTCTCCTCTAGCCAAACATCATGGAAAAAACTGTAGCCCCACTCCCAGAGCATGCTAGCAAAGGCCCAAGGTGGGGCCTAGACTTCCACCCTCACCAGGCGTAACAAGATGCCCCAAACCTCTTGCCAGATGATGTCAGAGAAGGCCCAGTAGGGAGCTAGACTTTCATCCCCACTGGAAGGTAGCAGGGTAGCTATAGTAATCAAGGCTGTGTGGGGTTGGTGGAGGGATAGGAGCATAGATCTATGTGAATAGAGAACCCAGAATCGCTGTTGTTATTAGCTGCCACTGAGTCAGCCCCCAACTCGTGCAAGCCTATGTGCTACAGAGTAGAAGTGCTCCATAGGTTTTTTGATTGTAATCTTTATGGAAGCAGGTTGCCAGGCATTTCTTCCACAGAGCTGCTGGGTGCACTCGAACCATCATCTTGTAGGTAAGCAGGCGATTGCAAACAGCTCGTGCCACAGAGGGATAGAAACATAGATCGATGTGAATGGAGAACTCAGAATTAGGCCCACACAAATATGCCCAATTGATTTTTGAAAAAAGTGCAAAAGCAATTCAATGGAGGAAACGTAGCCTTTTCAACAAATGGTGTTGAAACAATTGGACATCCATCACCAAACAAAATGATCTGAGTCTCACCTTACAGAGAAATTAACTCAAAATGAATTGTGAAATTAAATGTAAATTGTAAAACCATAAAACTTTTAGAAAAAAAAGGGGTGGGGGCAGAAAATGTCTCAGATCTAGGGCTAGGCAAAAATTTCTTAAACTTAACACCCAAACCACAAATCATAAAAGGAAAACTTGATAAATTGGACTTCATTGAAATTAAAAACTTTTGCTTTGGAAAAACAAAAACAGCAAAAAACCAACTCAATTTCATCAAGTCACTTCCAACTCATGGCAACCTGCATGTGTGTCAGAGTAAAACTGTACTCCACTGAGTTTTCAATGGCTGGTTTTTCAAAAGTAGAGCCTTGTTAAAAATGAAAAAACAAGCTACAGACTGGAAGAGGATATTTGTAAACCCACATATCCAGCAAAGGACTAGATCTAACATATAAGGAACTCTCTAAACTCAACAGTCAAAAAAAATCTAACAACCCAGTTAGAAAATGGGCAAAAGACATGAAGAGACATTTTAACAAAAAAGATATACAGATGGCAAATAAGTACATGAAATAATGTTCAGCATTGTTAGTCATCAGGGAAATGCAAATTTAAACCACAATGAGATTTCTCTATATCTACCTCTCAGAATGGTTAAAAAAAAAAAAAAAAGTGACAACACCAAATGCTGGAGAAGATGTGGAGAAACAATCACTCATACATTGCTGTTGGGAATGTAAAATGGTACAGCCACTCTGGAAAACAGTTTGGCACTTTCTTTAAAAAAAAAAAAAATTAACATGCAACTGCCATATGACTTAACAATTGGAAGTCTGGACATTTATCCCAGAGAAATGAAGATTTTTGTTCACACAAAAACATGTACACAAATGTTTATAGCAGCTTTATTTGTAATGGTCCAAAATGGATAACAACGCAAAAGTCCTTCAATGGGCAGATGGTTAAACTGTGGCACTTCTATGCTGTTGTATACTACTCAGCAATAAACAGGAATGAAGGGTTGATACACACAGCAACCTGGGTGAATCTCCAGAAAATCATACTGAGTGAATGAAGGCAATTCCAAAAGGTTGTGTGTATGAGTTCATTTTTATAACATTCTCGAAATGACCAAATCATAGAAATGGAGGACAGATGAGTGGCTCCCGGGAGTTAAGAAGAGGGTGGACATGGGAGGAAAGTAGATGTGACCACAAAAGGGCAACATGAGGGACCCTTGTGGGGATGGAATTGTTCTGTGTTGTGACTGTGTGATGTCAATATCCTGGCAGTGATATTGTATTACATTGCTTTTGAAGGAAACTGGGTGAAGGGCATACAAAATCTGTCTCTATTGTTTCTTAAAACTGCATGCAAATCCACAGTTCTATCAAAGTAAAAATTTAATTAACAAATTGGTTACATATCCTTCAGCTCAGTAGGTTCACTCCCAAAAACTCATCCTGAAGAAGTAGTCAGAGATTTGTATAAAGGTCCTAAATATTTAGCAGGACAGAGGTTAACTTACGGCACATCCAAAGGTTGAACACTATGTAGTTTCAGTAAGAACCATACTCCATTTTATTTTCTTTATCCTTGTTTTTAAATGTCTATATATGCTAGGTAGTCTCTTTTTGTATATATGCCTTATTTCACAACAGAGTAAAAACATTCCAAATTTTGAAGTCTATTGATAAAGTGCTAGGATGTACACAATCTAAGTGTAAAAAACTCTATACTCAGTTCTTTGCAATACAGTCACAAGTTTATTTAAAAAAAAATGTATAAATTATGAAATGCTGAAGGAGATTTACCAAAATGTTAACAGCGGTCATTTCAGGACGGTGAAATTTTCATGGTTGTTTATCTGTCTTCTGGCGTTTTTCAAAGTTTTACAATGAACTTTCATAATCAGGAAAAAATGAAATAAGATTTCGAAGTCAGGAAAAATCACAAATGCTATTTAAAAAAGCAGTGAACTGAAGGGGGTGCTTCAAAGGTGGCAAGGCCAAAAGACTTTGGGTAACACATGGCTCCATTACTTAAAAAAAAAAAAACCCTTTTCTTAATACCCTCTTATGTTTCCAACATGTGTGTGGAATTCCCCCACATAGTAGGATTTTGCCTGTTATTCTCCCCAACCTGGAATATACTTGACATTTGCTTCCTCCACATCAGGCCAAAGTGTCAGAAAATTCCACTCATGTAATTCCTTACAGCTGTTAGCATTTCTCAGCCTGTTTGTAGATTTTGCCAGATACTTGTATGCCCAGAAACATTTCTAGAATGGGGGGAAGGGTGGAGGTGAAGGGGTGCAAGGGAAGCTACCCTCTGCCTTATGGTCTGAGTCTTCTCATCTGATTCTCCAAGGATCTGTACCACACAAAGTCAGGAGGACCAGACACCCCATCACCAGCTCTGAAATTGCTCATTATGCTGTGGGAAAAGCTAAACTCATGGTCCCACTCAGTGAAAGGAAAGCTGGGGTCTATGAGACAGAAATCAAGACTGATTGATATCTTGACATTTCCTCAGAGCCACGACATGTTAATCAAGATAATTATTTTTAAAATGTAGAAGTGTGTTCTCTGCTCACTGTGTGCTGGGCACCGAGCTAGCACTTTCCTACACATTGAGTCATATAATACTTATGATAACTTTAGAAGGCGTGTCCTAGTATCTGTTTACTCACTAACTGTATTGAGTACCTACTATGGGCCCATGGGGGCAATGGCGGCTCAATGGTAGAATTCTTGCCTTCCAAGCGGGAGAGCCAGGTTTGATTCCTGGCCAGTGTACCTCCTGCACGGCCAGCGTCCATCTGTCAGTGGAGGCTTGCATGTTGCTATGATGCTGAACAGGTTTTCAGTGGAGCTTCCAGACTAAGACGGACTAGGAAGAAAGGCGTGGTGATCTGCTCCCAGAAATCAGCCAATGAAAACTCTATGGGTTACAAAGATCTGACCTGACAATGATCATGGGGACGGTGCAGGACCGAGCAGCGTTCTGTTCTGTTGCGCATGGGGTCGCCAGGAGTTGGTGGCCGCCTCAAGGGCGGCTAACAACAACTATGGGCCCTTTTGAAGTATGGTGTTATGTCAGGGGATAAAACAGACTCAAATCCTTGCCTTTGTGCAGGCTGTTTCCTTTTGTATTAATTTACAGATGAGAAACTAAGAAACAAAGAGGTTAAAAAATTTGCCGTAGCAAGTGTCTTAGATATCCAGTGTTGCTGTAACAGAAATTCCGCAAGTGTGGCTTTAACAAATAGAAATTTTTTTTTTCTCACAGATTAGGAGGCTAGAAGTCGGAATTTTTGTGCCAGCTCTAGGGGAAAGCTTTCTTTCTCTTTCGGATCTGGAGGAAGGTTCTGGTTTCTTCTGAGCTTCTGGTCCTGGGTGATCTTCACGTGGCTTAGCCTGTGTCTTTCCCCATCTCCACTTCTTCCATTTACTCGTTTTAATCTCTTTTATATCTTAAAAGTGATTGATTCAAGACATACCCTACTCTAACCCTGCCTCATTAACATAACAAAGACAACCCATTTCCAAATGGGATTATAAACACAGGCATAGAGGTTAGAATTTACAACTCATATTTTGGGGGGACACAACTCAATCCATAACAGCAAGTAAACAGCAGTGTCTGGACTTGAACCCTGACAGTAGCTCCAGAGTTCATCACAGAGGCATTTCCAGATGCAGAGATAAAAGTATTAATGCTAATATGGGGAGGTAACTGATTACCAGTGTCACTTATGCTTATTTGTGGAAGATCCAGTGCTGTGGGTTGCTGGGAGCACAGAGTTAAACAAGACAAGGTCCCTGGCCACAGTGGAGCAGGGAAATGTGACCTGGATCTGCCAAGAAAAGGTACCAATGAGTATGGCAGAAATTCAGGGGCATGTGCTTTCAGCCAGGAGGGAGATCAGAGATGTTTTTACGGAGGAAGTGGCATTTGAATGAAACCTTAGAATAACAAGACTTCACTTTAGGAAAGGTCAAGGTTATTGTAAATCAGTAATGTGTCTATGACTCTGGGTTGGAATTAATCCACATTTTAATGCTACATTCATTTTAATGTTTCGAGCTTGCAGAGGTTATAAGCCAAACCAGTTGCCTTTGAGTCAATTCTGTCTCATGGCAACCCCATGTGTTGCAGAGTGGAACTGCTCCATAGAGTTTTCATGGTGTGACTGTTCAGAAGCAAATCTCCAGGCCTTTCTTCCAAGGCACCTTTGAGTGGGTTCAAACCACCAAGCCTTCAGTTAGTATAGCCCAATGCTTAACTGTTTATGCCACCTATGGACTCCTGAAGAATGATGTAATAAATGTTTTGTACCCATGAGCCTGCTTTGTCATGTCATAACATTGTATGGCATTTGCTTCAGGACTTAATATCACATAGAAGCTTCCTATGCATCCCTCCATTTCATATTCCTCTTTTTCTCTCTAGAGGTAACCCATTGTCTTGAGAATGGCACTCATTTTTCTAATTTGGGATTTGTGTCTTCTGCTTCTTACTCCCCTCTGCATGGCAGATATTGCTAGTTGATTCTTTGTTCTTTCCCATGAACCTCAGAAGAGGTCTCTGCCCAGGGCTCCAACTGAGTGAAGTTGGCATGAAAGATAAAACCTACTGGTTTTGCCTTTAACTCCAGTGCTTTCCAGGGGGCTTGGAACCTCAGAGGTGAAGGAAAGAAAGAACTGGGTTTGATCTACCCTTTAGCTCCTCTAGTTGTCCAGAAGTTGAGCTGGGCCTGAAGCGGACATGCCAGAAATTTCACCTCAGGGGAGATAAACAGAGCCCTAGATCAATAGTTGAACATCTGGTTTCAAACCATAACTCCTCAAAAAACAAAACAAACCCAAATCCATTGCCATCAAGTCAATTCCGACTCACAGTGACTCTATAGGACAGAGTAGAACTGCCCTATAGAGTTTCCAAGGAGCAGCTGGTGGATTCCAACTGCTGACCTTTTGGTTAGCAGCTGATTGCTTAACCTCTGCACTACCAGCTCCTAGCAATGTGACCATTGCTCTGAGCCCATTTATTCACCTGAAAAATGAGGACACTACACCCTTGACCAGCAGACCTATGGGAGCTGCCTTCTGTATACCTCCTTGGAATCTTGAACTTACCTCTATTTGAGCATTTCACAATTGTATACTAACTATTGATTTACTTGCCTTCTCCATTGAACTGAGATCTTATAGAGAGTAAAGACCATGTCCCTGACATGTAATAGGTACTGAGTAAATACTAGATGAATTAAACTGATCAAACATAAATATAGTTTATGGTCGAACATATTTGTACACATATGTATTTCACGATCTACAAAACATACAAACAACTACCAGGTGTCATTTTGATTTGGCAGCACAAATAAGCCTAAATGACACTGGTAGTCAGTTACCTCCCCATATTAGCATTAATACTTTTATCTCTGCATCTGGAAATGCCTCTGTGATGGAGTTTGGAGCTGCTATCAGGGTTCAGAACCAGACACTGTTGTTTACTTGCTGTTATGGATTGAGTTGTGTGCCCCCAAAATATGAGCTGTAAATCCTAACAACTATGCCTGTGTTTATAATCCCATTTGGGAATGAGTTGTCTTTGTTATGTTGATGAGACAAGATTAGTGTAGGGTATGTCTCGAGTCAATCTCTGTTGAGATATAAAAGAGATTAGAACAAGCAATCAAGGCATAAGGAACCCAGCCACAGTTACTACTTAGACCATGTTGACAGATTACATAAAAATTTCCTTAAAGACAACAGTTTCAAAAACAGTGCTTTTCCACTATCATGACTTGAAATTCCATTATTTGCCAAAGGAAGGAAAACATTAAATTCCTTCCTTATTTACTCATCTTCAGAGGATACAATAAAAGATTCCAATGACCATGTAGATATGCTACCTCCCCAGAGCACTTCCCAATGCAAAACACATCACGGACATCATACCTACTGACCTGCTTGCAGAGCGTGTCTAGGGCTTCCCTGGTATCACACACAGTCCCCGTGCCTTTCGTTAAGCATCATCCTCCCTGGGAGAAAAGTTGATCAATTAAAGATTATGATTTTTAATCGTGTATCAGAGAAAGTAGCCTTTCTTGTGCATTTGGCTAAGTCATCTCAGAACAACTTCTTTTAAAAAAAAAAATAGAGCATTAAAACACAGTTGAAGCTCCTGTGTATACTTTCCCCTTCCCGTATCTTTCCATCTTCCAAACTCTGTCCTGTAGTGGCTTTCTCAGAATGCCTAAAAACACAGGGCGTCCTGGTTTCTTATTTATTATGACATATTTGAAGCATATAGTGAACTGTAGAGAGTATAATAAATACCTTTGTACCCACAGCTCAGCTTTGCCAAAACTATTTATCACATTTGCTATGTAGTCAGGATAAGTAATATTACCTGCTGTAACAAAGAATCCCCAAAATCTTAGTGCCTCAACACAATAGATGTTTATTTTTTTAATCTACACAAAGTTCATGTGCCTGGTCTCAGGCAGCTTCCCTCCAAGCAGTGACTCAGGGATCCAGGCTTCATTGGGTACTGTGTGTCTGTCGCCTTCAAGGTGTTTTCTCTAAATCACTGTAGCAAAGAGGGCTAATTAGCCAAGAAAGAAGCTTCCAAGCAACAACTCTATACCGTGGTAGGTGAGAAGGATTCATCCTTGGCTACATTTCAGGGTTTTTTCGAAAAAGAGTTTTTTCATTCCTCTAAGGCAGCCCACTTGCTGTGTAGAAACCTGGGATTTTACATAGTTCTTCCCTTGGCATGAGAGTTTCCAATCTTTATAACATTTTTGCAAATTTGGAGGTCCTTTCTTCTTTCTTTGGTTGTCTCCTTTAAAGTTCAATACTTGCAGTTTCATATTTCTTGGAGCTATGAGTTTCCAATTCTTTTAAATCAGAATTTCCCAAAGTAGTTGCCTCAAATGGAATTTAAATACATGTTAAATCTAATACTGGATTCAGTGGTCAAATTTGTAAGACAAAGGAAAAGTGGTCTCTTTTCTGGGGATTCCCGGGCCCCCCAGTATACTAACATGAATTGTGAGTTCCTGGAAATAAATTCTGCAGTGTTTCCCAAATATTTTTGACCATAACATTCTCCTTAGAAGTAGGACTGGTAGAGGGCTTTGTGGAACACATTTTCAGATACTTTGCTTTAAGACTTTGCCATTTTTTCTCTGAATCCTCCAAGTTATCCATGCCCCTTTTCGATGGTGGCCCTGGTGCCAAGTATTATGTCAACTAGGTTTTTCAGCTTTGTGTTAACTGGCTTCAGTGCCCACCTTGAGTATGTTTGGTGCATTGATTACGGTAATGATGACTTTGTGAGACTGTGAGACCTGGAAGTGTCTTCTGAAGCTCTAAAGAGATTGATTGAATCAAACTCAAAGTGGATTTAGAGTTAGGTGTTTCTCATATTGGAGTTCTTTCAATGTCTGCAATGCATAAATGGCAACTGCTTATTCATCACAATTTTTAATTACCAAAAACAGTTACCAGCTCTGCATGTGGTTGTTCATTGGGTTCTGTGGTACATATAACCTGCATTTGGTCAAGAGCCAATAGCTCCTGTCTGTGTTTTTAGAGATGAATTAAAAAACTAACATGGTTCTCTCACTCACGTTTTTATGTTTCTTGATGTGCCTTTGTGTTTTACGGAGCGCTTTCACATACTGGTTTATATAGCAATCACAAAAATATCTGAAGATTTTATTTCCGTTTTACAGATAAGCTGAGACTTGGAAATGTTAATTGACTACTTCAAGCTCCCTCAACTACTCAAGTACTTTTATTTTTAAATCAAAATAACACAGGCATATAATATTTTTTTAATTCTATACTATGAGACTTAAAATGAATAGTCCTGTCTCCTGTTTCATTCACATTACCCGGAAGTGATCACTATCAATGTTTTAGCATTTTCTTTTGTTAATACCTTCCGTGTTTTGAGGCTTTAGTCTCCTGCTCTTATCTGCTTCCTATTATAAAAATAATTTTATATCCCTTTTCACAACACACACACACACACACACATTCACTTAACCTCCTTATATTGTTGTATAACAATTTAGGATAAAATCATTTATCACTGTTTATAGCATGATTACATAATTATTGTTCACAGTTGAGCCATTTCTTTTGCTATGATTCATTTTCTGTTTTGAATATATTTTAGAATTTTAATATACCTATCATTTTGTTGGTATCATTAATTGCTCCCCAAACTTTTGCAGAGTTATAAAATTCCTCTCAGTATGATAAAACAAGCCATATAATTTGTAAACTTCATTTTCCTGCCTTGGATACATTTCACTTCAAGCCTCCGTCTCCTGTTCCAAGTTGGATATATTTTTCTTTTGGTTACTTGCACAGCTCTAATCACAAAGAGTTCTCTTTACATTTTTATTGTGTTGCATCAGCTGTGTTTTGGGCATTACCCCTCGTTTGCCTGGAATACATTCTTCAATAACCTCTAAGAAAAGGGGCAGGATATATATATATAATTTGAGATTTTGAACGTCTGAGGTATTTTTATTCTACCTTACACTTGATCAACACTTGTCTGGGTATTGAATGCTAGATTGAAAGTCATTTTTCCTCATATTTTGAATATATCACTCTATTATGTTTTAGCTTACATTTGCTCTTGAGAAATTTAATGCCATTCTGATTCTTAATTCTTTGTATATGATCTACTTTCTCAAAGAATTTAGTATCCTCTCTTTATTCCTGCTGTTACTGAGGTAGGTATTTTCTATTCATTGTTCTGGGTCCTCCACAGCCATTTCAATGTAAGGATTTATATGCTTTAGTTCTGGGAAATTTTCATACTTTGAAAAAGTCCATTTTCATGGTTCTTGATTTCTAAACTCCTGTTAGCCAGATATTATATTGCCTAGATTGATCTGTAGTGATTTTTATTATTTAGTTCCTATTTTCTGCGTCTTTCTTGTTTTATTTTATTTTTGGAGAATTCCTTCCATTTTTCCCTGTCTATTGAAGTTTTTTTTTTTTTTAATTTCTGTTTATTCATGAAATGTTCCTTTTTATAATACCTGCTATTGTTTCAAATATTTTTCCCCTATTTCTGAAGAATTAGTTATAAGGTTTTATAAAATTATTCTGTTCTCTGCATTCTCTGTGTTTCCCCCAATTTTAAAATTCTTTGTTTTCTTTCTGCTTTATGTTAGGGATTTTCTTTAACAGGTAATCTTCCCCCCTACTCCCCAGGTCAGTATATTTATTTATTGTGCGTTAGATGAAGGTTTACAGAGCAAACTAGTTTCTCATTAAACAATTAATACATATATTGATTTGTAACACTGGTTGCCAACCCCACGACATGTCAGCGCTTTCACCTTCTCAGCCTTCGGTTCCCCATTACCAGCTTTCCTGTCCCCTCCTGCCTTCTAGTCCTTGCCCCTGGGCTGGTGTGTCCATTTAGTCTTGTTTTGTTTTATGGGCCTGTCTAATCTTTGGCTGGGGGGTGAACCTCAGGAGGGACTTCATTACTAAGCTAAAAAGGTGTCCAGGGGCCATACTCTCAGGGTTTCTCCAGTTTCTGTCAGACCAGTAAGTGTGGTCTTTTTTTTGTGAGTTAGAATTTTGTTCTACATTTTTCTCCAGCTCTGTCTGGGATCCTCTGTTGTGATCCCTGTCAAAGCAGTCAGTGGTGGTAGCTGGACACTATGTAGTTGTGCTGGACTCATTCTGGTGGAGGCTGTGATAGTTGTGGTCCCTTAGACCTTTGGACTAATCATTCCCTTGTATCTTTGATTTTCTTCATTCTCCATTGCTCCAGATGAAGTGGGACCAGTGGAATATCTTAAATGGCTGCTCACAAGCTTTTAAGACCCCAGATGCTACTCACTAAGTAGGATGTAGAACATTTTCTTTATAAGCTATGTTCTGCCGATTGAACTAGATGTCCCCAGCCCTCAGCCTAGTACTTTGGTCCCTAAGGAAGTTTGGATGTGTCTGTGGAGCTTCCTTGACTTTGCCTTGCTCAAGTTGTACTGGATTCCCCAGTATTGTGTACTGTCTTACCTTTGACTATTCCTTTGTATTTAAGAGTGAAGAACTGTAAGAGATAATAGGAAGCTCTGTGCCTTGAATGGGTGGTGAGATGGTGGTCTGACTATTTTGTTATGGGGCTTCAGTTCCTATAATTATAGGCCTTTTTACCTGGGATGGTCTGTTTTCCTGAAGAGGAATATTTGGATCTCAAGTCTGGCTGTCATAATTCTGAGCAAGAGAATGAGGCTGGGGTGGGGGCAGCGGGGGGAAGGGGAGGGATTACTATTTAGTTTGTAGGCTTTCATTTAATGCACCTGTTCTTAAAATACAGTGTCCTCCCTCCTCAAGCTGTATTTGGTGGCCCTGTACACAATGCCTGAGGGAGCAAATTCTAGATATGTGTCAAGGTAAGATGACTGGGGAGGATTGGAGCTCGGCTCTTACTCAGACTTTGCACTAGCCAACACCACTACCTTCAGTAACACCTCCTTTCTAAATAGTGAGCCTCTCTGGAGTTCTGAGGTGTGAATCTGGTTTTTTCTTTTGGGTTTCTCTCTTGACAGGTATGAAGTTTTAGCGTTTTCTGCTCTGTTATGTGATTAGCACTCATTCATTTGGCGTCTGCTTTCCATTTCCTAAAATTTTGTTGTTACCTTTTCACAACAACTCTAACTCATTTCGTCCTTTTGGGGGTTACAGTTTTGTTTTTTTTTTTTTTTCCAATTACTGTATTATCATTTTAGTAAAATTTTGGGATGAAGCATACGGGTCGAGTTTACCATGTATAAAGGGAAGTCTAGGTCCATTCTCTTTCCACACTGCTTCTTTGAAACAAATACTCTTTATTTATACAGCTAATGTTTCCTGTCCATGTGTGAAATCCTATATACACCTGTGTGTTCGCTTTATTATTCTGTGTGTAAACTAATATTCTCCTTTTGTTGATTCAAAAGACAGTGATATGGGCATGTAAATTAGAACAGCCACTTTAGAAGAAAGTTTGGCAGTTTCATACAAAGCTAAACATAGGTTTACCATACAATCCAGCAATCACACTCCTAGGTATTTACTCAACTGAGCTGAAAATGTATGTCCACACAAAAGCTGCACATGAATGTTTATAGAAGCTCTACGCATAATTGCCAAAACTTGGAAGCAACTAAGATGTCTTTCAACAGGTAAATGGATAAACAAACTGTGGTACATCCATACAGTGGAGAATTTTCAGCAATAAGGAGAAATGAGCTATCAAGCGATGAAGAGACATGGAGGAACCTCAAAAGCGTATTGCTAAGTGAAAGAAGCCAATCTGAAAAGGCTGCATTCTGGATGGTTGCAGTTATGTGACATTCTGGAACAGGCAAAACTATGTAGAGACAGTAAAAAGATCAGTGGTTGCCAGGGGTTTAGGAGGTTGGAGGCGGGGATGAATAGGTAGAACAAAGGGGGTTTTTAGAGCAATGAAACTATTCTGTATGATACAGTAATGGTGGATACATGACATGCATTTGTCAAAACCCATAGAACTCTACAAAACAGTGAACCTTAATGTAAACTATCAACTTTAGGTAATAAAAATGTCTTTACATTAGTGCATCTTTTGAAGCAAATGTACCACAGGAATGCATGATGCTAATAATAGGAGAAACCATATTAGTGGAGTTAGAGGAGGTATATGAGAATATTCTTTGCTTTCTGCTCAACTTTTTTTTTTTTTTGTAAAAAAATCAAGTCCATTAGTGATAATTTTAAAAAGATAATGATGAGCCAGCTGCTATGGTGTGCTCTGTGGGGTGGATTTGCCCAGAGATGATTAGGATGTTTTCTGTTCTCAGAAAGCCACCTCTTCATTTATTAGAGGTTGCAATGCCAGTTTTCAGTATTTGGATATTCTGTGCTATTTTAAAGTACCAGAAACAGTGATTTTTGGTGGTATAATTCTGCCATTTCAGTATTTTATATGACCTAAAGTCTGAATCCTTTTCCTAAGAAGTTGGGTGCTACATTGTTTTATTCTAGAGCATTCTGACCTCGTTCTTCCCTGTTTAAAACTTTCAAGCTAAATTACTGTTGTCGTTTGAATTCGCATCTCCCAAATGGGCTGCAAGGTGGAGTATCTTTTTTTCCATGTATTTGTTGTTGTTGTTAGCTGCCATCGAGTCAGCCCTGACTCCTGGTTGACCTTATGTACAAAAGAACAAAACGTGGTCATGTTTATTTCTCTCGAGCCAATTTAGTTTTCAAAGACTCAGTTCTAAGCTAAAGAGTCCCATTGGGGTCTGCTCCTGCCATGACCCACTCTTTGAGGTAAGGATGTTAGAGGACTAGGAGGACATGCCCACCTGGAGCCTGCACCTTGCTTCTGGACCCAAGAGCACCAAGCCCAATTCCAGGAACCACGCAAGTTACTTCTCCATGTGGATCTAGTGAGCACACGCACTCCTAGGCCCACGAGGGCTGTGCAGGAGTGTATGCCTAAGAGTATATACCTCCTTAAGTTGTGCACCCTAGATGCCTCACTTGCTTCACCATACTCCGGGCCCTGGGAGGAAGTTAAGGAAAGAATGAGGAAAAGTGGTGAGTGCTAGAGGAGAGGGGAGCAAAGAGAGAAGTAAGTTCTCAGCCCTTCTCCTGGAGCCAGATCACTCACTCCCCCATACCCCTGACCCAGGCCACATGCCCGTCACAACTGCCACCTGAATCCCACGTCCCTGGGATAAATTTCAGGTTGTACAAAATAAATTCTTAAGTGCAGGTTTTGTCATTTTGCTTCAATATTGCAAGTGCTACCATCCACGTAAGCCTTTTCAAATTATAGTCCGAGTGAGCAAATTTTTGTTAACAAGAGCAACATGTTTCTGCTTATCTTTATAGAAGCCAAACCCAGCTGTGGGTTTGGGTGATTAAGAGATGACCAAATTCCCTTGCGTGGCAGCACAGGAGAAGAGGGTTTCTACCCACCCTTTGTCTTCCAGGTCGGACCTGTCCTTGTTGTGTCTTTCCTTTATTATAATGTGACTCCCCATCACTGGGCGATTGTAAGCAATGCAGGTGAGCTGTTGCTGCCTTACTTATAGGCCTGCATTGACACTAACAGTCATTGGGGGAATGTCACTCACCATATTTTTAGAGTACAGCAGCGGTTCTCAAACTTGAGTGTGCATCAGTGCCACCCAGGGCACTTGCTATAACACAGATTGCTCTTTCCTACCCCCAGAGTTTCCGATTCTGAAGGTTGCGAAAGGACAGCTATAAACTGAGGGCTCTTCCCAGCTTCTAAGGCTGACATATTCCTTGTCTCATGGCTCCTTCCTCCATCTTCAAAGCTAGAATGGCAGGTTGAGTCCTTCTTATGTCATATCTCTTTTTGACCTTTCTTCCCTCATGTTTTTTTTTCCCTCATAGCATCTCTCTCTGACAGCCGCTGAGAGGGTCTCTGACTTAAAGGACTCATGTGATAAGATTGAGCCCACCTATATGATCTAGGATAATCTGCCCGTCTTAAAGTCTGCATCCTTAATCACATTGGTAAAGTTTCTTTTGCCATATAAGGTAACATATTTACATGTTGTTGGGATTAGAGTGTGGAAATAGGTTGATTACTCTGCCTGCCATACTTGAATTCCTGAGATAAATCCTACTTGGTCATGATATCATACTATGAGTCAGAATCAAATTGATGGCAATGAATTTGGGTTTTTTTGGTCATGGTATATAATCTGTTTTATATGTTGATGGATTTGTTTTGCTAGTATTTTGTTGAGGATTTTTGCATCTGTATTTTCGTAAGGGATATTGAGCTGCAGTTTTTTTTTTTTTTTTTAAATCTTGTGATGTCTTTGTTCAGTGTTGATATTAGGGTAAAACTGGCCTCATGAAGTATTCACTCCTATTTTTTGGAAGAGTTTATGAAGAATTTATATTAGTTAATTAATTTTTTTCTTTTTTGAGTGTTTGGTAGAATTCAACAATGAAGCCCTCTGGAGCTGAACATTTCTTTGTGGAAAGTTTTAAATTTGCTCATTTGATCTAGTTTTAAATTTGCTCATTTGATCTCTTTACTTGATATTGGCTAAACTACCTTTTTAAAAGGGGTTTCAAATTCATTTAAGTGCCCTCCTAGAGGTGAAATAACTCTCCTGTTGGAGGCTTAGAGAGCCTAGCTATCTTGCTCTATAATATAGTAAGTATACTGAAAACAAGATGGAAAAAACAAAGACAGTTGCCATTGAGCCGATTCAGACTCGCGGTGACCCCGTGTGTGTCAGAGTAGACCTGTGCTCCACAGGGTTTTCAGTGGCTGATTTTTCAGAAGTCAGTCACCAGCCCTTTCTTCTGAGAAGCCTCTGGGTGGGTTTGAATCACCAGCATTTCATTTAGTAGCCCAGTGCTTAACCCTTTGTGCCACCCAGGGCCTATTGCCAAAAAGAAAACAAACAGTGGCCGTGGAGTTGATTTTGACTCATTGTGACCCTATAGGACAGAGTAAAACTGCCCCATTGGGTTTCCAAGGAGTGGGTGGTAGATTCGAACTGCCTACCTTTTGGTTAACAGCTAACCTCTTAACCCCTGCACCACAAAGGTGATCTGGCTGCGACATCTATCACCCCGTTGATCACCAGGGTTGATTCAGCTGATCTGGCTGGCTAGGCGGCTGTCCCTTTCCTCCCTCCCTGCTCCATGTGCGTTCCTCCTGAAGCTACATGCTTGGTAGAAGGGGAAGACTTTCTCTGATAGAGGAATGGACCGCCTTTTGGTCAAGGGTATACCAGTAGCTGAGTTCGCCTGGTAGAACCTCCAAACAAAAAGAAAATTAGGTGAAAAGTTACTAGATAGGCTGTTTCATAAGGAGACAACACCTTAAAAAAAAGGAAAACATCTCTTCAAATCCTTAACACCTTGTTGGTATCTTTAAAAGCAATTATCCCCTGCAGTGTTTAGAGCAGAAGCAGGGAAGAAGGGGGCAGAGGAGTGTGCTGCACGAGGCAGCACTGTCTTCCTGGAAGATGAGGCTCAGGACACATGTGCTTTGGCCACAGTCCTCCTCCATCTTTCCTGAGGCCACACCATGGAATATTCCCTGAACAAGAGAGGGGCTCCGTGAAATTGTTGCTATCATGGGTCCACTTTTAGTTCACACAAATGGGAATTAAAGTTATAAATAAGGGGTTTTATGGCAACAGATCAACACACCTTCCCATGACAGCGTTTGAAAACATCTGAGAACAGAAAAGTGCTGATATGTTGTCATGCATTTTACAGATTATGATACTTTATCTGTGGAAGTCCTCCTGGATGGATTGGCAGGGGTGTTTCATCTGTAAATGATTTGGGGAGCTGGGCAAATGTGCTGATGTGAACCCACATGGGGTGGGGTTCACTTGGGTGACCATGGCCAAATGCAGCACTTTGTCACATCCCAGAAAAAGACAGACCAACTCCAAGAGCATCAGTCAGTAACATTAATTTTGTTAATGTGGTGATCACATGGGAGATAGGCCTCTGAACAGCTCGAATAGACTGATTCGTACTTACTGATGCAGTCAGCACACTGCTTCACCTTTTGTGTGTTTATCCTTTCTCAGAAGAATTTTCTAGATATTTACTTGCTCCTCTCATTACACTTTAGGACAGAGACCCTTTTTACTACCTTTACACATCCTGGTGGTGCAATGGTTAAGCACTTGGCTGTTTACTGCAAGGTCAGAGGTTTGAACTCACCAGCTGCTCTGTGGGATAAAAGACCTGGCGATCTGCCCCTGTAAAGATTAAAAATCAGACCAAACCTATTGCCTTCGAGTTGATTCCGACTCATAGTGATTCTATAGGCCAGAGTAGAACTGTCCCATAGGGTTTCCAAGGCTGTAAATCTTTACAGAAACAGACTGCCACATCTTTCTCCTGTGGAGCAGCTGGTGGGTTCGAACTGCTGACTTTTCGGTTAGCAACTGAGCACTTTAACCACTACATCCCCAAGGCCCCTCCTCTAAAGATTACAGCCTAGAAAACCCTATGGGGCAGCTCTACTCAGTCCTATAGGTCACTATGAGTTGAAATTGACTCGACAGTACACAACAACAACATCATGTCCTTAAACAGCTGGTGTGGTGCTGTGCAAGACTAGATGGACAGTCCGTCCGAACTCATGACTGCAGTGAATGACTTTAGTGAACGATTTGCCGGTCTTCAGTCTAAGCCCTAACACTCTTCATCCATGCTCTCCTCTTCCCTTCTGAACATCTCCCCGAATGCATCCCTGGCATCTCAAAGACAGTATGTAGCAAACTGAACCCCCCACCGCCCCTACTCAGAAAGCTCTTCCTCTGAGATTTCCAATTTGTCATAAAGACACCGTTATCCTTCTTGTTAATCTCCCGTGTTTATTTACTGTTAACCTTCCTTTCCCTTGCCTCCTCCATCTAGCCTTTAATAGGTCATGTTGAATCCACCTGGTCGGTGTCTATCACACCTCCCCTTCCCCTTCATTCTCAGGGCTCTCCTCCCGCCCCACCACCCACATAGAATGGCCCAAATTGTCAGAGCAGCCCCTACGCAGCTGTTCTTCAATCCATGTTAATTTGTTACAAGACTAGCCTTCAGGCATTGCTCTGATCATGTCACCTTCCTGTTCCAACATCCTCAGCGGCTCCTCATGACATAAAATTTAGCCCAAACTCCATTGCTTGCAAAGTTTTCCAAGAATTCACTTCACTGTTTCTTGTCTAATCTCTCACTAGGGCCAAACCGCAGTACTTCCCATTATTTTCCCTTTCCTTTACTACCAGATCTTTGCTTGTCCTGCCCCTTTACCTTGAATGCCTTTCCCACTTAGGCATTCATCCTGTTCCTTTCTTTTAACTCATATCAAAGACTACCTTCTCCTGGAAGCCTTTCCTGATCTCGCCAATTAGTAGTCATCTCTTCTACCTTCTGAACCCCTGTAGCACTTCAGTTTTTCTCTTAGGCATTTGCCACCTTCTATTTTTTTTTTTTTATTTTATAAATTAGTAATATTGTTTAAAAAAAAACTCGTTGCCATCGAGTCGATTCCGACTCCTAGCAACCTTATAGGACAGAGTAGAACTGCCCCATAGAGTTTCCAAGGAGCGCCTGGTAGATTCAAACTGCCAGCTTTTTTGGTTAGCAGACATAGCTCTTAACCACTATGCTGCCAGGGTTTCCAGTAATACTGTAGATGTGTGAATACCCCAATTTCTTGTAAACTCTTTCCAAGGAGGTGTATGTTGACGTAATCCATGAGAGCATATTCTACAGCCAACCTGGTTAACACTGCCACTCGATTGGATCAGACCCTGAGTATTTCCCACCTGGGTTATTGTAATGCCATTTATTTACCTTCCAACTCCCCCATTCTTCTCTTTCCAGTTTATTCCCATTGAAAACATTATACACAAAGTCATCTGATCATGCCACTCCCTCTCCTGGTATTATTTGATGCTGCCCCATGTCCTCAGAACTCAGCCCAAGATCGTTGGCCGTACCAGCCTCTATCACTCCATGCTCCCCCTCCCCAGGCATATTGAAAATTCTGAAAATATGGTGCCCATTCTGTACCCTTGAGCATTCCCCAACCCCCAGAGTGTCTGGATATCCTGATCACTCCTAGCTGTGCTTCAAGTATAAGTAATTCTCTTTAAGTCTATTTTGTGTTCATCCTTTCCCTGCCCTTGTCCAGACAGCATCACCTGCTTCTTCTATAGCACTGACAGAGGCCCCCGAACATACAGTTTTTGAGGTACAGTTGCTTATAAAATTAAATGTGGGCACATCTGTCTCCCCAAAAGACCGTGAGCTCCCTGAAGAACAGAGACTTTTTAAAAAACCTTTCTAACATCAGGATCTAGTCATCTGCTAGATATTCAATAAATGTGTGAAAGAATGGAAACAAAATCCAGGAATGCTGTTTAGTTCTGAAGATAAAACTGATGAGTAATCTGTGGCCAATCAGGCCCAGAATGTCTCTTTACAACCTCCTGAGAAAGAAAAATTATCCAAACCTGGTCTGCAGCAGAACTTTCTGTATTATGTAATTCATAACCTCCTCCTGGAAAGTAATTCACACTCCTGATTAAATGCTTGAGCAATTTTCTAATAGTTTTAAATGATTAAGAACTTCTGGGTAGTTAGGGTTGCCTTCCCAACCAACTGACTAACCTAATAATCTTTAACCAGGCCTTTTTTTTTTTTAAATAATATTATATTGTGTTTTTGGTGAAGGTTCACACAGCAGTTTAGGTTCTCATTCAGTAATTTCTATGCTAATTTTCAGTGACGCTGGTTACATTCTTCATTTCACGTTGCCTGAACGTTCTCATTATTTCTGTTCCAGTTATTCTGTTTCCATTAATCTAGTTTCTCTGCCTCCTTATACTCTCATCTTTCTTTTAAAATAATTGTTGACCCTTTAGTCTCATATAGGTGATTTTTTAAAGGCGCACAGTACTTATGGTGATATTCATTATTTTGTGAGCCAATCTGGTGTTTAACTACAAGGTGACCTCAGGGGTTAATTTTGTTTCAAGTTTTAAAGAGTATCTCAGGGTAATTTTCTCTGGGGAGTGCTCCAGTCTCAATCCGTTCAGCATGCCTTGTTTTTTGTTTTGTTTTTTTTTTTTAGGAATTTGAGGCTCTGTTTCACATTTTTATCCCATTCCATCAGAATCCATCTATTGTGGCCCTGATTAGAACTGTCAGTAGTGATAGCCAGGCACCACCTAGTTGTTCTAGTCTCACAGGGTAGATGAGGCCATGGTTCATGTTGACTATTTGTCCTGCAGACTAGTTTCTTCAATGAGATTTTGGTTTCCTCCTTTCTCTTTGAAACTGAATTTTTTTTTTTTTAATTGTGCCTTAGATAAAGGTTTACAAAGCAAATTAGTTTCTCATTAAAAAATCAAGACACCTGTTGTTTTGTGACATTGGTTGCCAACCCCATGACATGTCAACACCCTCTCCTTCTCAACCTTGGGTTCCCCATTACTAGCTTTCCTGTCTCTTCCTCTCTTCTTGTCCTTGCCCCTGGGCTGGTGTACCCATTTGGTCTTGTTTTGTTTTACAGGCCTGTCTAATCTTTGACTGAAGGATGAACCTCAGGAGTGACTTCAATACTGAGTTAGAAGGGTGTCTGGGGCTGTATTAATGGGGTTTCTCCAGTGTCTGTCAGACTGGTAACTCAGGTCTTTTTTTGTTTTGGGGTGTAAGAATTTTGTTCTATATTTTTCTCCAGCTCTGTCCAGGACCCTCTATTATGATCCTGTCAGAGCAGTCAGTGGTAGTAGCCAGGCACAATCTCGTTGCGCTGGACTCAGTCTGGTGGAGGCTGTGGGAGTTGCAGTCCATTAGTCCTTTGGACTAATCTTTCCCTTGTATCTTTGGCCTTCTTCATTCTCCCTTGCTCCAGACAGGGTGAGACCAGTGGAGTATCTTAGATGGCTGCTCACAAGCCTACTCTACTCTACTCACCAAAGTAAAATGTAGAGCATTTTCTTTATAAACTATATCATTATGCCAGTTGACCCCAGGCTTTTTTGTTTGTTTTTCTCTTGTCAGTCTAAATAGATTACTGAACAATCCTTTTTTCCTGTGTAATGTCTCTATCAAATATTTGCTTTGACCTGCTTAAAACCTCTTTTCTTGCAGACAGCTTGAAATAAAACTTTGACACATGCTTGTAAACAATTTATCTGGAAACTTTCTTTTTAAAAAAGTCCACAGTTCATCTTAAGGCTATTTTGGGGCCCTCTATTTCAATACAACTTATACATAAATTCTTTTTCTCATTCATTCTCTGTCTTCACCCCACCTTCTCCTCCCAATCCTCCCTATCTCAGGAGAAGGCACATGCTGATCCTGGAAGGGCAGATGATGGCTCACAGATGAAGGAAGGCAGGGAACCGATAGTATGTTGGGGTGGAAGCTGCATAGAGTTCCATGTGACAGGAGAGGAAAGAGTGAGGTAGAGCATCCTAGGAAGAGCTGAGACTAAGAGTGGCACAACGCAGATCATGGAGCATCTTGAAGACTAGTGAACGAGCTTGGATTTTCTACGTGCACCAGGAGATGAACTTGAGCTTACCCAGGATCTTCTGCAATTCACAGAAATGTACTACATGTGATAGAACTTGGAAAAAGCATAGAATTCTCCATCAGTCAGGATAGGCAAGGATATGCTGCAGAAACAATTTCAAATCTCAGTGGCTTAGAACAACAAAGATTTATTTCTTGCTCACACAGATATGTAACCTGAGATGTGAAGACTCTGATCCCCATAGTTTTCACTCTGGCCCCCGGGATAACCCAAGCTTCCCCATTTTATGATGCTGTCATCTCATTACAAGGCTCCAGGGTTTGTTTCAGCAGAGAAGAGAAGATAGGGAAGCATGCAGCAACAATTAAATGACTGTGCTTGGAGGCAACAAAATTCTCACATTTCGTTGGCCAAAGAAGATCACAGAACCACATACAACTCCAAGAAGGGCAAGGAAAGATTTTTTTTTTTTTTTTTATTCCTAAAAAGAGAGAAGCATCTGAAGTATTGATGAATACTACAGATGTCCACCCCACATAGCAACATGATTCAGGGACAGCATAGTCATATCAAACCTTGGAGGGTGTTTTAGATAGTGATGAAAAAGAGAACTAGATTCACTTCTGTATGGATTTTGTACTTTTAGGATAGTGGTGTGAGGAGCTTGATATACCCTTTCCGTAGTGAAACAACCATTTAACTAGTGAAAATTATTCTCAGGAAAATTATTTAAAATCTCTTGAAATTATTCTAAGGGCATACAGTAAATGGAGAAATATTTATTCAAGAAAATCTGTATCTCCATAAAAACATCAAGAGTTTGTAGCATTTGAGCCATAACTTTTTTTCTTGCCCCTCTTCCAGTTCCATGTGACAGAAGCTCTATTCAAGGAGGATTTGGCCAAGAAGATGGGGGCTTCTCCCCTCAGCTCCTTGTCTAGGGCTACTGTTTTGCTCTGGAAGGAGCAGAGTGCCAGTGTGTTTTATCCCTTCCAGCCCTGTGTTTCAGAAGTGCTATTTTCTTTATCCAGCTCTCATTTGTGGGTGAGGGCTATGCCCAAGGCATGATAGGCTAAGGAAAGCAGGGCCCCAAATGGCCCCAGCCCAGTGCACTTGTTGGGTGGAGGTTCGATGCTGGGAAGGATAAGATGAGAAGACCAGGGGGGCTATCAGCCACACACACAGCATCCACCTATAAAGCAGAGGCTTCAGTCCAGGATAAATGGGTTGCTGCCCATGCTTCCATCTCTAGCACAGCAGCACAGAAGTTCTGCCTCAGGGAGAGGCAAGGTGTAAGGATGGAGAGCTCCAAGGTTTTGCCTGAAAGAACTGACTTGATTTGGAATAGAGTGTGGAGAAGTTCATCCCGAAAGGCATTGTCAAAAACAATGGAGATCTTGGTGGTGAACAACTGGGGTGAGGGGAGGAGGTCTGGAAGCTCCATGATACTAGTAGCAACAAGAAAAATAGCAGACAGAAAATATACAGCTAAGAATAGCCTTCCTGGGATCACACGCATCCCAAAGACCCAGAGGCTGTGCTAGGCTATACCCACTCAAGAACAATCAGAGAGGGTCATGGGACAGACTTGGACACATTCACCAAGTCACACAGATATCCATCATTAAATCATGGAAAACTTACCGGAAGGCTCAAGAGGCTTAAGCACAACCTCTGACAACCTCAACAATAAGCTATTCTCACTGAGGGGTGACTCCTAGGAAGCCAGGCTTAAAAATAAAATCACACTTATCCCTGATGATCTGGACAACTGTGTGCATGCCCCAAACTGCACCCTCTCAGAAGTTCCCAGAAAGAGGTTGCCTGAGCTACTAGTCCCTGGCTGAACATGGGACTAAATTGTAAACTCCCTGAAATGTGAAAGCAGTCTCCAAGCCACAAATACACATCCAATGGTAAGGGGACTAAAGCACAACTTTTGACCAATACATGGTTTATGTTGACCCAAAGATAAGCTCTAGGAGGCCATCCTAAAGGACAAAAACAAGGGGAAAAAATATGAGCAGGGACATCAGAAGTCTCATAATGTGGGGAAAATAGACTTCACGGCATTAGTCCAACCAAGTCATGAAACAAACAAATGGCCAAACAGTACCAAAACAACAAAACTCAGAAGGAGTGAGAATTAGTACCCAGAGTTCCTACAATGTTATCTAAAGTAGCCAGTTTTCAACAAAAAATTATAAGGTATGCAAATAAACAGTAAAATGTGACCCATACATTGGGAGGGGAGGGATGTGGGGTTTGAAGGGCTCAGATGTTGGACTTAGCAGACAAAGCTTTCAAAGTAGCTATTGCAAATTGTAAATAGAAAACTCTGGTGGCATAGTGGTTAAGTGCTACAGCTGCTAACCAAACAGTTGGCAGTTTGAATCTGCCAGGCACTCCTTAGAAACTCTATGGGGCAATTCTACTCTGTTCTATAGGGCCACTATGAGTCGGAATCTACTCAACAGCAATGAGTGTTGTAAATATGTTTAAAGAACTAAAGACGATCATATTAAAAGAATTAAAGATATGATAACAATATTAACAAATAGAGATAGAAATTATAAAAAAAAAAAAAAAAAGAACCAAGTAGAAATTCTGGAGTTCAAAAGTATAGTAGCAAATGAAAAATTCACTAGGGAGATTTGACCTGGCAGAAGAATCAGTGAACTTGAAGATAGATCGATAGAGATCATACAATCTGAAGAACAGAAAGCAAAAGAAGTAAGATAAACAGAGCTTCAGAGAAATATGGGACATCATTAAATACACCAAGATATGTATAATGGAAGTACCAGCCCAGAAGGTAAAGAGAAAGGGACGGAAAAAATATTTGAAGAAATAATGGCTGAAAATCTCTCAAATTTAATGGAAAACTCTAATCTAAACCCTCAAGAAGCTCAACAGACTCCAAGTAGGATAAAGGCAAAGAGATCCATACCCAGAAACATCATACTCAAAATGTTAAAAACCAAAGAAAAGAATCTTAAAAGCAGAAAGAGAAAAACTGCCCATCACATAGAAGGAAAATAGCAGACTTATCATTGGAAACAGGATAAACAGCAGCCTTAGTGTCAGAAACAACGAGGACAACACTTTCAGAATGCTAAAAGAAAAAAATTCGTCAACTAGAAATCTTATATCTAGCAAAGCTATCTTTCAAAAATGAAAACTTGCATACATTGCTCATTGGAGTGAAAAACGGTGCAGGTGCTTTTGAAAAAAGTTTGGCAGTTCCTCAAAGGGTTAAATATAGATCATATAACCCGGCAATTTCACTCCTAGGTATATGCCACAAGAGAATTAAAAACACATTTCCACACAAAAACTTGTATATAGACAGCATTATTCATAAGAGCTAGAAAGTGGAAAAAATTCAAATGTCCATCAACTAATGGATAAAGAGGTTAAGTGTAGTATATTCATACAATGGAATATTATTCCACAATAAGAAGAAACAAAGTACTGATACCTGCTACAACATGGATGAACCTTAAATATATTATACTGAATGAAAGAAGCTAGTCACAAAGAACTACATATTGTATGATTCAATTTATATGCAATGTCCAGAAAAGGAAAATCCCTAGAGACAGAGAATATACTGGTGGTTGCCTGGGACTGAGGGAGTATGGAAGGAATAGTGAGTGACTGCTAATGGATATGGGGTTTCTTCTCAAGGTGATAAAAATATTCTAAAATTGATAGTGATGGCTGCACAACTCTAGACATTCTAAAAACCATTGAACTGCACAGTTTAAATGGGTGAATTGTATGGGATGTGAATTATGTCTCAAACTGTTTAAAAACTATGAAAGAGAAAGACATTCCAGATTTGTTTTTAAATGAGAAAATTCATGGGTAGCAGACTTTTTAAAAAAGAAATACTAAACGAAGTTCTTTAGGGAGAAAGGTAGTGATGTCAGACAGTAATTAGAATGCACATGAAAAAACAGAGATGTGCAGGAAGGGTAGTTATGTAGATAATGAAAAAAGACATTAAAGGTAATGTATTTCTTTTTCTTTTTTCTTCTTCTCTTTGCTGATGTAAAAAAAAAGCAGTTGTATAAAAAGGAGGAATCCATGCGTGCACTTTCACCCACACGAATTTTAGCCATTCACCCTCCTGAATTTTAGCCTTTCGTTGAAACTAGTTCTGTCCAACTTCCAAGCTGTTCCCTGATCCTGAGATTCCCTTGCCTTGGTCAGGGCTCATGGAGCCCCATTGATTGGCCTGCTGAATTTGGCTTTATTCTACCACTACCAACTCCTAAAATGGAAACCAAATAATCATTTTTGAGGTATTTCTAATTGCTTTTGCCATTGGTTGAGAAACTAGATATGTTCCCTGCTGAAGGGGGTGGGGGAGATTATCTAAAGGCTAATCACACTTTCTAAATATCAGAAATGTTTGGCTGGACTTAAAAAATAAAGGTTAAGGATAAAGGTACATTTCTCAGATTTAATCCCCTTGGCCTTTGTTCTTCCCTGTGCTGGACAGGGACATTTTTTAAAGCAAAGGTCAGCATCTGCCTTAGAACTGACCAGTCCACATATAAAACAATCTGGCTAGTTTTTGTTTGTTTGTTTGTTTGTTTAATGACATCACAGTGAATTGGTTCCAAACTGTTTCATTAGCAGCCCTGAGTCTGGGGTATCCTGAAAAAAAAAAAACCCAGTGCCGTTGAGTCGATTGCGACTATCTTGAGAGGGGAATTATTATTGACTTTGCCTAAGTTGTCCCAGCTGTTTTGAGATGCATCGTTGCTCATGACTAATTACGATGGGGATCCGTAGTGTCTTTTCTCATCCAGAGAGCAAATGAGGACTATGTATTAATACCAGAGTTTTATGGTTCCCATGTTCTACTGTCATTTGCTCTAGAATCTAAAGGGGATCCAGTACAGCTCTGTATTCTGAAATGATGTGTTTTGTATTAGCAGCAGAGAGTTTGATTATCCATACCCCATTCCCTCACCCTGTGCCTTTAACTCCAAGTTGTTTAATTCCCTTGAGTTGTTACCAGAAGGCCATGAGCTGTGGATGGGCTAAAGTCACTGTTGAGACACCTTGGGAGAGAACTCAAGTAGGGTCTTCCACCATGAGGTAGGCTGTCTACTGGAGAGGGTGCTGAGCCCAGGAGGGAAGAACAAGGGCAGCAGATTAGTGAGAGCTAGGTGTTTGATGGTCTGTAGACCCGGGATGAAGTTTAAAGCAGCCAATTCTCCCTGAATCCTAAAAGGTCAATGGAGGGATACAGAATGAGCGAGCAGAGTCTTTCCTCACCAAAGATGGGAGAATGCAGAGAAGACCAGGAAACCTCTACAGAGATTTTATCCAGGTGTTTCAAGAGAGCACTAACAGCCAGCATCCCAATTGAGAGTCCCTGTGCAGGAGTTCCTGGGTGGTGCAAACTGCTAAATACTCATTACTAACCGAAAGGTTGGAGGTTTGAGTCCTCCCAGAGGCACCTCAGAAGAAAGGCCTGGTGATCTACTTCTGAAATATCAGCCATTGAAAACCCTATGGAGCCCAGTTATACTCTGGCACACATGGGGCCATCATGAGTCAGAATCAACTTGATGGCAACTGGGTGTTTTGGTTGTATGTTCACTGCAGGCAGCGGGATTCCTCCATTACTGACATTTCAGCACCAAGACCGAAACCCAGCGAGCGAGCTCACAGCAAAAATGACTGCCCACCAGAGTGGCCCAGCAGCCAGTCAACCAGGCTGAACACATACCCAGGGAGAGAGAGCTGCAGTAGAACAATGAACACCTGAATAAAATGTCATGTTTCTGGATAATCTACTTCTTGGTAGTTACCCGTAGTCCACCCTTATCCACGGTTTCACTTTTCACAGTTTCAGTTACCTGAGGTCAACTGCGGTTTGAAAATATTAAGTGAGTATGTAGCATGGTGAAATCTCATGCCATCCCACTTCGTCATTCGCATAACTTTTGTTACAGTATATTGTTATAGTTGTTCTATTTTATTATTAGTTATTGTTGTTAATCTCTTACTGCGCCTAATCACAGGTAAGTATGTATAGGACAAAACATATATAAGGTTTTGGGCTATCCAAGGTTTCAGGCATCCATGAGAGAGGGAGGTCTTGGAACCTATCCCCATGGGTAAGAGGGGACTACTGTTCTTAAGAGGACCCTGGTGGCGCAGTGGTTAAGAGCTCACTGCTAACCAAAAGGTTGGTGGTTTGAATCTACCAGCGGCTCCTTGGAAACCCTATGGGGCAGCTCTATTCTGTCCTATAGGGTCACTATGAGTGGAATCGACTCATAGGCAATCAGTTTGGTAATTTGGTTTTGGTACTGTAGTTAAGAGGAGCCCCAAGCAGATGGACACCGGCCTGCTGAGCGTGAGAACACAAGCAGAAAATCTTAGCTTTACGGCTTAGCAAGTGGTCTCAGTCTTAAATAGCAGCAACCATGGTGTTTAACATCTTCCCCTCCTCCGTGACACCCCAATAGCAATTTCTTGTTAAAAAAAAAAGCACACAAGTCATGTCTGATTTTCTTTTGGCTTTTCCACTTGCTTAGGAGAATAACAAAATGTTCCTTATACCTTTTTAGGGACATATGGTTTGCTGTGATAACATTGCGCAATAAATTTTTTAAAGTTTTGTCCCGTGTTCAGTGTATACCTCCTACCCTGCCACCCAGACTTAGGGAGAACATTGCTGCACACATGTTTATGGCTGATTAAACCAAAAACCCAAGCCAGTTGCTGTCAGGTCATTTCTGACTCATGGTGACCTGTGTGTGTTAGGTAGAGCTGTGCTCCATAGGGTTTTCAATGTGTGTTTTCAGGAGACCACCAGGCCTTCCTTCCGAGACACCTCTGGATGGACTCAAACCACCCACTTTCTGGTTAGCAACTTAGTATGCTAACCGTTACCACCGCCCAGGGACTCCTACCAAAACCAAAAACCAAATCTGTTGCCGTCGAGTCAATTCCAACTCATAGTGACCCTATAGGACAGAGTAGAGCTGCCCCATGTGGTTTCCAGGAAGCACCTGGTGGATTCGAACTGCCTACCTTTTGGTTAGCAGCCGTAGCTCTTAACCACTATGCCACCAGGGTTTCCAGGGACTCCTAAGGATCTGAGAATTCAGGGATTGATCGACATTAGTGAAGGTTGTTGATATTTGCCTTATCACAGTTAATGGAACAGTATCCATTAGATCATAGAGTGAGATGCACTGACTTTATGTTACTTTTTTTTTTTTTGCTCTTCTTTTACAGGAATATTGTTCTGATGAATTTTTAAAGTACAGACACAAATAGGTTTTTTAAAATTACACATTAGATTTGTAAAAAATTAGAAAACATAACCAAGGGTACAAAAGAAAAATCCCCCCAATCCCCCCACTTAGAGATAATTGCTATTTTATATTTTAATGTGTGTGTGTGTGTGTGTGTATACATATAACCCAAAGCCAAGCCCACTGCCATTGAGTTGGTTCTCATTGTAGCCACCCCACAGGGTTTCGAAGGCTGTAAACCTCTGTGGAAGCAGACTGCCATATTTTTCTCCCGTGGAGCTGCTGGTGGTTGTGAACTGCTGACCTTTTGCTTAGCAGTCGACAGCTTTAACCACTACGCCAACAGGACTCCACGTATACATCCATTTTTTTCTTAACAAAAAAAGGTCCTAATGTCTATATACAGGTTTGCCACCATATTTCTCATCTAACAATGTATTGTGAAAATCTTTCTACATCATTAAATATACATTTATATTAACATTTTAATCACTGCCTAGTATTTTGTAGGAGTCCCTGGGTGGTACAACTGGTTAAGCGCTCAGCTACTAACTGAAAGGCTGGCAATTTGAATCCAACCAGACATACCTCACAAGAAAGGCCTGAGAACTTACTTCCTAAAGATCACAGTTATTGAAAACCCTATGGGGCACAATTCTACTCTGACACTTATGGGGTCACCATGAGTTAGAATCAACTGCAAGGCAACTGGTTGGTTGTTTTTGGTTAGTATTTTGTAATAAAAATATACAATAAGTTTTTTTCCAATTCTGTTATTAAGTACAATGCTGAGAAAAGGCACTGTTCATTTGGGGGCTGGTATAGGAGTTTATAGGAGTTTAGCCTGCAGAAGTCTGTGGATCTTCCTGAAGGCTGCCAGGAATGACAACTTGCTGTAATGTTTGATAGTCTAGTTGTTACATCCCCAAACACATCAATGATACACTTTAATCTTTGCTATCATCTGCCATTGGCTTCCCTTGCATTTCTCAAGTTTTCTCTGGTGTTCAGACCAACTTTCTCGATCATCTCTTTGCCATTAATTTTTTGGCTGAAAGGGGCAAGCATTGTTCTGAGGTCAGTATACAGTTGAGTCTGTCTGGATTACATTTTCAGGTGATGCATCACACACCATGTCTGCTCCCTGGCTCCAACCAACAAGACTTTAAAGAGATTATATATATAAAAAAGCTCAGGCTAGAAAGTTTCTTGGATATCAAACAGCTCTTATAAAAATAACATTTTTATGACTTAAAATGTATATGAATCAAAAACATGTGGATTAAATTTCCTTTGAAATGCCCCAGGGTTTAAAAACTGAAGAGAAGAGTGCTTGCAAAATGAGTTAAATTGAGTTTTGCCAAAAATAAAACATTTAAAAAATTGTTTGGGATATTTTTCTGATCCCTAGGTGCTCATGGGTTCTCCATTCTCTATTTCAAAAGTACTGAAAATTTAAAATTTAGGTCACACAATAAAACATACTTAAGACTAGTTCAACAGGCATTTGGTTCTCTAGTTAAAGACCTAATATAAAAAGTCAATTTTAGATCAAGAGTACCCAAAAAATGACTTACTTCTTCACTATCTGGCAATTTCGTCCTATAGCTGTGATCATAACGACCCTGTGTGAAGCGTGCTTCAGGAGAACTCAGAACTTTATGTTACTTTTTGAGCAACTTTATAATTGTGATCTCACTTGTTTTGTTTTGCTTTTCTGTGAGATTCGTGGGAGAAAGGTGATCTTATTCTACTTGGGAGAAAGGTGATCCTATTTAAGGGTCGCTGTGAGTTGGTTTTTTTTTTTTTTAGTGAGTTGGAGCCAACTTGGCCGTGGGTTTCTTTTTTTAAGTCATTGGCACTGAATCTGGCTCCTGCTTTTCTATCCACACCCTTCAACCTTATAATGATGACAACCAGTGAATCCTCTTCCTGCCTGGGGATACTCCTGCTTCACGCCCCCATCACTGACCAGGGGGTGGTCATTTGGGAGATTTGGCTGGAGACTCTCTTCAGTACCTTCATTTCTTTTGCTTTCCTTCCTGTCATCCTCCTCCCTTCACCAGGAGCTCCTAGGATGGTCTGTAGGGATTCTGGTCTCAATTGCTTGGAGCAGTCCTCCTGGCTAAGCAGGCTGTCATTGGTTCCAGCCTGCCCACAATGTTCGGGCGCAGAGTTTTACTGATTGGTTTATGTATTTGTTTCCTAGGGCTTTCATAACAAATCACTACAGACTGGGTGACTTAAAACAATGGAAATTTATTCTGTCAAAATCCAGGAGACCAGAAATTCCAAATCAAGGTATCCGCAGTGTTGGTTTATTCTGGAAACTTCCAGGGAGAAACCGACCCTTGCCTCACTCTCAGCCTCTGGTTGCTCCCCCAGTCCTTGGTATTCCCTGACTGCAATCACTGCCTTCATCTTCACGTGCCTTCTTCTTTGTGTCTTTCTGTGCCTTTTCTGTCTCTTCTAGGGACAGTCTCAATGGATTTTAAGGACACTCTTATCCAACCCTAATCCAGTATGATCTGATCTCAGTCCTTACCTTAATTACATCTGCAAAGGCCCTAGTTCCAAATAAGGTCACATCCTGAGGTTCCAGGTGGATGTGAATATTTGGGAGGATGCTAATTCAACCCACTAATGTGGAAAGAGCTTTTTGAAAAAAGGTGTATAGTGTAGGGGATCCATAACAGGGAAACCAAAGCAGAGAAGGAAGTCAACTTGTTCAGGAGGGGTGGAGATGCAGTACCACAGGGGTTCCCCACTCTCTGGTGGCCTTACCAGGACCTCAGACAGGCTCAGTGGGCAGGTCCCTCAGCCTGGGCCTCTGAGGTGGGGGATGGGGCAGGGCATGGAAATACCCGACCAGCGGGACCTGCAAGATGACAGGAGCCTAAAAAGGCACTTTGTCAGCCCCATGGATTGTTGGATTGTGAGAAAGCCTTGTACCTGTAAGTGGGGGGAGCATGGGGTTGAATGAGGACACATTGTTATGCTTGGCTACAAAGAAGCTGATTTGACATTTGGAAAAAATACATGAAATTGTTGAGGGATCAGGCATTGTTAGTATTTCATAAATAGCAGGAGATATCATGGGCACAGTTCCCCGGAGGTCAGAGTGACAGGGAGAGAGATCAGGAAAGGGTTAGCGGTGGGTGCTTGGGTGGGTGGCTGAGAGTGGTGAGGTTTTCTGAGGCAAGAGATGGGGAGTGGGGACATCCGAGAGGGTAGGGGTGGGGAACATGAAGACACATCATGGAAGCAGGATAGGCCAGGGCTTAGCAAACAGCTGAGGAAATGAGCACATGGAGGCAAACAGTAGGAGGTGAGGCCAGATGCCATTTTGACTGAATTCTGCAGGTAGGAGGGGGCCTGGAGGAGATTTTGAAACAAGAGCTGAGCTGTAGGCAGTCTGGCCCTAGATGAGCCCCCTGTTCTGTACTTGATCACTTGTAAGAGTGGTGGGTGATGATGACTGTTAATACCTGTTGTTGGTGACTGAAAGAGTACCCTACGGAGATGCCTGGAATCTTGGGTGAAAGGAAGGAAGAGTGGATACCCCAGCTTGTGATAAAAAGAGTTTAGGTTCTACAGAGAAGTGGACTTTCTGGGACTCTGGAAAGCAGAGCAGAATATCGTTTAGAGACGAAAGGGCACTGGTTTCTGCTTTCTTCCTTCAAGGATGTAGTCTTAAAGCAAAACAAAACCAAACCCTTTGCCGTCGAGTGGATTCTGACTCATAACAACCCTATAGGACAGAGTAGAATTGCCCTATAGGGTTTTCAAGGAACGCCTGGTGGATGTAAACTGCCAACCTTTTGGTTAGCAGCCCAAGCTCTTAACCACTGTGCCACCAGAGCTCCAGTGTAGCCTTACTAAAACAAAAACCAAACCCAGTGCCGTCGAGTCAATTCCGACTCATAGTGACCCTATGGGACAGAGTAGAACTGCCCCATAGAGTTTCCAAGGAGCGCCTGGCGGATTCGAACCCAAAGTGTTTTCCCAGCTTTCTAGGCAAATTTACCAGCAGTGTAGTCTTACTAATGCTAAATTTGCCGAGAAAGCTGGGGAAAAGCACTCACTTTTAGTGAACAGTCCCTGATACAGAAGCACTCAGGTTCTTTGGTATCTTCACCACGTAAAATACTACAACAAATCAAAAAGATACCTTAGCATAAGTTCTTTTCAAATGTATGGCACATACTCACACTAAAAGATTATTTGTTGTTTATCTGAAATTCAGATTTAACTGTACTTTTATGAGGTAGGGGATGGGTGGATGAGACCACCAGCTGCCTGTCAGTTCATCGTACTGCGGTGGTGATTGGCATGTTGCTGCGATGCTGGAAGCTATGCCACTGGGATTTCAAATCCCAGCAGGATTACCTGTGGTGGACAGGCTTCAGCAGAGCTTTCAGACCAAGACAGACCAGGAAGAAAGACCTCGTGACCTACTTTCAATAACTGGCCAATAAAAATCGTATGAATCACAACAGAACACTGTCTGACTCACTGGAGGAAGACATCATGTTTGGGGAAGCAGAGGGCCAGTGAGGCTGTGGGAGGCCCTTGGTGACATGGATTGGCACAAGAGCTACCAGGATGGATTCGAATATGCTGGCAATTGTGAGGATGACATAGGACTAAGCATCGTTCTGTTCTGTTTGTTGTACACGAGGTTGTCATGAGTTGGAGTCGACTTGACAGCAGCTAACAGCAACAGTGTTCTGAAGAGACTTGGAATCCTGGTTAATGAGATCCAGACCTTAGCAAACCTTACCTGGATGTGGGGGGGGGGGTGTCTCTTTCCATCAGTCAATAGCCCATCAGAAACACCGCAGGCTCGTGTGCACGTGACCAGCTCAAACCTTGTCTCCCACTCTGCTCTGCCATATCTGCTCCCAAAGGAAAACACCCACTATCCTTAAACAGGAAACCCTGATGGCATAGTGGGTGAGTTCGGCTGCTCAACATCACCCTAAATGGAGAGAGCCTGAAAACATTCCCATTGAGATTGGGAACAGACAAAGATGCCCTTTATCACCACTCCTATTCAACATTGTGCAGGAAGTTCTAGCCAGAGAAATTAGGCTAGGTAAAGAAATAAAGGGCATCCAGATTGGCAAGGAAGAAGTGAAAGTATCTCTATTTGCAGATGACATGATTTTATACACAGAAAACCCTAAGGAATCCTCCAGAAAACTACTGCAACTAATAAAGAGTTCAGCAGAGTATCAGGATACAAGATAAACATACAAAAATCAGTTGGATTTCTCTACACCAACAAAAAGAACATCAAAGAGGAAATCACCAAATCAATGCCATTTACAGTAGCCCCCAAGAAGATAAAATACTTAGGAATAAATCTTACCAGAGATGTAAAAGACTTATACAAAGAAAACTACACTACACTCCTGCAAGAAACCAAAAAAGACTTACATAAGTGGAAGAACATACCTTGCTCATGGATAGGAAGACTTACCATTATAAAAATGTCTATTTTACCAAAAGCGATCTATACATTTAATGCAATTCTGATCCAAATCCCAAGGACATTCTTTAATGAGATGGAGAAAAAAATCACCAATTTCATATGGAAGGGAAAGAAGCCCCGGATAAATAAGGCATTACTGAAGAAGAAGAACAAAGTGGGAAGCCTTACTTTATGTGATTTTAGAACCTATTATACCGCCACAGTAGTCAAAACAGCTTGGTGCTGGTACAACAACAGATACATGGACCAATGGAACAGAATTGAGAATCCAGACATAAATCCATCCATATATGAGCAGTTGATATTTGACGAAGGCCCCAAAACAGTTAAATGGGGAAAAGACAGTCTTTTTAACAAATGGTGCTGGCATAACTGGATATCCATCTGCAAAAAAATGAAACAAGACCCATACCTCACTCCATGCACAAAAACCAACTCAAAATGGATCAAAGACCTAAATATAAAATCTAAAACGATAAAGATCATGGAAGAAAAAATAGGGACAATGTTAGGAGCGCTAATACATGGCATAAACAGTATAGAAAACATCACAAAGAACATAGAAGAAAAACTAGATAACTGGGAGCTCCTAAAAATCAAACACCTATGCTCATCCAAAGACTTCACCAAAAGAGTAAAAAGACTACCTACAGACTGGGAAAAAGTTTTTAGCTATGACATCAGATCAGCGCCTGATCTCTAAAATCTTCATGATACTGCAAAAACTCAACTGCAAAAAGACAAATAACCCAATTAAAAAATGGGCAAAAGATATGAATAGACACTTCACTGAAGAAGACATTCAGGTAGCTAACAGATACATGAGGAAATGTTCACGATCATTAGCCATTAGAGAAATGCAGATCAAAACTACAATGAGATTTCATCTCACTCCAACAAGGCTGGCATTAATCCAAAAAACACAAAATAATAAATGCTGGAGAGGCTGTGGAGAGATTGGAACTCTTTTACACTGCTGGTGGGAATGTCAAATGGTACAACCACTTTGGAAATCGATTTGGTGCTTTCTTAAAAAGCTAGAAATAGAACTACCATATGATCCAGCAATCCCACTCCTTGGAATATATCCTAGAGAAATAAGAGCCTTTACACGAACAGATAAATGCACACTCATGTTTATTGCAGCACTGTTTACAATAGCAAAAACATGGAAGCAACCAAGGTACCCATCAATGAATGAATGGATAAATTATGATATATTCACACCATGGAATACTACCCATCGATAAAGAACAGTGAGGAATCTGTGAAACATTTCATAACATGGAGGAACCTGGAAGGCATTATGCTGAGTGAAATTAGTCAGATGCAAAAGGACAAATATTGTATAAGACCACTATTATAAGATCTGGAGAAATAGTTTAAACTGAGAAGAAAACATTCTTTTGTGGTTATGAGAGGGGGGAGGGAGGGAGGGTGGCAGAGGGGTATTCACTAATTAGTAGATACGAACTACTTTAGGTGAAGGGAAAGACGGCACACAATACAGGGGAGGTCAGCACAATTGGACTAATCCAAAAGCAAAGAAGTTTCCTGAATAAACTGAATGCTTCCGTTTTTTTCAAAGGCCAGTGTAGCACGGGCAGGGGTCTGGAGACCATGGTTTCTGGGACATCTAAGCCAATTGGCATAATAAAATCTATTAAGAAAACATTCTACATCCCACTTTGAAGAATGGTGTCTGGGGTCTTAAACGCTAGCAAGCAGCCATCTAAGATGCATGAATTGGTCTCAAGCCACCTGGATCAAAGGAGAATGAAGAACACCAAGGACTCAAGGTGATTACGAGCCCAGGAGACAGAAAGAGCCACATGAACCAGAGACTACATCATCCTGAGACCAGAAGAACTAGATGGTACCCGGCTACAACTGATGACTGTCCTGACAGGCAACACAACAGAGAACCCCTGAGAGAGCAGTGGGATGCAGACCCCAAATTCTCATAAGACCAGACATAATGGTCTGACTGAGACTGGAAGGACCCCGGTGGTCATGTCCCCCAGACCTTCTGTTGCCCCAGGACAGGAACGATCCCGAAGCCAACTCTTCAGACATGGATTGGACTGGACAATGGGTTGGAGAGGGATGCTGGTGAGGAGTGAGCTTCTTGGATTGGGTGGACACTTGAGACTATGTTGGCACCTCCTGCCTGGAGGGGAGATGAGAGAGTGGAGGGGGTTAGAAGATGGCGAAAAGGACACGAAAAGAGAGAGTGGAGGGAGAGAGCAGACTGTCTCATTAGGGGGAGAGTAACTGGGAGTGTGTAGCAAGGTGTATATGGGTTTTTGTGTGAGAGACTGACTTGATTTGTAAACTTTCACTTAAAGCACAATAAAAATTATTAAAAAAAAAAAAGAGTCTGACTGCTAACCAAAAGGTCGGCAGTTCAAATCCATGAGGCGCTCCTTGGAATCCCTATGGGGCAGTTCTGTTCTGTCCTGTAGGGTGACTATGAGTCGGAATTGACTCAACGGAAATGGATCCTTACACATTCCTCAGTCTGCGTGGGGTTCAAGGGTGGTTACTTTTCACCCTTCAAATCTGTCCACTTGGACCTGGCTGAGAGGATGATATGGGTGATCCCCTAAAGACAGTCCCTTCTCTTCCTAGACCCATTTAGAGAGAGGCTAGGACATACACCCTGAAGATTGCAGGGTTGCAGTGCTAGAATGGCCTCCCTCAGGGGTGAGGAAACTAGGAGGACCTGTGTGAAATCTGGGGAACCCCCGTCTCCTAGGAGGCGCTGGGTGGTGGAAATGGTTAATATGCTTGGCTACTAACCAAAAGGTTGGAGGTTGGAGGCGCCTCAGAAGAAAGACTTAGAGATCTACTTCCAAAAAATCAGCCACTGAAAATCCTTCAGAGCACAATTCTACTCTGACACACAGGGGGTCGTCATGAGTTGGTGTCGCCTTCAGTCGGAGTTGACTAGGTGGCAACAGATTTTTCTGCTCTCCGAATGCCTGCCGCTCCCAGGCAGAGATGCCTGTGGGTTCTCACTCCCAAAGGAAAACAACAACCAAAAATGTATCCAGAATTAAAACCACCATTTCAAAAGCACATTATTAAAGCAAGCTGTGACCCAAATATTTGTTATGGTGTGCTTAAGAGTTTTTCAGGCTATTGACAAGAACGGAAAAAGTGAAACACCAATTAAAAAACAAAAAGCAGAGCAAGGAATGTTGTTGGATGATTCTTTGGGAATTGCTGTGTGGCCATTTTTTGTTTTCAGAAATGTAAGCTTTGGTGTAGAGGTAGAACTACTGAGGTACTGGACTCAGAGCATCATTGGAGCATGTTTTTGAGAGCTTCAAGGAGGGGGAGCTATAGCCCAGACGAACGTGCTTTTGAAACAGAAGGCAAGACTGTGAGAAACATGGGTGCAAGAAACAGGATGTCAAAATCCAGTGCAAACAGCAGGAAAACCTGGTGGGGTTCCTTGTATGCAAGGGAATCCGGCTGCCCTGAGAGCATTGGTGAAGCACTATGGATAGCTCAGGTTCAGTCCCTTTACCACTCATTTGCTTTATGACTAGTGGAAGCTACTTAGCCACTCTTGTCAATTTTTATCCATCTCAAAGGGCATACCAGTAAAATTTAAATGTATAGAACACTGTCCTCCAAGGGACTCTTTGTGCTGATGGTTAATATTCTACCAGCCTTGAAAGGAGCAGCAAAGATAAGCCTTCCACTAAACTCTAACTCTCAATCTCTCTCTCACTTTCACTCTCAGAGACTGAGAATGTTTGGGTCTTTACCTTACATATTAACTCGGACATAGACTTCAAGACAAAATCCAGACCACGCCATTCTGGCTGGAACTTAATAGGTGTGGGGTATAAAGGTGAGTGCCATGAAAGCTCTAGTTTCTCAGTCAGTACACTTGGAATTAGGGAAGCTGCCACTAGGGTGGTGCCCTGTGTTATAGCGGCGTGAACCCGGCACGCTCTCCCCACACTTTATGGACCCAGCTAAGTATGTGTAAACTAATCTGTTATGCCTCTTTTTCTGTAAATATTACATTGATATTGACATTTATATAAACCACTAACAACAATTATTAACTGATTTTAAGAATTATTTGTTGTATGAGTGATATCCTTTAGAGTAAGGGTATAGGTGGACTGGGCATCAGTGGTGTGCCTTCAGAACTTGTTTTACTAATGCTGGTTTTTCATGTTTTGTTTTAAGAAGAACAGTGTTTACTCCTCAGTAGCATGGTGAATATTAGAAAATCATATATATAGGAACAATCATGGTGTGTTTGGGGCTTGGTACTCTTGGTGGTCTTACGCCTGTTTGCAACTCACCATGGAAATGCTTACTAATTTCCATGCCCTTCTTACCCTGGTGGTACAGTGGTTAAGCACTCAGCTGCTAACCAGAAGATTGGCTGTTCAAACCCACCAGGTGCCCCACAGAAGAAAGATGTGGCAGTCTGCTTCCATAAAGATATACAACTTGGAAACCCTATGGGGCAGTTCTACTCTGTCCTATAGGGTGGCTATGAATGAGAGTCAACTCAGTGGCAAAGAGTTCTTTTACCTCGTAAGGCTCCTCTCCCACTTTCTTTTGAGAAAGTACCTGGCTATTGAATTTTGTATTCCAAAGAACTTTGTTTTAGGTTGTGGAAGAGCAATTGACAGGCAAGGTGTGTAGAAAACAGTCCATCTGGTCCTCACAATATGTATGATGACCTATTTCTAGTCCAGAGAGTGTCACAGGCAATCTCTATCACTACTCCTTCCTCCCTTAAAAACATTGTCGTTGTTGTTAGGTGCTGTCGAGTAGGTTCCAACTCATAGTGACCCTATGCACAACAAAATGAAACACTACCCAGTCCTGTGCCATACTCACAGTTGTTGTTATGCTTGAGCCCATTGTTACGGCCACCGTGTCAGTCCATCTCTTTGAGGGTCTTCCTCTTTTTCACTGACCTCTACCAAGCATGATGTCCTTCTCTAGGGAGTGGTCCCTCCTGATAACATGTCAAAAGTACATGAGACAAAGTCTCACCATCCTCGCCTCTAAGGAGCATTCTGGCTGTACTTGTTCCAAGACAGATTTGTTCTTTCCTTTGGTGATCCATGGTATATTTGGTATTCTTGCCAACGCCATAATTCAAAGACGTTAATTCTTTTTTGGTCTTCTTTACTCCTTATCTAGTTTTCACAAAACATATGAGGCAAGTGAAAATACCATGGCTTGGGTCAGGTGCATCTTAGCCCTCAAGGTGACATCTTTGCTTTTAACACTTTAAAGAGGTCTTTTTCAGCAGATTTCCCCAATGCAGCATGTTGTCTGATTTCTTGACTGCTGCTTCCATGAGCGTTGACTGTAGATCCAAGTAAAAGGATATCCTTGACAATTTCAATCTTTTCTCCATTTATCATGATGTTGCTTATTGGTCCAGTTAAGGGGATTTAAGTTTTCTTTATGTTGAAGAACATTGCAAGGTCTATCCAGAAATACAACGCTGTCAGTGACAGAATAATATTCATACACCTACAAGGAAGACCAGTTAATATGACTATTATTTAAATTTACTCACCAGTCACTAATACCAAAAAAAAAAAAAAATACCAAAGATGAAGAAATTGAAGTATTGTAATGAAATGTGCAAAGACCTAGAGTTAGAAAACCAAAAGGGAAGAACATGCTTGGCATTTCTCAAGCTGAAAGAACTGAAGGAAAAATTCAAGCCTCAAAGTTGCTATATTGAAGGATCCTATAGGCAAAATATTGAATGACACAGGAAGCATCAAAAGAAGATGGAAGGAATACACAGAGTCACTGTATCAAAAAGAATTGGTCATCTTTCAACCATTTCCAGAGGTAGCATATGATCAAGAACTGATGGTACCAAAGGAAGAAGTCCAAGTTGCACTGAAGGCATCGGCAAAAAACAAGGCTCTGGGAATTGACAGAATACCAACTGAAATGATTCAACAAACGGATACAGCACTAGAGGTGCTCACTCATCTGTGCCTAGAAATTTGGAAGACAGCTACTTGGCCAACAAACTGGAAGAGATCCATATTTGTACCCATTCCAAAGAAGGGTGATCCAATATAATGCAGAAATTATTGAACAATATCAATATCACACACAAGTAAAATCTTCCTGAAGATCATTCAAAAGTGGTTGCAGCAGTACACTGACATGTAACTGTCAGAGATTCAAGCCAGATTCAGAAGAGGATGTGGAATGAGGGATATCATTGCTAATGTCAGCTGAATCTTGGCTGAAAGCAGAGAATACCAGAAAGATGTTTATCTGTGTTTTATTGACTATGTGAAGGCATTCAACTGTGTGGATCATAACAAATTATGGATAACATTGCAAAGAATGTGAATTCCAGAACACTTAATTGTGCTCATAAGGAACCTGTACATAGACCAAGACGCAGGCTTTCAAACAAAACAAGGGGATACTGTGTGTTTGAAAATCAGGAGAAGTGTGCATCATGGTTGTATCCTTTCACCATACTTTTCCAATCTGTATGCTGAGCAAATAATTCTAAAGCTGGACTATATGAAGAAGAACGGGGCATCAGGATTGGAGGAAGACTCATTAACAACCTACAATAGGCAAAAGACACAACCTTGCTTGCTGAAAGTGAAGAGGACTTGAAGATCAAAGACCACAGCCTTCAGTATGGATTATACCTGAGCATAAAGAAAACAAAAATCCTCACAACTGGACCAATAAGCAACCACATGGAATAAAAGCACCTAATCTGTTGACTTTAAGTTAATTAAAAGAGAGGTTATCCTGGGTGGCCTCACCTAATCAACCCTTTAAAAGAGGATCTAGAAGTCAGGAAGAGTCTCCTGCTGGCTTAGAAGCAAGCTACCTTGTTGTAAGGGGACCACATGGCTAGGACATAGGGGAGTCTTCTAGGAGTTGAAAGTAACCTTTGGATGACAGCCAACAAGAAAATAGGAGCTCCAGTGCTACAACTGTGAGGAACTGAAATCTGCCAACAACCTAAAGATGAGAACACAGCCTGGCAAACGCCTTGAGTTCAGCCTTGTGAGACCCTGAGCAGAGAATCTGGTTACACGGCATCTGGACTTCTGACTTACAGAAACCGTAACATAATAAATGGTGTCGTTTTGAGCTGCAAAGTTTATAGAAAATTGTTATGCAGCAACAGAAAACTAATAAAGACTACATGACTGAAGTCCACAGCCTTGGGATAGATACAAAAATAAAACCTAGAATATCTAGGGCATTTCCCGAATTAAATTTAACATTAACGGAGATGTTGATAGATGTGCCATGAAGAAAGGAAAGATTTTATTGTAGACTTGACTGTTCATTTTATGGAGAAAGGCCTTTGTTCTACTGAGTCTCTGGATGGGGCAAATGGTTAAGTGTTGGGCTACTAACTGAAAGGTTGGCAGTTCAAACCCATCCAGAGGCGCCTGAGAAGAAGAAAGACCCGGAGATCTGCTTCCAAAAGGCCACGGCCATGAAAACCATATGGAGCACAGTTCTACTCTGAAACACATGGGGCCGCCCTGAGTCAGAGCCAACTCCAAGGCAGCTCATTTGGTTTTGGTTTGAGCTAATTATGCCTTAAGGTAAAATGGGGTCCCAGCTGCCAGTTAAGCTCCATAAATTTGACAAATAAACCAAAACCAAACCCGTTGCCATCGAGTCGATTCCAACTCACCCCCTTTTGGGGAACTCAATAAAATCAGCGTGTTAAAGGTTTTGATATGTACCCTGTTTGGGATCCCTACTCGGTGTTGTATTTATCATGGGATCTACAGGCTTATGACTGCTTATGTTCATTTCATTCAGGAAGTAATCACTAAATGTTGCACTCAACAGTTGTAGTTACAGTCTTTTTCCTATCATACATGGGTGCAGTCATACCAAAATCATCTATCTAGGTGCCTGAATGCTTAGGAATTTAGCGTGCATCGTTTCACACCCTCATGGATTGTTGCAACCTGTTAATGCCTGTTGTTCCTTGATTTTGATTTATTTCATCTAGAGAAACGAAATGTGAAGACTTTAATACAATTTTCAATTAATTCAAATGATATTCATGTGCCAGCTAAGATCCTTGCCCCCAAAGTGTGTATGCAGCGCACACACACACGCACACACTCACTCATACACACAGACACACCTACTCTTACACACACTAACGCACACAAACATACATACTCACATTTGCATACTCTCAGTTACTCACACACATTTTTATATACACTGTCATTCATGCACACACGCCTGCACACACTCTCACACATGCACACACACACATTCTCAGACCTCACACACACATTCTCAGACCTCACACACAAGTTCTAAGAAGTCCTGCAATCTAATTTTTTTCTTTTTTTTTTTAATTGTGCTTTAGATGAAGGTTTATAGAGCAAATTAGTTTCTCATCAAAGAGTCAATGCCCATATTGTTTTGTGCCATTGGTTGCCAACCGCATGAAGTGTCCACACTCTCTCCTTCTTGACCTTGGCTCACCATTACCAGCTTTCTTGTCCCCTCCTGCCTTGTCATCCTTGCCGCTGGGCTGGTGTGCCCACTTAGTCTCTTTTTGTTTTATGGCCCTGTCTAATCTTTGGCTGAAGGGTGAACTTCAGTACTGAGTTAAAAGGGTGTCTGGGGGCCATACTAATGGGGTTTCTCTGGTCTCAGTCAGACCAGTAAGTCTGGTCTTTTTCTGTGAATTAGAATTTTGTTCTACATTTTTCTCTAGCTCTCTCTGAGCGCCTCCATTGTGACCCCTGTCAGAGCAGTCAGTGGTGGTAGCCAGGCACCATTTAGTTGTACTGGACGCAGTCTGGTGGAGGCTGTGGTGGTTGTGGTCCATTAGTCCTTTGGACTAATCTTTCCCTTGTGTCTTCGCTTTTGTTCACTGAGACCATGGTCCACAAAGCCCTCAGCCCAGTAATTCGGCCCCTCAGGGAGTCTGGATTTGTGTATGAAGCTTCCATTACTCAGCCTTGGTCAAGTTGTGCTGAAGAAGTCCTGAAACTTTAAAAAAAAAACCTAGGTGGCTTTGTTTCAGACCTTGTCTTAAGTGTATTTCACAAGGACACCCCACACCCCACACCTTCAGTATACTTACCAAGATTTCAAAGGGCAGCTCAAGAATACAGCGCAAAGTATTATAATGAAATGTGCAAAGACCTGGAGTTAGAAAACCAAAACGGAAGAACACGCTTGGCATTTCTGAAGCTGAAAAAACTGAAGGAAAAGTTTAAGCTTTGAGTTGCAATACTGAAGAAGTATGAACAAAATATTGAACAGCACAAGAAGCATCAAAAGAAGGAGAAGGAATACAGGGTCACTGTACCAAGAAGAGTTGGTCGACATTCAGCCATTTCAGGAGGTAGCATATGATCAAGAACCAATGGTACTGAGGGAAAAAGTCCAAGCTGTACTGAAGGCATTGGTGAAAAACAAGCCTTCAGGAACTGACGGAATACCAATTGAGATGTTTCAACAAATGAAAGTAATGTAACACATGGGTCGCCTAAATCGGAATCAACTTGAGGGTAACTACCAACAACAGAACCCCGTCATCTTGCCTTGGTGTATCCATTTTGTAAATCAAGACACAAGACCAGAGAGCATGAAGACTCCAGGGTGGAGACAGAGAAGGGCAATTAATTTAGTCTGACTGGCTGGGGAACAGAATTTCAAAATCCCGGAATTCTGCTGTCTCTGGGTCCAATGCCCTGAGAATGCAAAGGGCCACAACATACCAAATGTCCTGCTCCAGCCCCAGTTTCCGGTCTGTCTGGGACCACTTAATCCTACTGACTTTCCATGCTCTCTGCTGTTTGTAATGTTCATGTCTGGGCGGGGAGGAGGGAGAGTGTCTGAATCATCATGAGGCACAAACAGAATTTCTAGAATTATGCCTGAACCTAAGATGGTCTTTAAAGAGAGCTGTCCAGATAAGGCTCTGGCTCAGTGCCATCCCAACAACTTTCTTTCTTAATGTTTGTTCTTCAGCTCAGCTTTGTATGTACCTGCCAAGCTAGTGTTACTGAACTAGCTCTTTTTTCTTTAAATAATATTTTATTGTGTTTTGGGTGAAAGCTTACACAACAAGTTAGGCTCCCCTTTATCAATTTTTATACAAATTGTTCCATACCATTGATTACAATTTTCACAAAGTGTCAGCATTCTCATTATTTCCCCTCTGTTTGTTCTGTTTCCATTCATCTAACTCTCCTTCCCCTCCTTGTCTTCTCACCTTTGCTTTTGGGTAAATGTTAACTGTTTGGTCTCTTGTACTTCATTTTTTTAAGGGTGCACTTTACTTATGGGTGATATTGGTTATTTTATAATCCAGTTTATCATTTGTCTGAAAAGTGACCTGCAGAAATAGCTTCAATTCTATGTTCGAAGGTTATCTTACGGTGATAGTCTTGGAGGTTCCTCTAGTCTCTATTGGTCCAGTAGGCCTGGCCTTTTTTAGGAATATGAGTTTTGTTCTACATTTTTCTCCCATTCTATCCGGGACCTTCTGTTCTGTTCCTGGTCAGAACATTTGATAGTGGTAGCTGGGCACTATCTAGCTCTTCTGGTGTCAGGTTAGAAGAGGCTGTTTTTCATATGGGCTTTTAGTCCTGTGGGTTCGTTTCTTTTTTGAGTCTTTGATTTCATTTGTTCTCTTTTGCTCTAGACAAGTAGAGACCAATAGTTCTATCTCAGGTGGCTGCTCACCAGCTTTTAAGACCTCAGATGCTGTTCACCAAATTAGGGTGTGGAACATTATCTTTGTGAACTGTGTTATACCCATTGACTAAGTTGTCCCCCGAGACTATGACTGAACTAGCTCTTGAATCCGGCATTTCCTTCCAATTACATTTTTTGAATATGAAACCTGATTTTTTTTCTTTTGGAGTTGTTTTAAAGAGGCTTGATGTTGTTGGATGCCACTGAATTGATTCTGACTCATAATGACCCCCATGTGACATAGTAGAATTGCTCCATAGAGTTTCCTAGGCTATAATCTTAATAGAAGCAGATCACCAGCGCTTTGTCCCACAGAGCTGCTGGGTGGGTTCAAACCACCAACCTTTCGGCTACCACCCGAGTGCTTAACCATTGTACCACCATGGCTTCTTTGAAGAGGCTACCCAGACCCAGTGCGGCTACATGTATATAATTGATCTAACTGGCTGGGGAACAAAATTCCGAAGTCCTAGAATTCTGCTACCCCCAGGATGATATAAATATACACCACTGGCTTCCCTTGTAAGTCAGCGGCAACCCAGGAAGAATATGGGGACTGCCACCTATTCTAGGAGCAGCTGGCTTGTCTTGGATCTCAGATTTTTCAGGAAAGCTGTGGTTGTTTGGCCCCACGTTGGTGGACACAGCATAGACTTTATACAAATGACATAATATTAAATATCAGGGAAACTAGCACATAATAAAATGACCTGCTAAGGAAGTAATTCAGAAAAAAAAGAAGTTAGAAAGACAAAAAAAATTGTGCAAATGTTGTGAAAAGGAAATCTAAATCAGAACAATTCCATCTTCTCCCACTAGGTGGTGTTTATTTTATTTTTATTTTTTTCAGTATTTAAGGTACACTTCTTTTTTTTTTTTCTTTTTCCAGTCTCAGGGAATTCCACAACCTCAACTCAACGGCAATGTTTTTTTTTTTTAATTAGTTCTTGGCATTGCCCTTTGAAAATGCTAAAGAGTTGGGGAAATTTACTTAAGTGGAATTTTCCTGCTTTTTACACCAATCTAATGTTTTGTTTTTTGAAGAGGGTTCTTTCTCTATACTGTGTACATTTGTTACAGTCATGCTTATAAAGACTAGAAGCTTGAGGGTTAAGAGGATATTTTTTCATGGTTGTATTCTTTGTGCCTAGTGTTGTCCCTGGCAAGGTGTGAGCGCTTAATGAATCCACGCCCATTGGATCAGTGAATGAGGGAGTTAAGGTTATAGCTGTGTTCTACTTCTTGTTGTTAGCTGCCATGGAGTCGGTCCCTGACTCATGGTGACCCCATGCACAATGGGATGCAACGTTGCCCAGTCCTGCACCATCTCCACGATAGGTTGCGAGTCGGACCATTGTGATCCACAGAGTTTTCACTGACTGATTTTCTAAAGTGCGTGGCCAGGCATTTTTTTCCTAGTCTGTCTTAGTCTGGAAGCTCCCTGAAATCTGTTCAAAAGCATAGCAACATGCAGGCCTCCACTGACAGATGAGTGGTGGCTGTGTGTGAGGACCATTGGCCAGGAATCAAACCTGGGTTTCCTGCATGGGAGGCGAGAATTCTACTACTGAACCACCACTACCCCCATGTTCTACCCAAACACTTTTAATTAGAAATTTTCCATCTATACCAGGGATGAGCAAACTTCTTCTGTAAAGGACCAGATAGCAAGTATTTTAGGTGTTGTGGGCTATCTGGTCTCCGTTGGAACCTGTCAGCACTGCCCTTGTACTGTGAAAGCAGCCAAACACTATGATAGGATGTGGCTGTGTTCCAATAAAACTTTACAGAAACAGGCTGTGAGCTGGATTTTACTCATAGGCCATAGTTTGCTGACTCCTAATCTGTACGAAAGCACATAGGCACTGTACAAACCTTAGAAATCATTGTGGTAAAAAAAAAAAAAATGAAGAGGCCTTAAGAATCTGTGAGCAGCAGAGACAATGCTATGGTTCGCCATCTCCCATTTCACTTTCCTCCTGAGCACACAAGACCACATTTCCCAGTCTCCTTTGCAGTCAGGTGAGCCTTGTGACCAAGGAGCTGGGTCTAGAAGTAAAGTCCACCCCAACCAGGACTGACGTATAGACCTTCCAGAATTCCTCCATGCTTTCCCCTCACCTGCCAACTGGGGACAGATAATCTAGGGGAGGACTCCAGGTCCTTGGGAGTTGGTGGAGCCACTTAATGGAGGGAGCCTGAGTCCCTGGATAACTGTGTGGGGCAGAGTTCTCCCCACCCCACCTCTCAACACATATTGGACTGTGACCAAAACCAAAAAACAAACCAGTTGCCATCTAGTCTATTCCAACTCATGGCAACCCCATGTACTTCAAAGTATTCAGTGCTTCATAGGGTTTTCATGGCTCCAGGCCTTTCTCCTGAGACATCTCTGAATTGATCAAACTGCCAACCTTTAGGTTAGTAGCTGAGTGCCTAGCCACCTGGTAGCAGTGGTTAAGAGCTTAGCTGCTGACCAAAAGATTGACAGTTCAAAGCTACCAGCTGCTCCTTGGAAACCCTATGGTGCAGTTCTACTCTGTCTTACAGGGTTGTTATGAGTCAGAATCAACTTGACAGCAATGGGTTTGGTTTGAGAGACCACTGTGGGACTGCAAAGGGAGTAGAAAATAAACCTGCACTATGAAGCCACTGAAATGTTGGGCTCAGAAATGGATGAAGGAAAGAAAGTAAAAAACAAGAAAAGCTCAGTGCAGTTCTCTCCAGGGCTGACAAGCTGCTGTATGGCCAGTGTGGTTTTGACTGGGAAGATGGGGAATGAGGAGACTGTGTCACTTAAAGTCTTTTAGAAAATGTGTATATGGGAAGTGGTACCAGAGCTTGGATCCGAGAACCTAGAAGCGTTGAGGAGAGAGCCATTGTGAGGTGGGGGCAGGAAGGGAACAGCAGAAACAAAGAGACCAGAGATAAGGGGCTTTTTTCAAACATGTACATGAACCACACTGACCCTTGACCCCAGGACTTGGCCTGGTGCCTTCAATACCATGGTTTATCTCTGTGCTGGTTAACACGGGTTCTTTGCGTCAGCCTGAGAACCTCACAGTCGTAACATTGTTCCCCTCTCTCTACTGGTATATTAAAGTAAACTTTGATAGCATATATAAGAAGCTAGGAGTCCCTGCGTGGCACAAATGGTTAAACACTTGCCTACTAACTGAAGAGTTGGCTGTTCCAGCCCACCCAGAGGCACCTGGGAAGACAGGCCTGGCAATGATCTTCTGAAAGGTTACAGCCTTGAAAACCCTGTGGAACCAAACCTGTTACCATTGAGTCAATTCTAACTCGTAGCAACCCAATTCTACTTGTAGGACTGAGTAGAACTGCTCCAGAGGGCTTCCAAGGATGAAATCTTTATGGAAACAGATTGCCACATCTTTCTCCAATGGAGCAGCTGGTGGTTTAAACCACCAACCTTTTGGTTAGCAGCCGAGAACTTAACCACTGTGCAACGAGGGCTCTTTCTCTCTCTCTCTATAAAACTAACACCAAAACCTCAATGACTTAACCAAATAAAAGTTAATTTCTCAGTCACATCATCTCAATCCAAAGTGAGTTAATGGTGGGGGTGTGTGGGTAGTGGGCTCTGTTCCACATAGTCATTCAGGGATTCAGGCTCATTTCATCTCCAGGCTCCACCTACTCTTGGCCCTCACTGTCTTCAGAATTCAGCGGAGAAATGGAGGAGTGCAGGGGAGGTTTTTCAAGACCAGGCCTACTAGTGGCATGCATCACTTCAGACCAGGTTTTATTGGTCAAAGCTGTTACGTGGCCCCACCTGACTGCAAGGAAGTCTGGAAAATATGACTCCATTTGAGCCCAGGAGGAAAATAAAACAGAATTTGTTGCACCCCTGGCAGTTTCTGTCTTCCTGGGAAAGTACTTTGAGCCTCCAACAACTGACTTCACAAATAAATATTTGAAACCAACTTGCTCCTGGACTGAGGCTTTGATGACCACCTTTTTTAACTGTACACCTTTAGTGCTGCCTCGTTGTCTGGGAGGGGCTGTAGACATTATCAAACGCCAGAAAAAGACAGACATTTCTTACAGCCAGTGTGACTCTACACAAAACTAGAGGAGGGAGCAAAGCATTTATCAGTTTACCTACCGAGGCACCTTTTGGTCTGGGAGCTCTCCCAGCCCTGCCTCTCTGGTCTCTCTCCTTTTCTGCCCCTCTGCCTGTCCCTGGGTAGCACAAACGTTTAAGGGCTCAGCTACTCACTGAAAGGTTGGCAGTTCAACCTACCCAGAGGCACCCCGGAAAAAAGGCCCAGCAATCTACTTCTTATAAAAAATCAGCCATTGAAAACCCTGTGGAGTACAGGGGTGGCCAGGAATCAGAATCAAGGAGTCTCTGAATGGCGCAGACAGTAAGCACTCAGCTACTTCCAAAAGGTCACAGCCATTGACAACTCTACGGAGCAGTTCTACTCTGAAAAACTTGGGGTTGCCAGGAGCCAGAATTGACTCGACGGCAACTGGTTTGTTTTGTTTGTCTTTCCCTGCAGAGTCTTGGTTCTCTCTAGCCTTTTCATCATCAGATCCCTGGCCACAGTGGCTTCTGGCTCCATCTGGGGAGACCATGGGTGGGTCCTGGGAAAGACCCTGCCACACAGCAGCAGCTCTGTAGAGCCTCCAGATAGGCCCATGCACAGAAGAGACAGAATCTCTTGCTAAATTGAACTGACTGTTACAACACAATTTTGATGTGTTAAAAGGCTAGAAGAGGCAAATATATGGAGATCCAAGTTTATTAGTGGCTACTAAGGGTAGGTGGGAGGGGCAAATGGAGTGTCATTGCTTGAGGGGTACTGAGTTTCTGTAAGGGTAATGAAAATATTTAGAAAAAGAGAGTAGTAATGGTTGTACAACATGGTGAATGTAATTAATGTCATAGAATTGCACACGTAAAAATTGTTGAGAGGACAGTGTTATATATATTTTACTACCTAAATAAATAAATAAAACTGAAAGAATTCCTCTCAATGAGGGTGAAGTAGGGGAGGGACAAAATGGCAAAGGGAACAAAATGCCTGTCTTGCTACGTAGCATGCCTGTATTATACGATCTCTGGGCACAGACAGTTAACCTGACCCCAAAAAAAGATTTTCTGAAAGGCAGCTTCAGTTGTCCAAATATACACCTTCTCCTCACTTACCGACTATCTCAACATTTTGTATTTGTGACAATGGTAAAAAATCTGCTATCCAACTATTTTGCATATGGCAGTAATGAACACTGAGGTGCGAGGTGAGAGTAACAGTGGCTATGACGGTTAAGGTTATGTGTCATCTTGGCCATGATTCTCAGTGGTTTAGGCAGTTGTGTAATGATATAGTCATCCTCCATTTTGTGATCTGATGTAGTCATCCTCCATTTTCGTGTAACACCAATTTCACATGACAACCTAGTCTTTGGAACCTAACCATGTTGATAAGTGAGGAGAGGGTGTAATTATTTCTTTTTTTTGAGGGAGTTACTATCTGCTGATCAGTAAACTATACCTTGAATATGTTCAAGATATAACTGGAACCTGAGAGGGTTCAGGTGCTTTCCAGAGCATCTCCAAAACCAAATCCAAACCAGTTGCCATCGAGTCAGCTTTGACTCATGGCGACTCCATGTGTGTCAGAGAAGGACTGGGCTCCATAGGTTTTCAATGGCTGAATTTTTAGAAGCAGATGGCCAGGTCTTTCTTCCAGGATACTTCTGGTGGACTCGAACCTCCAATCTTTTGGTTGGCAGCCATTTGTGTTAACTGTTGGCACCACCCAGGGACTCACAAAGCATGTCAGGGCACGAAATGTTATGTGAAGGTAACATAGCAGAGTCTACACATTGGCTGGCATGGCCCCACCTGTTAGCAGTGCCATCTTTGGCAAGCTCAGTTGGGAAACCACATTCATGGTCTTTACCTCCATTAGGCCACCTCCTGGGGAAACCTTCCCTATCCCCTTCCCCTCCCAAGTTGAAATTTCTCCTTTTCTTTGATCCTTGAGCATTTGTGTGTGAGTCTGTTATAGCTCTCATCAGAAGTAGCTATTCCATGTAAGTAGCTATTCCACAGCTGCAATTCAGAAATCCTCAAGGGCAAGGCCACGGTCCTATCTGTCTTGACATTCCCAGCAGCCAGCTCGGATCTGGCATGGAGCAGGTGTGTGATATCGTGCACTGAGTGATGAATGTGTCTGGCTGCCAGCACCCAGCTGAGTTCGGGGCGCTTAGGTCACCCGACTGAGGCCTATGTTTCTACCTCTCCTGGGCCTAAGATTATAGGAAATGTTGCCCTTCAGTAAAATTGAATTAACCAGAATGGAACCTCCTATGTATCAGTTTGGGTTTGATGAGGGAATTAAAGGTGCTGAAAGTGGATATGGAATAATGGATTTATTATAGGAATTGCACCTGAGGTAACTGTTGGAGCTTAAAGAAGGTGTCGGAAGGCTGTTGCCCCTGCGTAGCTGGTAGTTGGCCCGAAGTTGCTCTACTTCAGCAGGGCTGGCATTTGGGAATGAAAGCTGGTGTGAAGCAGGGCAGAGTAAGAACGAACTGGAGCCTGCATCTGTCTCTCACCACCTCCAGTCTTGACCACACAGGCAGCTTCTAGAAGAAGCTGCCACTGTTACTACGGGATCTGCACGTGTGTCTGCCCATGACATAGTGAAGGAAGCTAACCTAGGACTTGGAGAATCTGAAGGAGAACATCCAAGCAGGAGCTGGGGTTGCAGGGGTGCAGCTGCTGCCCACGCCAGGGACGTTGGCCAGAAGATCAGCCACAACATGTGTGGGCTGAAGCAGAGTTTGACCTTCAGAGCATATGGTAGCTGCTTCATTTCTACCTTCCAAATCTCCTGCAAATTCCTCTGCGGTCAACCCTAACCCCTACCACTTATCAGTCTGTGGTACTGTGGTGGCTTGTGTGTTGTTATGAGGCTGGAAGCTATGCCCCTGGTATTTCAAATACCAGCAGTGCCACCCATGACAGATTTCAGTGGAGCTTCCAGACTCAGAGAGACTAGGAAGAACGGCCTGGTGATCTACTTCTGAAATTTAACGAATGAAAACCCTATGGATCACAACAGAATATTGTCCAGTATGGTGCTGGGTGATGGTGCAGAATAGGACTGCCTTTCTTTTTATTAGACATGTGGTCGCCGTGAGTCGGAGCCAGATCCTCGGCAACTAACAACGATAAACTGTTAACTGAGAACCATGCAGGGAAGAGAATTCTGGGAAATGCAGTTATGGTTTAGCCAAGTTGACGCAGTATGAGGCCAACACATTTCATCTCTCGATTGGATTATTAACACTCATTATAACTGCAGGTGTTTGTGCCAAAATCATTTGTCACAGGAACCTTTGAAAAGAGTCTTTTAGTGAAACCCACTGAAATTTTTGACTGATAGGAAAAGATTAGTAACGTGGCCTTTCATGCCAGCACTGTCTGGCTAGTGAATTCTATTATTTATTCATTTTTTGTTGAAGAAAGGCTGAGGAGAAAAAGGAGGACAAGAATTGAAGGATAAATAAAGTTGCAGGTAAAGATTCAACCCATGTTTGGATTAGAAAAGCCTAGTTTCCATTCTGAGTGAGGTGCATAATTGCCTTCATGAAAAACTTCGATGGCTCTAGGTCAGTGTTTAAATGTTGAAATGCCTGTGGACTGAGTAGGCTGAACTAGTGGCAAGGGTGGCTAATTGAGAGTGCCCTCTGCTTTAGCCAGGAGTAGCTAAAGAAGCTGGAAACTGAGTGAAAGCTGCTAGAAATAGAACTACCACGTGATGCAGCAATTCCACTCCTACGCATATACCCAAGAGACTTAAAAGCAGGCCTCGAACAGAGGCTTGTACACTAATGTTCATTGCACCACTATTCACAATAGCGAAAAGGTGGAAACAGCCCAAATGTTCATCAAGAGATGAATGGATAAACAAAATGTGGTATATCCAGACAATGGAATGGTCTTTAGCTGTAAAATTACATTCTGATATGTACTAACACATGGATAAGCCTTGAAAACATTATACTGAGTGAAATAAGTTAGACATAAAAGACATATATTGTCTCATCCCACTTAAGAAATACCTGGAATAGGCAGATGCATGGAGACAGAAGTTTATTAGTGATTACCAGGGACTGGCAGGAGGGGGCAGTAGGGAGTACTGAGTTTCTGTTTGGGGTGACGTAAAATATGTTGGAAATGGATCATCGTGGTGATGGTAGCACAACATGATGAATGTAATTAACGTCACTGAATTGCACACTTAAAAATGGTAAAAATGGCAAGTTTTTTGTTATATATACATATGTCATAATAAAATAATAATAAAAAAACTATAAGCTAAAAAAAAGCTGGAAAACCAAATTTTATGTAAAATCTTAATAAGCAAATGGTTAGTTTATAAATATTCCAAATATGCTTGGGGACAAGTATATTCTACAGTTATTTTGAGTGCAGGATTCTGTATGTGCCCATAAGGTCAAATTTGCAGATCATATTGTCCATATCTTCGCTGATTTTTTGGGGGGGGTGGGGGTCTGCATTTCTGTCAGTTAGAGAGCTATGTTATATATAAATCTCTCACAATATTCCACATTTGTCTCTTTTTCCTTTGAGATCTGTCAAAGTTTGCCTTATGTATTTTGAGCCTTTGTTGTTAGTTGCAAAGAGCCCTGGTGGTACAGTGGTTAAAGTGCTCGGCTGCTACCTGAAAGGTTGGCAGTTTCAAACCCAGTAGCCGCTCCGAGGGAGAAAGATGTGGCAGTCGATTTCCATAAAGATTTACAGCCTGGGAAACCCTGTGGGGCAGGTCTACTCTATAGGGTCGCTATGAGTTAGTATCAACTTGAGAACAGTGGCTTTTTATTGTAAGTTGCGTAAAAATGAATGTCTTTCTGAACCTGTTTGTATTTTGAAATATCACTATCTCCGGTTATGCTTTTTACCTAAAAGTCTACTTTCACAGCAACAGAGTAACTACAGCTGCTTTGGGGCTAATGTTTGCGTGTTGTATCTTTTTCCATGTTTTTACTTGTCACCTTTTTTTTTTGTCTCTTGGAGTTGTCTTGTCTTCTCATGCTGGGTTTTTGTTTGTTTTTTAATTGTGGTACAATATATATAACAAAAAGTTTGTCATTTTGACCATTTTGTAGTATATAGTTCAGTGACATTAATTACGTTTAAGTAAGTCTACTACCATTATGCCTGGTTATTTTTGATGGCACACTGGACACATATTAAAAAAAATTCTTTTTTTGACTGGGAAGCCAGCACAACTTGTATAAGGCAAGGTCATGGAAGCTCCATAGACACATTCAAACTCCCTGAGGGACCAAATTACTGCGCTGAGGGCTGTGGGGACCATGGTCTTGGGGAACATCTAGCTCAATTGGCATAACATAGTTTATAAAGAAAATGTTCTACTTTCTACTTTGGTGAGTAGCGTCTGCGGTCTTAAAAGCCTGTGAGCCGCCATCTAAGATACTTCATTGGTCTCACCCTATTGGGAGCAAGGAAGAATGAGGAAGACTAAAGACATAAGAGGAAGATTAGTTCAAAGGACTAATGGACCACAAGTACTACAACCTCCACCAGTCTGAGTCCAGTACAACTAGATGGTAGCCGACTACTACCACCGACTGCTTTGACAAGGATCACAACAGAGGGTCCCAGACAGAGCTGGAGGAAAATGTAGAACAAAATTCTAACTCACAAAAAAAGACCAGACTTATTGGCCTGATGGAGACTGGAGAAACCCTGGGAATAAGGCCCCTGGACATCATTTTAGCTCAGGAATGAAGTCACTCTTGAGGTTCACACTTCAGCCAAAGATTAGCCAGGCCCATAAAACAAAATGAGACTAAAAGGGCACACCAGCCCAGGGACAAAGACGAGAAGGCAGGAGGGGTCAGGAAAGCTGGTAATAGGGAACCCAAGTTCGAGAAGGGAGAGTGTTGACATGTTGTGGGGTTGGTAACCAATGTTGTAAAACAATATGTGTATGAACTGTTTAATGAGAAACTGGTTTGTTCTGTAAACCTTCATCTAAAGTACAACAATAATAACAAAAAAAAATCGCCCCCCCCCCAAATAATAATAATTTGAGGGCAAGAAAGCCTTATTTTTTTTTCCGAGGAGGAGATTCCTTTTCTGCTGCCAGGTGCCTGGGAGCACTCAGTTTATGAGATTGAGATCATTTTAAGATGAGACTGGCTTGCAGCTCCCTCTACTTTTGGAGATCCCAACCTAGAGCCAGAGAGTTTATAAGAGGCTTTTGCTCTTGCCAGTCCTTAAACTTAAATCCCTGTCACTCGAGCCCTGTGATGAGGAAAAAGAAGCTGCTCAGCCTCTCGACTGCCTCTTCCAGAATAGACTGAAACCCCAGGACAAAGTCATACAAATGCTGAGCTCAACTCCTTGGGTGCCATCCTCTCCTATCTTCTGGCCCAGCAATTATTTACTATCTTGTTAGCTTTCTGGAGCCCAGGTGGTGCAGTGGTTAAGAGCTTGACTGCTAACCAAAAGGTCGGCAGTTCAAATCCACCAGCTGCTCCTTGGAAACCCTATGGGACAGTTCTTCTATGAGTCGTTTTGAGTAGGAATCTGCTTGATGGCAACAGGTGTGGTTTGGTCTTGGTTTGTTAGCAGTCTAACACAGCGAAACTTGTGAAAGCCAGAACTCAGTGGGACTGCCTTGTTTTTCCAGGTCTCGCAGGTTTCCCACCTTTGACAGGGTGCAGTCTTATCATTTTCCTATCACTGTCTATTAGTGGAAAATATTTGCATTTTCCATCTCTGACAGGTTTCTGCCGTACACAGGTTCCAGATTTCACAGGTTTTACTCTGCTTTCAAGCATATTTTTAAAAAATATTTTGTCTACCATTCCTAGTTGTCATTATCAGGAGAATTAATTCAAGTGTCCTTGTTCTTGTCAGAAGTAGAAGTTTCTCATTTATTCTCTACAGGAAGAACTTTTTTCTGACATTTTCTTTATAATGGAATGTTTGAGATGTTTTAAAAGCTGATGGAGCTTGACGTTTTACTACATAATTTTTGCTTCATAGAATATGAAGTACATTTCTGGATCTTGATGTGTTTGTTAAATCAAGTAGAGATGATTGTACAGAAGTCAGAAATAATATGTTATAGGGAACTTTCATTTTTTTAATCGTATACTTTAATCTCGTCTCTTCTCATAAAGCTTATGAGGTTTATAGGCAGTACATATCAGAGTTGTTGTTGTTAGTTGCCATCAAGTCGATTTTGACTCATGGTAATCCCATGTGTGCAGCGTAGAACTGCTCCATAGAGTTTTGCCAAAGTTGGAAACAAAGAAGAATCGGTAGTTGGAAAATATGGCCTTGGTGATAGAAACAACACCAGATATTGCTTCATAGAGTTTTGCAAGACCAATAACTTCTTCATTGCAAATACCTTTTTTCAACAACATAAATGGTGACTGTACATGTGGACCTCACTAGATGGAATACACAGGAATCAAATCGACTACATCTGTGGAAACAGGCAATGGAAGAGCTCAATATCACCAGTGAGAAGAAGGCCAGGGGCCAACTGTGGAACAGACCATCAATTGCTCATATGCAAGTTCAAGTTGAAGTTGAAGAAAATTAGAACAAATCCTCCAGAGCCAAAGTATGACCTTGAGTATATCTCACCTGAATTTAGAGACCATCTCAAAAATAGATTTGATGCATTGAACACTAATGACCTAAGACCAAATAAGTTGTAGAATAACATCAAGGACATCATGAACGAAGAAAGCAAGAGGTCACTAAAATGACAGGAAAGAAAGAAAAGACCAAAATGGATGTCAGAAGAGACTCCGAAAGTTGCTTTTGAACATAGAGTAGCTAAAGCAAAAGGAAGAAACGCTGAACAGAAGATTTCAAAGGGAGGCTTCAGAAGACAAAGTACAGTATTATAATGACATGTGCAAAGACCTTGTCTTAGTTATCTAGTGCTGCTATAGCAGAAATACCACAAGCGAATGGCTTTAACAAAGAAAAATTTATTCTCTCACTGTCTAGGAGGCTAGGAGTCCAAATCAGGCTGTCAGCTCCAGGAGGAGGCTTTCTCTCTCTATTGGCTCTAGGGGAAAAATGTAGAACAAAATTCTAACTAAAAAAAAAAAAAAAAAAACCAGACTTACTGGCCTGACGGAGACTGGAGAAACCCCGAGAGTATGGCCTCTGGACACCTTTTTAGCTCAGTAATGAAGTCACTCCTGAGGTTCACCCCTTGTCATGAATTTTCCCTGGTTGAGGAACTTTTTAGTGCAGGGACCCTGGTTCCAAAGGATGGAGTCTTCTCCTGGCACTGTCTTGATGGTATGAGGCACCCCAGTATCTGCTCTCTTCTCTCTTTTATATCTCAAAAGAAATTGACTTAAGACACAGACTAATCTTGTAGATTGAGTCCTGACTCATTAACATAACTGCCACCAATCCGAACTCATTAACATCATAGAGGTAGGCTTCACAACACTTGGGAAAATCATATCAGATGACAATCACACAATACTGGGAATCATGGCCTAGCCAAGTTGACACACATTTTAGGGGGACACAATTCAATCCATAACGGTCCTGGAGATAGAAAACCAAAGGGAAGAACACTCTTGGCGTTTCTCAAGCTGAAAGAACTGAAATAAAAACTCAAGCCTTGAGTTGGAGTATTGAAGGATTCTACAGGGAAGCGTCAAAAGAAGATGGAAGGAATACAAAGAGTCATTGTACCGAAAGGAACTGGTCAGTGTTCAACTATTTCAGGAAGTAACATATGATGAAGAACCAATGGTACAGAAAGGAGAGGTCCAAGCTGCACTTCAGGCATTGGCAAAAAACAAGGCTCCAGGAACTGACAGAATACCAACTGAGATGCACTGCTGGAAGTGCTCACTTGTCTATGCCACGAAATTTAGAAGACAGCCACCTGGCCAACCAACTGGAAGAGATCCATATTTGTACCCATTCCAAAGAAAGGTGATCCAACAGAATGCAGAAATTATTGAACAGTATCTTTAATATCACCAAACCAAAAAACCAAACCCAGTGCTGTTGAGTCGATTCCGACTCATAGCGACCCTATAGGACAGAGTAGAACTGCCCCATAGAGTTTCCAAGGAGTGCCTGGCGGATTCGAACTGCCGACCCTTTGGTTAGCAGCCATAGCACTTAACCACTGTGCCACCAGGGTTTCCATTAATATTACACATAAGTAAAATTTTGCTAAAGATCATTCAAAAGTGGTTGCAGCAGTACATCGACAGGGAACTGCCAGAAATTCAAGCCGGATTCAGAAGGCATCATTGCCGATGTCAGATGGATCTTTGCTGAAAGGAGAAAATACCAGAAAGATGTTTACCTGTGTTTTATTGACTATGCAAATGCGTTTAACTGGATTATAACAAGTTATGGATAGCATGTTGAAGAATGGGAACTCCAGAACACTTAATTGTGCTCCTTAGGAACCTGTACATAGACCAGAAAAAGGGGATACTGCATGGCTTAAAGTCAGGAAAGATGTGTGTCAGGACTGTATTCTTTCACCACCATACTTATTCACTCTGTATGCTGAGCAAATAATTCTAGAAGCTGGATTATATGAAGAAGGGCAAAGCATCAGGATTGGAGGAAGACTCGGTAACAACCTGAGATATGCAGTTAACACAATCTTGCTTGCTGAAAGTGAAGAGGACTTGAAGCACTTACTAGTAAGGTCAAAGATTACAGCCTCGATATGGATTGCATCTCAGCATAAAGAAAACAAAAATCCTCACAGCTGCACCAATCAGCAACATCATCATAAACAGAGAAAATACTGAAGTTGTAAAGGATTTCATTTTCCTTGAATACACAGTCAACGCCCATGGAAGCAGCAGTCAGGAAATCAAACGATGTATTGCATTGGGCAGATCTGCTGCAAAAGACCTCTTTAAAGTGTTAAAAAGCAAAGATGTCACTTTAAAGACTAAGGTGTGCCTGACCCAAGCCATGGTGTTTTCAGTCACCTCATATAAATGTGAAAGCTGGACAATGAATAAAGAAGACTGAAGAAGAATTGATGCCTTTGAATTATGGTGTTTGCGAAGAACATTAAATGTACCATGGACTGTCAGAAGAATGAACAAATCTGCCTTGGGAGAAATACAGCCAGAATGTTCATTAGTAGCAAGAATGGCAAGACTCCGTCTTGCATACTTTGGACATGTTATCAGAAGGGACCAATCCTTGGAGAAGGACATCATGCTTGGTAAAGTGGCTGTTGTTAGGTGCTGTCGAGCCTCTTCTGACTCATAGCAGCCCTAAAGGACGGAATAGAACTTTCCCGTAGGGTTTCCAAGGAGCAGCTGGTGGATTTGAACTGCCAACCTTTTGTTTAGCAGCCAAGCTCTTAACCACTAAGCCACCAGGGTTCCTAGTGAAGTAGAAGGGCAGTGAAAAAGAGAAAGACACTCAACGAAATGGATTGACACAGCCTATGCTGCAATGGGTTCAAGTATAACAGTTGTGAGGATGGTGAAAGACCGGGCAGTATTTCATTCTGTTGTACTTAGGATCACTATTAGTTGGCACTGACTCGACGGCACCTAATAACAACACAGGGTTTTCAAGGCTGTGTCTTTTCGGGAGCAGATCTCTAGGCCTGTCTTCTGAGGTTCCTGTGGGTGAGTTCGAACCACCAACCTTTCAGCTAGTAGTCAAGAGCTTAACTTTCTGTACCTTCCAGGGCCTATATATAAGACTAGACACTTGAAATATTATTAAATTAAATTAAGTTATTAAATCAAGCTTTTAACATCTATAATATGTTCATGTACATAATTTTTAATGAAAATGCTTAGCTATCTGACAAAAGAATAAAAACTCTGGCTCCCTGACAATGGGGGAGAAGTTTTCTCTAGTCACTGCATAAGTGGGGTTTGGAGAAGAAGGTTTTGCCTGCCCCCTCCCCCCGTCCCTCCCTCTCTGTGCTGTCGCCCGCCCCGCCACCCTCCTCACAGTCCTGGAGCGTGAGCAGTGTCAGAGGCGCCCCCTGGCGAGGATCCAGTGAGCTGGCTGCTGGCCGGGCTCTCCTGGCCTGTGGGGCTCGCAGGGACTGCCACAGGGCAGCCACGTCCATGCGGGAAGCCGCCAAGGCACCCCTGCATAAGCAGCTCCTTTTATGTCACCCTGGGAATTTCTGAGAGAAACACATGCACAACATCTGCTTTCTGTGTTTCCCCTTCAAAGCAGTGAAAATGGTGGTTTGTTTGAGAAAGAAAAAGAGGAAAAGCCAGTTATTAGCTCAGTGTTTGCGAACCTGGTCATGTTTCTGCTGAGTTTGCTCCTATAGTGTTTACTCTCTTGTGATTTTTTTCTTCTTTTCTTTTCAATTAAACAAACACTTTCAACTCAATAGACTCCTCTAGCCTGGACCTCTCCTGTGAACTGCAGACTTGCTCACACACTGTTTCCTGGATGTCACACGCAGCACATCCCCGGCCAAGTGGTGATATTGTCCCCAAACCTGATCCTCTTCCAACTGTTCTTCCCTTTTCCCTGAGAGGAAGAAGCCAGCCTTAAATGACACAGCACTTCCCGCACATTGTTTAATAGGCCCCTTGCTCTTAGAGTCCCTAGCTGACACAACTGTTTTGTGATCAGCTGCTAACCTGAAGGTTGGCAGTTCAAGCCCGCCCAGCAGCATTGCAGGAGAAAGTCCAGGTGATCTGCTTCTGTAAAATAGTACAGCTAAGAAAAATCCTATGGAGCACTTCTACTCTGTAACACCTGGGGTCGCCATGAGTCAGAATTGACCTGACGGCAACAAGTTTGGGTCTGGGTTCGGTTTTTACTCCTAGAAAGGGGGCTTGAATATGGCCATCAAAATGTCCATACACTTGTGTTGGATGGCATGACATGAAATTATTTAGCCAAGCCAGAGGAAAATAGGCACAAAAACCTGCTCTTTCTATGCACAGACATTGTTAATGGTGTTAAGAAGTCACTCATCTCATACTTCAGTAAGAAAATTTATTTTTTTTTAAAAGGTAGTAGAGCCCTCTTTTGAGAGAGTTTGCATCGCGCTGTGAGAAGAGAGAGAAATGGCTGTGACATCCTGATAACTACCACAGCGCTAACTCTCAATTGTTAGGTGGTATTTTTTTTATTTATCCAGTAGGTTCCGACTCATAGCGACCCTATAGGACATAGTACAACTGCCCCATAGGGTTTCCAGGGAGCGGCTGGTGGATTCAAACTACCGACCTTTTGATTAGCAGCTAAGCTCTTAACCACTGCACCACCAGGGCTCCCTAACTCTCAAAAGTTGAGCTAAATTTTCATAATTAAGTTTAGGAGGGCAGTATAAGAGGCCTGTGCCACAAAAAGCCAGGGTGCTGACTGCCACCAGGGGCAGAGCCAGAAAGACAAGTTGGCCACGATGTACCAACAAGTGTCTTGCCCCTGCCCTCTAGCCCCTTTGTGTTCCTGCTGGGCCCTGTACAGACTTCCACTATCCTACTTGAGCATTTGTTTGCTATTATTTTCTTGGGATTTTCTGTCTGTCAGATAGATACATGTTATACACGCAACAGATGTTCACTAAAGGCATACATCCTCGCTGTTGCCGTGTGCCGTTGAGTCGATTCTGACTCATAGTGACCCTATAGGACAGAGTAGAACTGCCCCATAGGGTTCCCAAGGAGTGGCTGGTGCATTCGAACTGCTGACCTTTTGGTTAGCAGCTTAGGCTCTTAACCACTTCACCACAGATGTCCTGCACACATCCTTAGAGGACACCTATTATTTGCCAGGCACTGTGCTAGGTTCTGAAACCCTGGTGGCATAGTGGCTAAGAGCTACGGCTGCTAACCAAAAGGTCGGCAGTTTGAATCCACCAGTCACTCCTTGGAAACCCTGTGGGGCAGTTCTACTTTGTCCTGTAGGGTCGCTATGAGTTGGAATCAACTCGATGGCAGTGAGTTTGATTTGGTTGGGTTCTAGGTGGTACAATGGTTAAGAGCTAATGCTGTCCTGTAGGGTTGCTATGGGTCAAAATTGACTCCATGGCAATGGGTTTGGTCTTTTTTTTTTTTTTTTTGGTGTTAGATTTTGGGGCCCTGGTGGTTCAGTGATTAAGAACTAAGGCTGCTAACCAAAAGGTTTGCAGTTTGAATCCACCAGCCACTCTTTGGAAACCCTGTGGGGCAGTTCTTCTCTGTTCTATGGGGTCACTATGAGTCGGAATCAACTCGACAGCAACAGCTTCTGAGATACTAGGACAAATAAGATCGTGACCTCCTCCCCTTGAGGTACTTCCTGACTTACCAGGATGACAGAGAGGAAAACAGATGTTTTAATTTCAGAGGTTAGAGCTAAATGATTTAATTTTGGAGGAGGGAGGGGGGCTAGAGAAGGAGGGGAGTGAGAGAGAGCCCTTCTGCTCCACACAAGCCCTGTCCAGCTTCTCCATTCATTATTCTCTCTGGCTAAGAATAGGGCAGATGATACAAAACGTGCCACTGGGGTGGGCTTACAAGTCATGGTTTAAGGACCGTCAAGGTCACCTGTTTTTGCCAGCAAGAAATATTTATTAGGTATTTGCTATGATTAGACTAGCTCAGCCTTCCTTTGAATGATATTTTCTACAAATGACTATGCTGCTGAGACCAGGAACTTGTTGGGGTCCCTAAAAGTCCCACTTCCCTACTTGGAATTCAGAGTTCTGATTTCTGGTCCAGGGTACTTCCCACTAACTCATCCTGACTCTGCCTTGTTTGAGCTCCCTGCCCCCAGCATCCCACAGTCTAGGGGTAGAGTTGATATTCACCCTGTGACGGATGTGGGCAAAGTCATGCTAACTTCATCACAGCCCTTGGTTTTGCCCTTGGCCATGAGAATGTGTAAGGCCCCCCTTTCTCCAGCTTCCTCTTCGACAATTATGGGATGAACAATACAGAATGAGAGCAGCTTTTCAGTGGGTACCATATGCGCTTGAGGAGACCCCAGCTGTCAGGCGTTGCCGTGCTGACTCAAAGCTCCAGTGCTCCGCCAGCCCCACCATGGCGTGACCGCTGTGAGATGGGGGAAGATGGGAGAGAAGAGGTGGATTCCGGTCTCTCTGGCCAGGAGTTGCTTGTCTGCAGCAACTGGCAGCCAAGGAAGGGAGGCGGAGTCTCTGGGGCCAACGCATGGAAAAGTGGTGGATTCCTGCCAGCCTGATCATTTTCGTTTTCTAAAGTTTGGAAAGATTTCTGGCCTTGTGCTAGATTTCCATTGATTAAATGAGATAACATATGTAATGCCCTTGACACATAGTATGTGGCCAGTAAATGGTAACTGCTGTAATACTGATAATTACAGTAATAATGATCGTAACAAGTACTGTAATAAGAGAACAATAGAGCATTAATTATTTAATAACCATAAAAACCCATTGCTGTCGAGTCAGTTCCGACTCATAGCAACCCTACAGGACAGAGTAGAAAACTGCCCCCATGGGGTTTCCAAGGAGTGCCTGGTGGATTTGAACTGCTGACCTTTTGGTTAGCAGCCGTGGCACTTAACCACTATGCCACCAGGGTTTCCTTAATAACCATGGCAATAATAAATATAGTAATATTATAGTAATCAGAGACATATGGTGGGGCTTGGGGAGAGGGTGTAGTGGGATGGGTCTGCCCCATAGGAGAAGGTCTTTGATCAGTAACACATGATAATAAAAGCAGGCTGACTTTTAGTTGGTGTTATTATTGATTAGTGTTTTTCAATTCTCTAAAGACATTGTGGAAACCCTGGTGGCGTAGTGGTTAAGTGCTACGGCTGCTAACCAAGAGTCGGCAGTTAGAATCTGCCAGGTGCTCCTTGGAAACTCTATGGGGGCAGTTCTACTCTGTCCTTTAGGGTCACCATGAGTCGGAATCGACTCTACGGCAGTGGGTTTTTTTTTTTTTTTGCCGGCACGGGGGTGGGGGTGGGCGTGGGGGGAGTTAGGCTGCTTCTACCACCCAACTCTTTGTAGGCCCTGATGATAATGGTTACTTTTAAATTGCTCTGTTGTCTACTCAGACATTCAAATGACTAGCATGTTAATAAGGATGTCGTTTGTTGGTATAGGTGATGGTTCAGGGTTTCTCTATCGTAGGACTGGGCCTTGAACACTGGTGAAACGGGCCCAGGGCACCATGGGGACAGAGGCCACAGGTCTCAGGGTGTGGTCTGAGTGGAGCAGCCCCTCCGAGGGCACCTGCCACACACCGGCACCTGGAGTCATCCTCCTGGGCCAAGGGACCCAGTCACAGATGAGGTGGGTTCCTTCCCTTTGCCTAATGGAACGTTCTCTTTTCTTCGAGCAGGAAAATGCCCAGATCATCAAAGAAGTGGAGGTGGACAAGGTGTCAGCGTTATCCAGGGCCCAGGTAGAGGCCATCAAACAGCTGTGGCAGGACCCCGGAATCCAGGAGTGCTATGACCGCAGGAGGGAGTACCAGCTTTCGGACTCTGCCAAGTAGTGAGTACAGAGCCTGGCCGCTGCCCAGACGGCTCTCGGGCAAGTGCAGCCAGCCTTCAAAGGAGCTCCTCTCTGGGCAGCCAGGGAAGCAGCCCTTTGAAGAACTGGCACCATCTCCCTCTTGCCCTTCTGTGTCCCCCTCTTCCTTCTTGGTGCCCCTCTTGTAGTTGTTGTTAGGTGCTGTCGAGTTGGCTCCCAACTCATGGGAACCCCATGAGCGACAGGACTAAATGCTGCCCGGTCCTGTGTCATCCCCATGGTTGGTGGTGACAATGTTCTGTTGTGACTCAAAGGGTTTTTATTGGCTGATTTTCAGAAGTAGATTGGCAGGCCTTTCTTCCTAGTCTATCTTAGTCTGGAAGCCCCACTGAAACTTATTCAGCATCAGAGTAATAACGCAAGCTTCCACTGACAGACAGTGGTGACTGCACATGACATGCATTGGCCGGGAATTGAACCTGGGTCTCCTGCATGGAAGGCGGGAGTTCTGCGTACCACCTCCTAAACCCTCTATCAACCCATGGACCCCCAGATCCCTCCTCTTGCAGACACCCACCTTTCCTCACTGTGTTCTAAGACTGTCGTTTTCACGGACAGGCTCAAATTTGGTCTTCTTCAGTGGGATTGATCCCAGTTGAGTTGCTAAAATGATCCAATTTAAACAGGGAGTGCACCTGCTCCTGGCTGCCACCTCTCTCCTCTGTCTGGCTTCCTGGTCAGAAGACTGAGGTCCACTTGTTCTAAAACCAGAGTTTAGAACAGCAGCAACGCAATAGGCTTGTCAGCTGGTGAGCTGCTTCTGCCCTCTAGTGGGCATTGTGGGTATCTGCGGCCCAGCACGTAAAGGAAGCCCAGTCCACAACTGCTTGGTTGTGTGTGTGTGTGTGTGTGTGTGTGTGTTTTAAGCTACCCATAGAGTCAGCCTCTGAAGGAAACGAAACGCTGCCTAGTCCTGCACCACCCGCAGGATCAGACTGTTGTGATCCCTAGGGTTTTCATTGGCTGATTTTTGGAAGTAGATCGCCAGGCCTTTCTAAGTCCATCTTAGTCTGGAAGCTCTCCTGAAACCTGTTCACCGTCAAAGCAACACGCAAGCCTCCACTGACAGATGGATGGTGGCCGCACACGAGGTGGATTTGCTGGGAATCAAACCCGGGTCTCCTGCATGGAAGATGAAAATTCTACCACCAAGCCACCAATGTCCCCTCTGCTAGGGCCTACACACTATGTTTTGGATGCATAAAGCTCTAGTTTTCAATCATTAATCCCTTCATGCAAACTATCCCACAGAAATCACAGAATTTCATTTTCTTAAGAATGTCCCAAGGTAATAACTCTGTCAGCCAAGTACTGGGTACACAGTTTGATCACGCATGGTCCTGCCTTGAGGAGTCAGTGATCCCTACTTCTGCTGCTCGGCCGTCTCCCTTGCCCCATACCACTGTCCATCCTCTGGGGGCTCTGAAATCCTTTCCCCAGACCCATCCCTGGCCTTCAGCCAGCCCTCTGAGCTGGCTTTGGCCAGGTGGTTCACCCCGTTGTCTGTACTAGGCAATGGAGAGAAGGGGAAACCGGAAATATTACCTCCTGCTGTTTCACTGGCCTTCCTTTGGTGCTTGTCCCTGGGTGAGTGTTTGATGTCATTATTCCTGGTTTGCCAAGCTGATCTGACTACAGGAAGGCAAGAGTACATCAAGGCAGGACAAGAAACATAAAAGAAGGCACTGATAAGATGTTGGGCCAGCACTATTATAAGAACTTGAGAAATAGTTTAAACTGAGAAGCAAACACTCTTTTGTAGTTACAAGAGGGGGGAGGGAGGGAGGGTGGCAGAGGTGTATTCACTAATTAGGTAGTAGATAAGAACTACTTTAGGTGAAGGGAAAGACAACACACAATACAGGGGAGGCCAGCACAACTGGACCAAACCAAAAGCAAAGAAGTTTCCTGAATAAACTGAATGCTTCAAAGGCCAGTATAGCAGGGGCAGGGGTTTGGGGACCATGGTTTCAGGGGACATCTAAGTCAATTGGCATAATAAAATCTATTAAGAAAACATTCTGCATCCCACTTTGAAGAGTGGCATCTGGGGTCTTAAACGCTAGCAAGCGGCCATCTAGAATGCATCAATTAGTCTCAAGCCACCTGGATCAAAGGAGAATGAAGAACACCAAGGACACAAGGTGATTACGAGCCCAAGAGACAGAAAGGGCCACATGAACCAGAGACTGTATCATCCTGAGACCAGAAGAACTAGATGGTGCCCAGCTACAACCGATGACTGCCCTGATAGGGAACACAACAGAGAGCCCCTGAGGGAGCAGGAGATCAGTGGGATGCAGACCCCAAATTCTCATAAGACCAGACATAATGGTCTGACTGAGACTAGAGGGACCCCAGCGGTCATGGTCCCCAGATCTTCTGTTTGCCCAGGACAGGAACCATTCCTGAAGCCAACTCTTAAGACATGGATTGGACTGGACAATAGGTTGGAGAGGGATGCTGGTGAGGCATGAGCTTCTTGGATCAGGTGGACACTTGAGACTATGTTGGCATCTCCTGCCTGGAGGGGAGATGAGAGGGTGGAGGGGGTTAGAAGCTGGTGAAGTGGACATGAAAAGAGAGAGTGGAGGGAGGGAGCAGGCTGTCTCATCAGGGGGAGAGTGATTGGGAGTATGTAGCAAGGTGTATATAAGTTTTTGTGTGAGAGACTGACTTGATTTGTAAACTTTCACTTAAGAAAAAAAATTAAAGCACAATAAAAATTATTAAAAAAAAAAAAAAAAAAGATGGGTCAGCATAGAAAAGAGATGGAAGGAAATGTCCGAAGGAGGAGCCTTTGAAAGTCCATACGTCAGAGTCGGCCAAGGCATTTGCCCCTTTGCTAGCCTTCCCTGAGGCAGCCTGGTACTATTTGCTTCTGTGAAGGTTCTGGGGACTGGCTGGGCTTTTGATGTGGACTCACTTGGAAAATACCCACCAGAGCTGCTGTAGGAGTCAATGCCTTGAAAACTGGGCTAGAGCCTTGAGAGGGATGTGGAGAGTGGCTGGGGTGGTGGACAGAAGTGGAACAGAAAAAATGGTAGAACCCGTTCAATTGTGCAGCCTTCTGAACTGGCAGGATATCAGGCACTTGTGCTTTCCTCGTCTAGGTCAGTGGTTCTCAACAGGAGGTGATTTTGCCCTGTCCCCTACCCTTGGGACATTTGTCAGTGTCTGGGGACTTCTTGTCATCACAACTGGGTAGGTGCTACTGACATCTAGTGGATAGAGGGCAGAGATGCTGCTGAACGTCCTACAATGCACAGGACAGCCACAACAGTGGAGAATTGTTGTTTTAGGTGCCGTTGAGTCGGGTCCAACTCATAGTGACCCTATAGGACAGAGTAGAACTGCCCCACAGGGTTTCCAAGGAGTGGCTGGTGGATTTGAACTGCTGACTTTTTTGGTTAGAAGCCGAGCTGTACCACCAGGGCAACACAACAGAATTATCCATCCCAAAATGTCACTCCACTGAGTCGAGAAACCCTGGTCTAAGTAACTCAGAGTGCTATGAGGCACCTTAAAGGTTCAAAAGTAGAAAGACTTAGAACACATCTACTTGAATCTGCAGGCATACTTAACACATAGAGGCTTACATGTGGGTTTTAGGTGGCCTTGCCTCCAGTGCAAGCCTATGGCTCCCAGTTTCCAATTCCAATGAGTTATCTCTTTACAAAGAGGCAAGCAAGGAAAAGATGGGCGAGATAGAGGCGGATAACGGGAGATGGAAGCTGGAGCTCAGCGAAGGAAGAATTTTTTAGGTTGATGTGAGTCTGCTGGTAGAAAGGGAGGATGTGGTGAAGAGGGGTGATTTTTCTGCAACCATCTCTCTACCTCAGCAAAATACAAAAAACAAAAAAAAATCAACCAGTTGTTGCCCTGTCAATTCTGACTCATGGTGACCCCATGTGTGTCAGAGTAAAACTGTGCTTCACAGGGTTTTCAATATGATTTTCTGGAAGTCAATCTCCAGGTCTTTCTTCCGAGGCTCCTCAGGGTAGAATTGAATCTCTAACCTTTTGGTTAGCAGCTGAGCATGTTAACCATTCGCACCACCCAGGGACTCCTTCTACTTCAGCAGCATCTTTTAAATTCTTCTAACCACCACAGCCAACATCAGACCTCCGTTGCCTGGACTGTCCCAGACAGCTCCACACAGCCTCTCTGTTTCAATTTTTCTAGAGTTCCTGCAGCAGCATGCCTCCTTCCCAAGGACAGCTTTGTGTTCCTCTTTCCTTAGCATTGTCAATTGTCTCCCAAACAATTAAGTAGAAGCCTGACCCCACTTCTCTGTGGCACCTCCAGATTGACACAGCCAACTTTTCTAGACTTACCTGCTGCCCATGTCCATCCTCTCTTGTACCCAAAGCTCCAGTGTAGCCACCCTGCCTGCTCTCCCTCAACAACCCCCCAGTTTTCAGTCCCATCTCCTGGTCTGTGTTTTCAGTCCCATCTCCAGCCTGCAAAGCCCATCTCACAACTTGACCTCCAGAAATATACGACTTCCTCAAGTTTCATTTCAAATGTGACGTTCTCACAGTAGCTGCTCCCATCTATATTCCTGACCCACATGTTAGTGGAGGTCACACAGAGCACATGTTGTCATGGGCCCCTGGAGTTTTGCACAAGTTCCAGGGGGTATTACAACTCCACCCCTCTCTTTTCATTCATAGAAGGAAATTAGAAAGCAAATGTGTGAGAGAAATATTGCAGGGAGAACCTTAAACCTGCTCTCTTTGATATTTAAAAAATTTATACCTTCTAGTACAAGTAATGGAAACCCTGGTGGTGTAGTGGTTAAGAGCTACGGCTGCTAACCAAACAGTTGGCAGTTTGAATCCACCAGGTGTTCCTTGGAAACCTTATAGGGCAGTTCTACTCTGTCCTACAGGGTCGCTATGAGTCGGAATCGACTCGATAGCAACAGGTTTCGTTTTTAGCACAAGTTAACAAATCACTTTTTTAAAAAAATTGTTTTATTGTGGTAAAAATATATACACCTACTTCTTATCAACTATCTTATTATGGACATTTTGTATTTACTACAGTAGTAAAAAATCTACAGACTATTTTGCGCATTAACGATGTATGTCTGGCAGTAACAAACACTAAGATGTGAGGTGAGAGTAACGCTGGCTGTGATGGTTAAGCTTATGTGTCAGCTTGGCTGGGCCATGATTCTCAGTGGTTTGGCAGCTATGTAATGATGTAGTCATCCTCCATTTTGTGATCTGATGTGGTCATCCTCCATTTTCCCATAATGCCAATTTTCACATAATGACCTGGTGTTTGGAACCTAACCATGTCAATAAGTGAGGAGTGGGTGTATAGCAAAACATTTGCCAATTCAACATTTTTTCCTATGTACAATTCAATGACATCTGTGACGTTCATAGAAACCCTGGTGGCATAGTGGTAAAGTGCTACAGCTGCTAACCTAAAGGTTGGCAGTTCGAATCCACCAGGCACTCCTTGGAAACCCTGTGGGGCTGTTCTACTCTGTCCTATAGGGTCGCTATGAGTCGGTATCAACTTGATGGCAGTGGGTGGTGGTGGTGGTGGTGGTGGTGGTGACGTTCATCATGTTGTGCAATATCATCACTATTCATTTCCAAATTATTCCACCACATCAGCAGAAGCTCAGTGCTCCCTAAGTTAGGATCCCCCCACTTCCTCCCACCTCTGGTAACCACTAATAAACTTTGGTCTGTATGCATTTGTCTGTTTCATATAAGTGGGAGCATATAATATTTGTCCTTTTATGACTTACTTCTTTCACTCAACATAATGTTTTCAAGGTTCATTCATGTGTCAGGACTTCATTTCTCTTTATGGCTGAGTAATATTTCATTGTATGTATGTACCACATTTTTGTTTATCCATTCATCTATTGATGGACACTTTGTCGTTTTCACCTTTTGGCTATTGTGAAGAGTTCTGCAGTGAACATTTGTGTACAAGCTTCTGTTTGTGTTTCTCCTTTGAATTCTTTAGGGTATACACCTAGAATTGGGATTGCTGAGGCACATGGTAGTTCTATGACAAATCGCTTTTGATACACCTAACGTAATTATGGACACCAATGATGGCGATGCTGTAGTGGAGAATGGCAGGTGAAATGTGGAAGAGCATGAGAGAACCTGAGTCAAAAGATGTATCATACTTGAGACTAGCTTATGTGTTTATGAGCTGTCCCTCTAACTGCAACCTGAGCCCCGCAAAGGCAGGAACTCTGCCTGCCTTGCTCACTGCTGCTTTCCTATTATCTAGAACACGGTTTTGTAAATAAAGTTTTATTGGAACACAGCCACACCCATTTGTATTATTTATGGCTGTTTTTTGAGCTACAGTCAATGGCAGAGCTGAGTCATTGTTACAGAGACTGGCCCACAAATTGAAAATATTTACTCTCTGGCCCTTTGCAGAAAACATTTGCTGACCCTTGCTGTAGAATAATGCCTCACACATAAGGCTAATTCTTAAATTGTTTTACCTACCTGTTGGTTTCCTGCTGTGTCCCTTTCTATCTTTAAGCAAATCAATTTACCCTCTGTGAGACTTGGTTCTCTTAAATATAATAGAAGGTTGGTGATGACTATTTCCAGGGTGGTTCGGGGGATATTGATAATGTATGTAAAGTGCCTGGCAGGATCGGGTGGTGGTATTATCATACTCACCTTAGGTTGTTGCCTAGGTATTCATTTCCTCCTTTCATTCTCTTACAATAGCATGAGCTTTTGGAGGGCAGGTTTCTGGTTGTGTGTATCCTGGTCCCCTGCTCTGCCCAACTCAGCGCTTTCCACATGAGACACGCTAAGTGAATGCTGCTTGAGCCAAACTGAAAATAAAAAGCACTGCTCTGCTAGTAATGTCTGCTTATAAGGCCATTCTGCCATCATTTAAAAAGTATTTGTTGAGTGTCTGCTACGTACCTGGTGCTGTGGTATGAGTTACAGATTCAACCAAAAATAGACGTGCTTTGCCATTAGGGAATGTACAGTCTGGTGGGGTGAGATAGGTACAAATCAAATAATCACATATGTCAAAGTAATGCACCACCGTGATGAGCTCTGGGGCAGGAATGGGAAGCTGGGGGAGGGTGTTGCAGTAGGAACTGGCCCTCAAGAAAGGGCCATTGATGGAATCAGTGAATCTGTGCCGGGCAGGCGGGGGGGTCACTGTGAGTTGGAGTGACTTCCCTTTACTAGGGAGTCCTGAGGCAGTACAAATGGTTGGTGCATTTGGCTGCTAATTCAAAGGGGGTTCAAGTCCAGCCAGTGGTGCCTTGAAAAAAAAGGCCTGGAAATCTACTTCCTAAAAAATTAGCTGTTGAAAACCCTATGGAGCAGAGTTCTACTCCGACACACATGGGGTCGCCACAAGTTGAAATCAACTCGCCAGCAACTGGTTTTCCCTTTAGTGGGATGGACATATCTCCCTTTTCTAAAAGGAAACTTGCCTTTTCTTCTCTCAGCTTCTTGAGCCCAGGGCTGCCTGGTGAGAAGGGTTTGCCTAGTGGCCTCGTGGCTTCCTTTCAGCGCCTGGTGTCAGGGTGGCCCCAGGTGGACTTAGGATGTGTCATACCTGTGCCAGGAGAAAACAGGGCAAGCAACTCCCCATTGTTTGCCAGGGTCTGAGATAAAGTTATTTTTCTCTAAAATGCCTTTTTGTAAAGTAGGCCTTAAAGTTTAAAATAAAACCAAAACAAGTGATATATTTTAAGCTCAGGGCCAAAAATACATGTTTTAAGTACATGGCTAAATATAATCCAAGACAGGGTTTGGGTTATTTTATTTCCCAGCGTCTTTAACAGGATAACTTTCTTTGTGGTGGTTGTTATTTTTAAACAATTTCCCATTTGCTTGTTTTATGCCTGTCTGTTATCTTGGAGGAAACCCTGGCGGCGTAGTGGTTAAGAGCTATGGCTGCTAATCAAAATGTCAGCAGTTGGAAGCCACCAGATGCTCCTTGGAAACTCTACTCTGTCCTCTAGGGTCCCTAAAAGTCAGAATCGACTCCACCACAAGGGGTTTTTTGATTTATCTTGGAAACTCGAACTCACTGAGCAGAAGCTTTACAGAACAGCGTCCACATTATGTAACGTTCTTGGATGAGGGTGCTTGGCAGGGAGAAGGGCTTCTGGAGGGAGGGGAACAAATGGGAAGTCAGAGGCAGCCATCGCCAACACCCTATTCCAGCCCCCCCATCTCCCTCATGGACCATATAGATTGCGATCCGGCCCAGTTTAGAACCAGGAGGAAGCCATGGGAAGACCTGCAGATTTCCCAGAAGCCTCACGACAGTGCTTCTGCTCCATGTTCTCTTCAGAGCAATCTCAGGAGGGGTGGAGGGGCCTGGTCCGGAGCTGGCTCTCAGAAAGGGCTATGGATGGGCTCAGTCAATCTGCGTGGGGGTCACTGTGAGCTAGGGCCGACTTCTCTTTCGTAGAACAGACATTTCTCCCTTCTCTCTCTGCGTCCCAGTTACCTGACTGACATCGACCGAATCGCCATGCCGTCGTTTGTCCCGACGCAGCAAGATGTGCTTCGGGTCCGAGTGCCCACAACTGGCATCATCGAGTATCCCTTTGACTTGGAAAACATCATATTTCGGTAAGGCAGTCAGGCCCAACATGGCCCATTCAGAACTTGTCTACCCAGGCTTGGAAATTCTCAAATGGGTTTTTTTCCACCCCAGCAATTGCTTTTTTAAAAAACATTTATTGTGGTAAAATATATATAAGAAAATATTTGTCATTTTAACCATTTTTGAGTGCACAATCCATTGCGTTTGATTATGTTCACCGCTATCTGTTTCCCAAATGGATATTTAAGTGGCTGTGTTATTCCTCTATAGGGCTTATGTGTTTTAGGGGAGATGGCCCTCTCAGTCTCAGGCTATCTGGTATTGTGGTGGCTCTCAAGTCCTAAAATGGAGAGGAACTCGCCTTTCTGTTACCCTTAGAGAAGAAGAGTCTCCTTATGTGTGTCCGGAATAATTACTATATGTAAAACACACACACACCCACACACACACGTGTACTTCTGTAACCTGCAATTGATTTGACTACTAATGTCTTTTCTCTAAGAAAGGAATAACATTTCTATTCCCTCTACTTCTTTCTCCAAGATTTTTCTTCCTTAAAAAAAAAAAAAACCTAAAAATTGATACAAAAATGCATATTAAAATTACGTTATATGTATTTATAAACTATTTCAAGCTATGTACAAATATGAGTTTCCACTTAAAATTATAGGAAGTACCTTTAGGATAACCTAAGTAAATTGTCACTACATTTAATAGCAAATAATAATTTATATCATATCATATATCATATTATAGTGTCACTATGAGTAGGAATTGACTTGATGGCACTGGGTTTGGGTATTATATTTTATATTATATTAATTTTTATATTATATTATATATACATAGGTCCCTATGAGTTGGAATCGACTCCACAGCAATGGGTTTGGTTTTTTTTTTTTTTAATATATGGGGTTGCAAACTTCAAAGCACATTTTTCCATCATTTCCCTTGTTCCTCCTATCAGTATTATCACAGGCACATTTCTAGCTGAGACAACAAGAGTCTGGTCCTCCCATGTCCAGGTTCTGTCTGTACCCCCCATTACACCTTAGTGTACTGAAGAATTGTGGGGTTGGAGGAACCCTCCAAGATCTGCAGGTCAGGTGGCTGGCTGGGGAACCCTGGTGGCTCATGGGTTTGGGGGTGGGGGGCTGGTGAATCCAAGATCTTCAGGTCAGGCAGCAGGTTGGAGACTTCTACAGGCTTACGTCCCAAGAACGGGAAGTCAGGCACCAAGAAGGGTGCAGGGTCAAGAGAGAGTGAGCTTTGCCAAAACATCCTTTTATGTACTAGAGACAGGCTACACCCCCAAGGAAACTCCTTTTTCAACTGACTGGTTGCTCATATCAGATAACAAAATGGAAGAGCACATGCCAAAACCACAGAGGATCATAGCCTAGCCAAGCTGACACATAACATAACATTAACCATTGCAATACCAGCCCCTCGATTTTCTGTATCTGTGTGAGAACATCCCAGATTTCAAGGCAGCCCCTGTGCCTGCGTGCCCATAAGTTTATCTAAACCTTTCAGAGTCAACTAGTGCTTGTAACTTCCAAAACCTCTCAGAGTCAGAGGTTCCCAAGGTTTAAGGAAAACAAAAAACAACTTTTAAATTTTTTGTAGTCTTTCTCGAGCTTTGATGAGTGGGTTTCATATTACTTTCCAGTGTCTGGTTAACAAGTGTTAACGTCCTCCATCAATGACACCTACCATCGTATAGCTCATAGTACCTCTCCCAGGGGAATCCTTCCAGGGGAAGAATTTTGATCTTTGAAATTGAGCCCCTTCTTATGGCTTCTTCAAGCCCAACCTCTTGACCATTTCCATTTTCCCTTTCCAGCTCTCTCCCTATGGCCCCCTGGGAGGTGGAGCCAGGTAGCCCTGCCATTGCAGCTTCCAGGGCAGGGCTGGATCTCTGGTTTCTTCCCAGCACCTTTCTGACGGCAGTACTGGGGATGGCCTGTGGGCCACCTAACCACTGGTCTGGTGTCTTTGGAGTTGGGCCTGTCAAAGAGGGTATTCCTTGGCAGCTTGTGGGCCATATGTAGCCCACCACTGGGTTCTCTTGCCTAGTGTTTTAAATTTTTTCTTTTGAGCCAACATTTAATGATTGGGGTGCTTCACTTAAAACATTTGACTTCTAGTTTCTCTTGAAGAGGGTCTGGTAATAGTGAGCCTGGTTTTTGTCTAGCAACACCTGGCAGCATTTGGTAGCAGCCCTCCCTTCAGATAGGGTCCCTTTCCCTCGTGCAGTTCATGCATTTCTACCTAGGGAAGGCCCCCTTGACTCATTCACATAAACTGCCTGATCCTGGGGCATTTGAACTTGTGATCTCCGGTATATGAGTTTCTGAAATCTTTCCAAAAAACCAGTTGCTGTGAAGTTGATCCCAATTCATGGCAACCCCATGTGTGTCAAGGTTAAAACTGTGCTCAGTAGGGCTCTCAATGGCTGATTTTTTGGACGTAGATTGCCAGACCTTTCTTCCTAGGCACCTCTGGTTGGACTCAAACATCCAGCCTTTCAGTTAGCATCCAAATACATTAACCATTTGTACCATCTGGGGACCCCAATCTTTCCAAAGGCACACACTAAATAAAGGCTTTGGATTTTCCTGTTGAACAAAGAGGGAACTTCTAGGTCTGTATGGGAAGAATGGGTGACATTAGCTAATTCAGAAAGGATGTGTGGATAAGTTAGAGTGTCCATGGAAACAACAATGGGCCCAGGGCCAGAAGAATGCTGGGCGGACCTGGAAGACTACTCGCCTTTCTGCTCCTCTCGTGCCTGGTGTACTGGACTCTCCATGGTGATTGGAGCAAAACCCAAGTGGATGCTGTATTTTCCACCTACTTTCCCCAGGCAGGTCCACCTGAGTCATCTCTGCATCTGTCTTCAACCTTCATTACATTTTGTGATTCCTTTGCCAGGAAACCTCCAGGGGTTCCCCAGTGCCTAAAGCAGTGGTGCTCAAATGTTTTAATCTCAGGGCCATTTTTCACTCTTAAAATTTATCGAGGACCTCAAAAAGCATCAATTTCCATGGTATAATGATCCATGTCCTTTCCCCCCAGAGAGTCATGTATTCCAACCTTTGAGTGATCTGTGTTTCTATTGAACAGGATGGTGGATGTTGGTGGCCAGCGATCGGAAAGACGGAAATGGATTCACTGCTTTGAAAGTGTCACTTCCATTATTTTCTTGGTTGCTTTGAGTGAATATGACCAGGTCTTGGCTGAATGTGACAATGAGGTACGCTGGATGGGGAGTTTAATTAGCTGTAGAAGACAGAGATCTATTTCCTTAGTTTCCAAGAAACCAGGCAGCTCTGGCAGTAGACCCCATTCCTTAGGTGAACTGGTCTTGCTAATCAAAGTGTAAGTCCTTGAACTAGCAGCATTAGGCTTCACCTGCATAACTTGTTAGAAATGAAAACCTACTGAATCGACCCAGACCTACCGATGCCGAATCTACATTTTAACAAGATCCCAGGCAATTCAAATACACATGCAAGCAGGAGAGTCAGAGGTCTGGAACCCTGGTCCTCAAACTTGCATGCACACTGGAATTCACGGGGAACTTAAAAAAAAAAAAAAATGGTGCCTGAGTCCAATCCCAGAGATGCTGATTAGTTAGTAGTGGGTGTGGCCTGGGCATGGGGATTTTTAGAAGCTCCCTAGGTGATTCTAACATGCTGCTAAGGTTGAAAACCACTCAAAAGCAGTGGTCTCATCCCTGGCTGTGTATTGCAATCCCTGGGGGAGCTTTTTTAAATGCCATCATTTAGACCCCACACAAGAGATTCGTATTTACTGGGTTTTGGTTGGGGGTATCCTTTCCAACCACTGCCCTCCCTCCTCCCCATGACTTTTGCACAGCCAAAGTTGAGAAACACCGTTTCTAATAAACTTTGTCTGAGAACAGGCAGCCCACCCTCCACAGGCCCATAGCCCTCCCCGATTAGGTCCTTACTGCCAATGTTCCTGGGTGCCACAAACAGTTTGTACTCGACAACTAACCTAAAGGTTGGCACAACTGTGGAAGAAAAGGTCTGGTGATCTGTTTCTGTAAAGATTACAGCCAAGAAAACCCTATGGGGCAGCTCTACCATGTAACACATTGAGTCAGAATTGACTCAATGGCACCTAACAAGAACAATTACTTGCAAATGGGGAGTGGTGCCAGATGCTTGGAGCTGTTCTGGGGGCCACCCGAGTTTGCATCTCCCTTCACTTCCCCTGGGAGGGATTCCCTCAGGGCAGCTCTGACATCCATCCCAGTGGTCCTCTCAGGGTGCCCTGCAGAGCTGCCATAGTGTGGCTGGGTAGAACGCCTTAGCCTGGATCTGCCTGGAAAGTGAAGAGACCATCACAGCCACTTGTTTGACAGGTTGGGACATTTTCTGTGGGGGATAGCAGTGTCCTGCCCGTCGTCTTTTCCCCCAAACTTGCACAAGATCTCTTGACTTTTATAAACATGTCTCTTGTTTCCAGGGCATGAAAGTAAATCAGTAAAAGGCTCTGTCCAGGATCAGGCAGTAATTGCGAGCACATTGTACCTCGTATTTCTTGAGAGCAGACTTTCCTCTGAGGAGCACAGCTACATTGGCTCATTGGTGAAGGATTAGCTCATTGGCTTGTGTCACTGTACAAAGAACAGATATCTTCGCTGCTGCCCAGCTGTTCCAAGTGAGGAGATTTTTAAGAAACAAAGGCATCTAATTATCAATATGAAAAATTAGCTCCAAATTCATCTCAGGAATTACTCTGTGACGTTCCTCAGGAAACTCAAAAGATTAGTCAGACGCACAAGGGACCAATACCTCAGCCTGATAGGCTTAGGGATTAAACAGTTTCTCCCCTCAAAAAAATCACAAGGTATTTAGCGAAAAATTGAGCGGCTAGCGTTCCAGACTTTTCCCTCCTGGTTGTAGGTAAGTGTTAGATCCACTCACCGGCTGTACAGAAATTGTGTTTTCACATATTGTATGTAATTCCTCGGAGAGCGTTATTGATAAGGTTATAATAAATTGTAAAGAAGTTTTAAAAACAAGGCAGTTAGAGTGAGGGCTTACCTCTCTGGTAATAAAATCTGAATCTTAATCCTGAAAATGTATGGAGAGGCAGAATGAGCCGGGGAGGGGGGTGTGTGGGAGTGTAGGGAAATTTATGTAGGAAATTTGTGTAGGGGTCTGCTGAGCTTGGAAATACTTAGGACTAGAACAGCTGACACAGTGGGCTCAAACATAGCAATGACTGTGAGGATGGCACAGGACTGGGCAGTGTTTCGTTCTGTTGTACATGGAGTCACTATGAGTCAGAAATGACTAGACAGCACCTAACAACAACAGAACAATTATTGTCACCAGATGAGATTTTTATGTGTCCTGTCTGCTCTTCACAAATTAGGAGCGTATACTATTTCCTTGCCAATGTCTCATGCTCTACGTAGCCTTCACCAAGACTGACTACTGTATGAGCTTGGGAAAGCTGTAAATTTTCTGAACAATAGTATGCTCATCCACAGAAATGGGGACACTCTTCTCTGGCACAGCTTGCCTGCCTTACGTGCCTGGAAAGCATGGCACAGAGAGGGACTCGGTAGCATTAGTCCCCATCCTTGCCAGTGGCGGGCACTCACTGCTGGAGTTGGCTTCCTGCCTCTCATCATCCCCAGACTCCTCATGTGTGGTCTGGAAGCCCACACCCCATGAAAGTGGGTCTCTCAGATCTGAAGCTTCCAACTCTCCCTCTTGATAATCCCCCAAATTACGTGACACAGAAAACTCTTGCCAGATGTGGGTTCAGACCTTCTTTTTCCAAGTTACACAAAAGCTTTTCTCCTTTCCCTGCACACTGGTTTTGGGCTAGAGGGAGAGGGGATCTGTAGAGACCCAGGAGGCAGTAGGTGGGCGTAATTCATGAGAGGGTGGGGATGGGGAGGAAACAGAAGCAGGAGGCCTGGGGTCCCTGGCCCCCTCGTGCCTACCAGCTTCTGCACGGACAGAGACACAGAGACTGCAGCTGGGTGAGAGAGGAACAGATAGATGGAACTGCCGATCTGGCATATTGCTTCCAACGTACCGCTTTTCTTTCTAGTTTTTTCTGTGTCTCTTATTTCTCCTTTAGAACCGCATGGAAGAGAGCAAAGCCTTATTTAAAACCATTATCACCTACCCCTGGTTTCTGAACTCATCTGTGATTTTGTTCTTAAACAAGAAGGATCTTCTGGAAGAGAAAATCATGTACTCTCATCTAATTAGCTATTTCCCAGAATACACAGGTAAGTAGGTATTCACCTTGGGGATGATATTTCTGTCCTCCCTGGCATCAGTCTGAAGTTCTTAACACAGCTCACAAGGGCCTTGGTGACCTGCCTCTAAGAGCCCCTCTCACCATTCTCTGCTGTGCACTGAAGCTCCAGCTGTTCCACACCATTTGTGTTTTTGTCTCAGCACTGCCACACATGCCTCTCCCAATGTCTGGAATACACTTGCCAGCTCCTTTTGCTAACTCCAAGAGCCAGCTCAGGCATCTCCTTTGGGAAGCACATCTGACCCTCTATTTGGCGTTCTGTGCCTCCTTTGTGCTGGGCTGACCTGCTCTCGCTTGGCTTTAGCACGCTGTATGATACTGTCTCCCCTCATGAGCTGCTCCTTGAGAGTAGAGATTTGTCTCCGCAGTCCCAGCACCAGTCAGAGTGCCTGGCACTTCTTGAGTGTATGTTGAAGGGTGGCGTCTCCTTTACCAGACACAGGGCAGATGTTGAAGTTCTTTATATGCATAACTTAACCGAGGGAGGAGAGTTGATGCCCTAATGAACCACATAGGCATTGTAGTAGGGACCCCTAAGCTTTAAAATAGACTTGAGTACCTAATAATGTTAGTTCTAGCATTCCTCCCTTTTACTTCCCCTAGCCTGCTTCTATCTGTGTGAATTAAGGGTGCATTCTCTTCAAAAGTGGTCCAAATCAGAAAATTAAATTGGGTCACTATTTTTAAAGAAATCATTTTAAAGCACAATTTTCAAGTACCAGTGGACACTTAAAAATACTATTGTATGAATTCATAATGAGGTACAATAAAAATAATGCCCCAGGCAAACTCTCCCCTAGAAATAAGATAGGTCAAGGAAGGATCCCAAATGAGAACAAACCAAAATGCCAAACCCGTTGCTGCGAAGTAGATCCTGACTCACAGCGACCCTAAAGCAGAGAGGAGAACTGCCCCACAGGGTTCCCAAGCTGTAATCTTTGCAGGAGCAGACTACCTCATCTTTCTACCCCAGAGTGGCTGGTGGGTTCGAACTGCCGACCACAGTGCTAGCAGCCAAGCACTTAACCATTGCCAGAGCCACTGCCATCAAGTCGATTCTGACTCATAGCATCCCTATAGGGTAGAGTAGAACCGCCCCTGTAGGGTTTCCAAGGAGCAGCTGGTGGATTCGAACTGCCAGCCTTTTTGGTTAACAGCTGAGCTCTTAACCACTGCACCACCAGGGCTCCTTCAAATGAGAATAAACATACATTAAACATAATTCTTGGGAGGACACTGTGGTAAGTCAGTTTCTTTCTTCTTTATTCCTCTAATTGAACTCGTGACTAGGACCAAAGCAAGACGTCAAAGCTGCCAGAGACTTTATCCTGAAGCTTTATCAAGATCAGAATCCCGACAAAGAGAAAGTCATCTATTCCCACTTCACGTGTGCCACAGATACAGAGAACATCCGCTTTGTGTTTGCTGCCGTTAAAGACACAATTCTACAACTGAACCTGAGGGAATTCAACCTAGTGTAAAAGCTGCTGCCCACTCCTCCATCACCGAATACATGATTTAGAAGCTTCTCTTGTTTATTTGCAAATGCTCTGACATCACCTGACCCAGCCCACTGTGCCAGACGCCAAGGGTGTCGCGCAGGACGCAGGACAGAGATGGGCTATGCAGCTTGGAAGAGATTTGAGTTTACCAAAACCTTTTTTAAAGCCTTTATTCTCAAATTGTTCTTCTAGTTCTTTTTCTGACTTTTGGCTGTAAATTTCTGTGTTATTTTTGAATTTGATATTTTATAGAATTTTAAAAAGCCACTGTGATTTACTTTAAGTGTGTTTAATAATAACCATTAAAAATCATGTAACAGCTTTTACTCAGAAGGGCCCATTAATTTACAGATCATGCCTTAAGACCACTAATTAACTTGGGTGACTTTTTTTTTTTTTTTAAAGAATATTAATGGGTTGAAGCTTTTTATTAAATTTTGCAAATTAGAGACATTCTGAATTGAGTTTTTCTCTCCTAATGCTAAAGTATGACTTCTTTAACATGCTACCAAAGATTTTTTTTAAAAACATTTTTGTGTTAACTTTCTAAGCTAAATTAATGAATATATCAGTACATCTTAGTTTTGACGTGATTTTATCATCATGAAGCCAACATTCACATATGGTAGATGGGCTCTAGATTGCATATACATTATATTGGTGAAAATGTATATATATATATTCCAATGTATATGACCAGGTCTTGGTAAACTTGTGAAACGGCTAAAAGTCCAAATTGTTTAATGAATGTTATGTAACCCCTGCTACCATTCTGAAGGCCATCACAGATTTGTTATGTTTGAACTATGCTGTGCTTTTCTGAGAAGGTTAAGAATATACCATTGTATTAGCACTGAAATATCTTGTGTTTCTTTGAGCTCACAGTTAATTGATGGTTCTGCTCCTAAGATCAAATGCTGTGACCTAAACAGTTAATAAATCAGGAACTTTCCTAAATTTTCTTCCTTGAGGCAAGTCCATATTCATCATCATGTCTGGTTAGTAGCTGGTTCTACAAAGCAGAGGCAGAATCCCCTGAAAAGTACAGAGTGGTTCAAACTAAAGGCTCAAGATGGTTTTGTGTCTGTGTTTTAAGCGGTGCACACATATACATACTTGTGTGTGTGTGTGCACATACCACTTAAGAGCTTTCTCAAATCAGTGCACAGAATGTACCTGGGCTGGTCACATGTTATGGAACAACGTGTCAGCATTCCTACAGCTGCACTGTGCCTTCATGTCAGCCAGTCAGTGGACTACTGTCAGGTCCTCATTCTACTGGAATAATTTCAAGTGTGAAACTATTAAAAGACAGGAATTCCACTTACATGTAGTGATTCTAACATAGCAACATTAAGCTTTAAAAACTAATCCTCATTCAGAAGATGAGTGCAAGAGCACCAGTTTTGTCAAAGTTGACACATTGATGGTAACATTTATCTGGGCTAGTAAAGGTCTGGGGATTGCCAAGACGGTTTCACACAAAAGAACGAAGAAATGGGGGACTAGCTCTTCAGGATATCTAGAAACATAACAAACAGTAACAACAGAAAGAAACACCCTTTCTGCCCCAATGGGCTAGATTTTGAGCTGGTTCTGACTAGCCAATTCGCATATGAAAAAGGGCTCAAACTTTATCAGTAATCAGAGACATTAAACAATACGGAATTTTGTGTTTTATCACAGCGCTTTTCTAGTAGTATTGCACTATTTTTATTTTTAATTTATCTCAGGCTGACACTTAAAGGCATACAAGAAAATGATGGTTTTTAATCACCTCTAGTTGTAGGGGAAACCCTGGTGGCGTAGTGGTTAAGTGCTACAGCTGCTAACCAAGAAGTCAGCAGTTCGAGTCCACCAGGCGCTCCTTGGAAACTCTATCGGGCAGTTCTACTCTGTCCTATAGGGTCGCTATTGAGTCAGAATCAACTCGACGGCAGTGGGTTTGGTTTTTTTGATTAGTTGTCGGAGGGCTGTCAAATAAATCATTAACAAAGGTGGTAATAATAAAGTGTTCTCTTAAGTCACAGAAAGGCTGAACTCTCCATATCAAAGATTAATTACCTCTGCCACTACTGATTCTGCAAGTATGGAGGGTCTCCCCAGAGTCCCTCTTTCAAAATCTACTCATTACTTCCTGAGGAAAGGATTCGTTTGCTGTTTTCTGAGATTGACAGGCACACTCTTGGTGCTTAAGAATTCAGTAAGTATTGCCAGTCAAGTTTTCAGTGAGCAATGATCACGCTGGGCTGGAATGCTGTCAGCTTTGACTGAAAATCAGGTCTTTGGCCAATCTGTTAGTTATCCACATTTAGTAAGGCCAACAAAAGGGCAGTTTTAGATAGGTGAGGGAAGGCTGATTCTATCCAATAACTAAAGAAGAGGCAGACTGAAGATCAGAAATCTTTATTCGACTCAATTTATTTGAAAAAGGTATACATGATTAAACTGGGAAGTCATCGTACCAAGCAATCCAAATCTACGAATACCTAGAAATAATTATCATTATTTAGAGAAAAGTTATTAGTGAGAATGGCCAACCAATTTTCAGAAAAAAAAAAAAAAAAGACTAAGGTCAGTTTCAAAAGGAAGAACTTTACTGTAAACTTTATAAATGATTTTATCGAAATACACAAAAGGAAGGCAGAGACAGTGTTAATAGGCAACTGGGCCAGGGGCCCACCTAAGAGGTTTAAGAAACCTAAAAGTAATGCAGAAATAGATACTTAAAAAACTCATTACCATCACCAGAGATTGTCTTTACACCAAAGAATAAGCATTCCAAAGAAGCACAAGGCTATCTGATTAATACAAAAATTAGTAAGAGAAAGTGTTTTTAAAGTGCACATTCCCTGAAAAATTCATTTTTGTATGTAATACACACAGTCATACACAGAGATGCTCATTTTTAGAAGTCCGTAACAATCTAGCTGACCTTGCAATAAGTCCCAGATACGATTTCTAATATAGTTCGTGAGTGTGGGTGTAAAACTACTAAGAACATTTCAGTGTAATCCAGGCTATACTTAAGTGTTTTTCAGCCCAAGGATTGGGAACTTTTGAGTAACAAATGGAACACTGACAGTCTGATGGCTTAACCAAGAAACGCTGGGGTCTCACAACATGTTAAGTACACTTCTGGTTGCTATGGTTTTTTATTGTACCACCCTCACGGGGTTTCTTGTTACAAGGACTTCGTTAGTGAAGGGACACAATAATTAAGTTATCAGAGCGATAATAAATGAGTGGTAACAGACACAAGAATTTTCGGGTTAACAGTTGGATGTCTATCATTGCAGGTGTTATAGTACAAATTAAATAATTGGTATTTGTATAAATTAATAAAAACTTAAAAAATACACTCATACCAACCTATAAAAAATGAAGTTACATTTCCTGGGTAGCCCTTTTGGGCAACTAGAATTATCAATTTTTCTGAAAATACCAGAATGTTTTTATTTTAAAAAGTACAACTAATCCATAATCCTAAAATAAATTTCTTTTCATGAGACATGAAACTATTTTAAAAAGAGGAAATAAAGTGAAAAAAGGTTTCAACTCAAGAGAATGAGGTCTGTGACAGAATAGGAAGGATCCATATCTATCTTCTTAGTGAACGTGCTAGCCTGCTTTTAGGACAGGCCTAAAACAAACACTACTGTAGATGAATTGTGGCAGAAAGAAAAGAAGCTATGCGAAAAAGTTTGCACTGGTAACAGTAGTAGTCAATGAATGAAAATACAGACTACTAGAATCATAAAATTTTAACTGATTAATGTTAACCTAATTAACATTAGTAGTGAGGAGCTTATAAAGTATATATCCAAGGATTCAGCAGGAGGTTGCATGGGTCCCCTTTTATTCTGTGATACTGAATAGCACCAAAATCAGATTTACTAAACTTTGTACTGAATCCTGCATAAGGAATGCAGGTTATGTAAATTTTCTATGTGGGTCTTAATGAGGAATTTCAATTATTTTCAGCTCCACTGTGGTGACATTTGTATAGCACTCCCCAGAGAATGAGTGTTTTGGCCCTTCATATATAAAGTCCCCATTTTTAAGGCTTCTGCCACCTGTGTGGTGAATCAGCCAAAAGGTGGTGGTGTTGGTGTTAGGTGCCATCGAGTTGGTTCCGACTCACAGCGACCCTATGCACACAGAAGGAAACACTGCCTGGTCCTGCGCCTTCCTCACAATTGTTGTTAACGCTTGAGCCCACTACTGCAGCCACTGTATCAATCTATCTTGTTGAGGGTCTTCCTCTTTTTCACTGACCCTCTACTTTACCAAGCATGATGTCATTATATATGCTACCCAAAAGGTAAATGGAGAAAATTCAACCTACTCAAAAGGAGAGCTTCTGCCCAATCCTAGGAAAATCCTTAGCAGAAAGGGGTTGACATACACCAAATTAAAGGATTTCCTGTGGCCTTTTGGGGGAAGCATTTGTGAATCTAATTTTTCTATGCTTTTTCTGATCCTACTGAATCATATGAGGCTATCTGATAAACACCAGGAAAGGAAAACATTTTATAAACCAAAATAGAAGTATCCTATCTTCTCACGCTAAAGAAAAAGGCAATGCTGACAATCTGAGCACTGCCTGAGTTGTGGATCTGCTGCTCCTTATCCGAGTTCAGGCCCTGAACAAGGGCAACCGATGACTGAATAGCTAAGGTGAAGAAAATCTAGCACTCAGTTAGTCTTTTTGTTTTATTTTTTTACCAGCCAGAGATAGGACACCTCTCTGCAGGGTGTTTCTGAGATGAGCTGGGTGCACAGAGACTCACTGGGATATCACTGCAACTACTAACAGAAATAATAAGGGAGGGAACTCTCTCTGCAGGGTGTTTCTGAGATGAGCTGGGTGCACAGAGACTCACTGGGATATCACTGCAACTACCAACAGAAATAGGGAGGGAACTATGATAGAAAAGACAACATTTACGTTTAAGGGAATTTTATTTATTTGGAGGCCACAGGACAGTTTGGGGATGATTAGGATTATGGAAGAGGAAAGGGCAAGGAAGGACTGTCTATGGGTAGTAACAGTTACTTAGAGACCAGGACACAACATAGCTGTGCCAAACTGAGCCTGGGAACAAGTCGAGGGTCCCACTAAAACTAGGGAAGAAGCAGTCAATATATACACTATACTCTTTTGCAAGGCGATAGGAAGCCATTGAAGAAGTATGCACGCTCTTTGGCTCAGAGTATTCTGAAAACATGAAGAAATCACAACCTTCTTTTTGTACCAGAAATGAAAGATGCCATTTTTAATGATCATGGTTTTGTGGAAGAGAGCTGGCAGAGAACAGACACACTCTGCCCTGGACTTCACATAATAATCACGGACCAGAATTGAAGATGTACTGGAATTAAGAGCCTGGGGCTATAGCAAATAATATATAGAGAGAAAGGACACAACACTCAGGACCTCATTCTACAGCAACTTCCAAAAGACTAACAGAAGCTTAAAGTTCTTAAGCAGACAGCCATTAATCGTAGCTAAATGTAATTCATGGCAGTTAGTTTTCAAATACTGTAAGATTCTGGACTCTGAAACATTGAAGAAAAATGGGTCAGACACATAGCTGTACATTGTAAAATGCTAAACTAAGAAGACTGACTCATCTAGTGACCTGATACTACTGATGTTCTTAGTTTTGCGTTTAGATGAAGACGACCTTCTAAAATAAGTGATAAATAAACTATCACTCTTGAAATTGTGGCTCTTTCTACTCTGGAAACAGTTAAGTGCTGGGGAAGCGTTGGCAGGTAAATGACTGATAAAGGAAGAATGAAAAGGGAGGGTTCTAGGTTCTCCTTGAAAAGGAACAGGAAGGGCAGGCACACTGGTTTTGCATGTGTACCAGTTACACAAACCGCTCCTGCTGGCCTCTGGAGGCTACTGGAAGAGTTTCTATGCTTACTCTTTTAGGCTTTTTCCCTTTGTCATTGGACATCCACGGAGTTATGGATTTGTACCTTTTTTGAGAATGCTGAAATCATAGACCTGGAGTAGGTAATGAGGTACTTGGCTAATGGCATTGAATGGAACTTCTGTAAAGCAACATCTCAGACGAGGACAATCTGAAACAAGCTTTCTGACTTCCTCTATTCTTAGGTTTCATTCTGACATATACAAAATTGGAGGAGCTCAGCAATAGAGAAAATGTGTATTTTACTTTGAACAAAGATAATCATGGAGACACACATTGTCATGTGGTTTGGAATTTGTCATCTCTTGATTCAATTCATGTTCAGCAAAGAAAAAAACATTCTGGGGGAAAATATTGATAATAAACATATTTTTTATGTAGTAGTAAACAATAGTATATAGTAGGCAAGATTTGACCAGGAAATACTACGGTTCCAGTCTGGCATGCTGTTTATTTTAGCTTTTACAACAAAGCAAGGGTTTAAGGAGCCTGAGGAGATTCTCACAACCATTGACTATACAGAGCCCTCAATTCCAAAAACAATTCATAATCATTTGGTGGCACATAGAACATGCATCAAATACTGTGTATTATTCAATAAATAAGACACTTCAACACTTTCTTCGTAGTTCACAAACACATATTCATCCCCTCTGACCTGAAAAAGTCTATTAACATTCAGGCCCAAAGACCTTGGACAAAAATCAAGAAAAAACTCTGTGGCCTTATTTCTACTAATGCGCAGCCCATTATTTTCGCTCTACATCGAGAAGAGGGATTCCCACTTGAATAATTCCCACTTGAATAAATGCAGAGAAAGCAAGCCAGAAATTCTCAAGTCTAGTGCCAACAGGACGGGCCACTGGATCATATTTTAAGGTACCTCTACTTGTGAGTGGAGCTGTTTGTCTTGTCCTGGCATAGCTCATTGTATTTAAGATGCTGGAAATTTTGTTTATTTCATACTACCAATGAATGGAAAGTCAGTATTGTTAAAGCTTCAAGAATTTTCCTTTGAAAGTAGCAGTCTATTAAAAATACGACTCAGGTGGAACAAGTACAACCCACGGAGTTGGCTCCAGGAAGTACTTCTAAGGCTCCAAAGTTCTGAGAAGGGTTTTCCCTTTTGAGTATGATCCTCATTTCTTTAAGCCTTTCTTAAGATGAGGGATGGAGGAGTATTCAATGTATTTCACATTATATAAAAAAGAGATTGTTTCTCTTAGTCATGCTATGCATTTTAAGTATAACTCAGACCTATCTATCATTAAAAAATAAGGAAAATAATACCAAACTGTTTGTCAGTAATTGGAACTTCATGTTTCTGAAGAAACCGCCACCAAAGTTTTCTTGACACCAGTGAGGCAATGTTTGATTTGATCATTTACCTATCACTTATTCAGGCAGTTTGAAGTCAGCATAATAGAAGTGAAAACGTGAAGCAGGAGCATTAAACACTGCCATGTGAGGATTAACTTTGGGTGACCTCTCCACCATTATCGAGAATCACCTGGAGCAAATATTTAAGATTCATTAAAAAAAAATATGTTTCTTCTTTTACAAAAGAATTATAATTCTAACCAGATACATGATTCAAGTGAGAAAACCCAATGGATTCCCAAAGAGTTGAAATATATTTTAATCACATAGCTGTATAACCTGATTCTAATTGACTTTTTTTTTTAACATCTCATATACAGGGTATTTGAAACTACTTCTATACAATGCCTCCCAAACAGACTTTGGAGTGGGTAACCAAAAAGGCTTTGGAAGGTAAAACCTGGAAGCTGTAATGATTTATTGCTGTGTGTCTTCAGCCAGTTTTCTCCATCAGGGGCTTGGGGAAGGTTCTCTTGCTTCTTCTAGCTTTGTGAGGATCCACTGTTGTGGGAGAAATAAACCAACATTTTTACTTCAGTAAACCTGCAATGAGACTTAAAATGTGACAAATGGAAATCCAAAAGTTGGCTTTCCAGTTTCATTAAATGTATACCAACTACTTAACCAATACACAAAATTCTTCTTGCACGAGTGATCACTAACTCACTTAAATGGCCAGGTGGCTCACGACCATGGTGCTGCATGCAGCTGAACAGCGGCAATAATGTTTTTCTAAGGTTTTTTTTCTTGGTTGTTTGTCTCCAGAATGAGAAGAATAAAATAAGCCATCATGAAAGAAGAGGGTATTTGGCAGCCGGAATGAATAACTGTGGCACAGTATGAGAATTATCTTTATAAAATTTCTTCTAACCTGTGTCAATTCTGAATCACAAAGCCTCCAAAGCATAGAAGGACACAGCAATGTTCTTGAGCATTTAAGTGTTCTCATGATATACTTTCTATTCTAAAAGGACTTGAAATCACACAAATAAAATGCAAATGTAATGCAAACCTTTCCACTGATAACGTGTATCATTATTAGGCCCATATGACAGATACAAGCCTTGGAGGTTATTTCCATTATAAAAAAGCTTTAGCAGAGACATTTGTACCTCTTCAACTTAAGAAGAACCCAGTGAAGTAGGCACAGGATAAGGAGAGAAAGAGAACGGAGCTCTGTAGCTTTCTCTGGATATTGCCGGCAGATCAGAAGAGGTGATAAAAACAAACATTCAGAGACACCGTCACCTGGTGACAAGGACTCAGTGGAAAATTGACCATAGAGAAACTGGAATAGGTGGTAATGCCCCCCAACATCATAAAGATGATGGCCTAAAAATCATGCTGTCATCCTGCCCCAGTCTGTCTCCCTGTTTCAGGTGATATGCATATTGAGGCTCTAGCCTGTTTATTCCTCTTTCTGTGTAACTCTTCCCCCTTTCAGTTTTCTACTGTTAGTATGCCAGTGTTGCCTTATATCACAATGTCTAGATAGAAAACTGCACAGCACATGCTAATGGGTCTAAGGTATGTGTGTGTGGGCTGGAGAGGTCCCTGGTTTGGGATCCAGAGGTGACAAGTTCACTGGTAAACAGTCATACTCAGGTCAATGTAGGGAGCAGTACAAGGGAGGCTGGGTGTCTGTTCCAAGCCTGGCAGGAGGCCCAGGGTTCAAGTAAAGGAGAAATGTGTTCTCATTATAAGTTACACAGATACAGCGAGTACAATTCAGAGAACCAGGAATAGGGTCTTAGTTGTGATCATGAGATCAGATAGTCAGTTTGTAGTGTTCATTTTCATGACAGTGGACATTTTTGTAGTTGTCATAATCCCTAAAGCATGCATAGTGCTTTTCAGTTCACATTATTACCACTTTGAATAAGTGACTTCCCCAGGGTCCTATCATCAAGACAGAAAGAACCAGCATTCGAATATAGATTTTTCTGACTCCAGGCTTGGCTCCCTTTGCCCTGAGCCATGCTATGTGTTTGTTTTGTTTTAATCACTCCTAACTATGCAGGAGAGAAGGCAACAATTTGGGCTGCCCTTTTCCTGCTGGGCAACAAGTTGACACTATAATGAAATAATTTATTTTGTTTGTTGGCTTTTTAAAAGGTACTACAGTTAGGCTTTAAAATACGATGGCACAATTTGATTTAAATCTAGTGAAAAACAGCTTTGGGAAAATATTATCTAGTTACATATACAAAAACTGCCAAAACAAACAAACACAATTAAAAAACTTCTGAAACAAAACTTGTTAACGCCTTTTAAAAATAGTCCAATTACATGGGTTTGAACTGAGAAACTTTTATCTGTTTAAGTAAAAGATTCATTATATTTACCCTAGCATCCTCTGGGGTCTTGAAATTAATAATTTTCCCAAACTCTTTGGCATGGAATACAGACTTCACCCGTTCCTACAAACAACAAAATATGTAACTTCATTAAAAACAAAATCCAGTTGTAGAAATCAAAAAGAAATGCCAAACGATTTTAAAAATCTGTCCTTAAGGCATCCAAATCACAAACCTGGAAAAGCCAAGAATGAGAAACCAAGAAGAATCAAACTCGTGGAGAAAAAAATAAAAGACTCAATTTTAACTCTACTGCATTATCACTAAACCTAGGTTAAAAAGCTTAAGGTGAGATTTCAACTGCTGAAACCATGAAGGGCTGGCACAAATGACAGGGGAGAAATCTGGGTGCAGTGCCACTGTTTTTCCTCTCCAAATAGCTTCTCATTCTTGATCTCACCATGGAATCATGACTGAGTCTAGCTCAAAAATAACACACAATGCGGGTGTTTGTGTGTACACATTCATCCAGATAGACAAATCAAGATGGGTCCTAGGTCCTAGGTGATTGTCCTCTGCTTTTTACGCTCCTTGGCATTCTGTTCAGTATTTGTGGGGGAGAACAGTCTAACTGTGGGTATTAAGTACCTGAGGAACAAATAGAAGTGATATATTGAGGAAGAGGGTGGTATTTACTTCTATAACTATAGGTAGGGTCATAGTAGAAACAAGGTGGAGGTTATATTAGCCTAATAAATTTGTAACTAATTCAAATATCCATGAAACTAGAACCTAAAAGATTCTTCTATGAATAAAAAAAGGATGATTGCTGATACAGGTCTCAGAAAACATGGAAGGGAAAAAATAAAGGGGGCGGGGTGTGAAAAAAGGCAGAAAAGCATTTAACCTAGAGCAGAGCCGCTATCTATCATTTCATATATAGCCACAGGACCTTTTATTTTCTGAGTGAACTAGAGAAATTCTCAATGGGTAAGTTGGTCTAAGATCCTCAAGAGCTAGCATCCCATCTTCTCAGGAGTGGCCCCGTGAGTGTTAAGATTTCTTCTGGTAATAACTTCTTGATTCTTCTTTGGGTAACTGTTTCTCACCTTCTCTCACTCCAAGTATTTCAGATGAAGCTGACCTCTCCTTCTTGCACTAGGGTATGACCCTCACCTGGCCAACTGGCTCATTCCATCCCCGTGGCCAAAGTGGCTGGCTCAGGAATGGGTATTACCAAAAGTGGTCCAGTGACCCAGTGAGAAGCTTTCCCTCTGTTGAGCTAGTAGGATATAAGTCTGGAACTTTCGCTGGCTCTCCTGTCACCACAGGACACCCTGCCTGAGAATGAAATCGACATAGAAGAAAGCGGAACCTAGAGGTGAGAATGGGGTGGAGGGGGATGAGAATGAGGGAGGAAAGGAAGCGAGGAAGAACAATGGCTAATGGTATCATTTGAGCATATCTAAGCTATAAGATGGGAAACCCTGGGAGCATAATGGTTAAGTGCTATGGCTGCGAACCAAAGGGTCGGCAGTTCGAATCTGCCAGGCGCTCCTTGCAAACTCTCAGGGGCAGTTCTACTCTGTCCTATAGGGTCACTATAAGCTGTAAGATATAGGCTTAGAATTTTCAGTTACATGAGTCAATAATGTCCCTCAAAACCAAAAAGAAAAACAAAAAATGGAGTTTACTTGGGCTGAGTCATGTATAACAAAAATATGTCTGACTAATACAGCCAGTGTCAAAGTGGTCCTGAACACAGGTATCTGGTCAAATACCTGTAGATGCCAAATATGTTATTACTATATTTCTTTGTATCACTGTATTCTTTGTACCTAGCAACATTCACTACATCTTGTACTGGATACTAATTCTCTGTTGTTTCATCAAATAAGTAGCAATTCACATTCAAGTAGCAGCTACTATACAAGTTGCTAGTAATCAAAGAAGAGTGAGAAATGGTAACTGCCTTCAAGAAAATTATAATCAAAGTGGGAAGATATATAGCTATAAAAAGAAAAAGAACTCTCAACAATTGGCTTTTGAGAGAGAACTAACTCTTCAAGTGTCCTTCAGCTCAATTTTCAGGGAAAAGCATTCTGTGGAGGACATGCTGCAGATTCTGAGGTATACAATGCTTATCTCATTTCAGTGCCTTGGACAGCACTGGAAAAGGTGGGGTTCTCTTAATGAATATAAAATGAGGGCCCAGGAATGTGACTGTCAGTGTAACAGAACAGAAAGGAGCATATTTTTTCTTGGCATGACTTTGTTTTTGTTAAGCCTGAGTATGAGCAGGTATTATGGGAAACCATGTTAAGACAAAGCAACATCTACAGAGAGGTAGAAAAGTTACAAAAGTAAAGAGGACTATTTCAATGTGCTATCCTTCAGCTCCAAGTTTTCAAAAAAAATCTGTTTCACATACCTTGGCCTCAATACGTAACCTTCTCCCATGAACAATGAATGGCTCTTTGGTAAACTCATCAAAACTATACTGCCACTCACATGTAAGCTGTCCAAATGTCCCTTTGGTTACAAATAATACACCTCTGCAAAAATAAACAAAGAAACTGAAAACAGAATCCACTTACAAACTGAGGCATTTATACCCAATGGCAGAATCCACATTCTTTACAAATACACATGGAACATTCACCAAGGTACATTATTTTCTGGATACTAAAACAGACTTAAACAAATCTTAAAAGACCAAAATCATATATATCTTACTGGTATTAAATTAGAAATTGTAACAAAAGGATAACAAGAGTATTTTCAAATGCTTGGAAATTAACATATTTCTAAATAATGCATAAAGGAGCTCTGGTGGCACAGTGGTTAAGTGCTTGGTTGTAACCAAAAGGTCAGCAGTGTGTACCCCACCAGTCACTCCGAGGGGCAGATGTAGCAGTCTGCTTCTGTAAAGATTACAGCCTTGGAAACCGCATGGGGCAGTTCTCCCCTGTCCTATATAGTGTCACTATGAGTCAGAACCAACTTGACAACAATGGGTTTGGTTTTGGTTTTAAAGAATGCCTGGGTCAAAGTGCAAAGAAAATTAGAACATATTTTAAACTAAGTGAAAACAAAGATATAACAAAATTTGTGGGATCAGCTAAAACAAAATTTAGAGGGAAATTTATAGCATAAAATGCTTATATTAGAAAAACTGAATCATTTATAAAGTCAAACATATAAAGTACTTTTTAAGAAACGAGAAATTTAAAGAACCAATTACAGCCATTTAAAAATTAAAGAAAGAAAAATTTCCGTATGTTGGCATGGGATAATCTCTAAGATACGTTGCTGTTAGGGGCCATGGAGTCTATTTCGACTCATAGCAACCCCACGTGGTAGAGCAGAACTGCCCCACAAGGTTTTCCTGGCTATAATGTTTACGAAAGCAGACCACCAGGTCTTTCTCCTGAGGAGTCACTGGCTAGCCGCTGATCACTTAACCATTTGCATCAGCAGGACTCCTTTTGAAATTGTGTGCTTTTTCAGAGAGAGGAATGGTGTTAGTCTCCCCTTGAAAGAATAGCTCTATGGGGATTTCTGTACCTGTGTGAGCTGGCTGAAACTAATGTTAAAATGTTTAACTTATAATCATGTCTGTGCACTTCTATGTGTTTCTCTGTATGCATACACAGGCTAAACGTGTGTTTATGTTAAGTGTTAAGATCAAATCTGTAGGGTGAGAAGACCAGAGTTAGCAGGAATAAGTGTAACTATCGGGGAACAAAATGTGAGTAACAACTGCTTAATCTCACAGTAGCTGTCAATTAACCCCTTATCGATTACATTTGGAAAAGATGAATAAAATAAGTTACCTTTTAGTTATCATTAACATATCTGTTTTATTGATCATGACATGGGTAAAATATTTATATTTTGCAAATCTTCCATTTTCCATGACCTACAAAAAAATGAGAGAAAAAAACAAATCAATAATATTCCTACTTTAATGCAGTAATGCCTTATAGTCCTCTAAAAACCATTTCTTGATGAAGGCAAGTCATTAACATATTTATACAGTAAATACACATATACCACCAGAAAACTGAATTAAAATATTCACAAACACATTGCTGTCTCCTTTTTTAAGCATCTACTTTCACTGCTGTAGTCAAAACTATTCTATTGCGGCCACGTGGCAATCTTTAATGCTAGATTTTTAGAAGGTAACTATTATCTAACGTTTAAATTGAACCTACTGAGATTACTGTTAAACTATTATATTCACTTTAATATGGAAAATATATTAGCGTTTGATCACATCTATTCTAAAACATATATAAACATGAATACGTATTTAAACATATGTATCATGATAATTTTTTTGGTTGTATCATGATAATTACTATTAGCCCCTGCCTTGTCTCTTCTGTGGAAATTTCCTATCTACTTGTACAAACATGACTTTCTTTGCTAATCTCACAAGTCTTTCATAAATAAGGAGCAGAGTTTCTGGACAAATAGGGAACCCAGGGTCTACTGAGCTGATGTAACAGTCTTTGAGTTTATTGTCAAGATTACTGCAACATTGTCTATCCATAAGATTGCCTATCGACTGCTCTTTGCTCCAGAAAATTTACAAATAATCATAGGAACAAAACAGACTTGGCATTTTTATTCTCTTCTTAATAGCACTTGCTCTGAGGATGAAGTTAATTTGGTTATCTAAAATACAGAGTTAAGGAAAAAAAAAAAAAAAACCTGTTGCCGTCGAGTCGATCCCAACTCATAGTGACCCTATAGGACAGAGTAGAACTGCCCCATAGCGGCTGATGGATTTCAACTGCCGACCATTTGGTTAGCAGCCATAGTACTTAACCACTGCACCACCAGGGCTCCAAAATACAGAGTAGGCTAAACTAATAATTTCTTAAAAGGTAAGCAATGTAATTGTGACTATGATCCCTCAAGAAATGGTATATTAAAAATTTAGCAAAAATGTTAGGAATCTTGAAGAAATTCCAAAAAAGAATAAGGACATAAAGACTGTAGAAAACTCTGTTCCGTGAGACTATCAAAACGCCAAAATTATTTAGCTTAGAAGACGACTAAGAAGTGGCCTCATAATAATTTTGGTATAGAAGGCTGATAGAACAGTTTTCATTTCTATTCACAACAGAAGTAAAATTTAAAAACAAAAAAGCAAAACTAAAACAGCAAGATAAGGTATACGGATTAATTGCATGAAAGAATTTTCTAACTACAAAGATTATAAAATATTGAGAAAACAGTCTCCTTACTATTTACCATCTGTTAAATAGGGCAAGTAAACACAAATACATTGAATTACAAATGAAAAAGGGACATAACCACAGATCCCCAGGAATTTAGCAATTATTGTTAATTTATAAAACTATACAAATGAATTTTAAAAAATAAATGGATCATATTTGAAAAGAATATAAATTATTAAAAGAAAGAAGCGTCAAATACTTGAGAGGGAGAGCATAAATTTTTTGCAGATGATAGTATATCTGGAAAACCCAAGTACACAAAACCCAGTAACTTTATAAACACGGTAATAAAGTGAAAAGTGGGGAAATAAAATCCTATTTACATTAGTAATAAAAAAGTGAACATTTATGCATAAGCTTAACAAATCGTACAGAATTTATGTGACTAAAGTTATAACACTATTGAGGCGAATAAAATAGATTCCATGTCTTGTTCTTAAATATAAAAATTCATTATTATTTTCCTGCTATTTTTACCTTTATATATAAACACACACATATTCAACACGATGCCAAGGTTTTTTTTTTTTTTTTTTGTGGGGGGAAGTAGTGATTTGACAAAATGATACTAAAATTTATTTAGAAAAATAAACGTGAAAATATCTAAGTCAATTATGAAAGGAGAATGAGAAGAACTACCCAAATACACATTTTATAGTAACAAAATGGTTTGATGCCGATGGAAGTTTTATATAGAAAGAATACAGATTTCAGAAACTGTTCAAAATGCTGTAGGAATATATAAAACCCTATATCCAAATATAGGAACTAAGGAAATCTCGACAGCATTTCAAACTGTGGCTAACAGCATGTACTACCAAATAAATAATGTTTCAGCTGGCTAAAGGGGGATCCTTACTTTTTTCTTTAAACCAAATTAATTCCACAAGGATCAATAACTTAAGTACTTAAATGCAACTATAAAAGCACTGGAAAAACTAAACATTTCAATAATCTTGTAGGGGGAAAGGCCTAAACTTAACACAAAGTTCATAAAACATAATGCAAAAAAACTGCCAAGTACATAGAAATTAAACACTACTGAATGGCAAAACAATAAGTAAACAGAAATAAAGCATAATAACAAGACAAAAATCAAAGGATAAATTGGGAAAACATTTAGTAAATACAGAATAGAGAACTGTAGCAATACAAATAATCTAATAGAAGAAAAATGAGTAAACCAATACGAAAATGTATAAAGGATACAAACAAGGACTTCAACAAAAAACAAAGACCAAAATCTGACCAATAAACGTATTGGGAAATATTCAATTTAACTCAAAATCGATTAAAAGTAAGTAACCGTTTTGGATCAACCATTCCAATGCTAGCATTTATCTTATGCAAAAGTATGCCAAGATGTAATATAAGAATTCGCATGGTAATACTGTGCTAAAAGAAAAATCCCTAAATGTGCATTAGTAATGGACTGGTTAAATGAATTGTGATAGAGCCATGTAATGGAACATTATAAAATCACGAAAAAGAAAGAGGCACATCTGTGCATACTGACCAAAAAAGATGTTCAACATATATTAAGGAAAAATTCACAGATCAGCATTTACGGAGAGAAGAAACACATACATATCCACACATTTATATGTGCACAGGAAATTTCTGGAAGAGTACACACCAAACCGTTAACAATGCTTACCTCTTAGCTTGGGAAGGGTAATGGTGCAGTGAGAATGAAGCTTTTATTTTTTTAACTTTACATCCTTTTATTCTGTTTTGGCATTTTGGTATTTGAAATTAGCTGGCAAATGATTTATTCTCTTTAGTCCTATATAGCCAAATTTGTAAATCAAGCATACAATTGATGATCTCAAGAACACCAAAACTACCAAAAGTCAAGGTCTATTACCCTGTGAATAGATCATAACCTTCAAATAATTTAAAAGCTATGGTCCAACTCCAAGTATTTATCTTCTATTCCAAATACAAAGTTCGGGTTTTGCAGTTGAGTCTGCCTTTCCTCACTTTCCACTTTGAAGACCCAGCTTAAATCTAGTCTGTGCAGGTAAGTAATTAAGCTAACTTCAATAGTCACAATAGCCTGTGATATAAATAAAAGCTAAATAATTTCCTCCCTCCTTCCCCCCGCCCCCCCAAAAAAAATCCATGCAATGCTTTCTGGAGTCCATCAAACACCTTAAATGCAACATCTGAAAGATGAACAGACATTATGCTCATAGCATTCTGCTTTGAAACATATAATAAATGGTGTCCTTTGTTTTCAGAGTAGATATACCTGAATAAACATCTTTCAAGAATAATTCCCTAGAGAGCAACATTTTAGTCGTCAATGTCTATTACAAACATGTGAACATGCAGTAAGAACAACCTTATAAGCAGAGGCTTGAACTCTGGAAATAAATCCACAGGAATATGGGAGAGAATGTTATAGTGCACCAGCCCTGATCATCTTCCATCACGTTGAAAAGTCTCAGAATGTCACCCTTTTGGTCATAATTTGGTGCCTAATTATTTAACTTCATAAATGTATTATGTACAAAGCGTTATACTTTTCAAAGCATTGTTACACGTTATTTCAGAAAAAAAGAGGAACAGAATTTTAGGCCTGAAAGGGATGTTACAGTTCATCCAAGCCAATCTCTTCTTTTACACATAAAGAAACCAAGGATTGGTAAGTGTCTTATCCGTCTAGTCTTCACAGTAATACTGTGTAATTTTGCTTTGGGTCATACTGTCAGCTGCAAAACTAGGCTCAGAAAATTGGTCTGTTTACTTCTAGTTTCAGTGCTTTTTCCCCTATACGATGATGTCACTTATGGTGTCACTCACATTTCCCCCATGGTACCACTAATGTCTCCTGTATCACTGGATGCTGGTAGTTACTGGGGCAGGTTACTAAGGCAACTCAGGCCAGCTGAAACTTTTAAGGTCAAAGTATCCAAATAGTTTAGTGTCAATATCCTATATCCCTCCTTTCCAAACAGATGTTAGGTACAAATGTTTCTGCTAAAATAATTTGACATACCCTTTAAAATTAATGGAGAATTACCAAAATCAGGGCTAGGAATTAACTATGTAAGGCTTTTACATAAGGGCCAAGATTTGGCTGAAATACCAAGGGATTAACAATAGCAGTGCTGTAGACATGTTAGCCTCATTTACACGCTTCAGAGGGCTAAAGAGAAACAATTTTGCTGCATTCATTACAAGTATATATGAATCACCTATCACCGTGTGAGGACTTTCTAAAAGAAACAACGGAACACAAAGGAAACTGCACTCATTATACATAATTGCCAAAATCTATTTTTTTTTTTTTATAGGTAAAATGTATGGTTATTTGTAAAATGTATGGTTACTGGTAAAAGGGTACTTGCTGCATTTGGAAAAGATGGATACGTAAACCATGTAAGCATTAGTTTATTAAATATAAATAAATCCAAACCAAATTAATCCCATATTTAGAAACACACAAAAAGTAGGAAAATGAAGGACAATGGTATCAGGGTTATGCTCTATTAACATTCATATTTCCTGTCAGGTAAGTCTCAATACTTAGAAAGTGAATATAAGCTAAAAACTATAATAATGGAGAAAAGACTGCTGAACAATCTCAAATCATCCAAATGTCACAAAGTAGCAGAGTCCACAACAGAAATATTTCTTAAAAACAAAAAAAACAAAGTGAATTATGAAAAGACAGATAGTAGGAACAAGTCACTAACATGGAAAGCTTACATCCCAAACAATATAAAGTGCTAATCACTCACGCGAAAATCTATTTAAGAAACCGGTTAAAGGATATGAACACACAGTTCAGTAAAAAATACAAAATCTGACCCACATCTGACTCTTGGAAGACAAAAGAGTCTCAGAAAGGTATAATTTTTTTTTAAAGATGGCAACAAGGGATATGATAAAATGAAATGGGAGATAAAATGAAAACAAAATTGATACAGATATAAGATAAAGAGTAAGGATGCTACCAATTAGGAAAATCTTATGACAACAAATAAATGATTTGGTGGCACAATGGTTAAGTGCTCGGCTGCTAGCTGAAAGGCTGGTGGTCTGAACCCACCCAGTGGCTCTGTGGGAGAAAGACCTGGCAGTCTGCTCCCAAAAAGATTGTTGTTGTTAGGGGTGGTTGAGTCGGTTCCAACTCATATGACCCTATGTACCACAGGATGAAACACTGCCTGCTGGTCCTGCACCATCCTCACAATCACTGCTGTACCTGAGCCTGGTGTTGCAGCCACTGTGCCCATACATCTCGTTGAGGGTGTCCCCCTTTTTCACTGACCCTCTACTTTACCAAGCATGATGTCCTCCTCCGGGGACTGGTCCCTCCGGATAACATGTCCAAAGTACCTGAGATGAAGTCTCAGCATCCTTGCTTCTAAGGAGCATTGTGGCTGTACTTTTTCCAAGACAGATTTGTTTGTTCTTCTCGCAGTTCATGATATATTCAATACTCTCCGTCAACACCATAATTCAAAGGCATCAATTCTTCTTCAGCCTTCTTTATTCGTTGTCCAGCTCTTCTATGCATTATCAGGTGATTGAAAATACCGTGGCTTAGGTCAGGCGCACCTTAGTCCTCAAAGTGATACCTTTGCTTTTTAACACTTTAAAGAGGTTTTTTGCAAGATTTGCCCAACACAATATGTCATTTGATTTCCTGACTGCTGCTTCCATGGGCATTGATTGTGGATCCAAGTAAAATGAAATCCTTAACAACTTCAATATTTTCTCCATTTATTACAATGTTACTTATGGGTCCCGTTGTGAAGACTTTTGTTTTCTTTATGTTAAGATGTAATCAATACTCAAGGCTATGGTCTTTGATCTTCATCAGTAGTTTACATCCAAGAAAATCCTATGGGACAACTCTATTCTGTCACATGGGGTCATTATGAGTCGAATTCAGTTTGACTGTACCCAACCACAATTGTAAGTTACAATGGCAAGTGCCATCATTTCTCAATTATTTAAGAAGTTAATAGACAACTTGTTCAAAACAATATTTTTAGAGAAAAACTTAGTATAACTTTCCTTATATTTACCTGATAAAAGGTTTAGAGAGAAAAAAAAAATTACCAATTCACTTTGGATCTGAGAGACTTGAGGGACACGGCCAGGAAAAAGGGAACCTTCAACCAAGCTTCATGATCAAATATATAATTTCATCACCTCAAAGCATATTGATTTCATATATAATAGAGTAAATGTAAACAAGAGGGAAGAAGTGCTGTTTACCTTATTCCATGAGGCAAGTTGTTTTCAAAAAATGAAAATTTATTGACTGTGTCATCAAATCTCAGAAGGAATTAGCCCTTATTTAATCCTTCATACCTTCATCTCCTCCCCTGCTATTGAGGTATTCTGATTGTGACAGAATAGACTATGCAGACAGCTTAGACAGGGAAGGAAGGCTGAGCATAACCCTTTGACATAAAATCTAGTAAAATAAATGATTTTATTTTAAAAGATGTCAATCATCATCTGCTGGTTTAACCAAAACAGTCTTAAGAAAAGGCAGAATTATGCTCAAGACATAATTATGCGCACTGACAACATCAGAGCCCTGGTGGCGCAGTGGCTAAGCGTTCGGCTGCTAACCAAAAGATCGGCAGTTGGAATCTACCAGCTGCTCCTTGGAAACCCTATGGGGCACTTCTACTCCATCCTATAGAGTCGCTATGAGTTGGAATTGACTCGATGGCAACGGGTTAATACGTTCTAGAAGAAGGGCCAGAGTGGGCGGGTCAAGAATCATTTAAGTGCACAGTTACAAGTCTCACTAAAGCAGTTCCAACAGAACCTCTACTGAGCAATACTTATTGATTAATGATACTATACCAAACCCATTGCTGTCGAGTCGATTCCGGCTCATAGTGACCCTATAGGACAGAGTAGAACTGCCCCATAGAGTTTCCAGGGAGCGCCTCGTAGATTCAAACTGCAGACCTTTTGGTAAGCAGGCGTAGCTCTTAACCACTACACCACCAGGGTTGTACATACTTGAAAACAATGACATTTCTTTTAAAATACTGTATAATTCACCGAAGTCCAAGTTATTGAGGTTTTACTATTTCTATTGCTTACCAATTAGTAGCCCTCATATTTTAACTAAAGTATTCTATTAACCTTCGAGGGAAAAAAACAGATTTTAATAATGTTTTTATCTTGACAAAGGAGACACCTGAGAAATTGAGGATGTATATAATGGTGACCAAGAAATCGCATAGAATGGCATTCATCTGGAATAATGATGATACACCAACAACACTTATTAAGTTCTTAGGAGGCACTGTACTAATCCTAGATACAACCCCAAGAAAGGTACTACAATTATCTCCACTTATAGTCTGGAAATTGAGGCCCGACAAGCACAATATTGTCCCAAGATTACAAGGAAAAGGCTGGAATTGAAATTGGGTTTACACAGCTACAGAACCAAGGCACTTAGCCACAGGGTATTGCAGCATCTCACTGAATAATTTTTATTATCAAAATGAGTTAGCATAGAAGAATTACATATTCTAGAAGATGCAGTGGGATCCCATTTTAACAGCTCATTTAAATATGGATTAAGATATTCCACAAGCTGTATGATATCTCTTGCGATGCTTCAATTTCATGTAATAACTCCAATCCAATCCAATCCTATTGCCGTTGAGTCGATTCCAACTCACAGCGATCCTATATAATCTGTGTAATACTTAAAGAGCATTATCTCTTTGGAAGATGAAGCCTTTTGATTCCTTCAGTTCATTAGAGCCTTGCATGTAGTAGCTAAACAACAAATAGGAATGAGACTATGGAGATCTCTGACATTACAGTCTTGGCCTCTCTGATGGCATGTGTTTTATCTCCAATCATCAGATTAATCAAGCCCACTGCAATTTTAAACTCATGAGGGATGAGGAGAAATCTTAACTGTTCTCTTCAGAGATGTAACCCTAATATCTAGAAGAATGCCTGATACATAACAGGAGTTTTCACAAATATTTGGGGAATGAATAAATATGTGGCATTACATTTTTCCTTTGTATTTGTATCAACTGTGCTACCAAAAGAGGCCAGCAAAAATTCAATTACACATGTACAATTACATATTTTGCTCTCTTGGCCATTTTAAATTTCAAAGTAGCCTGGCAGCTTATTCCAGAAAGGTTAACTTTACGTGAAACATGCAGCCTCCCATACTTGTATTCTAACGCTGTGTGTCTGCACAACAACTCTAACTGAAATGACTGCCTCAGACACAAGGCATCACAAAATGTTTAAATGTGTGTTTCTCCACAGTGCTTCCTACAGGGTTCCTTAAAGTGGTACATTTTCATTGAATAACTGCCATTTTGATTCATTTGCGTCATCATCAGAAGTGACTAGGATATCAATTGAATTTGAATTTATACCTAAGGACTGACAAAAAGCATACATGATACTTCTTTCTTTCATAGATGACATTAAGATTTGTTTTTAGATGAATGAAAGAGGCCTCCCATTTTGTATGAAAATTAATTGTTTCATTTGGCAAGAGAACACATCCTTTCTTTCATAGGACATGTGGCCAATAAAAAATACTTTTCATAACTTACACTAAAGTCTTATAACAACATTATTGTTAGAGCACACACTAAAAACAAAAAATACAAACAAGCTTTACTAAGCTCACCTGTGCTAAGAATTTTTGTGTCTGTCCAAAGTAACCAGGGGAAGCTGTGGGCAGAGCTCCAACCCATCAGAAGAGAAGTCACGAGCTGAGTCCTAAGTCAGAATTTAGCACCTTAAGCTCAATGAAAGCTAGAGACCTTCTAAACTAATACTTGATACAGAGTTTCAGCTCTTTTTGTAGGTCCTTGTTAAGGAGGACAAATTTCAATTTGTTTAAGACTCACGTTGAATCTACGTAGGCTTAACATTTGGGATTTCTTTTAAAGTTAAAATGTTCTGAATTTTCTATTATAATGGTATTTATCTTCCCATATTTATAAATTTAGGGGATGCAATGATGACAAAATTTTTAAAAGAGATTAAAAAATCAAAAGAGTCTCATGCAAGTTACTGGATTAAAAAAGAAAATGACTTAAGTCTAAACATATTTTAAACGAGACAAAATCTGAATCTCCCCTAAACAGAACCATACTTTCAGAAGAAAACATAATTAATGTCAATAGTCTCATTCAAAACCATTTTTATGTAGGAGTCCTGGTGGTGCACTGGTTAAGAGCTCAGCTATTAACCAAAAAAGTCGGCAGTTCAAATCCACCAGCTGCTCCTTGGAAACCCTATGGGGCAGTTCTACTGTATCCCATAGGGTCACTATGAGTCAGAAGTGACTTGAAGGCAACAGGTTTGGGTTTGGTTTGTTATTTTTATGTAACACTGAAAAGTTCCAAGTGGGATGGATGCATTACTGCACTTGTTCCAAAATAGGGTATGCAGAACTTACTAGTAGATGTTCAAAAATCTGGGCCTTCAAAAATGATGTGACACTCTCTTAAGAGATTTCTGTTAAATCTAGTTAATGAGGTATGAGCGCTGCATCCAACTGGATAGGTAATCAATCCCCTTTTCCATGGGATCTACTTTATCTGAGATGCTAAGAATTCCTATTACCCTATGCCTGGGTAACAGAATTTGGCTCTCTTCAGCTTTCTCATCCCATGCAGAAGTATCCTTCTGGAGAGGAAGAGTTACAAAATGAAGAGTGAAATCCAATAATCCTTGTCTCCTAGTTCTTGTCCACTTACTCAAAATTTTAGATGAAGCCAGGAAGACTGCTCGGCACTACTCTGGTGATCTGACTGCCTATGTAAGCCCTTTCTTCCAGATCAGTTGTAACTCTCCTCCTGAAGAAAGGGAGAGATCACGTCGGCTGAAGGCTGTATCTTCCAATTGCTATTAAGGCAGTGTTTGAAGCTAATTATAAACGTCTGCAATTTCTGAAAGAAAAGAAATATACGACAAACAAAAACAGCCTCCCTTCTACAACAACTTACATAATGGCAATTAAAATATTTTTACAAGGGATTTAAGACAACATATATAAATTTCAAAGATATCTGAAATGGTTAAGAATATTCTAGCCCCATGGGACAACCCAACTGTCAACAGTCATACAAAATGAAGGACACAGGGATTTATATTTATTCACACATTCACATTCACACACATATATACACACACATAGTTTAAGAGAAGATTTACTAATTTAAGGGGAAGAATATTTTAAAAGGTAGAGTCAAAAGCGGTAGAAGCATGTTCAATGAAAAAGAAAAGGCTTCTACAACAGCTATAAAAATAACGGTGGTGCTGGCTATTTTTATGTTCCAAAAACTAGGACTATATTATACTAGGGACTATATACTAGGGACTGTTCTATGAATGGGATGCATTTTTAATATTTAGCAGTTAATATTCTAGTTTATGAAAATGTGTAATAATATCAAAGATGGGAATGTATATATTAGGATCACAGCCACGTAAATAAAAAATTAAAAAAGGAAATACACCAAAAAGGCAGGAGACAAAGGATAATTTTTTTCTGTAGTTTCCTGTGTTTATTTAATATACAGATTTTACTTTAACAATGTAGGAAGTAACCTACTTTAATTTTTGAAAACTATCATGTCTTCCATAAATAACTAAAATTGTAGATTGAGAATCAATGTCAGCATGCTAATTCACGAGAGGGATTTGGCTTTTCCCATGGAAGTATGAGTCTAAATTTTTAATTCACAGAAACTCCAATTTTTAAATCTCATACACTTAGAAAACCTCTGTAGTTAACAGGCTGTTGATAAACGATGATTTATAATAAAAATATAGCATGTCCATTAAGAAAAATTATATATACTTAGCTAAACCTGACTATTTATATATACTAAGCTAAACCTGATTATTTAAAAAACAAAACACGAATAAGGCCTGTACTATTTTGAAGGCTCACATATTTTGAGAGTCTGTAAGTTAGATTCGGAGGAATATGTGTATGTGATGAAGGGGGTACATTCAAGCCAACTTTATAACATTACTCAAACATTTGTTTGAAAGCTGGTATTTGGAGGTACACTGTGGCTATATACATTGGTTTATATGGAACAGGAACAGTTGCTAAGTAAACTCATCATACTGACTGAGAGATAATTACGGGCATGAAAACTATCACGTTAAAACAAACCAAACCACAAATCCCTATATAAGAAAATTAAAATTACCTAACTAGCTCCCTACAGACCTATTGTTTCCTCTGACTCAAGACTTTATAATATACTGTAAAATATTGACTGTACTCACTGCATTTCATTAGTCCATTCACTCTCTGAAAGATTAACAGTCCAAAAAGTTTTAATTCATCTCCATTTATCCAAAAGGTACAAGTATAGAAAGATAAATGAAATCATTACTCCTTGTACATACTCATCATAATTATAACTTGATCTAAGTCAACAGTTTGTATGCACACTTAACAGCAACTTATTTAGATGTAATGGAACCTTTAATGTTTCTGAATTATAAATTCATTTGCAAGAAACTACAAAACAAAATGAGGCTTGAAGGTGCGGTGGATAAAGTATTCAATAACATTTAAGATGGTTGTTCCTGCTTCTCCTTCCATCACCATAAGTAAATTTAATACAAAATCTCAATCACAGAACTTAAATCAGGCAAATACTATCGTAGCTACTGTAACAGTCATTATTCTTTAGTATATGTGATCTTGGGATGCAGATACAGTAGCACACTTGTCATGCTGGACACTGAAGTCCTAGATCTACAATGGCTCCACCTATAAATTTTAATAACGTGAGCTTAAACACTGTACATTGCATCAATGATGTGTGCTTTGAGTGATTTCAAAAAGTAAAATTTACAAAAACCTGACTATTTTAAATACAGAAATAAAATTTATTCTTACTTCCTTTTCTATTACGAATATTGAAATTTAACAACATTATTCTGGATTTACATTTGTTGTATTTATATCCAATTTAAGCCTATAAATAATTTCATGTACAGGCTCTTAGAAATGCAGATTATTTATGGTGCTAGAAGTCTTTGTTTCAAGATTTTCACAAATTTTCCTTCCTGCTAGTTTTCAATGTGTTATTCAAGTGTCATGCAAATACAAATAAAATAAAGAATCCCTAAGGGAAGAGACAGGAGCCCTGGTGGTGCAATGGTTAGGTGCTTGGCTAATAGCTGAAAGGTCAGCAGTTTGAATTCACCAGCCCCTCCGCAGGAGAAAAGACCTGGTGATCTGCCCCCTTAAAGACTACAGCCTAGGCAACCCTATGGAGCAGTTCTACTTTGTCCTGTAGGGTCATTATGAGTCAGAATTGACTCGACAGCACACAACAAGCGGAGAGAGAACCTACCTTCCATTTCTCTACACATAATCAAGACCTTACAGATTTCTGGAATATAAATAAAGTTACAGGGTACAGAAAAGTGTAGTATTATGTAATCAATTCTGAAGCATAGCTTTCTCACTACTTTATTAGATTAATACCTCCATTAAAAAATTTCAATTAAGTATAGTCACTAGCAACAAATAAAAAGAACTGTTCATCTCATTTAAACCCCAAAGTTGAACACAGTTACCATTTTCTATAAATTTGATGAGGCATAGGACATATTTTTGTCTATGTCCTATATCTCCATCAAGAAAACAATGGTGTAAAGCAGCAGAGAAAATCTTTAGTCTTAAATTTCTCTCTAATAAAAGCAATAAAAAAAAATTTTTTTTTTTTTTAAAAAAAGACAGGAAACTGGAAAAAACAATTATGACCTGTAGTTAAAAAACCTTGAAAAGGTTTTTCCACTATGGCAAGAGAAGAGAAATAACAATAACAAAAGAAAACATTGTTAAAAAACATATTTCACTACTAAGGGCTAAATACTGAAGAATGATGAATCCTTGAGATCACAAGAGCAAAGTTTACAAGTTACCAGAACATTGTTTTTAAAAAATCTTTTTACTGCTGAAGAGATTTTAAATAAATGTCATCCTACCTCCGAAAGCTTTTCGTTAAAATGGTAAGTCACTGTTGACTATTCAGAATTTTTCCAGATAAAATTTTTAGGAAATAGAAGGCTAAGATCACAGCATAGAATTAAGTCTCACAGACCAACTACTAGGAACTCTGAAAATGTCTTGCAACAATTTAGGATTTTCCTTTTTTTTTTTTTTTACATCTAGCAGAGTTGAAACGTAGGAAGCCAATGAAGACATTTCTAGAGTCTGCCTTCCTCAGACACACACAATGTACCACGATAGGCTGCGTTCTTCTAGGAGAAGCAACAAGTTTTGTTTGATTTTAGTCATGGGTGAGAGAATAGTAGGTACGTGACAGATAAAAATTCACTCTCTGATACCAGTAGTGACTATTTTAATACTATTTTTACTTATTCCAAAAAGGTCAGAATATATTATGATAAGAACAATGATTAAATTCTCGGACGTTAATGTATGTCTTAGTCCTAGTGCACAAGTCCTCGATTTCTGTTTAATTTGAAGGAGTACTAGGCAGGTAGAAAATTTTTAAAAACTGTTCCTTTTTAGCTGTATATTCTAAGCTCAATATTTTAATATCTAAGAGTGATTTTCAAAGAACATAAAGAATTATGATTTATAGAAATAAAAACGTGATAAATATAAGAACTAGAAAAGACTGAGATGAGCTGAATGAATTAAACCAAAAGTTCAACAATTAAGCCAATTATATACTTGTTGTTAGGTGCTGTCCAGTTGATTTCGACTCACAGAGCCCCCACGTGACACAGAGTAGAGCTGACCATTGGGTTTTCTAGGCTATAAACCATATTTTTACGTGAATTACGCATGCCTTCTGCATTTGTTTGCTGGCTGTCCCCCCCTTCCCTGGCACCCTCACAAGCACCACCATGCCAATCCTCTTCCACATGTTGCTGTTTAAAAAAAAAGCTAGTACAGAGCACTTACAAAGATACCTCACGGGAGGAGGGCACCAGCAAACAAACACATAAGGCATGTGGTATTTGTGTAAAATATGGTAACCTTCATTGGAGCAGATCTCCAGGTCTTTTCTTCCATGGAGCCACTGGGTGGGTTCTAAGCACCAACCTTTCGGTTAGCAGCCTAGCGCTTAACTACTTCCCCACCAGGGCTCCCTACATTCTAATAGAAGCTCATTAAGCAAAGTGCTTAATATAGGCTAAGGAAAATGTTCTTCTGTTGATTCAAATGCACAGTAGTCATAAGAAATTAAACATCATAACTACCAACAGCCATTCATTTTTTTAAAGGGGCTTTTTAGAACATTTAATACGCCGGGGAAATAGGACAAGATAGGTTCATCTAAGCTGAAAATTTTAAAACACTTCAGTACACCCCCAAAACGTAAATAAATCTGCTTATCAGTCTTTCAGAGATTTAGATGTATTCCACATATTAGCCAGAAAAAAATACACAATTATGTTTTCTATAAATATTTTCCTAATGTTTTGAATTAATCCATAACATTTTATAACTAGGATATAGTACATATAGATATGTAAATTAGTAAGGAAATACAATAACTGTAAAAACAACTTTGTTCATTGTTTTACAGACACAAATATTTATATAGTGAAACAATAAAAACTGTACCAAAGAAATAATTTTTTTTCATTCTCAGACTGTAAATTTAGTTCACTATCTAACCTTCCATAACAGATTATGAATATCTTTCACAATAGTAGCTCAACAACCTGTATGGTTCTGGAATAGAACAACAGAGTCACACTGTTTCACGTTACGTAAGTTTATTATTATTAAGATAAACTTGACAAAAATACTCTAAAAAGGCTAGATGAATATAAAATATTGACTGGCTATTACTATTCGTTCTCTTTATTGTTTATATAATGGCATTACATTACAGCCCAGCAAATGTACATAAAGAATATTTAAAAAGAAGGCATTCTGCTAACAGATAATTTAAAATAATATAAAACTAGTGAACATTAAAAAAAAATGTATTTGTCTAATTTTAAACCTTAAAAACAAACTGTGTATTATAAAGCTACAAAATATACACAAGCAAATGCTATAATATATAGTGTGCCCTACTTTGATGTAAAATACATTTTTTTCTGTGCTTAAATAATGCAACTATTTTGCTTTTTGAAGATGTGCAAAAAAAACATTTTAAAAGGAAAGCGTATTTACCTCCCTAAAAATGGACATACCCCGTTATGGTAGCAGTCATACAAAACATGTTAAGGAAACATTCCAAATAAAACAACAAATAACATATGAATTTTAACAGTTCGGAATCTGCCTAATCCTCCTCCTCCTCACTACTGCTACTGTGAGTCACAATCCACTCCCTGTAGACCTGAGCTTTCTGTAAGCATGGTAAAGGAAAAAAGAAGCACAGAGATTAGTTAAGTATGGCAAGTTGCCTGGAAAACACATAAAATTATGAAATGTTCAAGGAGAATAATTTCAAAGCAAATTTTTCAGCTATGACTGGGACTGTAATTATGGATATAATATTCCATAATTTAACAAACCTAAGACTCAAATCCAACGCTTGGTTCAACTCAATGTATGAAATGATGATACCAATAAGGTATTCTATACATACATTAAAATTATCATTCTATCTCTCTAGTACATAACTTTGACTACCAGCAAGGCACTATAATAATGTGCTACTTTCTGAAGAGACAGGCTCACAGTGAAAACGTATACATATTATATAATTTAGTGAAAACAAGCACCTTTTTTAGAAAAGGAGAAAACATTTGAAAGTATTAAACATTTTCTGGGGGTACCATCATTAAAGCCTTTAGACTAAATATAAGCTGATGAGGTTTTAAATCCATGTCATCAACTTCTTTTCCACAGTACTGATATTCGTACATTTTATGAGTGTTTCCTAATATTACTATAGTGTCTTGATCAAAAAAGCACCATTACCACCAAAACAACAACCCACTTCTTACATATGTAAGACTAATGCTAACTACAAGCATCTGGTGAATTCCTACAGGCTTTCCAGCCCATATGGTGTTTAATAATGTTTTTGCTAAAACACATGTAATGGCTGCCATGAATTGTGAGCTTTCAGTTAATGAAATACCTCTTTTAGCAATTAATGTTAAGACTAGTCTACTAAAAATAACACATGTATTTAAAAATATATAGTCAAGAGTCATAATCATTAGCCCTCAAAGTGTAAAACCTTCAGAAAACAATTAATGAATGTGTGGAATAAACCTGTCACTGAAATCAAGTTACCAACCCATGAGAAATCTTTGGTAACTCAAAGCTTCCTTACATGTTATAATCTGCTCCCTAACAATTGGAACACAGAATTTCTAAACTCTCTTCATCCATACTTCCTACTAAGTTTATTAAAATAGCTTCTCAAGAACTATTTTTAACTTTTCAAAAGTTGAGTTGATAACTGTTCAACTTTCAGCCTACTAAAAGTTAATAGCGTGTTAACTGTGCTCTAAGGAGGGAAGGCAGATATTAGATAGGAAAACATGCTTCCATTGTATTGGCCATAGGTGAATCCTGCAACTTCTCTATTTTCCGAAGAATGATACCGACGTCATTGTAGAGGTTGCACCCATGTTCTTTACAGCAAAACCTCTCACTAGATTGTTTATCACAATATACAATTATTTTGATGCTTTGAACACAGCATAAAATCCCTTTACAAATACTGCACATTAACTCTATGATTATGTTTTACTATAATAGATGGAAAACTTGGAGAAAGATTTAGAAAATATAGTTTTATGTAAAATATACTGTACACGTGGCGGGTGAAATATTAATGTTTTAATCTTTACCCTGATCACTTTATACATAAAATAACTTCGAAATATCAAGGCTATAAAGGAAGGACCATATCTCCAAAGTTATATATTACCATGAATATTTTTAAGTCTATACAGGCAACACAAGAACAAAGTAGGAAGAGGGTTGTGGCCACTGTAGCACCTTTAAAAGAAATCTCTTCAAAGTATAAGAACCCAAGAATAATTTGCAACAGTAGTGGTCCTGACTTTTTTTGGTTCCTCGTGCATGCCTAATTTAACATGTGGATTGTATCTGCTACAGAAGCTACCTGTGGACTGATGAATAGAAGGAAGTACTCCAAACAGAAATGGCCTAATTGATAAAATAAGTACCATCAACAATGAGGGTACATAAGACACAATGGCTTTTAATAAACCTAGCAAGTCCAGCACAGAACTAAGAATACCCTATAAAAACATCAGATTCACTAAAAAAACCTATACAAAAAATTACCAATATAAAAGCTTTTCTTTGTATTGAAAATACTTAAACAGCTGTACGTAGTTTGTAAATTTTAAGACTAAAATCTACTGTTGGCTTTCACTTGCAAAGTCATGCATTAACTGTTTTCATATCAAACTTTTTGATGCCTGTAAAAAAGAAAAAAACATCCTATAGTAAATAAATGTAGATTATCTGAGTAAATATAAGAAACTTATAAATAGAATTAGGCAAATCAAATAAAATCTCAATCTATTATATATCTAAAGCACTATGCAACTACTTAAAAAAAAAATCTAACTTGATTAACCTTAATTTATAAGATCTTTCTTCACCTGTAACATCTGATTTCCAGTACCATCTCGCAACCTGTAAGGTCTGATGACTCCATCTTCATTAAAGAACCGAGGGGGTCGCAGACTCTCCACTTCATCGGAAGTCTCTGTAGCTCTAGAGGGGAAAAAAAAGAATAGTAATAACTTGATGATAAAATGATTAAAAACTCATAAATGCAGCATAAAAAGCAACTACTAAAAAGGATCTCCTTTTTGATAAAACGAGAATATTACAACACTTCTTTAGTTTTATTGAGGTAAAATACTTAGAACAAAACTCTTGCCATTTAAACTACTTCCACGTGTACAGTTCAGTGATGGTTATCACCGTGCTGTGCAGCCATCACCAAATTCTAAAATCACCAGTAACAGAAACTAAGTGCCTCCTAAACAGTAACTCCCCTTCTCCTACATCCCCACCCCTTCCACCAGCCCCTGGTAATCACTTAATAAACTTTGGTCCCCATGCATTTGACTACTCTAGATATTTCATATAAGTGGGATCATGCAATATTTGACCTTTTGTGTCTAACTCAGAATGTCTGCAAAGTTCATCCATGTCATAGCACGTTTCCATTGTATGGCTACACCATATTTTGTTCATGCATTCATCTGCCCATTAACAGATGAATGCATGAACAAAATATGGTATAGCCATACAATTGGTTGTTTCCACCTTTTTGATGTAATAAACACTGGTGTACAAGTATCTGCTTGCATCCCTGCTTTCAAGTCTTTTGGGTACGTATATACCTAGGAGTGGAATTGAAGAGTAATATCATAATTCCATGTTTAACTTTTTCAGGAAGCTTGAAACTGTTTTCCCACCATGTGCTCCCTTTTGCAATCACACCAGCAATACATGAGGGTTCCAATTTCTCCGCATCCTCATCAACATTTGTTGTTTTCTGTTTTCGTGATAACAGCCATTCTTCATGGGGGTGAAGAGGTATCTCATTGTGATTCTGATTTGCATTTCTCTAATGACTAATGAAACTAAGCACCTTTTTATGTGCTTACTGACCATTTGTATATCTTCTTCAGTGAAATGTCTATTCAAATCCTACGTCCATTTTTTGACTCGGTTGTTTGTCTTTTTATTGTAGGAGTTCTTTATACAGTCTGGATATTAAATCTTACCAGGTACATGGTCCCTCAAAAATTCTCCCAATCTGTAGACTGCATGTTCACTTTGTTGATAAATTCTTCTGATGCACAAAAGTTTTTAATTTTGATGAAGTCCAATATATACACATATTTTGTCTTTTGTTGCATATGCTTTTGGTATTGTATCTTAGAATACATTGGCAAAAAGTAGGTCCCAAAGCATTAACCTCATGTTTTGTTCTAGGTGTTTTATGGTTTTAGTTGATCCATTCTGAGTTAATTTTCACAGATGGTATGAAGTATGGATCCAACTTCATTCTTTTTGCATGTGGAAATCAAGTTCCAGAACTCTTTATTGAAGAGATTATTCTTAGGACTCTAGTTAAAGTCAATCCACCATAATGTATAGGCATATTTCTGGACTCTCAATTCTGTTCCATTAGTCTGTATGTCTGTCATTATACCAATACCAGGTTGTTTTGATTACTGTAGCTTTAGAGTATGTTTTTAAATCAGAAATTGTGAGTCCTCCTAGTTTGTTCTTTTCTAAGGCTGGTTTGGCTATTTGAAGCCCCTTGCAGTTCCATATAAATGTGAGGATTGGCTTTTCCATTTCTGCAAAGAAGCCTGTTGGAAATTTGATAGGGATCGTGTTGAATCTACAGATCACTTTCAGCACTACTGACTTCTGAACAATATAAAGTCTTTCAATCCATGAGCACAGAATGTTCCTCCATTTATTTAGGTCTTCTTTAATTTCTTTCATAGTTTTCAGTGTACAAGTCTTTAACCTCCCTGGTTAAATTTACTCCCAGGAATTTTATTCTTTTAGATGCTATTGTAAATGGAATTGTTTCCTTAATTTCATTTTCAGATAGCTTATTGCTCTTGTATAGAAAACCAAATGATTTTTGTGTGTTGGTCCTGTTTGTATCCTGCCACTCTGCTGATCCATCTATTCACACTCTGCTAACTTTCTCGTGTATTCTTTGGAGTTTTGTGTGTATACAGGACATGTTATCTGTGAAAAGGGATAGCTTTACTTCTTCCTTTCCAATTTGGGTCCCTTTTATTTCTTTTTCTTGCTTAATTGCTCTGGCTAGGTCATCCAATACAATATTGAATACCAGTGGTGAGAGCAAGCAGTCTTGTCTTACTTCCTAATCTTATGGAGAAAGCTCTCAGTCTTTCGTCACTGAGTGCGATGGCAGCTATGGATTTTTCAAAACATGCCCTTTATCATATCAAGGAATTTCTCTCCTATTCCTAGCTTGGTGAGTACTTTGACCATGAAAGGGTGCTGGATTCTGCAAAATACCTTCTCTGTGTTGACTGAGATGATCTTGTGTTTTTTTCGGTGTTCAATTAATGTGGTGTGTTGCATTGGTTGATTTTCCAATGATGCATTCCTGGGATAAATCCAACTTGATGTGGTGAATAATCTTTTAATATGCTATTGAATTCGCTTGCTAGTATCTTATTTAGGATTTTTACGTCTATATTCCTATGGGATATTAGTCTGTAGTTTTCTTTATTTGTGCTATCTTTATTCTACCTTGGTATCAGGGTAATGCTAGCCTCATATAATGAATTAGGAAGTGTTCCTGCCTCTTCTATTTTTTGGATGAATTTAAGAATGACTGGTGTCACTTCTTCTATAAATGTTTGGAAGAACTGTTTTATGACCTACCATATGGTCTACCTGGAGAATGACTCATCGCACTGGAGAAAACTGTATATTATTTTGTTTTTGGGTAGATGTTCTATATATGTCTGTTAGGTCTAGTTGGTTTACAGTGTTGCTCAAGTCCTCTAATTCCTTCCTAATCTTCTTTCCAGATGTTCTGTCCAATATTGAGAGTGATGTATTGAAGTCTTCAACTATTATTGTAGCACTATTACTCCCTTCAGTTCTGTCAGTTTTTGATTCATCTATTTCGGGGCTCTGATGTTCGATGTGTATATATTTATAATTGTGTATCTTTCTTGATGAATTGACCTTTTTATCATTACATAATGTTCTTCTTTTTCTCATAACAAACTGACTTAAAATCTATTTTGTCTGATATCAACACCAGCTTGCTTTTGGTTATTATTTGCATGGATTATTCTTCTCCATCCTTTCACTTTAGCCCACTTGTGTCTTTGAGCTAAGATGTGTCTCTTATAGACAGTATATGAATGGACCATGCTTTTTTATCCATCCTGCCACTCTCTGCCTTTTGCTTGGAGCCTTTGATCTACTTACATTTAAGGTAATCACCAATAAGAAAGAATTTCTGTTCATTTTGCTAATTGTTTTTTGGGCGTCTTATACTTTTTTCTCTCTCATTTTCTCCAATTTATCATTATTTGTGTTTAGTTGATTTTTTATATTGAACTCTTTTGATTTCCTCCTTCTTCACCTTTTGATTTCCTTTTCTACCCCGAGGTGCCTTGAAAGAAAGGCCTGGTGATCCACTTCTAAAAAATCAGCCACTGAAAACCCTACAGAGAACAGTTCTACTCTGACACACATGGGATCCCCATGAGTCATGGTCAACTTGATGGTCATTGGTTTGTCTTTTTTTTGATATATTTTGTAGATATTTTCTTTGCAGCTACCAAGATTACATTTAACATCTTAAATTTATAATAACCTACTTAAACTTGATACCAACTTAACTTCAGTAACATACAAAACCCAACTCCTGTATCACTCCTCCCCACCCTGTTGTTACCATCATTTACATCTTTATAGCTCATATCCCCAGTAACATAAATTTATACTTATTTCTTATCCATTTGCCCTTATAAAGCTACAGAAAGTAACAACTAGTTATTGACTGAAAATACCATAAAAAGGGCCCTGTTATTTGTCCATGATATTACCTTTACTGAAGATCTCTTTTTCCCCCCTATATACAGCTTCAAGTAGCTGTCTAGTGTCTTTTCCTTTCCATCTCAACAACTCCCTTTAGAACTTCTTACAAGGCAGGTCTGGTCATAATAATTCCCTCAGCTTTTGTTTATCTGGGAATGTCTTAATTTCACCCTCGTTTTCAAAGGACACTTGTCAGATAAAGAATTCTTGGTTAATATTTCTTTTTTTCTACACTGTATATACGTCATTTCAGGCCCCCGAAGTTCCTCAGGAGCAATCAGCATTTAACCTTATTGAGGATCCCTTATATGTGATACTCCAATTCTCTCTTGCTACTTTCAGGATTCTCACTTTATCTTCGGTTTTCAAGAATTTGATTAAAATGTGTCTTGGTATGGATCTCTTTGGGTTTATTCTACCTGGAGTTTTGTTAAGCCTCCTGGATTTGCAGTTTCAAGACATGGGTTCAGCTTTCGCTTAGATGCTCTGAGTGGTTTCCAGAGTTCTGAGTCTTTTAGTTCCACCACGTTATTATATTTTTTTCTTCTGTTTTTGTTGTGGGAGGATGGGAGCGTTCAACTGCTTACACAGCCATCTCGTCACCTCTCAGAACAATAAACCCAAAAAACCTGCTGCTGTCGAGTCCATTCCAACTCATAGAGACACTTTAGGACAGAATAGAACTGCCCCACAGAGCTTCCAAGGAGCGCATGGTGGATTAGAACTGCTAACGTTTTGGTTAGCAGCTACAGCACTTAACCACTACACCACCAGGGTTTCCCTCAGAACAATAGTACAGTATTAATGTAAATTTATGATTTCCATTATTTTACGCTGGTATGGTAAGAGAATACATTTGTTTTAAAGACATATACACTGAAATATTTAGGGGTGAAGGGATAAGATGTCTGCAACTTTCTCTCAAGCAGTTTGAAAATAATGATGATGATGTGTGCATATGTGCTTATGTGTGTACACACACACAGTCATGCACAAACGTGGTATATGTTAACATTTGGGAAATCTGGGGAAAGGATCTACGAGATTCTTTGTAATAGTCTTGTACCTTTTTTCTAAGTCTGAGATTAACTTGAAATTAAAAAAAGGAAAATGAAGCTATATACCATTTATAATAATGCACAGTTTTCCACAGAATGGCTGTACCATAAATTAACTGGCCATCTTTTAATAAAAATGGGTACTTTTAGCTGTTAATAACTTCACTGTAATTTTGTTGTGTACTTGTCTAATTACTGCCTTAAGATAAACATCTAGAAGTAGAATCACAGCATCAAAACACACATAACATTGTTTTTCTAGTTAGTGGCTTTAAGTATAAATAACAAAACTGGTCAACCGCCAGATAATGTTAGAAAAGGTGAAGTCTAAATTTTGTAGCTCTTTTTTTTTCTCTCCACATAGAATTTAGATTCTTAAAAAAATTTTTAGATATACAGTCTAATTATTTTACCTTTAATAAAATTTTACTATAAATCTTTCCGTGTCTTTATTATACGTTCAAAATCTAATTAACTACATTTTATATAAATGGAAGGTAATTTTAGCAGCTCTAAGCTGAAGTTTGCTCAGATGTCCTTCTGTTCTGAATTCCATGTTTCAATGACTTTTGAGCTTCTCTGATGATTACGACTGATGACTACGACTCGGGATATATTTATGAGACTAAAGGCACAGATAGAGAAGGAAGATCACTTTCCCTCCATCTTAACTTAAATAATAAAATTGGAATCACCCAATTACAGTAAGCAGTATCAAGCACCGTCTTAGGAGGAGCAGTGCATACGGTGACAATACTTATCCTGTCAGAGCAGAAAACAAGAGAAAATACAGAAGGAACACATAAAGGAGCCATCTGCACCCCCAGCTCTCTAAGTTACTTCTCATTAACATGAATTTAATCATTTATCACGTGCTGCAAATATCTAAGGCAGAGACAACAATTTCAGTTTTAAAGTAAATTTAACCTGGAGGAAGAAAACATGTTATAGAATTACCTACACAAAAATTAAAAATAATTGGAATGGATATAAAAGTTTTATAACAAAGAAAGTTAATAAAAAGGAAGGTTAAGACAATCTGAGTTTTAACTGAGGAATATAAAATGCCATTACTTCTTTAAAAAAAAAAGGAGAGAATATTAAAGGCACTAATTTCATAACTGACATATAATATTACATTAAGTAATTATTTTGATCAAAATAACAAAAGCTTGACTAACTTACCAAACATTTCCTGCCAAGCTGCTGGGAATGGATGATGATTAAAAGAAGAGGCTATAAAGTTGAAATCATATAACAGCAGCAAATTAAAAAAATCAAAACGAATTAGGAAGGTCATGTGCAACCCGTCATATTATCGTGGTCCTAACAAAGTGCTCTAAGCAAAATGGCAGATTTATTTCATTTCTTGTAGCTCAAGCATTTTACTCATATCTTACATCAAATAGAATATACCTTTTTATTCCCTGAAATGTACTGCTAGCCATGTCTATGATGCCTCCAGTTGGCCTTGCCACCGCTCCAACTAAACCTTTCCCAACACCTTTAAAGAAACCAGCTGCTCCTTCTTTTTGAGCTCCTAGAAAGAAAAAAAGAAAAAAAGTTTTAAACAAATGAAACAAGAATGAAAAGAAAAACAACCTGTGAAGGAAGTGGTAATATATATCGCCCAAAAGAACTACTATACTTGCCTTTGATTGGCTTTGTCACAATTCCTGTTATGCCACTTACAAAACCCTAGAGGGAAAGCACAAGCACAACTGAAAATTTGTAATGCTCTCACATGACCCCCCGAACCAAGTCTAGCTTACGCACACACAAAAACAGAGTTTCACTTTCTAGAGTCACCATAGGAATCAAAGTATTTCCTCAGCATTTTATTTAAACAGAACGCTTTTAGAGGCTACTGATATATTTTATAAATGTCACCACCAACTGCTCCTCTAACGTCCAAAGAATACTTTAAGGAGTGGCAGTTACATGTCTGCTTTCTTTATGTGCAGAATGAGGGATTAAAAGATATCATATAAAATGTTCACAGTCCTGTAAAACTTCTTACAGAAACCAAGCCTTTTCCTCCACGAGTGATGCCTTCTCTAAGACCAGCTGGTTGCTTATTCATGGCTTCTCTCCTCTTCTGCTGGTAGTCTTCATCCATAGTCATAGCTGCTACTCCTTTAGCCATGGCACTGGTGATTCTGGAGGCAGCACCAGCTAACCCACCTAGCAGAAATTACAGTATCTGTAGTAACAGTGTATAGTCACTTTCGGACACAGTTAATACTTGGTCGTCATTCTGTTTCTTACCAACAGCTCCACCAACTAGTGCCTTAAGTCCTAGTGCCATTCCCTCCACAAACTCTTCAGGGCCCTGGATGGCTCCCTGAAGGGTCAGAAAAGAACATAAGGTTATATTTACTTTTAAAGGTGAACTTATCAGCATAAATGAGGAAAGTGGTCGTGATGAAAAGGGTGAAGAGGGGAAGTGATGCTGGCAAAAAACTTCCATTAAAGGAATTCTCGGAGATATTTCATGAAATTGAAAGTACACAGAATAAAATGCTGGAAGCTGGTCCAAACATAGAAAGGAGTATGACAATTCACCAACATGCAGAAAAGATGCTTGCTCCGTACGGTAAGTCATATGATACGAAGGCAAGCATAGTTCAAACTACTCTTGAAAAGTTTTAAAAAGAAATAAAACTCTAATTCTCAACGTCTCCGAAGTTTTAAATAACAGTATAATAAATACTGGAGCCCTGGTGGTACAGTAGTTAAGAGCTTGGCTGCTAACCAAAAAGTTGGCAGCTCGAATCCACCAATTGCTCCTTGGAATTCTCACAGGGCAGTTCTACTCTGTCCTACAGGGTTGCTATGAGTCAGAATCAACTCAACAGCAATGGGTTTTTCCGGAATTTTTATATTAGTTTTACTATATTTTTATTATCGTATTATACTAATAATTATATTAGTATACTAAAATAAATTTTATATTAGTTTTACTATATTTTTATTACCCTTTACATTTATAACTGACAGTCAGAGAGTTTTTAATGTTTTGGCAGAAATTTTTAAGGGTCACAAAATAATCATAATTTTACTAATATTATATCAGTTACTAAGATTGCTTCGCACCATTTCAACTTGCACAATTATTTTTATGGTTCCACACTACTGTGCAAAGCAAGGCTGCCTGTAGATAGTGATCTTCCTTCTATGATCTGAAGGTATCTTTTACAGTCCAACACAACACTTACACTTCTGTACATCTTAGCAAAATCTTATGTTTAAATTTTGAGGGAAAAGGTATAAATTAAAAAAAAAAAAATCCAAAACCTCTTACCTTTGCTGCAAAATAATCATCTTTTTTGCATTTCTCTAAATCTATTTACACTCAAGTTAATAATAGGAATGCATCATCAATTCAAAAGTATTAGTGTAATATATCACACAACATAAGGATAACTGTTTTACCTGATAAGGTTCATAAAAAAATGCTTCTACACCTTCGGAAAATTCTCTAATTAAGCCAAAGGGATTTCCCAAAACTTCAAGTCCAAGAATGAGTACATACATTTGCTTAATGGCCTAAAAAAATAAAACACGAACATTAATGAATTCAGAAAATCAGATCTAATGTTTTTTCTTATCCCGAAGGTCTTGCCACAGACATGTCCAGTTTTTTCAGGCTAACACCTTATCATCAATTTAACACCTAAATCTTTCCCCCTTATTCTTGAAGATTCTGAATTAAAAAAAACAGCTATTTGGTGTTATACAGTATTTATTAGAGATAAAATGACATGGTACTTAAATAATTTTAGACTATTTAAAATGCTTTCACGTTTACAATTAGGTGTGACTGCTATTGTTACCGCCATTTTATAGACTAGAGAAATACATATATCAAATGACACCCAGGGTTACAGAGTGAGTAAATGGCAAAACTGGGATCCAAACCCAGATCTCTTGAGTTATGCTCAAGGATCTGTCCAGTATACCACAGCTGCCTCAGATGCTCCATAAGCTATATCATAAAATACAGGAGACTTTCTAGAAGTGGAAATAAAATCCACTAAAATAATACAGCTAGCTGGCTGGCTCAATTACATTAAAAATACCTTGTGTGCATCAGTTATCAATGAATAGTTTCCACTGAACCCATTTTTAAAACTTTAAGTGTGGTCAATTACTCAGTTAATATTTTATTTAAAGATATATATTTATGTCTAGCACACTGATCAATACAAGATTTCTGGAAATTGCTAAAATATGTAAGGCCCAAAAATTGAAATACTGATTAGGCTCAATTTCTTTCTACAATTCTGAGGAAAAAATATGTTTTAAAATTTTGAAAATACATATTTATTTCCTTGCCAAATCTATAATATACACGTACAAACACATAAGGTTTCACTAGTCTATAATACTCGGTCCTTTTGTAAGACAAACTCAGACAAACCTGTTTTGAATAATGTCTTACTACTTCAGACTGTAGTTCAGGTGTTGTATGGAACTGATAGTTGAGTTCAAAAAATGCAAGCCTGAAAAAATATAAGATGTATGAATATAAAAACATATAAATGGGGGGGGAGGAGCAAAGAGAATACGCTAATGGTTTTATTTTCTTTAGAATTTTTTTCTCAAAATCTTTTTCTTCTAATACATTTTCCTATGTCAATAAGAAAATCTACTCTTTTACATATATCTCCAAATGTTTTAGTCAAAAAAACCTCTTGAGAATCTGATAGAAGTTTCAGATCTTCTACTCAGAAAAACCACAGACACATACAAATTTGCACATAACTGATTCTCATTCATGGATCATTAGAACAGCAGTTGCCAACTTCGTCCTATCGTAGTCCATACAGAAAATACTTTACACACTGAGCTAAATGGAAGAGGGTATTCAACATCGACCATTGTGTAAATACTCCAGGTCCTGCCTGATTGCCTTGGCTACTGAGGAATAAAGACTGGTGTACTTATAACCCATTCATTGCATATACCTGATCCACTAATTGGACAAGTCTCTGCCACGGAGTACAAGGACTACAAAATTAAAGAAATCTTATCCTATTCTCGGTGCCTTCAAACTTAATTTGACTGTTAACTAACTTTATCTGCATTTAGTGTTATCTCATGATTCATTCTTACTACTGTTCTTAACAGTTCTAGATACTACCTGAAAAGGTTACTCTCTTCATAAATTTCCACTTAGACACTGAGTCTTTTTGGTCAGACACTCTAACAGCTTCCTTTATGACCCACATTAAAATACAAATTTTTGACTGTAACATTAAACAGATCCCTCCACTTCCCTTGTTATTGTATTCATTCTGTTCTTCTAGTTACACATGCTTGAACAGTCTCCATCCTATTGGCTCCTAAGCCACATGTTTCAGGCATTACATCTTTGGGTGTCACAGACATTTTCTTTAAAATCCTTCCCTACGCCCTTATTTATGCACAAACTGCTGGTCCATGTGCTTCTTCTTTAAGAAAATTAACAAGTATTCTATTATCTAGTAGTTAAGGATTAACAGAAAATATGCTCAGTGTTATTTAGATTGTATTCCACTTAAGGGCAACAATGCAGTTTACACATATTTTCAATTACAAAATTTTTAGGTAAACATCAAGTATGCTTTTCATCAATATATAGATTTGAGTATAGAACATACTTAAAAACTACGTCCTGGATATCTGTAAGAGTGGCACCAATACTCTTCAGCAAAAGATTTAAAGAATGAACTGGAATCAGTCCTCCGTCTTGTTTTGAATCTTTAGCTTCTTCTCTACCGGAACTCAGAGAAACACTTAAATGTAACTACAGAGATAAAGAGACAAATACTTAAAAGCATTGTCCTCATACTTTAATATTTCAAAATCAACTTCATTTTAAATTCACTAAACCACAAGTAAGATTTCAAATTTATCTGGATTATGCAAAAAATGGTAAGTGGAAAGTTAAAGGAATTTAAAATCCCATATAGCTTATTGAAATTACGAAATTCAACAACCTAAGATTACATATTTGGTTCAATACCACTTTTTTTGGTAAGCTTAGAAGAGTATAAATTTTTATAAGCTTTTTAATAACATTAATAACCTAGAAGTTGAAGTTGTTGAAAATAACTCAAATACCTAAAAAATTTTATGTTTCAACTACTGAAATTAAGTTAATATAGTGAAGTTAGATAAAAAACATTTTTTGTATTTCGGTAAAAATACACTTACAGTAACAACAATAAACACCATACAAATAATTTTGAAAACTGTCACCAAACAGCTAAAAAGAAAACTAAGGTAAAATACTATTAGGTCAAAATATAAATATATAAACACATATTGTATGTGGCTCCATTATTATTTTCACATGGTGAACATTTATTATAAAGAAAAAAAATGAAAGAACCGTTCATTTGTTATTTATCAGTGTTTGTAATGGTAACGTTATAGAAAGAAATTACTTCCTTTATTTTTGTAAATATATATATACCACCATTTGCCAATTCAACATTTTTTCAGGTATACAGTTTAATGATATCAATTAAAGAACATATTTAAATGTTCAGGGATCAGTCCCTGGAGAAAGACAGCATGTTTGGTAGAGGGTCAGCGAAAAGAGGAGGATCCCTAACAAGGTGGACTGACACAGTGACTGCAACAATGGGCTCAAATGTAGCAATGACTGTGAGGATGGCACAGGACTGGGCAGTGTTTCATTCTGTTGTACACAGGGTCGCTATGAGTAGGAATTGACTCGATGGCATGTAACAACAACAACATCCCTCCAAACAGAATGAATCAATTTGCTATTACGTAGACTAGGAATGACAATAAAAATGACTTATTTTTACCTTACCTTGATGGGAGATATATGAAAGTATTCATAGAGACTGACTTGTGATGTGTCTACTAATGAAGTTGTTTTATATTCTTCTTGGAAAGCTTCTATATCTTTATGAAAAAGTCCAACCTGTAAGAGAACATAAAATATTAAGACCTGAAGGGACCTAGCTACATGAGACATTTAAACCAATGTCCCATACATTGCAGAAAACTCCTTATAATATTCACAATTAAGATTTCTCATGATAGGAAAGTTACTGTCTCACAAGGGAGGGACACTAACAACACTAGCCAACTCATAGTGACCCTATAGGACAGAGCAGAACTGCCCCATAGAATTTCCGAGGAGCGCCTGGCGGATTTGAACTGCTGACCCTCTGGTTAGCAGCCGTAGCACTTAACCACTACACCACCAGCGTTTCCATCTTCATGTCACTACAGATGTTATTTCAAATGACCTCTGATCCATCCCATTAACACTCTCGGGGGGATATTTGTTTCTTTAAATATAATGATTTAGTCCACTTCCAACTATTTGGTAAATGCCTTACTGAAACCTATATAGCCAGTAATATAACCGAAAAAGAGGAAGGCACTGAAGATAATTTTGTGTAAATTGATTAGGGCATCTGTTCTTTATATCATTAATGCTTCTCTTTCAAACATTCACAGATCTAAGTTACTTCTATGTGTTATGTAATGGCCCAAAATTCGTATCTTGTTAACCTCATCACAAAGACATCAAAACAAAAGCCTGATTAAGAGTATATTTGGTAACTGGCTTCTGGCATGCCAGTGTGAGGAGGTTAGAGGACCTGCTCCCCAGTGAAACTACTAAGATTTATCTAAAAACCAACCATGTAGCTTCTGGAAATGGTCCTAAGGGCATACAGCAAATGAACATACAGCAAATGAGGAAACATGTATTCAAGAAAATGAGAACCAAAAAAAAAGGACAAAAATCTATAAAAATTCAATAAGAAAGCAAAAGTCTGTGGTATCTAAACAAAGACTGCTTACTCCCTTCTACTCTCAGCCATGCAAGGCAGAAACAACTCCAGACCAGTACAGCCAAGAACACAGGGCTCCCTGTCCATCCAGCTCCCAGACGAAGGTCTTCCTTCCTGGAAGGGGCAGGATGTCAGTGTTTCTATTCCTTCCCCAAACTACCTGTTATTGAGGCTAAGTTCCAGGTGAGTATTGGTGTGAAGCAGGGGCTCCCTTCTTACGTCCAGCCCCCCCGCCAGTGGAACAGACGCTCTATCTTGGATGCAGTGCAGCAGAGAACAATACTGGGGCCCTACGTGGCCTTGCACCAGCTACCGTAAAGTGGTAGTTCCACATCAAGAGAGGTAAACAAAGACCTCAGGGTACTGCCTCCTCCCCCTGCGCAAGTGAGGGATCAGCTCCTAAAGCAGGGATGTTATTCATCAGCCATTTTCCAATCCCCAGCTCCAGAGCCCTGGCTCAGAGATTTTGCCTATAGAGAAAGTAGGCCTTAAAACAAATAGCTCCAAATCTCTTCCCAAAGGAACTAACTTCATTTGTGACAGAGTGTGGAGAAGTTCAAGACTAAGCCTGCTCTCAAAAAACGGTGGAGATGGTAAGACGCAACTGGGAGCAGACTCGTAGATTAACAAAGATAGAGGCTAAGCTGTAAACTGGAGGGTATGCAGGAGATAACTGGGGAAAGAGACAACTGGGATGAGGTCTCCTGGGGTTAGACAGGTATCAAACACTTGACCTCTGGAAGCATTCCTTCAAAGAAGCTCAAATTTGATTGGATTAATCTGTAAAGCAATTTATGCTCCAGGGCATTGTTGAAAACAATTGAGCAGTCAGCCTGCAATTAGTGGAGTATAACAGCTGCAAGTGGTCAGGGAAAGCGATAGAGAGTCCTGCTGAAACCACCATCATCCCAGGGTGATTGTGGGCATATTCAAAGCCACAGCTCTGTGAAGAGCAACATCAGAGGCTTAATACTAAGACAAAGGGGAAGACTTCACTAAAATAATCCAGTCTGTCACTAAACAAATAAACGAGCAAATAACAATAACAAGCACCAGAAGTGGTAGACCAGAATCCAGAGTAGGTACAACATATTATCTAAAATGTCCAGTTTCCAACCAAAAGTTATGAGACATGTAAGTAAAGAGGAAGTATGATGGATATATTGGCAATGGGTACAATGCCAACAGAAATTGCCTGTCAGAGAAACCTGATATTAGATTTAATGGGAAAAGAATACAAAGTAGTAATTTTAAATATGTTCAAATAACCGGAAAAAATAATGATTAAAGAAGGAAGGTATGATGATACTATCACAACAAATAGAGAAGATCAATACAGAAATAAAGATTATTTAAAAAAAAAAGGCAAATCGAAATTCCGGTACTGAAAATTACAATAACTGAGTGAAAAATTCATTAAAGGGTTCAAAAGTAGATGTGAACTGGCAGAAGAAAAAAATGAGCACGATAAATCAACAGATTATATAATCTGGACAACAGAGAAGAAAAAAAGGAATGAAGGAAAATGAACGGCGCCTCAGAGAAATGTGGGACTCCATTAAGTACACTAATGTTTGCATAATGGGAATACCAGAAAGAGAGGGGGGAGAGAGAAGAGGAAAAAAATATACATATGTATATACATGTGTATATATACATATATATGTATATATATCTCAAGTAAATTTTGACTTATAGAGACCACATGTGACAAAGTAGAACCACCTCACATGATTTTCTAGGCTGTGATCTTTATGGAAACAGACCACCAGGTCTTCCTCCTGTGGAGCTGCTGGGTGGGGTTGGAATCACCAACATTTTGGTTTGCAGCTGAGCACTTAACCATTGCACCACCAGGGTATATGCATACATACACGTGAATATATAGTCAAAGAAATAATGGCTGAAAATGTCCCAAATTTACTCAGAAACACTAACCTATGCATTCAGGAAGCTCAATAAACTCCAAGTAGAATAAACACAAAGAAATTCATAAAAACACACAATAGTAAAAATGCTGAGTTTCAAAGACAAGAAGAAAATTTTGAAAGCAGCAAGAGAAAAATCACTCATCACCTACAAGAAAACCCCAATAAGATTAATAGCTGACTTCTCAGAAGAAACCATGGAGGTAAGAAAACAGTGGGATAACATAATCAAAACGCTCAAAGCATAAAACAGTCGATCAAAAATCCTATTTCCAGAAAAGCTATCTCTCAAAAATGAAATAAAAGAATCTCCCATCAGACAAGGCTCCCTGGACTAAGGCCACAGGAAAAGGGATCATGTAATTATAAAAGAAATAGTATACATACATATTTTTTCTTTTTTCTCATAATCTGTTTACAAACTAATCATATAAAATAATATGTGCATAATATACTGTAGGGTCTATAACACACAGAAATGTATTTGCCAGTAACAGCACAAACGAGGTGGTTGGCAACAAAGGTGTATTGAGCTAAAGAAATAACTACAGATGGTAAATATAATACTGTATTGCTGAGTTTGTAACATTAATAGATATAACATGTGTAAGAGAATACCACAAAAAGGTTGGAAAGGGTAGAGAGCTATCTAGGAATAACATTTCTATAAAACTCCCTGCAATTAAGCCAGTGTAAGTCTAAAACTAAAAACATCATTCAAGGTATATATGGTGAGCCCTGGAGCAACCACTACCAAAAAAAATAAAATAAAATAAATTTATAGCTCTAAATACCTAGATTAAGAAAAAAGAAAGACTCCAAATTTAAAAACTGAACCTTAAGACAATGGAAAAAAGAAAAGCAAACTAAACCTAAAGCAAGTAGAGGAAAATAATAATAAAGATTAGAGTGGAAATGAACAAAACACAGAATTAGAAAAACAACAGAGACTATGTATCTATGGTCAACTGAATTTTGATAAGTATGCCAAGACCATTTGACGGGGAAAAATAGTCTTTTCAACAAATGGACTAGGAGAATTGGATAGCCACATGCAGAAGAATGATGTTGGACCCTTACCTCACACCTTATGTAAAAATTAACTCAAAATGAACCAAAGACCTAAATGTAAGACTAAAACTAGAAAACTCTTAGAAGAAAAGGGGGATATATATTTTTTTTCCAAAGAAGATATACAAATGATCAATGAACATATCCAAAGATGCCTGACATCACTGGTCATCAGGGAAATGCAAATCCAAACCACAATGAGATAACACTTCACAATCATAAGGACGGCGAGAATGAGCTACACGGGAAATAACAAGTGCTGGTGAGGATCTGGAGATAACTGAGCTTTCATATATTGCTGGTGGGAATATAAAACAGTACAGATGCTTTGGAAGACAGCCTAGCAGTCCTCAAATGTTGGAACACAACTTCCATATAACCAAAGGAGCCCTGGTGGCACAGTGGTTAAAAGCGGTTGGCTGCTAACCAAAAGGTCGGTGGCTCAAACCCACCAGCTACTCCTTGGGAGAATGATGTGGCAGTCTGTTTCCGTAAAGATTTACAGCCTTCGAAACCCTGTGAGGCAGTTCTACCCTGTCCTGTAGGGTCGCTATGAGTTGGAACAGACTCAACAACAATGGGTTCAGGGTTAGGTATCATACAACCCAGCAATTCTACTCCTAGGTAAAACTCACGAGAATATACACAAAATATGAATGCTCATCATAACAGTATTCACAGCAGAGGCAATGTGGAAATAGCCCAAATATCCACTAACTGAGGAATGAATAAACAAAATGTGGCATTATGCATACAATATCATTTGGCCATAAAAAAAAATGAAGTAATGCTACATGCCACAACATGGATGAACCCAGAAAATACCATGCTCAGTGAAAGAAATCTGTCAAAAAAAGGTCACATATTATATGATTCCATTCATATGAAATGCCCAGAATAGGCAGCTCCATAGAGACAGAAAGTAGACTGATAGTTGCTTAACGCTAGGGCAATGGGAGGATATGGGGGTGATTAAAAAAAGCATAAGGGATTTCCTTTTGAAGAGATGAAATGTTCCTTAATTGGCTGTGGTAATGGCTGCACATACCTGTGAATATACTAAAAAACACTGAATTGTTCACTTTAACTGGGTGAACTGTATGGTATGTAAATTATATCCCAATGAATTTATGCTGTTAAAAAACGATTTTTAAAAAGTATATTTGAGCTTGTCTTTATGCATTACCTGAGATCCTTATTTAATGACATTGATTACATTGTTTGAGTTACGCAAACATTCTCATCCTCCTTTTCTGAGTTGTTCCTCCCTCATTAACATTACCTTTTAATTTACCTTATTCCTTTGCTCATAAAATATCCTGGTCATACCCCAAATTCTAAATTATTAATCAATGCAAAAGACCACAAAGTAACCCAGAACAATAAAGGAGAAGATTGGCAGTACTATGAACATTACTGTCACCCTCTTTCCCCTACTATTGGCCCAAAATGTTTCCTCCTATTAGCTAACTTAAAAGAGCTGTTGCTTCTGTCTTCTATACTCTCAGAATATGATTTCTACCAATGTACTTACTATAACAGCATATTAACTTTTTTAGATTATATTTTTTAAAGTGGAAAAATCATTTAATGCTTTTAAGAATTTATAACGGTATTTAGTTTTTTTAGTTTTCCCCTTTCCCTAGTCCTTCCCATCAAATGCTATTATAGTCAGTCTTACCTCTGTTTTTTCAGTCACCTCAGCTTCTGTCATAAGTTCTGCTAAAGCATACACAAACCCAAGATCTAACCTGAGATCCATTTCTTGGATCAACACTTTGAAATACCTATAAGCAGATAACAGTAAAAATGTAATCAGTTAACTGTGTTAAGTAGATGAAAAAATTAGATAAATATTAGAACTCGGAAACTTAGGAATTTTTAGATGAATGAATAAAAAAGTCATGGCAACATTTTTATAAGTGTAAAAAATTAGAATAACCCAAACTTTAAATCCCCATATAAAGCAAATGAGTAAGTATACTGTGGTATATAGTCATACAACAGAACATTATACATTAGCGATGCAGAACAGACTATAGCTACATACAACATTAACGCATTTTAGTAAAAGAGCTGAATTAAAAAAAAAATGTTCCAAGAGGCTGTGCATGGCTTGAAACAACTTTTTAAAAATCAGAAGCCAACAAAAACTAAATAATAATGTCTAGGTGCACATATACATTCAAAATAAAACTGTATTTTAAAAATCAAAGGAATGAGGACAGTGTTTATCACGGTGATGTGAAGAAAGCAAGAGATTGGGGAGTAATTAATAGTTGGATATTAATGTAATCCCTTTCTTTCTTGGATTGGATGGTGGGTGAGTATGAAAAAGTTATTTTTACCTTGTCTCTAAAACAATATACAGTCATTATAGACAACTTAAGAGAGAAAACAAACAAAATCCATAAACTAGAAAGAACATTAATACCTAGGTATATTTCATCCAAAGCCCTCTGATTCCAAGATTATAAAATAATTAATAAATTTTTCTATAACCTTTATAATTTAATATCTTACATTTAAATCTTTGATTCATCTGGAATTTATTTTTAGAAAGTACAATTAACACATATATTTAAACCAAAATTTTAAATGAACGCAAAAAAATTCTATTAATACACTTACTTAATACGTGATATTTGCGAATGCCCTGCAGATCTCATTACAATACTGACATCTGTAAAGGGCTTTGGTGCTGAAAAGGTTAATAAACATGATTAACGTTATGATGCTATAAGCAAAAGATAAGCATTTTCTTGCCATTTACTATAGATCACAATGCACAATAAAATCATCCATGAAACCATGAGTATCGATGATTGATATTTTCAAGATTCATTACAATCTTAATTTTAGATTCCAGGATTACAGTTTCAATTATCTGTATTCACTCTAATCCTTTAAATTAGGAATTTTAAAATAAAAGTATGAATTAGAGTTTTCTGAGAATCTCTGAAAAGCACAGATTCCAGCATCCCATCCCAGGCCGCTGGGTAGAGGGACTTGGGCTTGCACATTTGGTCAAAAAGCATTCAAGCTGATTTTGAAGATCACCCCATAGACAGTTTCGAGCCAGTGTGGGGGTGAGCAGAAAAGGGGAGTAAAACATGGTAGTGGGGGAGGAAAGAGAAAGTGGATATAAGAGGGACAGCCAAAAAAGAACAAAAACAAAGGGGAAGAAGAGGGTGGAAAAATAACATCCATTATTCTTATCTGAAAAGCATAAGATAGTTTCTGCTATTAGAAAACACTGAATTTGAACTTCCTCACTGTTTATTCAAAGGCCCCAATGGTTTTTAAATCAAATAGTAATCTGTTGTTTTTTTTTTTATCACTAATCCTAAAAATTTAAATACATAAAAAAAAAATACATAGTTTTAATTAATCTTTTCTTTAGTAGTCACTCAGTTTTGTTGAAGTTAACTGAGTACTTGCTGGTCCTTTCTCAAGAGGTTTAATTTTCCAATGGTCCTAAAGAAACTCAACTTGAAAATGGTCTCATTTCATATTTTTACACTAAAGTGAATCAAATAGCTAATATGACTGCTTTCATTGCAATCTAAACACCGGAACAAACCTGAATCCATGGTGACCGACTTAGGAGGTCTTATAGGATAAAACACAAATGGAAATATAGCACCATGTATCTGGTTCTGGATCTAAGAAAATGAAAAACATGTCAGTATATTAATATGTCAATCATACAAGCTGATCAGAATAACAAGATTGAAGGAGTAGAAGCAATCAAAAAGTCTAGCCTAACACTGAAACTGAAACACTAGATAAAACAGCACAGGAATACATCTGGTTTCTTACTATGTTCTTTAAAAGGCGTACCTGTATTCTGTAAATTTGAATTCTAAAGGATGACTGATGTGCGGATGTGCTATATTCCACCTTTAATGCTGGCAGATAATTTCTCCGTACAGCTATTACATGTGGTTGCAGAATTTTCATGTTACTACCACTAGGTGTTAAGCGAACCTGGAAAATATACCCCCCCCGAGAAAAAAGACCCCTATAAGTTTCTCTTTATCTGTAACTGTCTGAAATTAGAAATGTGTACCAAAATACTTTCAGGATAATACTAATTAAAATAGTAGGTTAAATATTTGGATACATATACTCCATATTCATAAAATTCACATAAATATTCTTATAATCCTAATAGTTTTGGTTGTTATTACTTTTTGTATAGATGAATTAAAAATAAAATCACAAAAGGAATATAAAACAATTTTAAAATTTTTATTATTTTCGTGTTAACCCAAGCAACAGATCATTAGCATCTGAAGAAAATGTCTCATTAATACAGATAACTACCCCTTTCAAATATTCTACATAATGTATGTATGATAGGATTACATTCAATTATATTTCAACTTTCCTTGAAAATTCACTAGTGGTTCATCTAATTACAATAGATAAAAAGTAAAACTTCAAATAAGTACTTAAAAATATTACCGGAATGTTAGTATCCAATTCAATAATCTTATCTTCTGAAGGTGAAGATTCAGTATACTCTTTAAATTCTTTCTCTAACTTCTCAGTTTGCTTTACACTCATAGGCTTCCATCTTGCCTTTTTCTTGGGCTTTGTCTCCCAAACCACATCAGAACTTACAGATAAAAGCAAAAATCATAGTACCAATTTATAAACATTTTCCTTTAAACAGGTTTATTACATGAATTACAAAATCTTCAGTGAAATTTTACAATAGCCTCAGTTATAAGCAAGCACATTACAACTTAAAAAACATCAATTCATTCAACTAATATTTATTGAACCTCTACTATAATCAGGCACTATTTTAGGCGTAGGGATGTATCAGCGAACACCTCTGCCCTTCTGGAGCTTCATTCTAGCTGGAGAGTGATAGGTGGTAAAGAGTAAACACAATAAATGCTTTTGAAAGAGGAATACTGGGAGATGAAAACTGGGCAGGGTGAGGTACAGCATTAAAATAGGTGGTCAACGGGGAGCCTCATTCAGAAGGTGAGATTTCAGAAAACCTTGAAGGAGGAGAGGAGTTATCCAGTAGATAACAGGAAAAGAACACTTCAGAGAGAGGGATCAGTTGGAGCAAAGGCTATAAAGCGGGAGCACGCCTGTACTGTATAAAGAAGAGCAAGGAGGCTGGTGTAGCTGGAACACATTAAATCAGGGGAGAAGTAGAAGATGAAGAGAAGAAATGGGAGGCCAAATAATGTAAAGCCTTGTAAGACATAATAAGGACTTTTGAGTTTTATTCTGAATGAGATACGGAGCCATTAAAGGTTTATGAGAAAAGATGAGTGACATGATCTGACTTAAACTTTTTTAAGAACACACTGTACCTCTGGTGTAGGAGTAAAGAAAGAGGGTGAGTCAAGGTTAGAGGCAGGAAAACCTGTTAGAAGTTTAATGCAGCAAGCCAGGTAAGAAATGGTGATGGCTCTAACTAGGGTGGTAACAGTGAGGTAGTAAAAAGTGGTCAGATTCCATATGCATTTTGAAGGTAGAGCCAGCATAGAACTTCTGGATGGATTAGACATGGGATGTGAGATAAAAAGATGATTCCAAAGTTTCTGGCCTAAGCAACCAGAGGGATGTAGCTGTCATTAACTCAGATGGGGAGCAGGTTTTGGTAAGAGGGGGAAATCAGAAGTTTGATTTAGCACATATGAAGAAGTCTCTTAGACATCTGGAGAGTGATTTTGTGTAGGCAGTTGGACATACAATCTGGAGTTCATAAGACAAGTCTGGCTGAAGGCAGAAATCTGGCATATGGTATTTGAAATCATAAAGCTGAAATAGAAGAGAAGAGGGCTGAGGTCTGAGAGCCTCAGGGCGCCCATTATTAAGCAGCTGAGAGGAAGCAATCGACAAATGAGATCGCGGAAGTTGGGATAGGAAGAAAAACTAAGATGGTGAGGTATCATGGAAGTCAGGTCAAAGAAACTGCATTAAGGAGGGAGCTGTATCAATTTTTTTTTTTTTTTTTTAACTCAAGTACAGGATTAAAGCCAAATTATCCTGGTTATGTAAGTAGGAAGAAATGCTCTCAAATTAAGTATCAATGTATACAAATTACTTTTGATTCAAGTGTTTATGAATAAGAATAACAAGGGCATAGGAGAGAGAAAATAGTATCACTGTTGATTTCTTACATAGGGAATGATAAATACCTAAACCCACTGCTGTCTAGTCAATTCCAACTAATCATAACCCTATTGACAGAGTAGAACCCCCCCTCATACATTTTCCAAGGTTGTAAATCTTTAAGGGAGCAGACTGCCTCATCTTTCTTTCACGGAGTGGTTGGTGGATTTGAACTGCCAACCTTCTGGTTAGCAGCCAAACGCTTGAACCACTGCACCACCAGGGCTCCTAAATAAATATAGTATTACCTTATTAGATCTTAAAGAGCCATGGTCAAGCTAAGCTAGAAAGTGATTGTGTTTACTGTCAACTATTTATAGAGCATCTACAGTGCACCCTGCAGTATGGTAGGCAGTGATGGACAACTAAGCATTTTTTATGACATGCTAAATAAAGAACTACTTTTCATAAGCTGAATAAAGCTAACTTTTAAGAGAGCTGAGAGAATTAACAAGATAATGAGAAGTTCACAGATTTGATTTTTGATGTCTATCTCAAAAGGCAAAAAATAAATAAATAAAAATAAAGCACTTTTAAGTTAGCATTACCTTTGTGCCAATGAACAGTCAAAAAGCAAAACTGAAACTAAATTACTTCAAATTTTATAATCATAACTTCTTAATAATTAAGAGCTGATCATTTAAATTTATCCAAATCTTAATTGATCTAACCTCGTAATGCCGATATAGGCTACTTCTTGTTTTGTGTAATTGTTGACGAGAGAAATTCCAACATCTTGTAATGACAACACAATTTCTTGTTCTGCTATCTCTGCTTTCTCACTTTCGTATGTTACTTTAAATACCCTCGGGTCTTCAGTGAATAAAATAATGCGTTGTAAGCCTTCAAAGAATGAAACTAAATAAATGGTCTTTTTCCCCACAGTTATAGGTGTCATCATATCCTAAAACAAAACAATCAAAATATAAAAAAATAGTTAGCTTCGTCCCAATCAACATGAAATCTAGATTCCATATTTGTAAAACGAGAATAATAACAGCACCCACTTTATAGGGTTGGGGTGGCAACTAAATGAATTAATATATGTACAATACTTGGAAATTCACACCATAGTAACCATTGGATATTAGCTACTGCCATTGCTATTACGAAGGTATTAATTAGGAAGACAAGTTAAATGTTTAAGTTCCTTTAACATTTTAATAAAATTTATCTAATCTTCCTTTGTGGACTTATCTATAACAAAAAGAATTATTTTCTCTGCTTTATTAAGACTGTAGCAATGTGTTAAAGGTTGTTTCAGTCTGAAATTCCTATTTTGTTTCAGAACAGAATCAGAAATAGGATAAAAAATACCTGCCACCTCAGGTGCCTGCTCTAAAAAGTACGAACATTCATACTACGAGACAATTCTGCAGAAAGTTCTTATATTAGCATCGTGCTGCTATAATGATCTTAAGGCTCAGTGACAAGACAGATACCACAAATTCTAATAATTAGCAGTCAGCCATGAATTTCTGGTTATGAAAATATCCTGATCAACAAAATTATACAGTATACATTCAGGTTACAACTCACGGAGATTGAAAACTGCAGCATCTAAGAACAGTTGTGTTACTTTAAAAACACTCTATAATAAAATATAAAAAAATATATATATACAGCACTTAAACTAAATTGGAACTAGTTTATTTCCAAATAATTCAGAAGTTTTCTAATATCGTGCAGTGGGTTTCAGATTTCTCTTTATAAACCTGAATTATCACAATGGTACAAATATTGTAGAAGTACTGACCAAATGAGTGAGGTTACTTCTAAATTAAAATAACGATCTTTTTTCTGAAGTAATTTAACATTCAAAAATAAAAATATTTAAGTTAGGCCAACTATAAGCAACCCTCTTAATTACATTTAAAAACCAAAAAACCAACCCTACCAGACTCCTCAATAGCAATGCTGGAAGACAATGGAAAAATATCATCCATACACTAAGAGCAAATAACTCTGAACCCAGAATTACTTACAAAGCAAAAAATACCTTCAATTAAAAAAAAAAGTCTGGTGGTACAGTGATTAAGTTCACTGAAAGGTGGGTGATTAGAACCCACCAGCATCTCTGCAGGAGAAAGATGTAGCAGTCTGCTTCCGTAAAGATGACAGCCTTAAAATCACTATGGGGCAGTTCTACTCTGTCCTACAGGGTTGCTATGAAGCAGAATCAACTTGATGGGAACAAGTGTGGTTTTGTTTTGGGGCAGACAAAAAAAAACTACTAAAGTTCACCATCAACAGAGACTCACTCAAGGAAATTCTACAGAAGGAATTGTTATTGTTGTTAGGTGCCATTGAGTTGGTTCTGACTCATAGTAACCTATACACAACAGAATGAAACACGACCCGGTCCTGCGCCATTCTTACTGTTGTTGTTATGTTTCAGCCCCTTGTTGCAGCCACTGTATCAACTCATTTTGTTGAGGGTCTTCTTCTTTTTTTGTGACCCTCTACTTTATCAAACATGATGTCTTTCTCCAGGGACTGGTCCCTCTTGGTAACATGTCCAAAGTGCATGAGACAAAGTCTTGCCATCCTCGCTTCTAAAAAGCATTCTGGCTGTACTTCTTTCAAGACAGATTTGTCTGTTCTTCTGGCAGTCCATGATATATCCAGTATTCTTTGCCAACATCGTAATTCAAAGCAACAATTCTTCTGCAGTCTTCCTTACTCACTGTCCAACTTGCACATGCATACGATGTGACTGAAAACACCATGGCATAGGTCAGGCACATCTTAGTCCTCAAAGTGACATCTTTGCTTTTTAATTCTTTAAAGAGGTCTTTTGCAGCAGACCTGCCCAATGCAATACGTCGTTTGATTTCTTGACAGCTGTTTCTATGGGCATTGATTGTGAATCCAAGTAAAATGAAATCCTTGACAACTTCAATATTTTCTCTGGTTGTCATGATGTTGTTTATTGGTCCAGTTGTGAGGATTTTTGTTTTCTTTATGCTGAGGTGTAATCCATACTGAAGGCTGTGGTCTTTGATCTTCACCAGTAAGTGCGTCAAATCCTCTGCACTTTCAGCAAGCAAGGTTGTGTCATCTGCCTGTCACAGGTTGTTAATGAGCCTTTCTCCAGTCCTGATGCTGCGGTCTTCTTCATATAGTTTAGCTTCTCAGATTATTTGCTCAGCATACAGACTGAATAAGTATGATGAAAGATCCAACACTGATGCACAGTGTTGGATCTTTCCTGATTTTAAACCACGTAGCATCCCCTTGTTCCGTTCAAATGATGGCCTCTTGGTCTATGTACAGGTTCCACATGAGCATAATTAATAGTTCTGGAATTCCCATTCTTTGCAATGTTATAGATAATTTGTTATGATGCACAGTCTGCCTTTGGGTAATCAACAACACAGGTCAACATCTTTCTGGTATTCTCTGCTTTCAGCCAAGATCCAGATGGAATTAACCAGTGGTAAAAGAGAAAGAGCGATATAAGACAGATGGTTGAAGTACAAAAAGGAATGGTATGCAAATAAAATTGTACCTAAGTATGGAAAAAAACACTTCATAAAATTTAATATTGAGCCATGATAAAACTTTTGGCAAACTACAGCTAGCTCCCTCTTCCAAAGACGTTTTGAGAGAACCACTGGCTTACTAAGAGACAGAAAAAAGGAAAAAAAATAAATAACCATTACAGGTAAGAAAATAATGTTGGAATAGGAGTCACGGTAAATTTTGAAGGGCAAGTAAAACTTTAATAAAACAATTTCTGAAAGTTTTTAAAAATATTACTGGAAAATGTTTACATATAACTTTAACATCATAAAAAATAAATCAGAGAGTAGCCTACAATACAGAAATAAATTCTCCACAGTTAACCCAGCCATTCCTTAAAGGTTCCTTTAAAAACAAACAAAAAACTCATTGTCCTCGAGTAGATTCTGACTCGTAGAGGTGTTTCAGGACAGAGTAGAACTGCCCCGTAGGGTTTCCAGGGCTGTGATCTTTACAGGAGCAGATGGCCAGGCCTTTCTCCCACGGAGTGGCTGGTGGGTTCTAAATCACTGACCTTTCGGTTAGCGTTTGAGTGCTTTACCACTGCACCACCAGGGCTCCTAAGCTAAATCTAAGACGGCTGTCAGTGCAGAGAATGCATCTGTTTATAAGGTAAATTCTAAAGCACTTCTCCAAGCAAAGCTTTACCCTTCAGCACTTAACCACTACACCACCATGGTTTCCTTCCTAACAAAGTAGATAACGAGGTAAATTGAAAAAAGACTATTGTTGGTTTTTAACGTTTTTGGTAATATTAAAGTTTGAATACTGCTTTTAAAATCTTAGACAATTTTTTAGAAGTGTATATGCAAAACAGTCCTAAAAAAAACAAGTATGGCTAAAAAATCATACCTTAAAAAAACAAAGCAGTTGAGAACATGATAATCATCAACTCGATACTTACATCCTTTTGTGTTACTTCACCGTGGCTTTTTCCACACTTCCACTTCAGCTTTCTAGAGCCAACTGGATCAGCCCATGTATAAAATACTGCTTTTCCAGGAGGAAGGGAGTCCTCTATTTGACTGAGAGAACTGACATAAATAGGAAAAATATGCATTAAATTAAATGCAGGTATAAAAATTCCAAAATATTACTTCCTTAATTCTTAGTCCATTAATTGAGATCTGAGTAAGGCTAGACTGAAACGTTTTCCTCCGTAGTAAAAAAGGGTTTTGCTAAGAAAATAATTAAAATATTTAAAGGAAAATATTTATTCTATTTAGAAAATAAAGGCTTTAAGTCTTTGAAACTAGTTTGTTAAATTTTTTAATACAAATTAATTTTGCAAGAAGTTTATTTCTTATTTTATCTTTTCTATATTAAACGTAAGAGAAGAGAATTTAATTAGTAACCCTTTCCTAAGTATTGTTCTTACTGTGACAAAAACAATACAGCTCAATTATTTTTAAAAGTCACGAGGCATGGGATGCAAATCTAAGAAAATCAACCAACTCACAAAAAGATTTCTAGGAAAAAACAAAACATTATGGCAGTTAAAAACCAAAGAAATAATTTAAAAAATCGCTTTCCTGAGGTAAAGAAGGAACTGAGACTGCAGATTAAAAATTCACTGAATATCAGGCAAAATTAATTGAAAATGGAATTCTATCCCTAGACATATCTTTGTAAAATGTTTAAATTTTAATACAATAGAAATAAAAAGTCCCATAGGAAAATTGTATTTACCCAGAAAAAAAAAAAAAAAACAGAGAGAGAAAGTTATGACTTAAGTTTTATGTCAAGTTGTCATTAAGAACCAAAAACCCACTGTTGTTGAGTTGATTCCAAATCATAAAGAACCTACAGGACAAAGCAGAACTGCCCCATAGGGTTTCCATGGCTGTAAATCTTCATGGAAGCAGACTGCTACATCTTCCTCCTGTGGATGTGAGCCATCGACCTCTCGGTTAACAGCCTAGCGCTTCAATGACGCCACCAGAGCTCCTTTAATTTGCAAGAGTAAGAGATTTTCAAGCAAATTATCCAAGACTTTTCCCCAACCATGTCAAAAATAAAATTTTAAGAACTGGGATGTAGAAATATTAAATGACTGGTGGGGTAAGCAACTAAACCCGTTAAGTAAAGTCAACTTGTTCATGTTACAAATCAATGTAAATGCCAAAAGTCTTAAATAAAATAATACATATTTCGAAAAACTAAAAATTTTCTATTAACCTAGGTCAAAAATCTCAAATAACAGTCACAAGAATTGGAAGTTTGGAAAGAGAGGTCAAAGAAAATGTAAAATCATTCTAAATTCTTCATGACTAAATTCGTAGAAACTTTCATTCTCGGAACTGATTAAAAATGGATTAAAATCTTCAAAAACAAAAGAGTAACATTAGGAACATAAATAGGATTTGTATTTTCCAAAACATCCTCAGAAGAAAACAATCCATATCATGATATATATATGTACAGATATACACGTACTTCATTTTTAAACAAATAATGCATGCCTGCTACGTTTGTTTGCCAACTGTGACCTCCCCTCAAGAGGTATTTGCATAAACACCACGATGTCAATTTTTTTTTTACATGTCACTGTGAAAAAAAAAAATGAGCATAGCGGCACTCACAAAAATACCTTGTGGGTGAAGGCACAGTTGGCAAACCTATAACGTGCATCTTATTTGAATAAAAATACGGTATGTGGCAAGGAAACATAAATTAGTTATTATAATGAATACAAATGAGTTAAAGATCCCTATTAAAAGATAAGCAGATCCTAACATAAAGTTGGAAATGAAACTCTCGACAATAAAAAAAAACAACAATAAGGGGATGTTTATAGTGCATCTAAATGATGGAATATCTTACAATCATTAAAAACTGTTTTTGAAGCAAATCTGCATGCTCACAAAAGCCGTTAAAAATGAAATATTCAGAGCTATATATATATATGATAGCAATAGTGAAAGAAATGCATCAAAATGTTAACAGCATTGGGAATGCAGGACTTATGATTCTCTTTTTACAATTTTTCTACAGAATTTTAAATAATAATAAACAGCTATTATTTTTATATGCAGAAAATAACATCCATTTCTTTAAAAAGCTAAATTTGGTTTAAAAATATTTTGAACTGCTTTTAATTCATGTAAATTTTAATCTATTTAGTTCACTGTAAAATAGTCCTTATCCATAAATTAGCTGGGCTATCCTAGGTAAAAAAAAAAAAGAGAATGGGAATTCAAAGAAAAGAAAAACTTACCATAGTCCTTAGAATGTTAACTATGAATGCGTACATGTCTTAAACTCATAAGAAATGACAATGTGATGTGACAAATGCTATAATCTACGCGTGCTATGAAAGGCACACCTATATAAAGGTAAAAAACACACGAAGGACCCAGAGCATTCAGGAAACAAAGACTGCAGTTGTCTTAAGTATAGGGTAAGATTTAGGCAACAGAAAAAGAAGATTTTAGACAGGTGGCCTAGTAACAGATTTTTATTTTGAAAGAAGAAGTTGTTGAAGAATTTTATATAGAAGAGAGATACGATTATATTTAGCATTTTTAGAATCTTAATTCTGGTGGCAACATGGAGGATTTACAAGAGGGACAAGAGTAGAGATAGAAAGACCAAAAGTTTACTCAAATAGTAGGTAATGCTGGAAGCCTGAACTAGGATAATTATAGGAGAGATTACACAAGAGAAGATTAAAAATATATGGAGAGAGTTTAATTGGATGGTGTAGTGAGGCAGGAGAAATGCAGGATAACAGAGATGGATGACACTATCATTCACTGAGATAAACAAAAAATAGGGAGATTTTGTTGTGCAAATAATGAGGTCAGCTTTGAACCACTTTAGGCTCTTATGTCACATTCAGGAAGAAGGTGTGAAACTCAAGAGAAGTCTAGGTTGCAGTAAAGATTTGGGGATTGTTAGCACACAGGAAGTAACTGAAGTATTCACTGGTATGGATGAAATTACTCAAAGATTACATAGAAAATGAACAGAACGGAACTAGGAATATCATCTCCGCAATATTTAAGGGGTAGGTGGAAGAAGGAGCTGATGGAGGAAGGAGCAGTCAGAAAGAACAGACCTTTCAACCCGACTCTGGAATAAATATTCTTTAAAACCAATACTCTTGGGTCTAAACCAAAATTTTTGGCTCTTGATTTAAGAACTACTTCAAACAATTCTAAATCCAAGTCCACCGTTCATTCTTCAATATTGTTAATTTTATAAATTTTCATTAAGATTATGTTTTTAAGTTTCAAAATTTCGACACAGGCTCACATTGTAGTAAGTATACCCTTATCTATTGCTTACTTTTACATTTGTAACAATGGAGTAGATAAGATCTCTAAAACCTTTATATCTTAACTGTACTGTAAAGAAAATTGTAAGGTTACAGTCAAAGAAAAACCTGAGAAGTCTCTAGTTCAGCCTCCATCAGACTCAACCAGATTTGCCCAAGAATTAAGCTATAATGCCCTAAGCCACCTAGAGTATATAAAGAACTAACTCAGGTCCTATGTATCTAGAATGCAACCAACTTTACATTATCATTAGAGAACTGAGAAAAGTCAGTCAAATCATTTTCTGTAGGGCTTAATTCTGGGAATACTGGTTCGGAGAGGTTACTCTAGCTACGTAGGTGGAAGGGTAAATGAGAAATCCTTTATATTTGCTTTATGCAACTACTCCTTGGAAACCTTATGGGGCAGTCCTGCTCTGTCCTATAGGGTTGCTATGAGTCAGAATCAACTTGACGGGAACGGGTTTGGTTTTAGGTTGGTTGATTTAGTTTTATTCAATCAGCTTATTATTTTTACCTTGCCAATAACAAAACATATGGATAATCATAAAAAAAAAAACCACAGGATTTTTTTCCCTCAATATCTTTCACAGGATGGGAGAATAGTAGGAAATGAAGACTTCTAGGGTGCTTGCTACCTCAGCACTGGATAAGTCCTTACCTATTTTTTTATTGTCTGTTTGATTTTAATCAATATTTAGAAATTGCACATTCAACAGTAGAAGGAAAGTTTAAGGGTACTAGTAAGTAAGAGTCCACTGACAAATCACAGGTGAAAACAAAACCAAAAGCAGAAAGAAAAAAAAAAGAATTCAAAACAGCCCGAGTCTACTCAAGAGAGGAGCAGAGAGCTGCCTAAACTGTTGGAGCACTAGGAGGTCACATGACAGCAAACCGAAACAAACGATGTTTGGAGAACTCCTGAATCATCGAGACTTAACTATGGTCTTTAAGGTAGCTAAAGGGTAGCAATCCTTTTCCTACACATCTCTGCGAGGAGTTACCTATGGTTTGAAAGAAGTCTGAAGCGTCAATCTTTACATTCTTATATTAAAAATATGAAAAATTGCAAACATACATAAAATTCTGAGACTCATAATAAACACTTATATATTTCATGCCAGATTCAACAATTATCAAAGTTTTGCCACACTTGGCTTCAGCATTCTTATTTTTCTTTCTTCTTGTTTATATTTGAAACATTTAAAAGTAAATCCTATTAAACATAGAATTACCATATGACCCAGCAATTCTACGCCTAAGTATGTACTCAAAAGAATTAAAAACAAATATTCAAACAAATGGAGCCCTGATGGTGCAGTGGTTAACAGTTCGGCTGCTAACGAAAGGGTCTGCAGTTTGATTACACCAGCCACTCCTTGGAAGTCATATGGGGCAGTTCTACTCTGCCCTATAGGGTCGCCATGAGTCAGAATAGACTAGATGGCAATGGGTTTGGTTTTTGTTTATTATTCAAATAAATACATACATATGCTGCATATTTATAGCAATACTATTCAAAATATCCAAAAGGTGGAAACAGTGCAAATGTCCATCAATGGATGAAGGAATAAACAAATTTGGTACATACATAGAAGCCCTGGTAGGGCAGTGGTTAAAGCAATCAACTGCTAACCGAAAGGTCAATGGTTCGAACCTACCAGCTGTTTGTGGGAGAAAGATGTGGCAGTAAAGATCTGCAGCCTTGAAAACCCTATGGAGCAGTTCTACTCTGTCCTATAAGGTCACTATGAGTAGGAATCAACTTGCCAGCAATGGGTTTAATGGGCTTTGGTACACATACACAATGAAATATTATTTAGCCATAAAAGAGAATGAAGTGCTGATACACGCTACAATGTGGAAGAACCTTGAAAAAATTATGTTAAGTGAAAGAATCCAGACACAAAAGGACAAATATTATATGATTCCATTTGTATGAAATATCCAGAATAGGTAAATCCACAGAAACAGAACACAGATATGCGGTTGTCAGGGACTGGGAAAAGGGGGAGATTGGGGGAAACTGCTTAATAGATAACAGGGTTTGATTCTGGAGTGATGGAAATATTTTGGAACTAGGCAGAGTTAGTGGTTACACATAACTGAGTATATACTAAATACCACTGAACTATTCACTTTCAAATAGTTTTATGTAATGTGAATTTCATCTCAAATTAAAAAAAAAGTAAATTCTAGATATCATGTCATTTTTACCCCTAGATACTTCAGTATATACTTTTTTAAAAGTGGGGATGTTGTTGTACATAGTCGTAATGCCATGATCAGTGTTTATATTCTTAAGAAATTGTCATGCAGTCAGTGTCTCTTCAGCTAGGCTTTACTAAAACTCGGAGTTACTACATTTATGATCATCTTCTTACCTTTGCTTGTACTGAACCAGGTCATCCTTGGTGTGATTTATTAACAGGAACGTAGCTGCTCCATCATGATAATCTGAAAATGTGATAATTGTAGAATGCTCAGCCAGATGAACTTCTGCTATAATGCCTCCAAGCTAGAAGAAAGGAAAAGGTTCTTTAGTGTGCTCATTCTCCCTGAGAATATAAATAACATTAAATAATAAAACTATAACTTATAACTTGCTAATAACATAGGAAGAAATCCAGCATTTCATAATGCATGTCTGGGTCACCATGAATCTTAATTATTGTATGCAGGTAGGTGAAACCCCACACAGGGTATATTCCAGTATTCTAGGCACTCAAACTAACTTTTTGTATAACAAGTGTTTTATGTCTGTTTCCTTTTGGTAACTTTTTCATTTACAAAATGAAATGTTCATTCATTTTTGATGAAAGAAAAAAAAACATAATAATTTGAGATAAAGAAAAAAGATAAGATACTAATTAGTGTATATTAGCCTCTCTAATGACACAAGACAAAAAAATAACATCACTCACCTCATTATCCAGACGCAATAAAATACAATTTTCTTGCCTGTTAAAATATATCTTTTTGGGAGGGCCTTGACTTCCTTCAACTTGAATAAGAAGTTTATTAGAAGCATCCTCAGGCCAAAAGGGGATACACTAAAACATACACATATGTATATTTTTTAAAAAATGAACAAATTTCATCATAAATATCTACATTCTTTTAGTAAATCCATCAGAATAGGCTTAAACTTTTTAACAAATGTCTTTTCAACACTGCTGTGGTTATTAGGTTGCTTAACTAAACCACTATAAACTCAATGAGAGATGGGTTGTCATTTGTGGACACTGAATACTAGCAACAATGGGTGCAGTAAGTTGAAGAGCTATGGTAAGCAGGGTGCTGGGAAGGAAAGAGACATTAATGTGGTCCAGATTTAAAAAAAAAAAAAGGTCTAAACACGAGCAAGGAAGCCAAGAGTTTAGACCCAGGTGATCAGTTTAAAATAAAGGTACGCTGAGGTACCAAAAATCAAACCCAGGCTGTGGGCAGTATTTGATTATTAAGCAGAAGTCAAAATATTAAAAAATGACAAGAGTCAGGACATGTATTAAGTTCAGAGTTCTGGTCATCAAATAAGAGTAAAAAATATAAAGGAAGTACCCAAAGGTGAAGTAGGAAATAGACTCAGAATGTTAAGAAAAAACCTGGACCGTCAGTGACCTGGAAACCAAACTAAACAAACAGGAAAGACTCAAGGCACCCTGTTAGAGGACTGGACAATGTGCTCTGGAAACAAAGAAAAGATCTAAAGTACTAGGAAAGGAGGGCCAGCCTTGTCTGTAAACTGTTAGTGTAGTCGATTTTGCCTCAGTGTGATAGACCCTAACCAAGCTGGTCACTTTACACATTTTAAAGAGGCTGTGCATATATCTAATCATCACTATATGACCTGGGGACAACGTAACAGAATCTGGAAATCAGATCCAGGTGCATTAGCTTGCTTAATGCAATTTTATTCAACCATACAAAGTTAATTATGCAACTTGTCACAGGATATAGTTAAGGATATAAGAGGCTTGGGGTGTTCTCAGGGCTTCCTGCAACCTAGCAGAAACTTACCAGGAAGACTCAGAATAGCAGCAATACTACCCCCAACATATTTCCCATGAGGAATTGAGAACATGTGCTCTCTGGACACCCTCAAGCCTGCTATTTCCTGGAAGCCTTGGCTAAAAAATCGATCTTTGATATTTAGTAATATAGACTCTATCTCTTTTAAGACTTATGTGCTAGACTCTTGAGACTCCTTTGAGTCTTTCTGCTAGGGAAAAAGTCAATCCCCACAGTAGGTTTCCCATGCAAGTACAGGTAAAGTAAAAATTTGCGTCCAGTGGAGAAATTTAGGGAAGAGAAAGGAGGGCAGGAGTTGAGGTTAAAAGTGACAAATTATATACATGCATTTATTGTTAGTCCTTCTGAAAATGCCATTAGTATGAAGAAAGGAATATAATAAGCATAAACACATTAGGAGAATGAGAGAGCTCAGGAATTGAAAAACTCAGGTACAATTAAGTATGGAACATGGAGTGGAGATGAAAATAAGGGGATTGACTAACATTTAGATAAACAACAATTAGATCCTGAGATCCTGGGGTGAAATGAGTTCTGGTATGTGGCCCTTTGCCTTGGTTCTTTAGAAAAACAGCTTGAGAGATTTTTTCCCCCTGAGATCTCAGGAGTTTCCTTTGCCCTAATTTTCTATCCCAGAGGTTTGTTACTTTTGTCCAGGTTAACTGACATTTCCTGGATACTCTGTAAACAACCTGTGGTTTGATACTTTTTGTCTAGTCCTGGCTGCAGCCTGCCCTGTGAATGGTATGTACCCTGCAGGGATTGGTCAATACACTATGCAAATGAAGTGACTATAAACCCAGTGTGGGGGGAGGGGAGTTATAGTCACTTCATTTGCATAGTATATTGACCAACTATGCCAACTATAATAACAAACACACAAACAATAAAAGACAAAATAAATAAATGGGACCTCATAAAGATTAAAAACTTTCTTCATCAAAAGACTTTACCAAAAAGATGAAAAGAAAGCTAATGACTGGGGATTATGCAAATGAAGTGCCTGTGGTCTACCAAGAGGGTATTGATCAGTTTGTGGCCCTGCTGGGAGGGCCATGCCTTTAAACTGGTGAGGGGTTTGTACATATACATATCCAACTCCACAGAGGTTTTTGAGACAGGAAGAAGGAAGATACAGAAAGGAGAAAAGGCAAGAGAGAAAGAAGGCAAGGAACCTACTTGGCTGTAAGAGTTGTAATACTGAAGACAGCAAGAGGCCCAGTGACAGGGCCCAACAGCAGGGCTGAGTGGAGCCTGTCCTGAGGTGACCAAGAGAAGCCTGTCCCAAAGGGGCTAAGAGGAGCCTGTCCTGAGGGGGTCACGAGGAGCCTGTCCTCAGGTGGTTGAGAGGAGTCTGTCCTCAGGGGGCTCAAAGGTGGCCTGCACAGCCAATGGGGGGCATGCACAGTAGAGAGAAGGGCTTGCCTGCTTGCTTGCACAGCTGAGAGGAGCTGAGAGAGTAGCCCTGCACTGAACAAGGGAGACTTTGCTTGCATGTGTCCTGATCCAGATCCTGAGTTGTAGCCTGTGGCTTCCCTAATAAACCATTTAACTCTAAGGATGGTCTGTGAGTTCTCTGTGGCCACTGCAATGAATTATCAAACCCAGAAGAGAAGTGAGAGTTTTATGGGAGAGAGAGCTGGTATCAGAATTGGTAAAATGGATGGAGAGTGGCAGTATGTCTCACCTCCACCTCACAGGGATCAGCCTTGGGCTGATCTTGATTCAAATGATGCCCCCCAAAGTTAGACAGGTTCTAATGCTATTACTACTACCACCATTTCACAGATCCCTTCCCCACCTATAAAGCCAAACAGAAGATAGGAATTTGCTTTCTGGAAAGGCTGAACCAAAGAGGCTCTGAATTAAGGCTACTAGGCACAGGTGAGGGAGGGGTGGGATGCTGTACTAAAAATGAGGAGGATGAGGTCCTGTATTAAAAACAAAGGAACAGGGGGCCAAGATGGCGGACTAGGTGGACGCTACCGTGGATCCCTCTTGCAACAAAGACTCGGAAAAACAAGTGAATCGATCACATACATAACAATCTACAAACTCTGAACAACAAACACAGACTTAGAGATGGAAAACGAACAAATACAGGCAGACAGCGACCGTTTTCAGAACTAGGAGCCAGCGTACCAGGCAGGTGACCTTCAGAGCCCCATCTGGGGCAGAACCCAGGGGGGCAGACGGCACAGACAAGGGGCCCAGCCCTACCCCCCCGAACCCATCCCGGGAGGGCATCTAGCTGGTTGGCGCGGGCGGCGTAGCGGCGCAGCCAGTGGGAGAAGCACCCGGGAGGCAGTGACTGATCTTGGAGCAGGGAGAGCAGCGTCCCAGCCGGGGAGCCGTCCCGCCGGGAGTTTGGCGGGAAGCGGGCGTGGCGCGAGCGGGGGGATCAACTATATTTCCCTAAAGCGACCCCGGGGCGGGGCCCACACGTTCGTGCGGTGGACGCCCACCCAGTGCGCGCGTGAGGTGCGGCGCACCGGAGGGAGAAGTCCCTGGGAGGAAGTGACTGGTCTCAGAGCGGGGAGAGTACCGTCCCAGCCAGGGAGCCGTCCCGCCGGGATTTTGGAGGACGGGGGCGGAGCGTGAACGTGGGGATCAGCTCTATATTCTGTGGTGCTACACTCCTAGCTCTCTGATCCTTCCCCCACCCTCACTAGGCGGCTCCATTAACATCTGAATACCCTGAGCCAGAGGGAGAATTCAGATAGGGATCTGACTGCATTTTTTTTTAGCTGATTACCTGGAAAAACTAGTTTCCCAGTGATGGCTCGGAGACAGCAGTCCATATCAAACCACATAAAGAAACAGACCATGACAGCTTCTCCAACCCCGCAAATAAAAGAATCAAAATCTTTCCCAAATGAAGATACAATCCTGGAATTATCAGATACAGAATATAAAAAACTAATTTACAGAATGCTTAAAGACATCACAAATGAAATTAGGCTAACTGCAGAAAAAGTCAAGGAACACACTGATAAAACTGTTGAAGAACTCAAAAAGATTATTCAAGAACATAGTGGAAAAATTAATAAGTTGCAAGAATCCATAGAGAGGCAGCATGTAGAAATCCAAAAGATTAACAATAAAATTACAGAATTAGACAACGCAATAGGAAGTCAGAGGAGCAGACTCGAGCAATTAGAATGTAGACTGGGACTTCTGGAGGACCAGGGAATCAACACCAACATAGCTGAAAAAAAATCAGATAAAAGAATTAAAAAAAATGAAGAAACCCTAAGAATCATGTGGGACTCTATCAAGAAGGATAACTTGCGAGTGATTGGAGTCCCAGAACAGGGAGGGGGGACAGAAAACACAGAGAAAATAGTTGAAGAACTCCTGACACAAAACTTCCCTGACATCGTGAAAGACGAAAGGATATCTATCCAAGATGCTCATCGAACCCCATTTAAGATTGATCCAAAAAGAAAAACACCAAGACATATTATCATCAAACTTGCCAAAACCAAAGACAAACAGGAAATTTTAAAAGCAGCTAGGGAGAAAAGAAAGGTTTCCTTCAAGGGAGAATCAATAAGAGTAAGTTCAGACTACTCAGCAGAAACCATGCAGGCAAGAAGGGAATGGGACGACGTATACAGAGCACTGAAGGAGAAAAACTGCCAACCAAGGATCATATATTCAGCAAAACTCTCTCTGAAATATTAAGGAGAAATTAAGATATTTACAGATAAACACAAGTTTAGAGAATTTGCAAAAACTAAACCAAGACTGCAAGAAATGCTAAAGGAGATTGTTCGGCCTGATGACCAATAATATCAGGTACCAGCACAATACAAGGTCACAAAACAGAACGTCCTGATATCAACGCAACTCAAATAGGGAAAGCACAAAAACAAACAAATTAAGATTAATTCTAATAAATAAATAAATAAACAAAATAATACACATAACAGGAAATCATGGAAATCAATAGATAAACGATCACAATAATCAAAAAGAGGGACTAAATATAGGAGGCATTGAACTGCCAGATGGAGAGTGATACAAGGCGATATAGAAGGATACAAATTAGGTTTTTACTTAGAAAAATAGGGGTAGATAATAAGGTAACCACAAAAAGGAATATCAATTCCATAACTCAAGAAAAAAGCCAAGAAAAATGTAACGACTCAACTAACATAAAGTTAAACATTATGAAAATGAGGATCTCACAAGCTACTAAGAAAAACGTCTCAGCACAAAAAAGCATGTGGAAAAATGAAATGGCCAACAGCTCACATGAAAAGGCATCAAAATGACAGCACTAAAAACTTATTTATCTATAATTACCCTGAATGTAAATGGACTAAATGCACCAATAAAGAGACAGAGAGTCACGGACTGGATAAAGAAACACGAGCCATCTATATGCTGCCTACAAGAGACACACCTTAGACTTAGAGACACAAACAAACTAAAACTCAAAAGATGGAAAAAAATATATCAAGCAAATAATAAGCAAAAAAGAAGAGGAGTAGCAATATTAATTTCTGACAAAATAGACTTTAGACTTAAATCCGCCACAAAGGATAAAGAAGGACACTATATAATGATAAAAGGGACAATTGATCAGGAAGACATAACCATATTAAATATTTATGCACCCAATGACAGGGCTGCAAGATACATAAGTCAAATTTTAACAGAATTGAAAAGCGAGATAGACACCTCCACATTTATAGTAGGAGGCTTCAACACACCACTTTCGGAGAAGGACAGGACATCCAGTAAGAAGCTCAATAGAGACACGGAAGACCTACTTACAACAATCAACCAACTTGACCTCATTGACTTATACAGAACTCTCCACCCAACTGCTGCAAAATACACTTTCTTTTCTAGTGCACATGGAACATTCTCTAGAATAGGCCACATATTAGGTCATAAAACAAATCTTTGCAGAATCCAAAACATCGAAATATTACAAAGCATCTTCTCAGACCACAAGGCAATGAAGCTAGAAATCAATAACAGAAAAACTAGGGAAAAGAAATCAAATACTTGGAAAATGAACAATACCCTCCTGAAAAAAGACTGGGTTATAGAAGACATCAAGGAGGGAATAAGGAAATTCTTAGAAAGCAACGAGAAGGAGAATACTTCCTATCAAAACCTCTGGGACACAGCAAAAGCAGTGCTCAGAGGCCAATTCATATCGATAAATGCACACATACAAAAAGAAGAAAGAGCCAGAATCAGAGAACTGTCCCGACAACTTGAACAAATAGAAAGTGAGCAACAAAAGAACCCATCAGGCACCAGAAGAAAACAAATAATAAAAATTAGAGCTGAACTAAATGAATTAGAGAACAGAAAAACAATTGAAAGAATTAACAAAGCCAAAAGCTGGTTCTTTGAAAAAATTAACAAAATTGATAAGCCATTGGCTAGACTGACTAAAGAAAAACAGGAAAGGAAACAAATAACCCAAATAAGAAACGAGAAGGACCACATCACAACAGAGCCAAATGAAATTAAAAGAATCATTTCAGATTACAACGAAAAATTGTACTCTAACAAATTTGAAAACCTAGAAGAAATGGATAAATTCTTGGAAAAATACTACCTACCTAAACTAACACATTCAGAAGTAGAACAGCTAAATAGACCCATAACAAAAAAAGAGACTGAAACGGTAATCAAAAAACTTCCAACAAAAAAAAGTCCTGGCCCAGACGGCTTCACTGCAGAGTTCTACCAAACCTTCAGAGAAGACTTAACACCACTACTACTGAAGGTATTTCAAAGCATAGAAAAAGATGGAATACTACCCAACTCATTCTATGAAGCTACCATCTCCCTGATACCAAAACCAGGTAAAGACATTGCAAAAAAAGAAAATTATAGACCTATATCCCTCATGAACATTGATGCAAAAATCCTCAACAAAATTCTAGCTGATAGAATCCAACAACACATCAAAAAAATAATTCACCCTGATCAAGTGGGATTTATACCAGGTATGCAAGGCTGGTTTAATATCAGAAAAACCATTAATGTAATCCATCACATAAATAAAACAAAAGATAAAAACCACATGATCTTATCAATAGATGCAGAAAAGGCATTTGACAAAGTTCAACACCCATTTATGATAAAAACTCTTACCAAAATAGGAATTGAAGGAAAATTCCTCAACATAATAAAGGGCATCTGTGTAAAGCCAACAGCCAATATCACTCTAAATGGAGAGAACCTGAAAGCATTTCCCTTGAGAACGGGAACCAGACAAGGATGCCCTTTATCACCGCTCTTATTCAACATCGTACTTGAAGTCCTAGCCAGGGCAATTAGGCTAGACAAAGAAATAAAGGGTATCCAGATTGGCAAGCAGGAAGTAAAGCTATCACTATTTGCAGATGACATGATCGTATACATGGAAAACCCTAAGGAATCCTCCAGAGAACTACTGAAACTAATAGAAGAGTTTGGAAGAGTCTCAGGTTATAAAATAAACATACAAAAATCACCTGGATTCCTCTACATCAACAAAAAGAACACCGAAGAGGAAATAACCAAATCAATACCATTCACAGTAGCCCCCAAGAAGATAAAATACTTAGGAATAAATCTTACCAGGGATGTAAAAGACCTATACAAAGAAAACTATAAAACTCTGCTACAAGAAATTCAAAAGGACATACTTAAGTGGAAAAACATACCCTGCTCATGGATAGGAAGACTTAACATAGTAAAAATGTCTATTCTACCAAAAGCCATCTATACATATAACGCACTTCCAATCCAAATACCAATGTCATATTTTAAGGGGATAGAGAAACAAATCACTAATTTCACATGGAAGGGAAAGAACCCCCGAATAAGCAAAGCATTACTGAAAAAGAAGAAGAAAGTGGGAGGCCTCACTCTACCTGATTTCAGAACCTATTATACAGCTACAGTAGTCAAAACAGCCTGGTACTGGTACAACAACAGGCACATAGACCAATGGAACAGAATTGAGAACCCAGATATAAATCCATCCACGTATGAGCAGTTGATGTTTGACAAAGGACCAGTGTCAGTCAATTGGGGAAATGATAGTCTTTTTAACAAATGGTGCTGGCATAACTGGATATCCATTTGCAAAAGAATGAAACAGGACCCATACCTCACACCATGCACAAAAACTAACTCCAAGTGGATCAAAGACCTAAACATAAAGACTAAAACGATAAAGATCATGGAAGAAAAAATAGGGACAACCCTAGGAGCCCCAATACAGGGCATAAACAGAATAAAAAACATTACCAAAAATGATGAAGAGAAACCCGATAACTGGGAGCTCCTAAAAATCAAACACCTATGCTCATCTAAAGACTCACCAAAAGAGTAAAAAGACCACCTACAGACTGGGAAAGAATATTCAGCTATGACATCTCAGACCAGTGCCTGATCTCTAAAATCTACATGATTCTGTCAAAACTAAACCACAAAAAGACAAACAACCCAATCAAGAAGTGGGCAAAGGATATGAACACACATTTCACTAAAGAAGATATTCAGGCAGCCAACAGACACATGAGAAAATGCTCCCGATCATTAGCCATTAGAGAAATGCAAATTAAAACTACGATGAGATTCCATCTCACACCAACTAGACTGGCATTAATCCAAAAAACACAAAATAATAAATGTTGGAGAGGCTGCGGAGAGATTGGAACTCTCATACACTGCTGGTGGGATTGTAAAATGGTACAACCACTCTGGACATCCATCTGGCGTTATCTTAAACAGTTAGAAATAGAACTACCGTACAACCCAGAAATCCCACTCCTTGGAATATACCCTAGAGATACAAGAGCCTTCACACAAACAGATATATGCACACCCATGTTTATTGCAGCTCTGTTTACAATAGCAAAAAGCTGGAAGCATCCAAGATGTCCGTCAACGGATGAATGGGTAAATAAATTGTGGTATATTCACACAATGGAATACTACGCATCGATAAAGAACAGTGACGAATCTCTGAAACATTTCGTAACATGGAGGAATCTGGAAGGCATTATGCTGAGCGAAATGAGTCAGAGGCAAAAGGACAAATATTGTATAAGACCACTATTATAAGATCTTGAGAAATAGAAAAAACGGAGAAGAACACATACTTTTGTGGTTACAAAGGGGGGAGGGAGGGAGGGGGCTTTTTATTGATCAATCAGTAGATAAGAACTGCTTTGGGTGAAGGGGAAGACAACACTCAATACAAGGAAGGTCAGCCTAATTGGACTGGACCAAAAGCAAAGAGGTTTCCGGGATAAAATGAAAGCTTCAAAGGTCAGCGGAGCAGGGGCTGGGGTCGGGGGAACTTGGTTTGAGGGGACTTCTAAGTCAATGGGCAAAATAATTCTATTATGAAAACATTCTGCATCCCACTTTGAATTGTGGTGCCTGGGGTCCTAAATGCCAACAAGCGGCCATCTAAGATACATCAATTGGTCTCAACCCACCTGGAGCAAAGGCAAAGGAAGAACACCAAGGTCACACGACAACTAAGAACCCAAGAGACAGAAAGGGCCACATGAACCAGAGACCTACATTATTCTGAGACCAGAAGAACTAGTTGGTGCCCGGCCACAATCGATGTCTGCCCTGTCAGGGAGCACAACAGACAACTCCTGAGGGAGCAGGAGACCAATGGGATACAGACCCCAAATTCTCATAAAAAGACCATACCTAATGGTATGACTGCGACTAGAGGAATCCCAGAGACAATGCTCCCCAGAACTTCTGATGCCACAGGACAGGAACCATCCCTGAAGACAACTCATCAGGCATGAAAAGGGCTGGTCAGTGGGGGAGAGAGAGATGCTGATGAAGAGTGAGCTAATTAAATCAGGTGGACACTGGAGAGTGTGTTGACAACTCTTGACTGGAGGGGGGATGGGAAGATAGAGAGAGAGGGAAGATGGCAAAATTGGCACGAAACGAGAGACTGAAAGGGCTGACTCAATAGGGGGAGAGCAAGTGGGAGAAGGGAGTAAGATGTATGTAAACCTACATGTGACAGACTGATTGGAATGGTAAATGTTCACTTGAAGCTTAATAAAAATTAATTAAAAGCAAACAAACAAAGGAACAGTGTGGAAGTGTATAAACTGTACTAATCTCCCTAATTTATCCCCTATACCACATCCCCTTGGCTCAGAATGTCAGTAGCCATGTTGAGGTGTCCTACACATGGAGACTACAGGATTCTTTTGTGAAGGGGATGGGAAAGTAAGAGCTGATATCTTAAGTTGTCATATTATATTATTTAAAATGTCCAGTTTAGAACAACAGCAACAAAATTATGTGACACACAAAGTAGCAGGGAAGCATGCCCCAAACCTGGGGCAAAAAAAGCAGGCAATAGAAACTGTCCCTGATAAATCCCAGACAATGGATTTAAAAAAACTGAAGGAAATCATGTTTAAAGAATTAAAGTGTGAGAATAATGTCTCACCATATAGATAATACCAATAAAGAGACAAATTCTAGAGCTGAAAACTACAATAACTGAATGAAAAATTCACTAGAGGGGCTCAACAGAGGATTTGAGGTGGCAGAAGAAATAATCAGCAAACCTGAGGAGAGATGAGCAGAGATTATGCAATCCAAAGAGAGAGAGAAAAACGAAGAGTCTCAGAGAAATGAGGGTACTGTTTAGTGTACCAGCAAGAGGTACACAATAAATATTTGTTGAAAGAATGAACGAACAGATCAACTTGAAGAAAAGGTGGAACTTCTAGAAATGAGAAATATAATTGTTTAAGTAAAAAACTCAGTGGATGGTTTAAATAGCAGTTTAGACATATTAAAAGTAAAATTTGTGAAATAAAAGATATGTATAATTTATTCAAAATGCAGCAAAAAAGAGTTAAACTGATTAAAAGCATAAGATGCATGGAAAATAAAATATGAAAATCTAACATATGTCTGATAGGAGGAAATGGAAGAATGGAGGAGAGGCAATAGTTAAAAAGATAATATTTGCAAATTTTACAGAAGTATCAAATAAATGAATCCATAGATCCAGGAGTAAAGCATTCCAGCAAGATAAATAAAACCACACACACTTAAGCAGATAGTAGAACGACTGCAGAACATCAAAGACAAAGAGAAGAAAGACTCTGAAGGTAGCCAGAGAGAAAAGAAAAATGATCTCCAAGGAAATAGCAGAATCACAGCAGAATTTTCAACAAAATGGATTAAGGACCTAAATGTGCAAACTAAAACCATAAAATTCTTAGAAGAAAATGCAAGGGCAATGCTGTTAGGCCTAGTTTTTAATAACGGATTATCAACTATAATAAGAAGTGCACAAACAGTAAAAGACAAAATAAGTAAACTAGACCTCATAAAAATTAAAAACTTTGTTCACCAAAAGACTTCACCAAAAAGATGAAAAGAAAGCTAATGACTGGGAGAATATCTTTGAAAACCACGTATTTGACAAGAATCTAAAAATAAAAAAAACATATAAAACTTCCACGACTTAACAGCAAAAGGACAACCCAATCATAAAATGGGCAGAAGTCTTAAATAAACATTTCACCAAAGAAGACATTCAAATGGCCACCAAACATATGAAAAGATGCTCAACTTAAAGTCTGGCTTGCCCTATTCTATGAGGGCATTCCCAAAGCTTCCAGGAGAGAATAAATCATCTCTTCTCTTTGATGTATCTAGACCTTATCTAGTCTTCTACTGCTGTATTTACCCCAGTTGGTTAGGAACTGTTAAATGCCTCTCTCTTATTAAGCTATGCATTCCAGAAGGCAAATCTGGCTCTTAATAATTAAACATCCTGGCACACTGTAATACTCAATAAAAGTTCAAACCCAAATGGACAGGGCAGGGGGAGGGGGAAGTTAAAACATTACACAACGATTTCAAGTACCTAACTTCAAGGAAAAAAGAAAATTCAAAGAGGCACATATCTGAAATTCACCTACTCACCTGCTCCAAATCAAGAGAGAACCATTTATCACTTCCTTCTTCAGCCACTGATACACAATATTTGCTTTTGTTTTTAATCATATAAAAAGGGGTAAACGTCACAATCCTGGTAATATTAAAGCTGCTGAGGTCTATAGTGACACCAACCTGGAAGGGAAACATTAAGTTACCTTGCAACAGTTACATTATCATAACCACTAATAACCAGTGTTCTCCAGCCAATACTGACTTGTGGTGACCTCATGTGTGTCAGAATAGAACTTGTGCTCCACAGCGTTTTCTTTTTTTTTTCTTTTTATTGTGCTTTAGGTGAAAGTTCACAGTTCAAGTTAATTTCTCATTCAAAAATGTATACACATACTGTTTTGTGACACTGCTTGCAAACCCCTCAATGTGACTGCACACTCCCCGCTTCCGCCCCAGGTTCCCTGTAATTGTTCGACCAGTCTCTGTCCCTTCCTGCCTACTCATCATGCCTTTGGACAGGAGTTGCCCATTTGGTCTCACACACCCAACTTAATCAAGAAGCACGTTCCTCACGTGTATCATTCCTTGTCTTACAGTACTGTCAAATCTTTGTCTAAAGTCCATAGGATTTTCAATGGCTGGTTTTTGGAAGTAGATCACCAGGCCTTTCTTCCGAGGCACATCTGGGTGGACTCAAACCTCTAACCTTTAGCTTAGCCGCCAAACCCTTTAACCATATGCACCACCCAGCTACTCCACATTATCATAACGCCCTTATAAAAATTAAACTCTGAGCTAGGCACTGTGTAACTGCTATGAATGCAGAGACCATGTTTACATGTTTTAGGCACAGTTTAATTTTTTTGATAAGCAAAGAATTAACTCACCTGATACTCCATATTCAGGGCTTTACATTTAACAGCTCCATGACTACCAACGGTATCAATTGAAAACTGATCTGACAATTCACTATCAGTTACCATAAGCTGAACCTAGAAAGAGAGATTTCAAATATATTTCAATTTAAGTAACTTTAAAAATTCCAATCTAAATTGAGAAATCTTCTAGTTTTTAGCACAAGCTAAATATTATATTGCTAATACACCAAACCTTTCCCCAAAATATATTCTAATATTTTTAACTTCAAATATTTAACAAATGTTATTTTTATCTAGGTTTCATAATAATTAATTCTTTAGAACTCTACAAACTAAAAAGGAGTCTTAAATAGCTAAAGAGCAGTAAAAAGCTAAAAAAAAAAAATTACATACCTTATTGTCATTAAAAAAGTGCTTTGGCTGAAAAGAAAAGAGAACTGGCTTTGTATAATTAGGTGGATGCTTTCGATGAATTCCATCTGCCTTGTATTGTAACATGCGGCCAGTTTTATTGACCATCCAATAAGGACTATGAAATGCCACAACCACCTGGCCAGTATTATAAGTCACATGGATAGCAATATCTAAATCAGTCTTTTCTATTTCTGTAACACATGTAAAGTTGATGAAACCAATGTCTTGTTGATTAGGTTTTATATGATATTCACTTTTCCAATCATGATTAAGATAGTCAAGTAATTTTAAGTGTAGCTTGGCTTTATCCAACTCTGCAGTATAAATCTGGGCTGAACATCCTTCATTTAAAGTAAAAATCCTATGTTCAGTCCCCTGAAATAAAAAAATAAATAAATACAATGAATTTTTAAAAGTTTTAGAATAATAAGCAAGAAAATTCTATTTAATTATGCAACACAAAATTCTTTCGAAATGCCTCTATCAGACAAGTGACATACTCAGAGTCTGAAGACGTATATTCACACTCTAATTCTGCCAACTGTGTGAACATCTATAAAATATTCAATCTGGGATTTGAGTTTCTATATTTTTAAAGTGGTCAAAATGACTTCCTTCAAAGATTATTATGAGGATTAAATCAAATAATATAATGTGAAACTACACTGGAAATCATGAACATAAAACACTATAATTAGTAACATAAAAATAATCTTATCAACTAGTGATTTTAGTTTTGAAAACTATGAAATAATGAAAAGTGTATGTGAAAATTAATGACAAAAATAAGCAATCACTAACTCCCATGCTTGATTTTTTAATAATCCTTCATAACTTATTTCCAAGCACTACCATATTTTTACGCAAATAACTTGCACCTTCTACGTTTGTTTGCTAAACGTGCCCTCCCCTGACAAGCAAGGTATTTTCGTAAGCGCGATATGCTAAGTTTTTTTATACGGCAACATGTTAAAAAAAATTGACATAGTAGCATTTATGAAAATACCTCTGCGCGGAGGGTGGGGAGGGCATGGTTGGCAAACAAATGAATAAGGTGTGAGTAATTTGTGTAAAAATATAGTATTTATATAGCATATTATGTATCACTCAAAACTGTTCACTCCTCTCTACTCACACTTCTATAATCTTAGTTCATGTTAGTTTGGTCACTGTGATCTTTAACCTTAACAGTCTCCTAACTGCTCTCTCATGTTGTCCCCTCACCGTCTCTACACCACAGCTGAACTATCTTTCTAAAACCTTATTATATCACTTCCCTGTACTCTGAAAACTGGCAGACAGAATCTGATACTTATAAGCATCAAATTACAGGTTCATTGAGACTGGAACTTAGTACAACTGGTTATGTCCCCAGTTTTTTTCAGCAACTTTACCCTCCCCCTTCCTGATCCTCTGACCTTTTAATAAATATACTCTAAATATCCACTATGTGCTTGAACATTGGGTAACATAAGGAAAAATACGGTTCTCATCTGGTTTATGACAATAAATGGCCTATATCTGAATAACTCAGCAGACTATAACGTAAACTGAGCTAGGCACTGTGTAAGTTCTGTGAATACAGAGACCATGTTTACTTTGTTTATTTTTAAACCCTCAGTTCCTACATGGTGCCAAGCATGCAGCTCAGATGCTAACTAATGTTTGTTGAATGAAACAGTGTATAGTTCTTAAACAAGAAGCTTATATTCTGCAGGACAAAGAGACAGGGTAAAGGACAAAAAGTAAGATACAGAACTGGATGAAAACTTGCAGGAAAAAGATTTAATATACTTCATATGTTGTGTAACAATCACATAGAACAACTCTGCTGGTTTAGGAGCTCAAAGGAAAAGAATATAAGGAAAAGATATCAGAGAAAAATGTAAATAAGAAAGTAAAACAAGTAGTTTTAGCAAAAGCATTTGTAATCATAGGTGTAACAATGAGTATATCTAACACCTAGACTGTGGTTTCTAAATACCATTTTCCGGTAAAATGAAACAGGGCTCCTTGAAGAACTGATTGATTCTAGGGCTGGGACAGGAAAAATACAAGATGAGTGCAAAATGTCTTGAGTTGCCAGAAACACAACACTTTAAATAAAAATTTCATGTATATCACAAAGGCGCAGAAATTAACATGAAAAAGCTCGTGGTAGCCAAAGTTGGAACAAAGTAGAACCGCTCCACAGGGTTTCCAAGGAGCAGCTGGTGGATTCAAACTGCGGACCTTTTGGTTAGTAGCTATAGCTCTTAACCACCACACCACCAGGGCGCCACAGTATTGGATTATAAACTTAAAATAAATATCCCTGAATCCTTCCTGTTATAAAAAAATAACTGAATAATTAAATAGAGAGAAGTGACCGTTTTTCCTTAAAAATATTTCCTCCTTCAGGAGGAATGATGAATAGGGAAAAATAGTAAGGTTATAATGCAGAATCCTGACAGATACTACCTTAGCCAAGTGATCACGGTTAACATCACCAGCGATACATATTAATATCACGTATCCCTTGATATGATGCACTGAGAGGCAAACACCACCTCTTTGATATCCTTCCCAGTAATGCAAGTCCTCAATCTAATCCTGAGAAAATATCAAGCAATGCCAACTTGAGAGATATTCTACAAAATAACTGTCAGTGACAGAGCTGGAATTCAATCTCAAATCTATCTGACAATGAAATGCAAATTCTTAAGTACTATGATACCTGTTACTCCTATGAAAAAACACTGATGCTCTTAACCCACAAATATTTTTAACTCCTCCTCCCAAAAAGACATGTATCAGAAAAGTGTGAACATATGACAAATCCCAAAGCAAAATAAACTAATAATTAATACACTACAATGGAAAACTACTTTCTTTCATTTGAAAAGCATGGGAAATAGAATGTTAAAATAGAAAAATTTCTATGTTATAACAACAGTAAGGGACCAGAATTAATCTTTAAAACAAAGAGTATTCCAACTGGGGAAGTCAGCACATCCTATACAAGGCAAGGTCATGGAAGCTCCATAAACACATCCAAACTTCCTGAGGGACCAGGAGCTGAGGGTTGTGGGGGCCATGGTCTCAGGGAACATCTAGTTCAACTGGCATAACATAGTTTATAAAGGAAATGATCTACGTTCTACTTTAGTGGGTAGCACCTGGGGTCTTAAAAGCTTGTGAGTGGCCATCTAAGACACTCCATCAGAAGCAAGGGAAATTGAAGAAAACCAAAGACACAAAGGAAAGATTAGTCCAAAGGACTAATGGACCACAAGTACCACAGCCTCCACCAGACTTAGTCCAGTACAACTAGATGGTGCCTGGCTACCACCACCAACTGCTCTGACAGGGATCACAATAGAGGGTCGCGGACAGAGCTGGAGAAAAATGTAGAACAAAATTCTAAATCACAAAAAAAAGACCAGACTTACTGGTCTAACACAGTTTGGAGAAATCCCAAGAGTATAGCCCCCGGACACCCTTTTAGCTCAGTAATGAAGTCGCTCCTGAGGTTCACCCTTCAGCCAAAGATTAGACAGGCCCATAAAACAAAATGAGACTAAAGGGGCAGACCAGCCCGGGGCAAGGACTAGAAGGCAGGAGGGGACCCAAGGTCAGGAAGGGAGAGTGTTGACATGTCGTGGGGTTGGTAACCAACGTCACCAAACAATATGTGTACTGTTTAATGACAAGCAAGTTTGTTCTGTAAATCTTCATCTGAAATACATTAAAAAAAAAATTTTTCAAAGAAAAACACTTTTATAGGGCATATAATCCTTTTAGAGAATTAACACTAGGATAACATAATATGCAGTGTTTTTTTTTCCCCTTTTAGTATCTAATAATTTCAATACTTATTCTCATACTTGCCTCAAACATTACTTCTATCCTTTAAGTATATGATTTATAAAATACACATACACGGAAAAAATGAGAAATATATATTCTAAAACATTAACAGTGATAGCTTCAGATAGTGTGATTACAGGCAATTTTTATTATCACTGCTTTCTAAATTTTCTAAGAAGACCATTATTACTTTCATAAATAATTTTTTAAATGGCATATCACACCTGTACATATAATTTGTATTCAACTTAGTGGCCAAAGAGTTAAGGTAAATCAGTGGAAAAGATTACTTTTTAATTACCTTTATACGTAACATGATTAAAATATTTCTTTTGCATTTGAAAAACCTGAAAACTAATAATATTCTTTACTAGCATAAATATTTTATTGTCTGTAACATTTTATTATTCATAAGCTTAAATAACTAAAGCTACAAAATCAGAGACAAGAAGATACTAAAAAAAATTCCGGCATACCTCTATATAATAAGCAATTTTGTAAGGAAGAAGATTTCGGAGCAGGATAGGTGGCCATAAATGGATTATGTATGGTAAGTCCCAACCATCTTCTGAATACACTGAAAGAAATGTCAAATTATCTTTTTCTGGAACAATATTAACAATAAATGGTTTCTTGGAAGGGTTTGTAGGTCTACATTTCTTCTTTATAAGAGCTCCATCATTTTTTATAATTTCTTCAAACTCAATTCCTTCACATACTCCATAGCCCTCATCTTCTGGCTTCAGAAAAAGGAGTGATCTGCATTAAAGAGTAATATAAGACTTCAAAATGCTTTAAAAGAAAACCGGTATTAAATTACATGATTGTACCTTTAGAATAATAAAATTACCTCCCTTCATTCCATTATAATAAATTTTTATATTTTGACATTCTTTTCAGCCATAGAAAAGAGAGGGAAAAAGAGAGATAGAAGGATAGATAGATAATTTTTATCTTTGTTTTCTGGCATCTAATCAAGTTATTTAACTTTTAAGAATATTTTTCTCCCAAACTTACTATCTTAAAAAAAAGTACATTTACAAGGTTAATAACTAGTTTCTTATAGAAAATACATAATCATATTGTATTGGTCATATGTGTAAAACAAGCTATATACAACTGTGTCTTTTTGGACACTAAATTGAAAGAAGTTAGCTTTCTTGGGTTTGTGGCCCTAATAGGAAGTATGGATCTTGATTGGGTTCACTAATTAAAGAAAGTATTTCTATTAAAAAAATTAATCACCAGCTTTTCCAAGTTAATCAAATGAAAGCTTTCGATATGTACTTAACTTTATTAAAACACTGACATAGTTACAGAGAAGTGGATGCAATAAAATGGTGACAAAATCATCAGATGTCGCGTATGATCAATCCTTTTATTTAAATACCACTTTTTTGTTTATATTTAACTTTATTTTTAGGTTTAATATTTTTTAACCTAAGTTGTACCCCAAAATAAAGATTTAAATATTTTTATATTTATAAAACTAATCTCTTATGACTATCAAAACTATCTCCGGGCCCAATTATTTTCCTAAGTTCTAGTCCTAAAATTTTAAATATCTTCTCGATATTTCAGCAATGATGCCTGATGGCACCTTAAATTTGCTAGATTAAACACTGAACACAGAACCCTCTAAACCCACTTCTCTCTATATCCTTTTTCAGGGACTCCAACTATAGATACTTTGTACTTTGAAATATTAGGCTCTTCCTTCTTCTCTGACCCATACATAAAATTATTTGTTAAATCAGTTCTCCGATTTAGCCTATTGTAATTTTACATTCTCTCCGTAATTTTCATTCTACTTTCCATTCTTACTTTTAACACTTAAAGATGAAAATTTAATATTCTTCAAACTAATTCTAATATACACATCCAGTTTGTCAAAACCTTTATCAGACCCATTATGTATCAATGAGAAGCCAAAACTGGAAATGCGAAAACAAGTAAGACATTCACAATCAGATGGAAAACATAACACTAAAAGATAACCACTGCACTATGACAGGTACCAAGAACCATATTCACACAGGAGAGTTACAGGAAGGTTTAAGAAATGAATGAGGAAGAGAAAGCAGGAGAGAAAGGAGATGATCAATGGCAAGAGGTTCTGAATGAGAAGAGATGGTGGAATGGTCTGGAAAGAGAAGGAGAACACTAAATCTTCTGAGACAGGAAGAAGGAAACAGATTATATTACCATATTAATCAGTAGAGATAAAATTTATGAAAATGAAAAAGCAAATACTTCAATGTGAACCTAATCTTCCAACATGCGTACTACACTCCAAGCAAACCCCCAACTATTCTTATAAAAAAAAAATTCTTATAAACCTGTACAAACCCTGGGCTTTCATGCGTCCTTATGCTTGCTGGTGCACTTCCTTCCACTTAGATTGCCCTTCCACATTGTGCCCGGCTAATGTTCACATTACTATATTTTTACCTATATTTCATGTACTTTGCCCAGGCGTCATCATTAATCCCTTCTTTGCACTTTCATAGTTTTCTGTAATTATAACACTTTCTGTAACTCTCTACAATCCATTGTTTTCTACCTTACGTATTTATGTAATATATCAATCTCTCAAAGGCCATATTATTGTTACTGTTTGCCATCGAGTCAGCTCTGACTTATGGCAACCCCAAGTACAACAGAACAGCTGCCTGATCCTGCATCGTCTTAGTGGTTGTTGGTATGTTCAAGTCCGTTATTGTGGCCACTGTGTACGCTAAGTGCCTTCCAACCTAGGGGACTCATCTTCTAGCACCGTATCAGACAATATTCTGTTGTGATCCACAAAGTTGTCATTTGGTAATTTTTGGAAGTAGATTGCCAGGCCTTTCTTCTTCATCTATCGTAGTCTGGGAGTTCCTTTGAAACATATCTACCATGGGCGTCCCTGCTGCTATTTGAAATACCAGTGGCGTAATTTCCAGCATTATAGCAACATACAAGCCACCACAGTATGATAAACTGACAAACGTGTGAGGGACAAGGGCAACAGCCATGTCCAATTCACCTTGATATCTTACAGTGTCTTACACACAAAATACACTTGGTAAATACTCTGTTGAACAAATCAAAGAGCAGCGCATTTAACTCCTACAGAAAAAGATAATTATTTGTTAGCTTAAAATCTTATATTTTAAATATAAGGAGACCTATATCTAAGCATTGGTGCCCTGGTGGCAAAGTGGTTAAAAGCTCAGGCTGTTAGCCAAAATGTCAGCAGTGTGAATCCACCAGCTGCTCCTTGGAAACCCTATGGGGCAGTTCTACTCTGTTCTATAGGGTTGATATGAGTCAGAATCAACTTGATAGCACATAACAACAACAACATATCTTAAGCACTGGACTAAAAGAGTAAAAGAATAGGTGAAATCCAGGCTGGTTGGTCACTATTGGGCTTTAAGATGGAGTAACTTTTGGGCACAGTGGTTAAGAGCTCAGCTGCTAACCAAAAGGCTGGCAGTTTCAGTCCACCAGCCGCTCCTTAGAAACCCTACGGGGCAATTTTACTCTGTTCTCTAGGGTCGCTATCAGTCAGAATAGACTCAATGGCAATGGGTTAATGGGTTAACTTTTACATAATAATTTAATATTTAGCCTTGAAAAAGAAGTGTAAAAATACTCTAAAGGGCTGTTTTTCTATCATCAGAGTCACAAAATATATAGCAATAATTTATTAAGTAATAATTTATTTAAAATAAAGCAGAATGCCATTAACTTTTTTATCCAAAGACAAAGGAATCTGGAGTACTTCACAGAATTTTTCAAACATATCTTACATGCTATCTTTAATTGTATCTAGTCAACCACCGAAAACCGTATGAAGCACAATTCTACTCTGACACACATGGGGTCCCCAAGAGTCAGAAAGGAGTCAAAGGCAATTTTTTTTTGGTTTGGTCTTGCTACTCACTCTAAAACAAGGTTAGACATAGTAAATGATTTTTCTTCCTTTTGTTATTATTTTTTGTCTCTCAACAATACAATTTTTCCATCAGCAAGTTTAAACTAAATAAAATATCCATCAAAGTTAGTAGATCTATTTGTCTGAAAATATATACCTAAAACTGCTAGATTACCTTCCACACATTAGGAACTCCATCTTGAACCCCTAGGCACAGGTCAGAACCAACAGAGGCAAGAAAGAGTTTAAGTACAGCTTGTAGCTTTGCCTCTGTACTCTGTTCATGTCTACTGTGAGTTTTTTTTTTTTTTTGGCGGGGGGGATGGTACTAAAACAAACTACAATGCTTAATGTTGGGAAACGTTTTATTCTCAAATAGAGTTTAATCTCCATAGAAGAGATTGTTTTCAATTTTAAATTAAATATCCTGAACAATAATGCTTATTGGTTTAATATCAAATCCATAATTATAAGACTAGCCCATCAATCAGTATTTTGTTACAGTTTTCATAATCCTTTTTTAATGAGTTCATATCAAGCTTAATCTAATCACTTTAAATATTTAAGATTAATGTACCATATACCTCTGCTTACATTACAACTCTATCTCTAAACAGTTAGCATATAAATATATAAAGTATTTTACATTTTCTAAAAAATTTTTTAATTCTTTTTAAACAACATTAAAAACAAAATACTATTCATGACAGCATATATAAACCCAGAAGCCACCAATCATGCTCAATTAGACATTTTTAAAAATCATAAAACATGTACGATTATGGTTATGATGGCAATATTGCAAGCATATAATAATCATATTTACAATTATATGTAATTAAATATTTATGTAATAATTAAATATATTATATTAAATGTTTCTAAAACCAACAAAAACCTTCTAAGTGTCCTGAAACCTAAATAAGTTATATAATTATCACATGAGATATTAATAAATATCTTAGTAATAACAAAACTTCATAACTTAAAGGTAGACACCCATACAGCATCAGAAACTAAAATTACTATAAGTGACCTTAGAACGAACAAAAAGATAAAGAAAAAGAAATCACCGGTAAGATGATAAAGGTATGTTGAATTCATTTTCAGGTGAAGCAGTTCCCAGTAAAGTGTCTCCTTCGTAAATAAAGAGTGAGACTGAAAAATGATTTCTAATCTGGGGGAAAAATATTCAGTTTCATTAATCAAAGATCTTAAATACATTTTTTAAAGTAGCCCATCTAAATATCCCAACAAAGAGACTCTCAGGTAATACTCATCTTGCTCATACAAATTTGAAAGAAATAAATGTAAAATTATTTTCGTAAGAAATACAAAAGAAGTTCCCATAGTTTTATAGAAAAGGAAAATCAAAAACAATATTTAAAACTCCTAGAAGGAAATAACATAATATCTTCTTGACCTTTTGAGATAGGAAATAATATTTTTATACATGTTTGATTAGATATCAAGGATTTTTTAAAGGTCATAAGAAAAAACATAGCAAAATTTTAAATGTCTATATGACACAAGTGAAAAATAAGCCACAGGCTAAGAGATGTCTACAATATATTTAATAAAGGATTCACATCCAATATACACAAAGAAATTCTAAAACTCATTAAGAAAGTTGCAATCAAAAGAAACGAGAGAATAGAATAAAAACAGGCTATTCAGGAAAACTAAGTGACAACAAATGAAAAGATGCTCAACCTTCCTAGTAATCAAGAAAACGTAAAATTATAGGATATCTTTTCATACTAACAGATTGGAAAAGTCAGAAGTCTTGCAATATCAATAGCTGAAGAGGACGTAAAGAAACAGAACCTCCATACACTGACGGTGGAATCTAACTGATAAAATCATTTTGGAAAATAATTCCGCAAAAACCTAGTAAAAATAAAAATGCAACTTCTTTAAGACTTAGCAATTTTGCTTCTAGTTACATACGTACAGAAATAGTTACACATGTGCAGAAAAAGACATTCATATTCACTATAGCACTAATTTTAATATGAAAAAATAGAAACACTCTCCTTAACAGAGGAATGACAAAGAAAACTGATATATTCATGTAAGAGAACGTGCTATAGCAGTTAAAATAATAATCTCTGTGCATCAATACACAATTACATTCCAAACAAAATGTGGTATGAAAACACAAAATAGCAGAATAATGTGAGCAGTATGCCATTTACCCGAGACACTATGAAACAGAACACGGTATGCGTCTTAGGGACACATGTAATTTTACAAAAACATGAACTAGAGTGATATACCCCAAATTACCAAACTGATGATTTCCAAATTAATTTCCTCTAGGGAGAAGGAAGAAGGGAAAGTGAACTAAGAGGGAGATAAAATGGTTGATTTTAACTTCATCTATATCTTATTTTTTTAAATATCTGAAGCAAAATTTAAAATATCAATATCCATTATATTTCAAGGTGTGGATAGAGAGATCTGTATTATAATAAACTTCTCAAAATAAAAAGTAAAGCTGAATAATGTTTTTCAAGAAAGGAATCAATAACAAACCTATGATCAATACTCAGAATGCTCAAACAGCAGGACTGAGGTACAAGGTGTATTAAAATCACAGTTTTTTTTCTGATGATAAATTTGAAATAAATTTTAATTTTACATTCAACTTATCAGTGATGTATGTGTACCCTATTGAGACACCTGCTTCTCAATTGTGCCTGGTTGGAATGTGAAGTGACTAGTTTTTGAAGTGTGATGCTGCTTCCTTTGTTTCCCTGTCAAATTTAGTATGGAAAAATGTGTTAGAAAGCAGAAGATAAACCAGTGATTTGGAACTTGGAAACAAGATGAAAGGCCTGGAAAAAGAATGAGAATAACACTGAGAAGACAGTGGGCAAGGGAGTGAGGGGAGGGGAGGAAAAAGAGGATAAATATCTATACAAAAGCAAGCTACAGCTAAGCAATCCTGGTGGAAGAATTCCCAGAATCTATGACTATTCAAGAACAGTGTAATATTATAAAAAAAAAAAAAAAACAGACTTTAAAGTGAAACAAACTTACGATCAAATCCCATATACAAATATTCACTCAAAATGAATAAAACCATATAACTATTCAGCAACAACATGTAACTGCGTGTAACAACCCAAAAAACCCACTGCCGTTGAGTTGATTCCGACTCATAGCGACCCAACAACATTGGTACACCAAAGTTGATACACACAACAACATTATGCTGAATGAAAGACGCCAGACTCCATTCTGTACTCCATGTCATTTATATAAAATTCTAGTCAGTGCAACTAAAGTACAGTGACAGAAGACCTGTAGTTGCCTGGGGGTGGGGGAGTAAAGAGAAAGGATACTTTTAGGGATGATAAATATGTTCATTATCTCATTTGTGATGATGGTTTCACAGGTGTATTTTTCTGTCAAAACATCAAGTTGTATATGTTAAATAAAAAAAGATATATCAGTTTATTGTGTGCCAATTATATCTCAATAAAGCTATAAAAAATTTCTTATCTCATTCCGTAATTAAAAAAAAATACATACATGCTAAAAAAATCTAAAATAAAATGGTGATGAATATGTTTTAACAAAACAACAATACAAATAGATTTTATAAAATCTATTACAAGAAGTATATTCAACAGAGTCCTACCAAGGACCATATGAGAGTAGCACAATTACTGGTGACGTTCTTTTTTATGATACCAGCTGTATTTGATTACAGACTGTCTTCCTTTGGTAATAATTCACTCTAGTTTTTTCTTTTTCTTATTAGCACCCAAATATGCATAATATGACTCCACATAAAAATGTATCATTTCGTACCTGCACTGGGGAGCGAACTGTTACCTTCTTACTTCCTTCCACCGCGTCTATTTGACAAACGATAGATCTTTCAACTCCAGACTCTCTGTGTCTAACAGTGTACAGACGTCGTCCCACTTTTGTTAAAGGAATCTTATCAGCAGTAGAGTGGTTAACAGGTGCTAAATGAAATATATATATATAGATGTTTTAAAGCTTGGTTATAATTCTTTATATATTAAATTTAAGTGTAGTTAAATATCAGAAACATCAGTTTGTTAACCTGACTACACTAGGCATAAGATGGCCTTACACTTATGCTAAGTTCTACGTCACATACCAAAACCTAACTAAGTCTATTTCCTGCAAATGCCTCTCTATCCCAGAAGCAGGGCCCTAAGCCAACCAATTAGGATTTGCCTGCTCAGTTTAACCTAGTTTCAAATTTCTTTTAATCCCATATTAGGAAAGAAAATACCCACCAGACAATTCAAAATTGCCCAGTATAGCTTTCTGGTTCCAGTGTGCCTATCCCTATAAAACCCTTCCACTTTATACCACTCTCTGAAGCTCCTGTCTGACTTCCAGAACAGATGCTTCCGAATTCACAAATTGCAGATAAAACTTGAGTTCATACACAAATTTAATCTTACAGAAATTTTATTTTTAACAAGATTATTGTCTGAAGTTTATCAATAATAATAACTGACATCTTTGAATATAATCTATACAAAGGGGTATTTTCGGAAGCCACAATAGATTTCCACAGCACTCACCTAAGACTTTCAAAGGATTTTACAAAAAAGAAATCAAATTTTAAAAAATTCATTCAGGAGTTTAATCTAAGACAACAATGGCAAAGCTTTTTAAAATGACAGGTTAATAAGAGGTGTTATTACAAAATAAAAGACTGTACATCTCTGGTTCACTGCCATAACACCAAAGCCAAACACCTTCAGGCAGTCACAGTCAATTACCAAGTAAGCTGCAATTTTTCAGTTTCCAATTTTTCCAACAAGCTGTGACACTTTCAGTTATATCTTGGATTTGACTAAACATAAGTTATATAATTTAATAGACAATTACTGTATTAGAGGAGAAATATTTGTATAAATCACCCCGCACCCATAAAAATGTTTGTTCAAAACCAAACAGATGTAAAATTAATGAGAACTATTCACCGACAATGCTCTGAAAACACCCGCAACATAGCTATTGCTGTGCATCATTTTCTGATTAGGACAAACCACTTGTTATCCATTTTAGTGTTACCCCTCCCGTGTTTAACTACTCTTGCAAACACTCTCCTTGATAACTATATCAACGAGAGTATCAGAAAGTGGTGTAGGTGAGGCTTTTGGGACTATTTAACTTCCCAATGATTAGATATTTTTTTAAGAATGAATTTATTTTCACCTCTCCATAAAAATGAAAAACTTTTGGGAAGCATAAAAGACAAAGGAAAAAATTCTGCCTCAACAGGCATAAAAACTATTTAAAAACTCAAAACCATTTCAAATGTACCATTTTCATGAATTCCAACCTTAATTTGAATTCATTCAGCTGCAAAACTAGTGAAATGCTACTGAGTTCCACAAAAAACGTGGTTAAGACAACAGTAAACAACTATAGCTTGTGAAAACTGAGTGTGGATGAGATCTAATATTTTTCCTCCCAAAAACAAAAAGCAGTAAATCACAATGCTCTAAACCATGCAGTGGCTAAAAATGTCAGAATTTAGAATATAAAGATATATTTAATACAGTAACCAAAGCATTGCAAAGGGAAAAAAAAAAATTCCCAACCTATTAAGAAGGAAATAAAACCTATAAGCTACCACAATGAGTAAAACAGCATATAGAATATAATTTAAAACAAATTAAAACCCCAGGAAGGCAATATATTACTTACTAAGAAGAATGAAGAAAAGCTTGCTGCTTAGGCTGGTCATTGCGCTGAAATGATCGTTGTCCTTAGTTCCAGTATAATCCATACTTAAACTCTCCTTATTTTTCAATGTATATGATTTTGCCATAGGAACGTTGAGTACACTGAAGGAATCACTTGGTGAAACAGAGATAGTAAGTCCAAGAGAATTTATAATCATAAATGGTGCTAGATCCTTTAAAAAGACATCTGAAGATCCAGTGGCAGCTTCTGTAAATGCCTAATTAAGAAACAAAAGATCTTAACTAAAACACTATATATATAAAACATGGAAAATTAAATGACTAGAACACTAAAGGATACATGCCAAAAAACTAAGTAAACTTTTTATTTAACAAAAAAAGGCTCAATGCACACTAGGGTCCTATCACTGAAAGCTTCAAATTTCTTTTCTTACCTTGCCTAAATTATTTAACATTACAAGGCCACACTTGGATAATGTAATGTTTAGTTGATCTTTTGAATAGAAATTAAAGATAGTTTTATATTCTGGCACTCTGTAGTTTTCTTCTTCAGTATCTGATTCAACAATGGCTTTCCTTGCTTTCTTTTTCATCTAAAATGGCAAACAAATTATAAAAATATAAGAAAAACTTATTTTTCAGAGCACAAATAAGTCATTTTACAAAGTATAAACTTTAGACAAGTCCCAATAACAGCTTTAGAAAGAGGAATATATTTTATCAGTTCTACTTCCTTACTGGAAACACCTGGAAATCACCAACAAAGGTCCCATAGGAGAAGAGCAGTACTAGAGGAGGAAAAAAAAATCTCCTATCATCAGTGAGAATATAACAGTAGTCACAAATTAGAAGAAAAAAAAATTATCAAGTGCATATGAAATCTAAGCAAAAATTAAAAGCATATACATCATGAACCAAAAACGAAACCAAACCCAGTGCTGTCGAGTCGATTCCGACTCACAGCGACCCTACAGAACAGAGTAGAACTGCCCCATAGAGTTTCCAAGGAGCGCCTGGTGGATTCGAACTGCTGACCCTTTGGTTAGCAGCCATAGCACTTAACCACTGCGCCACCAGGGTTTCCATATTCATCACAGCAAAAGGAAATTTCGAAGAAAAGGGGTCATTTTTAGTCTTTCAATCATGTTATAAATGAAGAACAGAAACCTAGGGACTTAACAAAGTAGGACAATTAGTGACAAAACAGTGTAGTATACCCAGGACTCAAGAGGATACCTCTTTTTAGGATTCAGAGATTTACTGTTCATGTACAAAAAAAGTATATTCTGGCCTAAAAACGGTCAAAGGAGTTCCTTTATCTAAATGCTTTATCTGGAATATCTGAAAATCAAATTTAATGGTCTAATGGCAAAAAAAAGTGGGACACGCCAAGCCAGCTACCTTTGTTATTACTTCAGCTGGCTCTAAGCTACTGAAAACTTGTCTGCAGGTTGACTGAACTTCTACTAGTCAGGAGACATGCTGGTTAATCTACAGTTTCCTGCTTTAGGAACACAATTTCATCCATCTAAAGGCCCTGATTCTCATAATTAAACAAATGTGCAATATATTTTAAACAGATAACAATATAACTTCTTCTGTAAATAAATTTCAGAGGACAAAGGAAACTCTGGATGGACGGACAACAACCTACGAGAAAATGATAGAGGCACTGTAACACAGTGGATAAGAGTAAGAACTCTACAGTCGGGTTTGCATCCCAACTCTTCCGCTTTCTAGCTATAATTACTTTTGGGAAGTCCCTTAGCCTCTCTGGTCTCAATTACTTCACACATTAAAATAAGGATAAAAACTGTATCTTTTTCAGAGGGTTGTTGTTAGGGTTAAATCAAAGATACCGTACTTAGAACAGTGTCTCCTACATAATAAATGTTATATAACTATTTGGATTAGAAACATAGGAGGCATCAGCCTTAGATTTGAAAATTACATTCAGAGTCGAACAGGAAAGCATGTAGGACAAGGCTCATAATAAGAAAACTTCAACTTTATTGTGATTAAAATTAACTCATGTTTCAGGTGGTATTGCCATTCTAAATTTTTGGAGTTTATTTTTCAGACTTCAAATATACCTTGAATCCAAGATTCCATGGTCTAAAATCCTCAGTCTGATCAATTTCTAAGGGTTCCAGCAAAGGCTCCCATACACCAAACATTTCATTGTAATAGTGTACCTATAGAGAGAAATAGAGACAATTTTAATTTTTTTAAATGAGGTGTTCTGCTATTTTCTAAAATGATCTTCCATGCTGTTTCTCACCAGCATGTCTTTTGGCTGTATTATTTCTTCTATATGAATGCTCTTACGTATCGTTAAGCTGCTTTCTATATATACTCTTAGTGCTTTCCTCACCTGGCTACCCTCACAGTCCATATTCACTCGTTAAAATTTAGTTCAGGTAAAGCTCTCTTCCAAGCATTTTTCCTTTACTTGCAGGTTGGGTTAAGCATCAAACACTATATTTACCTATTATATATCATTGACATTTTTGAACATGTGTCTTTATCCATAGAATGAAAGTCCCTTGAAGGAAAGTATCAAATCATTCAATGAGTGTTTATTTATTTGAATACTCTGAATTTCTTGGGCATCCTACATCAAATTCTCTGTAAAATATACAGATATTTCGCTTCTAAACAGAATCTGAAATTTTAAAACCTAGTCACTTATAATTCTATTAGTATATTACTCTCTGTTAGAGAGAGTAATATACTTATTACTTATTACACTTAAATACTATAAGCAGCTTATAAATTTTCTTATTAGCTGTTATATGGTAGACTATTAGTTTCAATAGACAGAAACTGAATTAATAATTTAAACCAAAATATCCCCAGGGATGCCTATATGTGGATAAATTCTGAAGCTAACTATATGATGGTTCAGTTCAAGTATCTTCCAAATTATAGCAACTAAAAAACAAACAAACTCAAAAAAACTGTTTTAAAAGTACCCTAAGGAAAATCTAAATTAGTGGACTCTCAGGTTCCTAGGTGGCACAAACGATTTGCACCTGACTACCTAAGGAAACCCTGGTGGCGTAGTGGTTAAGTGCTACAACTGCTAACCAAAGGGTCAGCAGTTCGAATCTGCAAGGCACTCCTTGGAAACTCTATGGGGCAGTTCTACTCTGCCCTACAGGGTCACTATGAGTCGGAATCAACTCGACGGCACTGGGTTTAGTTTTTGGTTTTGGTACTAACCTAAAGGTTGGTGGTCCTGTGGAACAACAGTCAAGAAAACTTTATGAAGCAGTTCTATTCTGTAACACATGGGGTTGCCACGAATCAAAATCAACGTGACAGCAAAAGGTTTGGTTTTTGGTTTAGTGAACTCTCACTAGACTCTAAAGATCCTGCACTGTATAAAAATACAAGGCATATCCTTCTAATTCTTCATATAACTCTTGTAGAAAAGATTATACATGTATTCAGAAATCCAGTCTATTTTTCTTTTCAAAGAAAAAATATGTTCAATTTATAAAAACAAGAAATTTGAATCTAGTCAACAACTGCCTATTAATGTATCACCTCAGTGTTGGTAACATCAAGTGAAATGTAAACTTAATGAGAATATATATTCTAAAAGAAAAAGTTATATACACATAAAAGCAACCATGTTGCTGTTAGTCAATCCCAACTCATGGTGACCTCAAGTGTGCAGATCAGAACTGCTCCATAGAGTTGTCAGGGCTGCTTCCAAAGTACCTCTACACCAAGCGATAATCTCATTAGTAACTTAAACTTTACATATATGATTCAAACAACTAAAAATTTATAAACTTTTTTCCAAAAGTTTTTTGAACATTATATTTGCAATAAGCTTGATATAAGTATCTAATATTCTCAAAATATTCCATGGATGGCATTATTTGTTGCAGAAATTGGAAAAATACTATACATGCTTACTTCTAGCTCAAGTTGACAATGGAGATTTATTAGGGAACTCCAGTTTTTGCCTTCCCCTGAAAAACGTGACTTTGCCAAAAGCATAGGCACTGTTCTATGACCAATTCCAGCCTCCAGAACTATAAAAATGGAATCAATGTTTATTTTTATCATCTCTCCTTTGGGTACCAACTCAGTTGTAGGGGCTGTGTTTTCAGCTTCATTTGGCTCCTCAAGGAACCACATTTTTAAATTCTTTGTATCCTTCTTTTCCCATAACTGTGCTGCAGAAGAAGTAGCCTCTTTCGGGGTGGTTTCCTTAGTTGCATAAAGTGCTGAAGTTATGGTAATCACGGTATTTATGATAACTGGTGAAACCTAAAAAAAAAAAAAGAAGAAAGTTAAACTAATAAAAAATCTACACATACCACTTTCAAAGATACTTTAAAAATATTAAATGTATTTGTTGAAGGATCATGAGCAATTAATATTGAACTAACATTAATATCATGAAATAGTAGATACAGCTTACTGCCTACAAAAAAATTAAAATTATCAACTAATTTCAGTTTGTTAAAATATTTACATGATTATTCCCGATATTAAACTGATCAAGTGTAATTTCAACTAATTAATGAATGTTGGATGCTGAAATGAAAGCAGTCAAACACCAATAATAAAATAGACGATAACATTCATTATAAAATATACATTAAATAATACTATTTTCAAAAACAAGCTTCATTTATTTTGCTTACTTAATGCATAGACTTGCTATAATAAATTACTTGTTTTAAGCTTTACTGATTAAAAGGAAAAGTGCAGGAAAGAGCTTAATAATCATATTTTAACTTACCTTTAGTGTCAGGGATTTTACTGACATATCAATCACTTGTGGGTCCGTACCTATCCGCGTAGCCTGATAAAACAAGTCACAGGGCTGCAAAACCTGTATGAGAGAAAAACCAATACTACTAAATTAGCATCATTCTTAAAATATTTGTATTTAAAGACTTTCCTAGTAATGGCTATGTTAATAAGCAAATTTGTCAAAATAACCATTTATAAAACAACCAAAAAACCCACTGCCTTCAAGTTGATTCCGACTTACAGCAAACAAGTGACTCAGTTACACACTTTTTATCCTCTTTATTCATTACTTATAATAAATAGAAAATCTTAACAATACTATTAGAAAAAACATTAATATAACAAATTATGTAGAAGCATTTTTCAGTATGAAAAACATAAACTTCTAGTATGTATTTTTTTTTTTTTAGCACTTATAAAATAAAAATTTAGCATGGTATTTTTTCCACTTTAAAAGGCTAAGATATTACTAGAAACTAAAATACAAATGCGGAGTGAGTCAAAAGCAAATGGCCAATGGTTCAAATAGCTCAGTGAGAAAAGCAAAAATAAAAACTCACAACAAAATATCTGGTTAGGAGAATAAAAAGTAAGAATAATAAAACTGAAACAACATAGTAAGCAACTGGTCGAAAGTCTTAAAAGCCAAAGAGAAGTTTGGGGCTGACAAGGTAGAAAGTCAGAGTGAGGACTTTATTGAAAACTGTTAAGTTGAAATCGACCTCTTAATGACACTATTCCAACATATACATATAAGACAAATAACAATGAAGAATAACTGAAAGCAGGAAAAAGAATTTCAAAGCTCATGTAATAATTTAGGTTTTCAAAGCAGAAGAAAGGTATTTTACAGAGAAACATTGGAAAGTATGTGGGTAGCTTTAATTTCCTAGAGTAGTACATACCAAATCCAAAATAAAATTTATAATTAAGCAGATAATTAAAAACAAAACTCACAGTAGTTACATTGCCTTTTCTCTTGACTGGAAGAAACGGGCATGCTCTCACTTGGAAATCTTTAATGGCAGCAGTCATTGTTTCATTTTCAAGATCGCCTTTCCAACAAATTTCACACTGTGTGGTAATGACTAAGGCAGGGGCGTCATTTCTTGTCATGTCAGCCACAAACACAAACTCAGGATTTTTAATCATAACATTTATTTCCCACTTTTCTGGTTCCGCTACAGGCACTAAAATATAAATAAAAATGAATTACTGTTTTAAAACACATATAACTATTTGCTATTTACATTATTTATGAATACTTCATAATTTATGGGAAAATGTTCTTTTCATTCTAAGTAAAAAGCAAAGTAAAAGGATCTTAGATCCCAAAGTAAATCTACTGCCACTCTTTTAATAAAGACTTGAAGAAGCTGTAGCCAAAAAATGTAGGAAAAAACCTCCACTATTTAAAGGCAGAACTGGAACAGAACACCATTTCCAACTCTGAACCTGGTGCTCTTTCTACTATACCGCAAGAACAAACTAAGAGAAAAAGATAAACTATGTGCTAAAGCAGAAATAAATACAAGGGAAAATAAATACGAGCACTTTAAATTACAATGTAATCTTTAATTAGGAAAAAGAGTGGAAGGTTCATTATTTTCCCTATTTGTTTTCTTCCATCAACAAATTTTTTCAAATTACTGCCTGCAGTAACAACTAGTGATTTTGATATAGATCTTATAATTTTTGAACCCAATATATAGTCACACCTTAAAAATAATACAAACTGCACATCTTCTCAAAAAACACTTTTAGGCTTTCTACTTACCTTGAAAAATAGAGATTTTAATTCATTAATGTACTTACACTGATCATCTGGAAGGCTAATTAAAGTAAGTGCTGACACTGCAATAACACAAACACTAAGTGTTCGCGCCAATAACTGACCTTCTTCCTTAGAGGACCACGCTTGAACGCTGGTTTCTACGGCAGTGCCTGTGCTATAGGCCTCAAGAAAGACATTTGCAACTGTCATCAGAAATTCCACACTTGCACAAATATACATTTCTTGAAAGACTAAATCAGAAACCCAACCATCTCTGACTCGCTTGTATCGTACATCCATCATGTCCTTTTTGTCAAACCCAACTGTCAGTCCTATCATTCTGAAAGATACAATAATAACAATTTCTATGTATGAGTCACATAACAACCAAACATACCAACAAACCTCAGGAAAACCTCTTATACTTTTCACTGACAGCAAATTAGCACTGTGAAGTCATGTCTCCTGGGAAAATCTACAGAGTCCTACAAATAGTGAACTTAAAAACTTCTGGAGAATGACTATTTATAAGGTAGAAAATATCTTTAAGAAATTTTCAGAAGTTTGAATTTCAGTACATTTTTCTCTCGATTTTTTGTGCATTTCCATTAAAATTTGCAAGGGCTAATAATAATCATTTATATCAGAATTTTAAATATTCCCCCAATTTAATTGCAGTTGACCATTTCCGTGTATTCAACCAATCTATACACCAGCCAGCAGGAGTGGCACCCAACTTAAATGCTGACTGAGGACCATGGCTCAGTTGAATTGAAACTTTGAAGATCTTAGGATGAAGCCAGAAAATGAAGATGCCATTTTGGGGACAGGTTCTGTAAAATAATCCATCATTTCGCATGTAAACCTCAGAACACTATTGCAATGCATACCTCGGAGTTGCCTTCTTGACATGAGGCCTTTTATCATCTAAGATACAGTTTTTTAATGAGAAGGAAGAAAATGTTGAGTCATCTGTATACATTTTTAAAGTACTTATAATATTCTCCAATCTAAATTCAGCAAGTTGCAGAGAAGGATCACGAACATCTCTAAAGGAAGTCTGTGGAAGAGGAAATCAATACAAAAATTACATGAAAACATAGGTCTAATGCATATTTGAAGTAATAAACTCCTACATATTATTGTCTCCACTTGTATCAAACATTAAAATTTTCTATCTCCAAAGGGTTTGATAAGAAAAGGCCAAAAAAAAAAATTTTTTTTTCCTCACATCATTGGTTATGTGAAGGATAACTCATTTAAATGGTAAATGGTTAAAATTATTCTATAATTAGTTTAAAATAGAAAGATCAACCTTTTTTTTTTCAGAGAAACTGATACTCCAAACTATATATAAAATATTAATAATTACTATTTGGTACACGTTCTCTATATAATTTTTACCAAGTGAAAACATATTTTGTCTTTTTCCTTGGCTTACCTGATCAGGACTCGGACTATACAGTACCATGGTGAGATAGTCTGTCTTGAAACTTATATTTAACGTTGTCTTAACTTGAGAGGCACGTGAATGTACTTCTACCACAGCAGCTGTCACCACAGTTGTTCCTTGGAAAAAATGAAGTTGATTAAAAAAAAAAAAAAACATAAAATGTAGCTCATTAAAACAGCCTTAAAACAGATTAATAGCATTATAATTAAGTGGGTATAACCAAAAAACAAACCCATTGCTGCTGAGTCGATTTCGACTCATAGCGACCCCATAGGACAGACTGGAAGTGCCCCACTGGGTTTCCAAGGAGCGGCTGGTAGATTCGAATTGTCGACCTTTTGGTTAGCAGCCATAACTTAGGGCTTAGTAAAATGATATTCAACAAAATTATAATGATTTGAAAATTCAGATGTTGAACTCAAATTAACCCCTGACTTAGGCCTCTTTACATCATTAACTTGAGAATATTAATTACTTGGTCCTTCCATTACCTCTTGACAATACTGTTTTTGGCTATTCATAGTCCTAGCATTTCCACATAAATTTCTATAGAAATTTTTCAATTCCTATAGACAGAAAAAAGCTGATTGAGATTATGTTGTCCCTACAGATCAATCTGAGGAAAACTGACAGCTTAACAATACTAAGAGATTTCAATCCATGAACATGATTTATCTCTCCATATATCTGAGTCTTTCATTTCTCTCATCAGTATTTCATAGTTTTTGGCATAGAGGTTTTGCAAGATTTTTGTTAAACATCTTCTCTAGTATATTGTGTTTTTTAATCCTATTGCAAATGATTTTTTTAAATTTTCTTTTCTAATTGTTACTCATAAAATTGATTTTTATATAGTAACCTTTTTTTTTTTTTAAAGTTGCTAAATTCATTCACTAGTTCTAAAAGTTTTTTTTTTTTTTTAGATTCCTTAGGATTTTTTTTTTTTTTTTTTTTAGGATTATTTTATGTAGACAATCATGCTGTCTGAGAATAAAGGCAGTTTTTACTCTTTAGGCATTTTAATCCTTTTCCTGGCCTTATTGCTCTGACAACGACCTCCTTTAAAACAATGTTGAAAAGGAACGGTGATTATGAACTTCCTTGTTTTGTTCCTATTTTAGATATTTAGATATTTCTAGTTTTAACCATGAATAAGTGCTGAATTATGTTGAATGTTTTTACTGCATCTATTTTATTTAGGTGGTCATATGAATTTTCTCCTTTACTCTGTCAATGCAAGGAATTACATGATTTGACTTTATCACGTTAAAGCAACTTTGTATTTTGGAGATAAACCTCACTTAGTCTAGATGAATTATCCTTTGTATATATTGCTGGATTCGATTTGCTTCCCCTTGTTAAGAATCTTTTATCTGTGTTCACGACCGATATTGGTGCGTAACAGTCTTTCCTTGAAATGCCTCTGATTTTCGTGTCAGGGTAATTGTTTGCTTTATAAAATGACTCAGAAGTGTTTCCACCTCTTCCAGAGTTTGTGTAACTTTGGTATTACTTCTCCTTTAAATCTTTAATAGAATTCACCAGGGAAGTCATCTGGGCCTTGAGTATTTTTTTGTTTTTTACAAATTCAATTCCTTTAATAGATACAGCACTACTCTGATTTTCCACTTCTTACGCCAGTTTTGGCAACTGCTGCTTTCTAAGAAATTTGTACACTTCATCCAAGTTATAGAATTTAGTATCATAAAATTCCCTCATTATCCTGGTAGTGATGTCTAATTATCTAGTTAAGGATGATACTGGTAATTTGTGCTTCCTTCTCTCTTTCTCTGTCTCACATCAGTCTTGACAGAGGTTATGAATTTTATTAATCTTTTAATGTTTGACTTTGTTAATTTTCTCTATTGTCTGTTTCTCTTTCATTGATTTCTACTCCTTCCTGTATTACTACTTGCCTTTTAACTTGAGTTTAATTTGTTCTTCCTTTTCTATATTCTTCAGGTGAAGATTTCTTTGATTTTAAACTTTTTTTTCTTTTCTAACAATCTTTTAAGCCACAAGTTTTTTTCAGCACTTCTTTATTGCATCCCACAATTTTTTTAAATAATTTTTATTGTGCTTTAAGTGAAAGTTTACAAATCAAATCAGTCTCTCACACAAAAATCCATATACACCTTGCTACACACTCCCAATTACTCTCCCCCTAATGAGACAGCCTGCTCTCTCCCTCCACTCTCTCTTTTCGTGTCCTTTTTGCCAGCTTCTAGCCCCCTGCACACTCTCATCTCCCCTCCAGGCAGGAGATGCCAACATAGTCTCAAGTGTCCACCTGATCCAAGAAGCTCACTCCTCACCAGGATCCCTCTCCAACACATTGTCCAGTCCAATCCATGTCTGAAGAATTGGCGTCGGGAATGGTTCCTGTCCTGGGCCAACAGAAGGTCTGGGGGCCCTGACCACCAGGGTCCTTCTAGTCTCAGTCAGACCATTAAGTCTGGTTTTTTTAATGAGAATTTGGGGTCTGCATCCCACTGCTCTCCTGCTCCCTCAGGGGTCCTCTGTTGTGTTCCCTGTCAGGGCAGTCATCGGTTGTAGCTGGGCACCATCTAGTTCTTCTGGTCTCAGGATGATGCAGTCTCTGGTACATGTGGCCCTTTCTATCTCTTGGGCTCGTAATCACCTTGTGTCCTTGGTGTTCTTCATTCTCCTTTGATCCAGGTGGGTTGAGACCAATTGATGCATCTTAGATGGCTGCTTGCTAGTGTTTAAGACCCCAGACGCCACTCTTCAAAGTGGCATCCCACAAATTTTGATATGCTTTATGCTCATTGCCATTCAAATCAAACAACTCTAATTTCCTTCGTCATTTCTTTGTTGACTCATGAGTTATTTAGAAGTTTAATGTCCACATATTCAAGTTTTTTTATACCAATTATTGATTTTCTAATATAATTTCACATGGTCAGAACACTTTATGGGCCAGGATATAGTCTATCTATGTGAACATTCCAGGAGCCCTTATAAAAATGAGTATTCTGCAAATTTGGGGTATATTATTATACTAATCACAATTAGGTCAAATGTCTTGATTGTTGTTGCTGTGTGCTGTTGAGCCGATTCTAACTCACAGGGACCATATGGGACACAGCAAAACTGTCTCATAGGGTTTTTTAGGCTGTAACCTTTAAGGGAGCAGATTACCTATTTAAATCTTCTTCATTCTTTCTGATCATTTTTTTTTTTCTATATTCTACCAAATACTAAGAGTGGTGTGTGAAAATTTCCAATTATCATTCTGTGTATGTCTATTTTCCCATATAGTTGTCAATTATTAAATATATTTTGAAGCTCTTTTTTTTTTTTTTTTTTGGTTTACACATTTAGGATTATTATATCTACTTGGTGAACTGACCCTTTATCATTATTTTGAAAATCAAAAACCAAAAATTCAAAAAGAGACATTTATGAGAAAATAAGGAAACATCTGAACCCTTATTAGATATTTCATGGTTTTAAGGAAGTATTGCTAATTTTTTAGGGGTGATAATGGTACCATAAGTGTATTTTAATAATAAAGTCTTTATTCCTTTATTGCTTATAGAAATATAGGGATTAATGGTATAATATCTGGAATTTATTTTAAAATAATTCAGTGGGGTACGGGCAGTGGAAAAAGAGGAGGATTACAGTGGTAACAAAATCAGCCATATGTTACTTATTGTTGAAACTGAGTGATGGTGCATCTGGGCTCATTACCCCTCTATGTTGGTGTATGTGTGAAAATTTCCAAAAGAAAATAATTAAAATAATATATTTAAGTCTCTATTTCTTGTTCTATCAATTTTAGACATTACCTTTTCACTGCCCACTATGGAAGCTGAAGATATCTATGTCCTTACCATATCCTCCACCTGTCCTGCCTTCTTCCCAGCTTTAGTAAGTTATGTTCTTACTTCTGTATTATCACGGTTAATAACATTTACATTCTCAGTTTACATAGTAAGTATATCATATGTTGTTTAACCATGACTATGTAAATATTTTTGCAACAATGACACAGTGCATCACTTAAAAAAAGAAGAGATCCTCTGCTCTCACATTCTAACAATTCAAAATTCATTCTGCTTCTTTTCTGCAACACGACACATAATAGAAATCTCTTCTTAACAAGAGAAAACAACTTCTTCCTCCTGTTGCTTAGGTAAGTCATTTCCTCATCCTACATATTATATGATACTCATGTTATTTTTCTTTTTCAAGGCATTCTCCCACTTGAAGGCATTTTTTTCTATTTTTTCTTAAAGTATTGGAATTTCTTTTTAATGAAGATCAATTACTTTCTAGCTCAGTCACACATGTAATTCTTTGATTCCTTGTCAAAGTACCCCTGGGTAGGCCCACTATGTTTGGATCCCTGTTTTCCTCTTTCCTGGATTCCTTGTTTTTCTGGTTGGAATATTATTTCAAACTAATTTTTTAGGAATGGATATGAGGGAAGTAACTGAGTCACTGAAAATCTGAGAATTATTTTCGTATTTGGATAAAACTTTGGCTGTGTATAGAATCATAGCTTCAAAGTCATTTCCCTTAGAATTTTGAATGTATTACTTCACTGTCTTCTGTCATTCAGCCATTCAGTTTTGTTGATGGTAAATCTCATTTCAATCTTTTTCTTTCTTTTTTTTTAAATTAATTTTTATTAAGCTTCAAGTAAACATTTACCATTCCAATCAGTCTGTCACATGTAAGTTTACATACATCTTACTCCCTTCTCCCACTTGCTCTCCCCCTATTGAGTCAGCCCTTTCAGACTCTCGTTTCGTGCCAATTTTGCCATCTTCCCTCTCTCTCTATCTTCCCATTCCCCCTCCAGTCAAGAGTTGCCAACACACTCTCCAGTGTCCACCTGATTTAATTAGCTCACTCTTCATCAGCATCTCTCTCCCCCCTACTGACCAGCCCTTTTCATGCCTGATGAGTTGTCTTCGGGGATGGTTCCTGTCCTGTGCCATCAAAGGTCTGGGGACCATTGCCTCCGGGATTCCTCTAGTCGCAGTCATACCATTAGGTATGGTCTTTTTATGAGAATTTGGGGTCTGTATCCCATTGGTCTCCTGCTCCCTCAGGAGTTGTCTGTTGTGCTCCCTAACAGGGCAGACATCGATTGTGGCCGGGCACCAATTAGTTCTTCTGGTCTCAGAATAATGTAGGTCTCTGGTTCATGTGGCCCTTTCTGTCTCTTGGGTTCTTAGTTGTTGTGTGACCTTGGTGTTCTTCCTTTGCCTTTGCTCCAGGTGGGTTGAGACCAATTGATGTATCTTAGATGGCCGCTTGTTGGCATTTAGGACCCCAGGCGCCACAATTCAAAGTGGGATGCAGAATGTTTTCATAATAGAATTATTTTGCCCATTGACTTAGAAGTCCCCTCAAACCAAGTTCCCCCAACCCCAGCCCCTGCTCCGCTGACCTTTGAAGCTTTCATTTTGTCCCGGAAACCTCTTTGCTTTTGGTCCAGTCCAATTAGGCTGACCTTCCTTGTATTGAGTGTTGTCTTCCCCTTCACCCAAAGCAGTTCTTATCTACTGATTGATCAATAAAAAGCCCTCTCCCTCCCTCCCTCCCTCCCCCCTTTGTAACCACAAAAGTATGTGTTCTCCTCCGTTTTTTCTATTTCTCAAGATCTTATAATAGTGGTCTTATACAATATTTGTCCTTTTGCCTCTGACTCATTTCGCTCAGCATAATGCCTTCCAGATTCCTCCATGTCATGAAATGTTTCAGAGATTCGTCACTGTTCTTTATTGATGCGTAGTATTCCATTGTGTGAATATACCACAATTTATTTACCCATTCATCCGTTGACGGACATCTTGGATGCTTCCAGCTTTTTGCTATTGTAAACAGAGCTGCAATAAACATGGGTGTGCATATATCTGTTTGTGTGAAGGCTCTTGTATCTCTAGGGCATATTCCGAGGAGTGGGATTTCTGGGTTGTATGGTAGTTCTATTTCTAACTGTTTAAGAAAACGCCAGATGGATGTCCAGAGTGGTTGTACCATTTTACAATCCCACCAGCAGTGTATGAGAGTTCCAATCTCTCCGCAGCCTCTCCAACATTTATTATTTTGTGTTTTTTGGATTAATGCCAGTCTAGTTGGTGTGAGATGGAATCTCATCGTAGTTTTAATTTGCATTTCTCTAATGGCTAATGATCGGGAGCATTTTCTCATGTGTCTGTTGGCTGCCTGAATATCTTCTTTAGTGAAATGTGTGTTCATATCCTTTGCCCACTTCTTGATTGGGTTGTTTGTCTTTTTGTGGTTTAGTTTTGACAGAATCATGTAGATTTTAGAGATCAGGCACTGGTCTGAGATGTCATAGCTGAATATTCTTTCCCAGTCTGTAGGTGGTCTTTTTACTCTTTTGGTGAAGTCTTTAGATGAGCATAGGTGTTTGATTTTTAGGAGCTCCCAGTTATCTGGTTTCTCTTCATCATTTTTGGTAATGTTTTGTATTCTGTTTATGCCCTGTATTGGGGCTCCTAGGGTTGTCCCTATTTTTTCTTCCATGATCTTTATCGTTCTAGTCTTTATGTTTAGGTCTTTGATCCACTTGGAGTTAGTTTTTGTGCATGGTGTGAGGTAGGGGTCCTGTTTCATTCTTTTGCAAATGGATATCCAGTTATGCCAGCACCATTTGTTAAAAAGACTATCATTTCCCCAATTGACTGACACTGGTCCTTTGTCAAACATCAACTGCTCATACGTGGATGGATTTATATCTGGGTTCTCAATTCTGTTCCACTGGTCTATGTGCCTGTTGTTGTACCAGTACCAGGCTGTTTTGACTACTGTAGCTGTATAATAGGTTCTGAAATCAGGTAGAGTGAGGCCTCCCACTTTCTTCTTCTTTTTCAGTAATGCTTTGCTTATTCGGGGGTTCTTTCCCTTCCATGTGAAATTAGTGATTTGTTTCTCTATCCCCTTAAAATATGACATTGGTATTTGGATTGGAAGTGCGTTATATGTATAGATGGCTTTTGGTAGAATAGACATTTTTACTATGTTAAGTCTTCCTATCCATGAGCAGGGTATGTTTTTCCACTTAAGTATGTCCTTTTGAATTTCTTGTAGCAGAGTTTTATAGTTTTCTTTGTATAGGTCTTTTACATCCCTGGTAAGATTTATTCCTAAGTATTTTATCTTCTTGGGGGCTACTGTGAATGGTATTGATTTGGTTATTTCCTCTTCGGTGTTCTTTTTGTTGATGTAGAGGAATCCAGGTGATTTTTGTATGCTTATTTTATAACCTGAGACTCTTCCAAACTCTTCTATTAGTTTCAGTAGTTCTCTGGAGGATTCCTTAGGGTTTTCCATGTATACGATCATGTCATCTGCAAATAGTGATAGCTTTACTTCCTGCTTGCCAATCTGGATACCCTTTATTTCTTTGTCTAGCCTAATTGCCCTGGCTAGGACTTCAAGTACGATGTTGAATAAGAGCGGTGATAAAGGGCATCCTTGTCTGGTTCCCGTTCTCAAGGGAAATGCTTTCAGGTTCTCTCCATTTAGAGTGATATTGGCTGTTGGCTTTGCACAGATGCCCTTTATTATGTTGAGGAATTTTCTTTCAATTCCTCTTTTGGTAAGAGTTTTTATCATAAATGGGTGTTGAACTTTGTCAAATGCCTTTTCTGCATCTATTGATAAGATCATGTGGTTTTTATCTTTTGTTTTATTTATGTGATGGATTACATTAATGGTTTTTCTGATATTAAACCAGCCTTGCATACTTGGTATAAATCCCACTTGATCAGGGTGAATTATTTTTTTGATGTGTTGTTGGATTCTATCAGCTAGAATTTTGTTGAGGATTTTTGCATCTATGTTCATGAGGGATATAGGTCTATAATTTTCTTTTTTTGCAATGTCTTTACCTGGTTTTGGTATCAGGGAGATGGTAGCTTCATAGAATGAGTTGGGTAGTATTCCATCTTTTTCTATGCTTTGAAATACCTTCAGTAGTAGTGGTGTTAAGTCTTCTCTGAAGGTTTGGTAGAACTCTGCAGTGAAGCCGTCTGGGCCAGGACTTTTTTTTGTTGGAAGTTTTTTGATTACCGTTTCAATCTCTTTTTTTGTTGTGGGTCTATTTAGCTGTTCTACTTCTGAATGTGTTAGTTTAGGTAGGTAGTATTTTTCCAAGAATTTATCCATTTCTTCTAGGTTTTCAAATTTGTTAGAGTACAATTTTTCGTAGTAATCTGAAATGATTCTTTTAATTTCATTTGGCTCTGTTGTGATGTGGTCCTTCTCGTTTCTTATTTGGGTTATTTGTTTCCTTTCCTGTTTTTCTCTAGTCAGTCTAGCCAATGGCTTATCAATTTTGTTAATTTTTTCAAAGAACCAGCTTTTGGCTTTGTTAATTCTTTCAATTGTTTTTCTGTTCTCTAATTCATTTAGTTCAGCTCTAATTTTTATTATTTGTTTTCTTCTGGTGCCTGATGGGTTCTTTTGTTGCTCACTTTCTATTTGTTCAAGTTGTCGGGACAGTTCTCTGATTTTGGCTCTTTCTTCTTTTTGTATGTGTGCATTTATCGATATGAATTGGCCTCTGAGCACTGCTTTTGCTGTGTCCCAGAGGTTTTGATAGGAAGTATTCTCCTTCTCGTTGCTTTCTAAGAATTTCCTTATTCCCTCCTTGATGTCTTCTATAACCCAGTCTTTTTTCAGGAGGGTATTGTTCATTTTCCAAGTATTTGATTTCTTTTCCCTAGTTTTTCTGTTATTGATTTCTAGCTTCATTGCCTTGTGGTCTGAGAAGATGCTTTGTAATATTTCGATGTTTTGGATTCTGCAAAGATTTGTTTTATGACCTAATATGTGGCCTATTCTAGAGAATGTTCCATGTGCACTAGAAAAGAAAGTGTATTTTGCAGCAGTTGGGTGGAGAGTTCTGTATAAGTCAATGAGGTCAAGTTGGTTGATTGTTGTAAGTAGGTCTTCCGTGTCTCTATTGAGCTTCTTACTGGATGTCCTGTCCTTCTCCGAAAGTGGTGTGTTGAAGTCTCCTACTATAAATGTGGAGGTGTCTATCTCGCTTTTCAATTCTGTTAAAATTTGACTTATGTATCTTGCAGCCCTGTCATTGGGTGCATAAATATTTAATATGGTTATGTCTTCCTGATCAATTGTCCCTTTTATCATTATATAGTGTCCTTCTTTATCCTTTGTGGCGGATTTAAGTCTAAAGTCTATTTTGTCAGAAATTAATATTGCTATTCCTCTTCTTTTTTGCTTATTATTTGCTTGATATATTTTTTTCCATCTTTTGAGTTTTAGTTTGTTTGTGTCTCTAAGTCTAAGGTGTGTCTCTTGTAGGCAGCATATAGATGGCTCGTGTTTCTTTATCCAGTCCGTGACTCTCTGTCTCTTTATTGGTGCATTTAGTCCATTTACATTCAGGGTAATTATAGATAAATAAGTTTTTAGTGCTGTCATTTTGATGCCTTTTCATGTGAGCTGTTGGCCATTTCATTTTTCCACATGCTTTTTTGTGCTGAGACGTTTTTCTTAGTAGCTTGTGAGATCCTCATTTTCATAATGTTTAACTTTATGTTAGTTGAGTCGTTACGTTTTTCTTGGCTTTTTTCTTGAGTTATGGAATTGATATTCCTTTTTGTGGTTACCTTATTATCTACCCCTATTTTTCTAAGTAAAAACCTAACTTGTATCCTTCTATATCGCCTTGTATCACTCTCCATCTGGCAGTTCAATGCCTCCTATATTTAGTCCCTCTTTTTGATTACTGTGATCGTTTATCTATTGATTTCCATGATTTCCTGTTATGTGTATTATTTTGTTTATTTATTTATTTTTTAGAATTAATCTTAATTTGTTTGTTTTTGTGCTTTCCCTATTTGAGTTGCGTTGATATCAGGACGTTCTGTTTTGTGACCTTGTATTGTGCTGGTACCTGATATTATTGATCATCAGGCCGAACAATCTCCTTTAGCATTTCTTGCAGTCTTGGTTTAGTTTTTGCAAATTCTCTAAACTTGTGTTTATCTGTAAGTATCTTAATTTCTCCTTCATATTTCAGAGAGAGTTTTGCTGGATATATGATCCTTGGTTGGCAGTTTTTCTCCTTCAGTGCTCTGTATACGTCGTCCCATTCCCTTCTTGCCTGCATGGTTTCTGCTGAGTAGTCTGAACTTATTCTTATTGATTCTCCCTTGAAGGAAACCTTTCTTTTCTCCCTAGCTGCTTTTAAAATTTCCTGTTTGTCTTTGGTTTTGGCAAGTTTGATGATAATATGTCTTGGTGTTTTTCTTTTTGGATCAATCTTAAATGGGGTTCGATGAGCATCTTGGATAGATATCCTTTCGTCTTTCACGATGTCAGGGAAGTTTTGTGTCAGGAGTTCTTCAACTATTTTCTCTGTGTTTTCTGTCCCCCCTCCCTGTTCTGGGACTCCAATCACTCGCAAGTTATCCTTCTTGATAGAGTCCCACATGATTCTTAGGGTTTCTTCATTTTTTTTTAATTCTTTTATCTGATTTTTTTTCAGCTATGTTGGTGTTGATTCCCTGGTCCTCCAGAAGTCCCAGTCTACATTCTAATTGCTCGAGTCTGCTCCTCTGACGTCCTATTGCGTTGTCTAATTCTGTAATTTTATTGTTAATCTTTTGGATTTCTACATGCTGCCTCTCTATGGATTCTTGCAACTTATTAATTTTTCCACTATGTTCTTGAATAATCTTTTTGAGTTCTTCAACAGTTTTATCAGTGTGTTCCTTGGCTTTTTCTGCAGTTAGCCTAATTTCATTTGTGATGTCTTTAAGCATTCTGTAAATTAGCTTTTTATATTCTGTATCTGATAATTCCAGGATTGTATCTTCATTTGGGAAAGATTTTGATTCTTTTGTTTGGGGGGTTGGAGAAGCTGTCATGGTCTGTTTCTTTATGTGGTTTGATATGGACTGCTGTCTCCGAGCCATCACTGGGAAACTAGTTTTTCCAGGTAATCAGCTAAAAAAAAATGCAGTCAGATCCCTACCTGAATTCTCCCTCTGGCTCAGGGTATTCGGATGTTAATGGAGCCGCCTGGGGAGGGTGGGGGAGGGATCAGAGAGCTAGGAGTGTAGCACCTCAGAATATAGAGCTGATCCCCGCGTTCACTCTCCGCCCACGCCCGTCAAAATCCCGGCGGGACGGCTCCCCGGCTGGGACGCTGCTCTCCCCGCTCCAAGACCATTCACTTCCTCTCGGGGACTTCTTCCTCCAGCGCGCCACTCCCCTCGCGCGAACTGGGTGGGCGTCGCCTGCACGAACGGCTGGGCCCGCCCCCGGGGTCAATTCAGGGAAATATGACTGGTCCCCGCGCTCACGCCTCGCCCATGCCCGCCAAAATCCCAGCGGGACGGCTCCCCGGCTGGGACTCTGCTCTCCCCGCTCCGAGACCAGTTACTTCCTCCCGGGGACTTCTCCCTCTGGTGCGCCGCGCCGCACATGCGAACTCGGTAGGCGTCGCCCGCACGAACGTCTGGGCCCCCCCCCCGGGGTCGCTTTAGGGAAATATAGCTAATCCCCACGCTCGCGCCACGCCCGCTTCCTGCCAAACTCTCGGCAGGACAGCTCCCTAGGTGGGACACTGCTCTCCCCGCTCCAAGATCAGTCACTGCCTCCCGGGTGCTTCTCCCACCGGCTGTGCCGCTACGCCGCCCGTGCCAACCGTCTAGGCTCCCTCCCGGTATGAGTTCGGCGGGTAGGGCTGGGCCCCTTGTCTGTGCCGTCTGCCCCCCTGGGCTCTGCCCCAGATCGGGCTCCGAAGGTCACCTGCCTGGTACGCTGGCTCCTGGTTCTGAAAACAATCGCTGTCTGCCCGTATTTGTTCGTTCTCTATCTCTAAGTCTGTGTTTGTTGTTCAGAGTTCGTAGATTGTTATGTATGTGATCGATTCACTTGTTTTTCCGAGTCTTTGTTGCAAGAGGGATCCGTGGTAGCGTCCACCTAGTCCGCCATCTTGGCCCCGCCTCCGAAGAGAGAGCTCTTTTTCTTTCTTGGTCCCTAATAAACAGCCTGTTTCTTTTCTCTGAAACTCTAAATATCTTGCCCTTGTTGTTTTAACACTGCAAGAAAATGTGTTTGCCTGGAGAGTCTTTAATTATTCAATCTGCTTGGAACTCAGTGGATTCTTTACATATGAAGAGTGAGCTTCAGTGTTTACTTAGCTCTGGGAAGTTTTCTTCTATTAATTCTTTAAAAATTTTGTCTCTTCCATTTTCTCAGTTCTTTCTCCTGAAATACATATTGTGGAATTGAACCTTCTGAAGTGAAGCTCTATCACTCTTAAGTTTTATTATATTTTCTATCTCTGTACTCTTTTTTTTTTCCTTCTATGTCATGGGAGATTACATCAACTATATGTTCCAACTGATTATTAATTCTAATTCCATGTTTAGTAGGGTTTTTTGTTTGTTTTAAGTTCAACAATCGTATTTTTATTTTCCAAGAACCCTTTCCTATCCTTGAATTTTTTTTGGAGGGGGAGGGCAGGTAGGTATGGTCCTGTTCTCATATCATCTTCTGAAAATCCTCTGAGAATACGAATTAGAGTTTGCTTTTTTATTTATTGACATTCTCTTCTGTTCTCTCAATTGTCTCCATTTCCTCAGGAAACACTACTCTGTTTATCTTTGTTTCTTTCACGCTTGTTCTCTTGTAATTTTCTTCATATCTGTTACATCAGTCTGGCCATTCATATTCAACAATAAAGGACTGATTTCATTATTCTAGCCAGTAAGGACGGAGCTTTCTCTGTAGCATTGTAAAGGTGGGTTGCCTCTCTGCTAGAGCTCTCCCTGACTGGAAAAATGATGTAATACCTCAGGGCTTTGCATGGGGTGGGGGAACTTTATGGATTAGGAGGTTTCACACTTGGGTGTGCAGTGTATAAGCCAACCCAAAATACCAGAATGAGGAGGCCTTTATTCTTGTAAAGCAAAATCATCTTAGCAGTCGTAATTCCCTCAAATCTTTGTACGTGCTCATGCTCAGCCCGGAACCCAGCCAGGTTCCACATGTCAGGCTAGATCCAACACTGGATGCACCCCTTTTTTGAGTTACAGTTCCCTCTGCTCTGTTCTTTCTATCTTCTAGGTATTTGTAGAAATTCATCACCCACTAATGATCATCCTCTCTTGCTACCTCTAATATTATTATACTCCTATTTAGCAATACAGAATATTTCATCCGGGGTACATGTTACAGAAAGGTAAATGGGGGAGGAAGGAAGGAAGGAGGAAAATTGAAAATAAGGGCCTACAGAGATGTTAGGAAACACAGAAAAAAATACTAAGGAATTTTGTTACAACAGGCCTAGGAACTTCAAAGAAGAAAAATGAATATAACGACATAGATAACTCAGAGATGTCTAAGTAAAATCAGAGAATTAGAAAAAAAAATCCTATTTTACTCAGAACCAGGGAAAGGAAGAAAGGAAGGATGGATGGAATGAAGGGAGGAAAGAAGAAAAGAAGCGAGAGAGAAAAGCTAATTTACGGTTAAGGGCATACCTCCTGAATGGTGTGAGGCATTAGTAACTCCACTAGTAACACTAGACTGGTCCTTCATTACAGCAGAGGAGGCACTGCCACCTTCTTCATACCATATATTGCCATACAATGTTTTAAAAACAGTTGTTATATCTTCTTGACTGAGAATGAACTGTTAAAAAATAAGATTTATTTATTTCAACATTAATTCATATAGTTAAGATTCTCATATGAGGAAAATGAAAGACTGTTTCATTTCTATCCTCTACAAAACCAATCTTTGTATTAAAAAATTTCTACTAACTAAAAATTCAGTTTTCTAAATGACCATATGATCTTTATTACCTGGTGAAGTATGCCAACACCAGCAACGCTACCAATAATAAACTTTTTTGTTATGAATGTTTCCACTAATCCAGTAGTTTTAAACCTTAAATATGAAGCCTGATCTTTAGGTAGTTGTCCAACTATTTTATATTTTTTTGGTTAGTAATCACCTCTATTTACAAATATGTTGTTGTTGACAGCTGCCATCTAATCAGCCCCCGACTCATGGTGACTCCATGCAGTCAATATATGATACTTGTATAATGAAAAATAATTTATAGTGAGTTTTAGATGTATAATTTTATTTGAAGCTCACAAAAGCCCTGAGCATAAAGAATGTAATTCTGATTTTATAAAATAAAAAGCTGAAGCTTAAATGGTTAAGTAACATGCTTAAATCCACATATAAAGAACTCAAAGAACAAACTCCAAACCCCACACGTTAACTAATTTAACCTAAAATCAACAGCATAAGGCCTGTCTTGACAGCAGTCATATAAAAAAGACCTAAGAGCTTTATATCTATCTGTTTAATTAAGACAGACAATTTTCTTAAGTCATTTTTGGCTCACTCATAAACTTGGCAAAAAATAGAAAAAGTTTTTTAACTTACTTGTATTTCCAGTTGTCACAGCCCCAAGAGGATAATTTCAATCCCTCATAATTTAACTGTTTTATTTGTACCAGGCTTCCTTTGAGTGCATTTCAAAGGCAATATTCTAATCTAGTGTTTTAAGATTAAATTTATGTTTATCTATCTTATTCATGCTAATTATGTTTTATAGATTTTTATCTGTTTTGTTTTACCAATATCAAGAGACTTAAAATATTTAAGAAGACATTTACATCTGTAGCCCTGTAAACTGAGGAGTCCACATTATCTTAAACACCATGTTTTAAATTTCAATCATGTTTTAAATTTCATCATCATGTTTTAAATTTCATCATCATGTTTTAAATTTCAATATACTTTTGACTTAGTCTGAAATTTCTAAAAGGACAGTTTTTTCTTTTTGAATACAATTTTTATAGGCAGAAATAGAAAAGGAAAATGGGGGTGTGGTGCGGGGAATAGGGTTTGTTAATTTAGTATGTTTCCTAAAGAAACCTCCCAGAGTATATGTTGCTGCCACTCAATAAAGCATGTGACACAATTTGACTCTAGTCCAGCCAAGAGTGAAACATAAAAACTTGCTGAGAATACCATTAAGATTCATGGAGCAATGTCAGCCTACAGGGAGGTAAAGTTATGCTTAAGGTGCTGACTCATTTGCCATTTTAACTGACCTCTCCATTCTTCTAGGACTTTCTCTTCCTATATATACCTAGTACCTTGTGAATTATGCCAAGGTAAAATTCTTTCTAGGTAATTTTATATTATTTCCAATGCTTTAAACACCATCTATATGCTGATGATCTCGATTTCCTATTTCCAGCCTAGACCTCTCTACTGAGCTCTATATAGCCAGACTACTTAAATCACCATGTCTAACAGACATTTCAAACTTCAATCCATAGCTGAATTCATGATTTCCCAACCTTGAAAATCTACTTCTCTGTAGGCCTTTTGAACCTCAGTGAATGATGACACCCACACAGCCACTCAAGCCAGTCATCGTTCTTTCTTTACCTTCCCAATCTACTTGCATAACCTGTTTATGTCTCCAAATTATATCTTGAATATGCCCACTTCTCTCTGTCTTTCAGCCATGACTCTATTCTAAGCCACTACTTTCTCTCATATGAACTAATGAAATGCCTTTCTAAGTGATCTTGCTTTCACCTTTATTCCCCTTCAGTCCAATCTCCAAACAGAAGCAATGTGATTCTCTTAAAACTTAAATAGGGTCTAACGAGTCCCCTGCTAAAAAACCTTCAGTGTTTTCCCATCGGACTTAAATGGGACTTCCTGACGGAATTAAAATAAAATCCAACCTTGATATAACCAACTCCTGCAATAGACTGGTGAGCTCCATTAAGCAAGAGGCTATGTCATAGCTTGGTTGCCACTACAGCTCCCATATCTAGCACAGGGCTTAGCACAGAGTAGGCATTCAAATATTTGTTGAACAAATGGAGAACATTAAAATGAATTCTAGGTTAACAGAACTGCTATTTCAAATTCTGACCAAGGTGATTAATTTTCAACTTCTTCCCCCAAAATGCCTTACGTCCCCATGCAATATTTTCGACAATAAAACAGAAATCAATAAGCATCCAAAAAGTTACCTCCATGGGCTTTAGCTGAGCATTTATATTAAAACCAGGAACCTCCTGGTACCACTCCCAGGATAAATTTCGCTCAATAACCACCTCAAGATTTAATGGCAGTAGTATATCCAGTACTTCCTGGTATGCGTCATTAATATACTGAGACCTATAATTAAAACAAAATTGTTTTGAATTGTTTCATATATACTCAGATATAGGGTCACTATGAGTCGGAATAGACTCTGCGGCACTGGGTTTGGTTTTCTGGGTTTATACTCAGACAGTAAAAACATACTAAAAAATGAAGATCAACTTAAATTTATCATTTCATACACAAATAGAAAAATAGTTGTGTGTGGGGGCACTTGTGTGCAAAGAAAAGAAAACACCTATCAGGCTTTCCATGTCATAATGAGAGATGTACTCCCCGCTAAAAACCTAGGTGACCTTCTCTGAGTTGAAGTGTTCCATGTCTTAGAGAAATGAATTTTTAAAAGAGAATTTTGCAATATGTTAAAAACTGGCAAAATACATAATTTAAGACAGTAAGCCCTTAAAATGAGAATTATCTGTACATAATCTATAAATAAGCATTATATAAAATGTCATCATAAAAACATTTTTAATGTACTGATTTAGATATATGGCAAAACAGCATACCCTTACTGTATACAAAACATAAATTTGCACCTTATGAAATTTCTATTTCTGTGGATCAAAACAAATATGAATAATTTCATATCAAGTTAGAGTGTGTCTGTCCTTCCAAGAGCTCATAAAGGTGTGAATGATGGTCGGAAATGAAGAAAAGGGTAGTAAAGTCACTGAACCCCTTCATGTAACGATGTGATCATAAAAACCTTCTGCTGTACCTTAATATGACAATCTCCTAAATAAGAGACTTATACTTTAATTGGCAGCAAATCCTTAAACTGTGATATGAAGCTATGACTGCAGAATTTTAGATATCATTTGCTCAGTGGAAGAAAAATGTGGCGTCATCAGGGATCTCTTGGGAAGCCTAGTATCAAACCATTTCATGAACTGACTATACGGTGACACTATACTTACACATGCATGCTTACAATCTACACTTAATGGTAATAAGTTAAGGAGTTTAAAAGCCCTAAAGAGGGTATACTGCAAAAACTTAAAACAAGGTCAGAAAATGTCATCCTATAAAAACCAACATAAATAGATGTGACCAGTTTACATATTATTGACAATAATAAAGCATCTCCCAACTCCCCAATGATGCCTCCCAAAGAGGAAAAAAAAAAAACTTTGGAACTTCTTGTCCCCTATTTATTCTTGCACATGAATTTGACAATAATTTTAGCTGACTTTAAAAAGAAATCTTGTGATTTTTTATTGAGATTGCATTAAATGTACCAATTAATTTGTGAAAAATTAACATCTTTACAATATCAAGTCTAGGAAAATATTAATTAAAGATTTCTTTCTTGCTCTCGGTTAAGTTTTACAACTTTGTTCATGGAAGTACTTAAGTATCTGTTTTTAATAAAAAATTATGTTGTAATTAACAGCTCTACAACAATGACTTTGATTAAAAAAAAACAAAACAAATCCTGGTGCCGCTGAGTTGATTCTGACTCACAGTGACCCTATAAAAGGAGAACTGCCGCATAGGGTTTCCAACGAACGGCTGGTGGATTCGAACTGCTGACCTTTCGGTTAGCAGCCGTAGCTCCTAACCACTGTGCCACCAGAGCACAATTTTGATATAGGTTATTTCAGGGAAAAATGGTTATATTTTTTACTGAGTAACTCTATTTCTAGGAATTCATCCTAAATGACTTATCTTAAATGAGTAAACAACTACAAGCATTAGTGAACAATGATATCAACCATAGCCGTTATTTAAAAAAGCAAAAAAAAAAAAATTGAAATTGATATAAATTTCTAATAGCAAGAAAATGGATTTTTAAAAACTGTGGAATAAAATGAAATATTCAGAATAAATCATGCACTCAAAAGTAACAACATGGAAAAATACTAACGACATATTGGTAAGAAAAAAAGTAAATTTACAACACAAAACATAGGATGTAATTCCAATTTTACTTATATTAAACATATGTGCATATACAAGGAACTAGAAGAAAAGATACCAAATTATTAATAATAGTTATCTTTAAGTAGTTACATTGTCAGTAATTTCTTATTTTCTTCCTAATATGATTCTATGTATCTCAATAAAAATATTTTTTGACAAAAAATGATAAATATTATGAGTTAATGTTCTAGAGAAATTCAGTAAATTCTTTTTAAAGCAAAAAATCTTTTTAATACAGAGCGAGCCACACCTACTTTATATGCACCATCCTTTGAAATCAAGCATGGGGTAATTAAATATAAACATATAACTGTTCCATTTTTAGTGAGTTCAGATTTGTTACACCGTTTAAACTACAGATAAATAAACTGCCTGAATTTTCAGATTATTGCTCTCTCTCTATTTTTGTTGTTAGTTGCCTTTGAGTTGACTCTGACTCGTGGTGACCTTATGTGTTACAGAATGAAATTTTGCCTGGCCCTGTTCGATCTTCATGATTGTTGGTATGTTTGAGTCCATGGTTGTGGTTATTGTGTCAATCCATTTCATCGAGGGTCTCCTCATTTTTATAGCCTATTACTAAAATAGACGTCTCTTACCTCAATATTTCCCTGTAATTTCTGCTGAACAAATCATTTTACATTTTCTAATATATTCATTAAATGTATGATTCATTTCTTATCTTAACTGAAATCTAGCTTTCCATGGAGTTCTTTGAGGACAATTTTTGTACAACACCCTACCCATCTCAGGGTCAAAAGAGGAAAATCATTTTATTGCTCAAAACTTTTCTAAATTTAAATGAAAACTTTCAACCAACCGACGCAAGAATCTCAGTGAGCCCTGAGCATAAGAAACATAAAAGACAACTACACCAAGGCCCATAATAATCACATTGTTCAAAACCAGCGATAAAATCTTAAAAGCAGCCAGACCAGGGGTGGGGGGGGGGGAACCATTAGAAAATTAAGAACAAAGATACAGATATCATCAAATTCTGTCAGAATCAATGCAAGTGAGAAGGCAATAGAATAAATTCTTTTTTTTTTTCCTTTTTTTATTGTACTTTAGATGAAGGTTTACAGAGCAAATTAGTTTCTCATTAAACAATCAACACATATATCATTTTGTGACATTGGTTGACAATCCCAAGACATGTCAACACTTTCCCCTATTACCAGCTTTCCTGTCCCCTCCTGCCTTCTTGTTCTTGCCCCAGAGCTCGTGTGCCTATTTAGTCTTGTTTCAGTGGAAAAAATATTTTACAGTACAAAAAGAATAAAGCTGTCTATCTAAAACCTGGTCTCTGACAAAAAATATCTTTCAAAAACAAAGGCAAAATAAAGGCATTTTCAGACATACAAAAGCTAAAGAATTCACCTCCATCAAACCCACACCACAAGAACACTGTTCAGGAAGAAGGAAAATGACAGATGAAATATGGGATCTAGACAAAGGAAGAAAGACTACCATAAATGGTAACTACATGGGAAAATACGTAAAATATTTTTCTGACTATGCAAATCTTTTTAAAAGATAATTAACTGAACAAAAATATACAGGGAAGTTTATACATATGTACAAAAGAAAAATGCATGACAATAATAGCTTAAAGGCTGTCAGGGAACAGATGTATATAATTCTAAGATTGTCAAGGGGTATAATTATCACTTGAAGGTAGTTCTTTTTCTCACTGATTTTTTGTTGTTGTTGAGAATATACAACACAGCAGAACATATACCAATCAACAATTTCAATATGTACAATTCAGCGACATTGATTATATTTTTCAAGTTGTATGGCCATTTTCACCCTGCTTTTCCAAATTACTCCTCCCTCATTAACATAAACTTACTGACCCCTAAGTTCCTGTCTAATCTTTCAAGTTGCTGTTGTCAATTTGATCCCCTATAGACAGTTTTAAAAGAATCCAAAGCTAAAGGCAGATGTTCTTTACTAGTAAAGCTAAACTACTGGTTGGTTTTAAAAAGACTTCAGAAGATATTTTTGGTTTAAGGTTTAAGGCTTAGTGATATCTCTGGGCAACAGCTTCAGGGGTCATACAGCCTCCATGGTTCCATGAAATCTTGGATTCCATTAAGTTTGAGATTCTGTTCTACATTTTCCCCATTTTGATCAAGATTCTTCTATGGATTCTTTAATCAAAACATTCAGTAACAGTGACTTCTCATGAGTACAAGATGCATATTATAAGCAACCATTGAATTAAAAAAGCAAAGAATAATAATAACTGATAAGCCAAAAAGGAAATAAAAGGGAATCACAAAAACATAATTAGTCCAAAAGAAGGCAGAAAAAGAGGAAAAGGGGAACAAAAAACAGATGATAAAAATACAAAATTTCAAGATGACAGGCTCAAACCTAGCCTATCAATAATCACATGAAGATAAATGCTCTAACCACCCTAACTGAACAGCAAAGATTGTCAGATTGGAAAAAAGCAAATCCCACTATATGCTGCCTACAAAAAAAACCCACTTTCAGTTTAAGGCATAAATAAGGTAAAAGTAAAAGATAGAAAAAAATACATCGTGCTAACGCTGGTCAAAAGAAAGTGGGATGGTTATAATATCAGACAAGGTAGATGTTAGAAAAACAAGTATTACCAGGCACACAGTAGAACACTAAATAAAAATAAATGAGTCAGTTTGTCAAGAAAAATATAATAGTATCAAATCAATTATTAAAAAATGGACCTAAATAGTTATCAAATATGTGAAGCAAAAACTGATAGAAGAATCTGAAATCCTCATACGTTGCTGCTGAGAATTTAAAATGGTGAAGCCACTTTAGAAAAAAGTTTGACAGTTCCTCAAAAGTATAATATAGACAGGACGTCTAGAAGGAAGATCAACAAGCAAACAGAGGATCTGAATGACACTATTAGCCAACTAGACTTAAAAGACATACATAGAACGCTCCACTGCCCTAAAAAAATCACAATATACATTCTACGCCAGTATACACTGATCGCTCTCCAGGACAGACCACATGTCAGGTTACAAAGCAAGTCTCGATAATTTTAAAAATATTGAAATCATACAAAATATTTTCACAAAGAACACAATGGCGCAAAGCTAGAAATCAGTAACAGAAAAAAAACCTGAAAAATACACAAACAGATGGAAATTCAACAACACTATTAAACTACCAATGGCTCAAGGAAGAAATTAAAAAAAAAAATCATACATTTCTTAAGAGTCAAACAAAAATGAAAGCACAAAATACCAAAACTTACGGGGTGCAGTAAAGGCAGTACTCAGAGGGAAAGGTATGGCAATAAATACCCACATGAAAAAAGAGGATCTGAGATCAACAACTAACTCTACAACTTGAAGAACTAGAAAGAGAAGATCAAACTAAGCCTAAACCTGCCAGAAGAAAGAAAAAAACAAGTTCAGAGCAGAAATTCATAAAACAATAGAGAAAATCAACTAAACCAGAAGATAGTTCTTTGAAACAATCAATAAAATCTACAGACCTTTAGCTAGACTGACAAAGAAAAGATGCAAATCACCAAAATAAAAAATGAAAGAGGAGACATTACAACTGACCTGATAGAAATAAAGAGAATAATGACAGAATATTATGAACAACTGTACAGCAACAAACTGGATAACCTAGATTAAATGGACAAATTCTTAAAAGCACATAACCTACCCAAACTAACTCAAGAAGAAACAGAAAGTCTTAACAGACCCATAACAAGTGAAGAGATTGAATCAGTGATCAGAAACCTCCTCCACCCCCTGCCAGAAAAATAGTCCTGGACCAGATGGCTTCACTGGGAAATTCTACCAAATATTTAGAGAAAAAAGTGACAACAATCCAGTTTAAACTCTTCTAAAAGAGAGAGAAGGAAAGAATACTCCCTTATTCATTCTATGAAACAAACATAACCCTGATACCAAAACCAAAGACACCACAAAAAAAAAAAAAAGCAAAACTACAGGCCAATATCCCTTATTAATATAGATGCAAAAAATCTCACCACAATAACTAGCAAACAGAATTTAACAACATATTAAAAGTCATACACCATGACCAAGTGGGATTTATTCCAGGAATACAGGGATGGTTCAAGGCTAGAAAATCAATCAACATAATACACCACATTAATAGAACAAAGGAAAAGAACCAGATGATCATTTCCATGGATGCAGTAAATGCAGTTGACAAAATCCAACACCTTTTCTTGATGAAAACCCTAAAGAAGATTGGAACAGAAGGGAAATTCCTCAATATGACTCAGGACATACATAAAAAAGCCAACACTACACTTAATGGAGAAACACTAAGAGCTTTTCTCTTGAAATCAGGAACAGGACAAGGTGCTCATTCTTAACACTTCTATTCATATTGTATTACAAGTCTCTCTTAGTTATCTAGTGCTGCTATAACAGAAATACCACAAGTGGGTGGTTTTAACAAAGAGAAGTTTATTTTCTCACACTGAAGTAGGCTAAAAGTCCAAATTCAGGGTGTCAGCTCCAGGGGAAGGCTTTCTTTCTCTGTCAGCTCTGGAGGAAAGTCTTTCTAGTCCATCTTCCCCTGGACTAGGAGCTTCTGTGCACAGGAACCCTGGGTCAAAAAGACGCACTCTGTTCCCGGTGCTTCTTTCTTGGTGGTATGAGGTCTCCCCCTACCACCCCACCTCCCCCGCCCCTGCTTGCTTCTACCTTTTATATCTCAAGAGATTACCTCAAGACACAATCCAACCCTGTACGCTGAGTCCTGCCTCACTAACACAACTGCCGCGCATCCTCCCTCATTAACGTCATAGAGTCAGGATTTACAACATACAGGAAAATCATACAATATGGGGAATCAGAGCCCAGCCCAGCTCATACATATATTTTGGGGGGACATAATTCAATTCATGACAAAGTCCTAGCCAAAACAATAAGACAAGAAAAGAAATAAAGGATATCCAGATTGGAAAAGAAGAAGTAAAATTATCTTCATTCATGGATGATATGATCCTGTAATATAGAGCATACCAAAGAGCCTGCAAGAAAACTTCCAGAGGTAATAGAAGAATTTAACAATGTTGCAGGGTACAAGGTCAACAAACAAAAATCGGTTGGGTTTCTATACATGAGCAATGAAAAATCTGAAAAGGAAATTCGGGAAAAGATTCAATTATTATTGCTTATGGAGTACTGAGTTTCAGTTTACCGTGATGGAAAAATCACACTGAGTAAGGGTAGGGTTGCACAGCCAATTAACGTACTTGTGGTTAGTAAGTTGTACACCTGTAAAAAGTTGAATTGGCAAAAGTTGTGTGATAGATGTATTTATTTATAACAATGACCCAAAAAATAAGAGTAGCTGCTGAGGCTGCTTATGTACAACCAAATGCCTCATGGGATTTGATTCCTTGGTTTGGAGGTACAGGGTCATGGTTTCACGGGACACCCCAGTTAACTGGCCTAATAATGTGTCTAGTGCTTCTTTTCTACCTTCTAGTTCCTTGCATAGTGCCTGGGGTCTTCAAAGCTTGCAAGTGGCCATCCAAGGCACAACAATTGGTCTCTTTTCACTTAGAACAACAAAGGAAGAAAGAGAGTCAGGAAGAGGAGGAGAAAACAGAATGTGTGGCTAACTGCCTCCATGAACAACTGCCTCTTTTGCCATGAGACCAGAAGTGGATGATGCCTAGCTACCATTACTGAACATTTTGATCAAAGATTCTATAGAATCCTGAGTAAAAAGGGGAAAATGTACAACAGAATTTCAGATCCTCGTGGACTCTAGACTTTCTGGAGCCATGCAGGCTGGATGAACCCTGAAACTATTGCCTTGAGTTAATCTTTAAACCTTAAACCAAAAATATACCCTGAAGTCTTCTTAAAACCAAACAATAATTTAGCTTAACTTGTAAAGAAAGTCTGCCTTGAGCACTGTGCTCTTTTAAGATCTATATGGGATCAAATTGACAACAGCAACTCAAAAGATTAGATAGGAATCTCAGGAGTCAGTGAGTTTATGTTAACGAGGGGAGAAGCAATTTGGAAAAGGAGGATGAGAATGGTTGTTCAACTTGAATAATATAATCAACGTCACTGAATTACACACGTAGAAACTTGAATTGGCGTATATTTTTGCTGTGTATATTCTCAATGACCACAACAACAAAATAAAATAAATTATTTTTAAAAGTTAAAATAGAGTTACCATGTGACTCAGTAATTCTACTCCTAGGTATACACCCAAGAGAATTAAAAACATATGGCCAGACAAAATTCTGTACACAAATGTTCACAGAAGCATTATTCATAATGCCCCAAGGTGGAAACAACACAAATGTCTACAACTGATGAATGGATAAATAAAATGTGCTATATCCATACAATGAAATATTATTTAGTAATAAAAAGGAATGAAATACTGATACATGCTATAACATGGATGAACCTTGGAAACATTATGCTAAGGCACAGAAGCCAGTCACTAAAGACCACATATTGTATGGATATATATGAAATGTCCAGAATAGGCAAATCCAGACAGACAAGAAGTAAAATAGTGGTTTCCAGGGGCTGTGGGGTTGGGATAACCAGGAGTGGCTGCTAATGGGTACGGAAATTCTTTTTGGGGTGATGAAAATGTTCTAGAATTAGATGGTGGTGATGATTGCACCACTCTGTGCGTATAGTACAGGGCACGCAATTATATACTTTGAATGAGTAAATTTTATGGTATATGAATTATATCTCAATAAGGCTAATCATTTTTTAAAAACAACTGATAGAAATGAAAGGAGAAACAGACACATCCACAATTACTGTCAGAGATTTCAATGCCCCTCTCCCAATAGCAAACAGAACAAGCAAGCAAATCAGCAAGGATACGGCACACCAACTTGACTTGTCTGACAGCCTAGAACACTCTTCTTCACAAGAGCAGAACACACAGTCTTTAAGTGCACACAGAACACTTACCAAGACAGACCATATTCTGGGCCATAAAACAAGTTTCTATAAATTCAAAGGGATTCAAGGCATAAGAATTATTTTTTCTGAACACAATTGAACTTAATCAGAAATTAATAACAGATCCTTATAAAATTCTCCAATATTGGAAGCATTCTAAATAACACAGTTTGATTTATGGATAAAAAGAAAAAAAATCAAAAGAGAAACAAGAATGCATTTTAAACTGAATGAAAATGAAAATACAATATATATTAGAATTTGCCACTAAAGCAGTATTTATGGGGAAATTCATAGCATTGAATACCTACATTAAAAGAAATGCTACAAATCAATAACCTCGGCTACTACATAAAGAAACTAGAAAAAAGGCAAAATTAAATCCAAAGTAAGCAAAATGAATTAATAAAGATCTAAGCCAAAATCAATAAAAGAGAAAACATAAAAACAATAAAACCACAAGCTGGTTCTTTAAGATGAATAAAATTGATAAACCTCTAGCCAGAAATGATCAGTAAAAAGTCATAAATTACCAATATCAGGAATAAGGGAGGCAACACCAGAGGTATTAATGAATAAGAAAGAGAACATTATGAATAACTTTATGTCATTAAATTCTACAAGTAAGATATGGACAAATTCCAAAAAAAAAAAAAAAATTACCAAGATCACACAAGAAAAAACTGTATCTTGAATAATGTTAAATCCATTAAAAAATGGCAACTGTAGTTTAAAAACTTTCTACAGGAAAACTCCAGGCACAGATAGCTTCTCTAGTGTGCCAAATATTTAAGGAACAATAATATTCTACATAAGCTGTGCCACAAGTGTATACATACCAAAATTTATCTAATTATACACTTTAAATATATGCAATTATGTCAATTATATCTCAATAAAGCTGCTTTAAAAATATTCTATTGATTGGAAGGAAGGGCGGGAGGGCAAGGCAGACTAGCCAGAGGCCTGTCACAAAAAAAACAGACACTGGGAGTTAGTAAGTGAAAAATGAAGCAGAAATATATTTGTACAGACAAAAGAATGAGATCAAAGAAAAATGTCAGAAAGAAAGAAGAGGGCAAATACAAAGAGAGGAATACAAAGAGACGGATCCAGGTTGAAAGAGAACAGGGCAATAAATCCAGAACAGATATTTAGAAACAGGACTGAAACACAGAGCACATAGTATAAAAACTCTGGGAAAACCTGGATATTCATTAATTCCCCTAATTCTTAATCCTCTCCCCATTGATCAGTACATAAGGTTGTACTCTATTATTCTAAAAAATTTTACAGCATCAAATTCACACCACAAAGCTGATATATAAGTTTGGGTGATGCTGTGCTTGCAAAGTGAATAAATGTAAAATTAGGTATTCCCCCACAACTTCCACAGTCTTATAATTACAAAAATTACAAAATTCCCCATTTCTTCCACAGCTTTATAATTTACCAAGAACTACAAAGAAGCACAAATACATTTTCTTAAATAATAATTTTTACAGTTTTCCTTACTACCTAAAGAGCTATTTTCAAATATTTTCGGCCTATAATTGATCTTGTCAAAAAAATACTTGGAGGAGAAAGAATTAAAAAATTGAATATAGTTATACTAAAATAAAATCCCACTGTAAACAGGACGACTCACAGTACCAAGGCCTTTAAAGCAAATGAGTCAAAACATGACTGCATTCTACAGATAAACTTGGGAAAAGCTTACCTGTATAGTCGCATTTCACTCAGCTTTACCGTTATCAAATCAATAACAGGTGGGGGATTGCTCTGACTCTCTGCTATCATATGGAACGTATTTGTCATTGTAATTAGTCCAAAATCAGCAACAAAAACATTTTCAGAAACTGGAGACTGTGGGATGACTACAACTGGGGCTTTGATGTTAACATCCAGTGCCATTCTGGAACTCCTTTGTGCCAGCTCTTTTACACCAGTAGCAGCCATTCCTGCTGCCTGAACAGTTGCCTCAGTCAAGGCTTGTTTGGCTGCTTGAAAATTGTCTATAAAAGCCTAGAAAGATTTAAAAAAAAAAAATTAAAAAAGCATATTCTTGAAGTTATTATTAGCAAGTAAGACTTATTAAATGTACATTGATGTTTATGATTTTACATCCATAAGAAAAACTTTTACTTGGTACAACTAAGCATTATTTATTCAAAGCCTGACTGCCCAATAAACCTAATTTTCTGCTGCAAAACATTGGAAAAAAAAAGATACAGATACACTAATACAATAAAATCATAAAAACTTAGTCCTTGGAACAAAGCAAAATGTGGACATCAGATGTCTCATCTGTATCTAATTCCCTTATTACTTTACTTTCCCTAATGTAATGACTAAGCAATCACATTTCTCTACACAACCTCACCGGACAGAGAGTCGAGGCCCATTGATTTAAAAAATAAACAAAAATAAAATATGCTTCTTTAAGAACTCTAAATCAAGTTTTCTAGTTTCTGAATTCTGGAAAAGAAAACACGTCCATGACATAAAAACAATTACTTAGACTTACAGTTAATTTTCATTTTCTAGGAAAAAATAACATTTATTTTCGTTAACTTCTGGGTATAAGCCAGTCACAACAGGGCTCAGTGACATAATGTTTATATGTTATAAAAAGAAGTCAGGCAAGGAATATTTATTCATCTTTACTATTAAGTATACAAAAAAGATTTTGTGGCTACAGGAAAAATTCCATGGTAACCTCAATTAAAAAGATGACACATGCAGCAGCCCTATTTATTTAAAATCAACTCCAAACTCTGAAATAATATGAGGGCTGTATATCCCTAAAATATATGCAAAAAAATATACAAATACATTCTTTACTCATTTATTGCCACAATGGCCTTTTTACTCCATTAGAGCCTTAGATTTCATGATCTAGTTTCTGCTCCAAAAAGTTTTGAGACAACATTTTAGAAAAACGAATAGTGACATTATAAACAGATATTCCACTTGCAGGGAAAAAAATCAGCTGACATTACGGGGAGAAGACAAACACACAAACAAAAACTATGCAAACAAGAAACTCAAAACACTTCATTTAGGAACAAAATGTATGTGCCCTAAAGATCCAGATATTCAGATATTCACAGGATTACAATGCACTTGAAAAAATAACTTTTTTAATAATGACCTGAGACCAAAACAAAATTCAATTAAATATTTAGTTTTTTTTAATTAAAGTTGGACGTGTGGTAGAACAAAGGAAGATTTAAGGGAATGATGTATAAAATACAGAATTCGACTTACATACAACATATAGTGCATATGAATATACATATATATTTAAAATGTTAATATATAAAATATGTTTTTTAATTAACTGAAATATTCCCATGTAAAAATGATGTCATGTAAGTAATGCGTTATATACGTCAATCATTATGATAACTGGTTATGATTATGAAAAATAAAAAAGTCAAGTACAGAATTCTTGTTATTTTTCACCTACGTCTGATGTACAGCAAACAATTTCCAGCTAACATAAAAAAATAAATTTAAAAAATAGCTTACTACCACACTTACCAGTATAGAATATAGAAATTTTGTGACAAAAACAACTTCAATGCAGCCAACAGTTAAATTAACCTGAATGTCGGCCACGTTCATATCTGTGTATGCAGAACCCGCAGTTGCATCCATGTAAGAAATCATTTTGAAGCTAAAGACTTCTTTTCCGGTGATATAAACGGCCTTTAAGAGAGAAAATTCAATTACCACAATTTGGTTTTCATAGGATGTGCTTTCAGTACATAGCAAAATAAATAATAAAACATACACACATATTTGGAAAATCTTCCAGGTATTCAAGCCAAATACAAAAAAGGCAACAATTCTAACACCCTTATTAGAGCCAATACTGCAAAGGTTTTCAAATTGGTGGGGGCAGCTCTCTTTATAGGTCATGAGATGAATTTAGGAGGCCTGGTCCAGCATTTTATTTATAATAGAGGAGAGCAGAAGAGAAAATATCAGAATATGTATTTTTATTTAGTGTGTATATTTGAATACTGAGAGCAGCTATATAAATGTATTTCTTGGATCAATGTCAAAGTTTTAAAAACTCTACCTATACAACATATCGAAATCTCCTTTTATATGGGAAGTAATTTCTAAAATTCTTCAAAGGAGTTTCCTCCTATCTCTATACTTTGGTTCCTTATTAGTTTGTGAAGAGCCAAATCAACTGCCAATGAAGAGTTTAAAATTTCAAGCTCTGTATTACCAATTAAAACTGATGGATACAATAGCGGTAGTGAAATGTTCATAAAATTTTGAAACTAACTTATTTCGTAGCTCTTTTGACTCTCCTAAATGGTGGAAGCAAGGGCAGCGGACTGAGAGCCATCAATAAGCAAATCAATTCCAACCACAGAACAAAGATCTGAGAAGCCTCTTAAGGCTGAAGTACAAGATGAGGCTGAAAATAAGTCTAAAGAGTTCTGCATCCACCTGGGAGACAGCCTAACAACAGAAAAAATCAGATAAATTACAAAATCATAATTTTCTTGAAACTGTTAGGGATCTGAGGTCACAGACCACCAAATGGCCTAAACTCTAAGGCAAAACAGGCACACTCAAGGACAGACAGAACATGTGCACCAGCTTACCTGTGGTAGAAGACAGAAGAAAGAGATGCCAGGTACCGTACAAGCTAGACAAGAATTCAGCTAAAATTTTTAACAAATTGGTAAAGGGTGACTGTGCACTAATGTAAGCTACAGAATCCCTAGGAGCCACAGATACGAAAGGAGTTCATACTCAGTCACAGGTACTTCATAGGCCTCCTCTGGGAGCTCTGAAGACTGGAAGCAGGGTGGAAGGCTAGAGAAAGCTTCTCTTGGCTCACGCGAGGAAGAGGGGAAATGCCTCCACTGCCGGAAAGGCCCAAAGTCCCATCGGGATTATTCTCCTCCCAGAATAAAATATTTAAGACACTAGGGGAGGGGAACTCTGCCCAAGTGAAGGGTCAATGCCCCAAAGACAAAGGTAAATGAAAAATTCCTCTAAAGAAGATGGAAGGAGTATGCAAAGTCACTATACCAACAAGAATTGGTTGATGTTCAACCATTTCAGGAGGTAGCATATGATCAAAACTGATTGCATTGAAGGAAGAAGTCCAAGCTGCACTGAGGGTACTGGTGAAAAACAAGGCTCTAGGAATTGACGGAATACCAATTGAGATGTTTCAGAAAGTGGATGCAATGTTGGAAGTGCTCATGCATCTATGCCAAGAAATTTGGAAGAAGGCTATCTAGTTGACTGTAAGAGACTCATATTTATGCTCATTTCAAAGAAAGGTGATCCAACAGAACACAGATATTGTCTAACAATATCATTACTATCACACACAGGTAAAATTTTGCTGAAGATAATTCCAAAGCAGTTGCAGCAGTACACTGACAAGAAACTGCCAGAAATTCAAGCCAGATTTAGAAGAGGACATGGAATGAGGGATACCATTGCTGATGTCAGATGGACATTGGCTGAAAGCAGAGAATATCATAAAGATGTTGTCATGCATTGAATTGTGTCCCCAAAAAATATATGTCCACTTTGCTAGGCCTTGATTCCCAGTATCTACCATTTTGTCGTCTGATGTGATTTTCCTATGTGTTGTAAATCCTACCTCTATGATGTTACTGAGACAGGATTAGAGGCAGTTATGTTAATGAGACAGGACTCAATCTACAAGATTAGGTTGTGTCTTAAATCAATCTCTCCTGAGATATAAAAGAGAGAAGCGAGCAGAGAGACAGGGGACCTCATTACCACCAAGCAAGAAGAGCTAGAAGCACATGTCCATTGGTCTTGGGGACCCTGAGCCGAAAAACTCCTGGAACGGGTGAAGATTGATGACAAGGACCTTCCTCCAGGGCAGACAGAGAGAGAAAGCCTTCCCCTGGAGCTCCCACCCTGAATTTGGACTTCTAGCCTCCTAGGCGGTGAGAGAATAAATTTCTCTTTGTTAAAATGATCTACTTGTAGTATTTCTATTACAGCAGCACTAGATAACTAAGACAGATGTTCCCCTGTGTTTTGACTATGCAAAGGCATTCAACTGTGTGGATCAAAACAAATTATAGGTAACACTGCAAAGAATGGGAATTCTGGAACACTTAATTGTGCTCATGCAGAACTTGTACATTAACCAAGAGGCAGTCATTCAAACAGAACAAGGTGATATCACGTGGCTCAAAATCAGGAAAGGCATGTGTCAGGGTTGTATCCTTTTACCATACTTATTCAATCTATATGCTGAGCAAATAATCCTAGAAGCTGGACTATTACAAAGGACACGGCATCAGGATTGGAGGAAGACTCATTAACCTGCAATATACAGGTGACATAACCTTGCTTGCTGAAAGTGAAGAGGACTTGAAGCCCTTTACTGATGAACATAAAAGACTATAGTCTTCAGAATAGATTACACTTCAACATAAGGAAAACAAAAATCGTCACAACTGGACCAATAAGCAACATGATAAACGGAGGAAATACTGGCATTGTCAAGGATTTCATTTTACTCAGATCCAAAATCAACACCCATGGAAGCAGCAGTCGAGAAATCAAACGATGCATTGCATTGGACAAATCTGCTGCAAAAGGCCTCTCTAAAATGTTAAATAGCAAAGATGTCACTTTGAGAACTAAGGTGCGCCTGGCCCAAACCATGGTATTTTCAATCGCTTTGTATGCATGCAAAATTTGGACAATGAATAAAGAAGACCAAAGAAGGACTAACGCATCTGAATTATGGTGCTGGTGAAGGAAATTGAAGAACAAACAAATATTTCTTAGAAGAAGTACAGCAAGAATGCTACTTAGGAGCAAGGATGCGGAGATTTAGCCTTACGTACTTTGGACATGTTGTCAGGAGGGATCAGTCCCCAAAGAATGACATCATGGTTGGTAAAGTAGAAGGTCAAGGAAAAAGAGGAAGACCCTCAATGAGACAGACTGATACAGTGGTTGCGACTATGGGTTCAAACATACCAACGATTGTGAGGCAGGCACTAGAACGGGCAGTGTTTCATTTTGTTGTACATGGGGTTGCTATGAGTCAAAATCAACTTGGACAGAATCTAACAACAACAACATTAGCTAACAAAAATAAATTCATACCTTTTTGTAGACAGCCATTACATCAGAATCCAAAACAATTATGTTTCTTAGCTTTGCATTTATTTCAGTTACTTTAGGTCTCATAATTATTTCAGAATCAAGTCCTATAGGGAGAAAAGGATGATTAGATGCCTTTTCTTCAATTTAATATTTTTTAATTTATTTTTCTCTGAAATTTATTACCTTCAATTTTAATTTCAGAAATTTTACGTTTCTGGTCTTGAATAAAAATCCGTAAACACGATAATTCTGCAAGTATCTGCAAGGTAATAATATCTTCATCCTTGGATAGTTTAGAAGCTGCAAAACACAAAAAATCAAATTGCAAAACAAAAGGAAAAACTTTCAGTAGTTACCCCATGACCCTTACAAAGTAACTGAAATATCATACCAAATCATAATCATAATACCAGAGAAAACCTTATTTTCAATTCGTTTGGAAGCAAATAAAATACTCCCTACCAAATGGGGAATTCTGAAAAACAACCAAATCTAATGCATACAGAGCCAAATAAAAACAAATAAGTGGACAAAAGAAAGCACTGTTCCTAGGGGAATCTAAACATTTGAAACTAAGAAATTGTAGCTAACAACCACATTGAAGAGCAATCTGGCAACATCCTGTAAAGCTGAAAATATACATATCCCACAACCCAATAATTCTACTCCTTAGAGAAACACTAGCTCGTGACCATAGGCATATATGTAGATGACTGTTTCTAGCATGTTGTACTGACACAGTAGCTGCAAAAATGGGCTGAGGCACAGCAATAATTATAAGAAAGGCGCAAGACCAGGCTGTTGTACATAGGGTTGCTATGAATCAGGACTGACTCAACGACACCTAACAACATTTTTTAATATAAATATTGAAAATAATCTAAATGTTCATAAGTAGGAGAATGAATAAACTGTGATATATTCATACAATGAAGAAAAAAAGAAGCTAAAGTCGTAAGTCTTCTGAGATTTAATGACTACTAGGTCAACTTGTCATTACCAAAACTGCAACTTTTCACTGCTTATTTAAGTAATCTGATTTTCAAAAAAAGTTCTCCAATGTAACTTAAATTTTGTTAGTCACATTTTCTAATCTAATTATTTTAATATTATATGATAAATAAAACTCACATTTTCTTCAGCAGTAGTTTCCCTTACCATTATTTACTAAAATTAACTTGGTATATAACGAATCCATCTATATTTTAATCTAGGCATTAGAATTCTGAAGCCAATATTATAAGTTAATAATAAAGCCAGAGAGTAAATTTATCACTGTACTTGGTAAAAATATCCAATGTTAAAGAAACATACATAATTTTTTAATGACATCTCCTTTGTCTTCATTCTCCACAATATGCACTGGGGCTGATTTTTCCTCTGATTGTGGAAGGATATTATTAAAATAATTCATGGTATTCAGAAGTGCTTCAGTGTGTAAATGAATATCCAAAGAAGAAAAGTTCACCTAAAGAACAAAGCTAATTTTAGTAATAGAGCAATAAGCATTTGCTTGCCTGCTTTGTATAAGGCACAATGCTTCGTGATAGAAAGGATACAATATTCTGTTTGCATCCTTAAGGAGCCCTGGTGGTGTGATGGGTTTCTGTATCCTCAAGGATCTTACAATTTTAGGTAGGGAATACTTTTCATAATACATCTACTTAGAAATAAAGATGCATTACCTCATTAAAAATAAGTTATTATTCATTTATACCTTGAGTAGTTGCACAACATTGTTATAGGTACTCTTCAAGTCTGATACATTCTTTTCTGCCTATCCAATGAGAAAACAAATCTGTTAGAATATCTTAGGAAAACATAGGTATACACACCTACATGATGTCTTAATATACATTTATATAATTTTCCAGTTTTGTGTGTGTGTGTAATTTACCTAAACAAGTAACTGCTTCATCAGAACAAAAGAAATTTGGAAAATACGAGACTCTTTGGCACAAAGCAAATGTTCAATAAATGTTACAGGCTATCATTCTTATTACCAAGAGTGGAAATAATAGACACTATCAAGTGTGGATACAACCACGCAGTCACCAGCAGTTCTGTTAAAAAAAAAAAAAAAGTCCTTCCTAATTCTTCCTGTATTTGAAAACAAAATTTGTGATAGCATTGTAAAGTAAGTATCCAAATACTCTATGTTTTCTTTAGATCTAGAAATCTTTTGTAAATTTAAAAGCCATTTAATGCATACACAATGAAAATCCAATTATTTGGATAGCCAAAATACTGGATAGCAAAAATGACCTTAAAAGTGATAAAATGCTCTTTTAGCATTATGCATATTACAATTATTAAAACAATGTGGCACATAAAAATAAGTCAACAGAAACTAAAATAGATCAGAAATAGACTGTGGCACATAGTAAAACTTAAAATGTGATAAAATGGACGTTATAAATCAATAGGAAAGAAATGGACGAAGGCAGGAAAATTAGGTAACTTCAGAAAAGGGTGTGAAAACAAGTGAAAGCCTCATCCATCTCACATCACAAACCAAAATAAATTCCAACAAGACTGAATAGTATTTTTCCTTTTTAATATAATGATAGGGAAAAATCAAACACAGCAGGTCATTTCTACTTAGAACATAAGAATCTTATTATTTTGCTATATGAAGTACTTATAAATCACGATTATTTAATAGAGGAAGATGATACAAAAAAAAAAAACTCAAAGTTTTAGGAATTACAGAGACCACATTGGAATGAAGATGAAATTTAAAATAATTTAGAACATTACTAAATTCATAAAACTGGATTATACTATTTCAGCAGCACACTTACCATATGAAACAGATGTAACTGGAACTGCTTACCTTCACATATTCCAGTGTTAACAGGTCTTCCATGGTGTTATCCAATGTTGTAATCACATAAACTGGTTTCTTGTCTTCATCTAAAAATAATTTTTACAATTATCCTTTCATAGGAAAACTCTAACTGAAAATAAATGCAGTATTAATGATTACAGAATTAAAAAACAAAGTTTTCTTGTATCAGTTCTGAGTCTTAAATTTTGTCTTACCCACGTGAGGGTCCCTCCTGTATTTTAAACTCTAAAAATCTGATTTCTCCTCACACTTCGCTTCCCTTCTCTTATGCCACAACACTAACATCTCATACCCCTCAAAATCTAGGTAACCTGTCAGGAAAAAAATTAGCAAACAGCTAAAGAAAAAAACAGAATGGTTACTAAGAACAACAAAAGGACATGAAGAGAATTCTGGCCCTGGGCCACAGAAATAGCTAGAAAGAAAATTGGTAGAGTCCCTGAAAAGCCAGTTTTTGAGAAGAGAGATCAGCTACATAATGAGAAGTTCTGTATATCAGCTTAGATTACAATAAACCCTATTAAAACATACTTCCACTCACAACCTAAGAAACTAAGTGGGTGCACTGCTGTAGAAGAGTATTTTGTACAAAGGCTTTAAAACTATCAATATCGAATTACTTATGGATGCTAGAAATTAATACCTACATACTAGGGGAAAAGACTACATGCCAATCATACTTCTCTTGAGAAAAAAAAAATGCAACAAATTCTAGAAAATCCTCCAAAATTTAAAAGCATAGTACATACGCCAGTCTTCTACTGCTGGTGCTAGCCACATTACAACTCTTAAGAAGGTCTCTACTTTTTTCACATGTTCACTCATTCAACAACTATTTACTTCTCATTTGCTTTGTGCAAGAAACTGTGCTGTTCATTTCTTCCCACTCCCTCTAAGAAAACAGGCTGTATATAGGCATACTCACTACCTTTCTTAATTTCCCATATGTAGAAGTCAGGATTTAAATTTTCACTTTCAATTTAGTTCTATAACTCTCTTATTTTAAGTATTTCAATTTATTGGGAAAAAAAACTCCCAAAATGAGTTCAAAACATTTCATAAGACGGTTTCAATTTAAAATGTGAATGAACTATAAATATTAGAAAGTCAATCATCAAAGGAATATTGGAATCTGAACAGTAGAAAGTACTTTTATACATATGTAAGCAGAACACATTCTTGTGATCTCAAAAATAAAGTTAAAACACTGCCACCTTTATTTTTTTATGTCATCTCTACATATATATGTTATTATGCCACAAAGAAGTTTAATAAAATTAAACTACTGAAGAGTTGTCTTAATCATTCCATCATTCAGAATTATCTTTCAAAGAAAAAAACAAAAAAGTAAAAGGGAAAATATAAATAACACCCTCCTCAATACATAGCAGAGTAAACAAAAGTATTTTCTTAAAGATCATTTAATTCATCCGTCATGATTCAGGGACATAAAGTATGACAGGCAGAATAATGCACCCTTAAAGATGCCCACACCCTACTCCCTGAGAACCTGAGAATTTGTTATATCATACGGTAAACAACTTTGCAGAGTTGATTAAGGTTAAGGACCTTAAAATAAAGATATTTTTCTGGATTATCTAGGTGAGGCCAACCTAATCACATGAGTTCTTAAAAATGGAAAAGGGCAGAAAAGGAAGTCAGAGAGATGGCAGCATGAGAAGGATTCGATGTCCTGTTTTTGGTTTTGAGACGTAAGGAACTAAGGGCAAAAGTGCAAGGACGACAGAGAGGCCTCTAGGAGCGAAGGAAAGCCCCCAGCTAATAGTAAGCAAGGAAAGGGAGACTCAACAGCATGGAACTGAATTCTGCCAATACCAGAATGAGCCAGAAAATGGATCCTCCCTTTAAACTAAACCAAACCTGTTGCAGTCGAGTCGATTCCGACTCATAGCAACCCTACAGGACAGAGTAGAACTGTCCCATAGGGTTTCCAAGGAGCTCCTGGTGGATTCAAACTGCCAACCTTTTGGTTAGCAGCTGTAGCTCTTAACTACTATGCCACTAGGGTTTCCAGATCCTCCCTTAAAAAAAAAAAAAAAATTAGCCTCCAAAAAAGGAACACAGCCCTGCTGAGACTTTAATTTTTAGCCCAGTGAGAACTGTATCAGACTTCTAACCTACAGAATTATAAGACAATAAATTTGTGCTGTTTAAGCCACTATGGTTATGGTAGATTGTTATAGCAGCATTACGAAACTAATTCAGTCTTCTAGTATCCACTTAAGAAGAGTTAAAATTCAACCACAAATATTTTGTTTTTCTTAATAAAGAATAATCTTCATTTTCTCTTGGTCTATCCACCTGAATTTCCAACTATATAAGAGTCAAAGACTAACTCATAATGTAATCTTTCTCTGAGAATATTTTAGCAAATATACTGATAGAAAGCCCAGAGATCTAAAGTCTCCAGTAGGTAGGCAAACAGTGAAATTAATTTACTCATTTTAAAAAGTAGAAATCCTTGGTGGCCTTGAGCCTTGCACTCTTATAAAAAATTATCTGAGTTCAAACTGACAACAGTTAACCTAAAGGGAGAGAGTCCAAATTAATACTAGTAACAATCTAGGTAGAGTGAGAATGGTGACAGTGACACATTGTGAAGTATGTAACCAATATCATTGAACTGCCCATGTAGAAACTGTGAACAGACGTATGTTTAGTTGTGTATATTGCCACCAAGTATAAAAGAAAAAAAAATTAGAGATTCTTACCCAAGTATTCTGGGCATTTTAAGCAGAACTCTTTCAAAAAGGCATTTGCTTTCAAATCATATGTTCTAAACTCAATTTGTGTCCCCAATCCTAAAACATCAAATTCTACCACAGGCAGTTCACAATCTCCAACAAGGTGATAAAACTGAATCAAAACCTGGAAAGAAGGAAAAGAGAAACAACCACTACATAAAACAAAATATTGTTTATGTAGATTACAGTTATATATGAACATATGAGGTATACAAATGATATAAGTTCATATATTACGAATTCAAAATTTGGGAGAGATTTTTGTATGCACACACACACACACACACACACATACATTGTATAGATAATCATTTTCAATATATGTTGAATACCCACAATGTTACTGAAGCACTTAATTCCTGATTAGGAAAAGTTAATCTTCAAAAAAGAAAAAAACAGAGCCACATCTGGATTTAGCTTTAACAGAGTGAAAACAACAGTGTCTATCAGCAATGAGGACATATAAATAGACTACCAATGGTAGAAATGACAAACTATTTAAGGAGGTCACATTAATTTTACCATGACACATACCTCTGGTACTTCAAATCTAATTTTACACTCAGTCATATTTTTTGAATAGTCCTGCTTTTGAAACTGTCTGTGTCTAGAACATTTAGCTGTAGTCGGGAGCTGAAGAGGTTCTTCCAACGGACTACATGGTGCATCAAAAAATTCCTCCTCTGAGTCTAAATTTCATAAAACATGTTTCAATTAATAATCAAAACCACTGATTTAATTATAACATTTGTATAATTTTTTGGAAATAGAGATAAACATTTAAACACTAAGGGTCTATTTCAAAAAATGAAAGTAAACACGAGAATTAAATAGAAAAGAATATTTCCTTTGAACAGACAATATTCTTGATGACAGAAAAATGTACGTAAAATTATAAAATGCAGTCTTTAGCTTAATGAATAGAACCTTTTAAAGTCAATATTCTATCTAAAAACTAAGAAATTTTTATAGCAAGTTAACATGCCAATGATATACATAACATGAATACTCACAGGAACATGCAATACGCTGACTCTACCTAGATAGTATTTTAAAGAAAACCAACCAACCAAACTCGTTGCCCTCAAGTTGATTCTGACTCACAGTGACCCTATAACGACAGAGCAGAACTGCCCCATAGGGTTTCCAAGGAGTGGCTGGTAGACTCGAACCACTACCCTTCTGGTTAGCAGCCAAAATCTTAACTGCTGCACCACCAGGGCTCCAGTATAACAGGACTTAATTCTAAACTCTGCAATATTAGAAGCAGAGGGCAGGCCCCGAGGTTTCTAGAAATATACTTCTAAAATTTAATATTAAAAATTGGTACATAACACAGCAAAAAGGACTGAAAACTGAAAAGCATTCAAGCCAGTAGTAAAGCTCTAAAAGAGGTTACTGAAGGAAACTAAAATGATCTAAAGTATATCGCTAATAATCTAAGACTGAACTTAGGGTAGATGACCTCACAAGCAGTATCTACTCCCTTGCCGGCCCAGTCATCACACACTGAGGAAAATCTCCTCTAGAGCATCAGGCAATCTCTGTTTTTTAACATTTAACAAATTTAAAAATCCTAAGAATTTGGAAATACGTTTAATTTTTATTACCCTTGTGGCCAATAAAAAGCAGATATTTGATATAAAAATATTTACAAGTTTTCATATATATGTGAAATATATTTCACATAAAATGTGAAATATCCTTTTTAGCCAAAAAGAGATTATATGAAAAAAAATTTTTTTTTACTATAACCAAAATTTTCCAAATAACACATTACAAATTTGACATCTGTGAAATTTCATGAGGTCTCTTAGCTCAGAGCAGGATAAAGGTGATTAACGTACTAGCGGTCCTTGTGTTTAAAAAAAATTCATCCCACTGCAAAAGCAATTTTAAGGAACAACCAAATTATATCACTTTAAAGGAATTTTTGTAAAAATTTCTTGAAAATATACAAATATCTGCTGTTGTCTGAATTTTTTAACATGGCCATTTCAATAAAATATATTTCAAAATGAAAATTATTTTCATAACATATTTTTAAAAAGTGAAATTTCCTTAAACGGCTTCATTTTACCATCTTCTATAATGGGCGGAAGTTCCAAGACAGGAAACATTTTCTGTGAAATCTGTGATGTTCCAAAAGTAGTGGGCCCTTGAATCTGGAAGAAGAGTAATTCACCACCAATTAGCACAAAGACTCCTATTCAACGTTCTAAGACAATTTTGACAAAAACAGACAATACAGAAAAATAAAGTATGAAAAAAAAAGTTTAAAGAAGTGACTTTTAGAATTTAAATACTATACATAAGCTGCTGTTGTTAGTTGCCGTTGAGTTGATTCTGACTCATGGTGTCCCCATATGTGCAGAGTAGAACTGTTCCATAGGGTTTTCCAGGCCGTGACCTTTCAAAAGCAGATACATTACCAGACCTCTCTTCCAAGGCGCTGCTGGGTGGATTCAAAGCACCAAGCTTTCAGCTGGTAGTCAAGTGCTTAACCTTTGTACCACCAAGGGACTCCTTAACATAAACTACTGAGCTATTACAATAATTTCCTTGATGAGAGGCTTTGAGTAGGACGAAGTCTTAGATATACTTTAACTGTACATCTTTCTAAATAAGGAAACCACCTCCAGGGCATCCCTGACAGGCAGCCACAACCCATAACATTTAAAGCTTCTACAGTTGGAGAGCTTGCGGTTTACCATTCAACTTTTTAATATTTCAGTAAATTTACTTTTTTTACTATTCTGGGAAATAGAACATACAAAAACATGCCATGCAGTTACATAATAATAATAATAAAAGACATCCACTCAGGCCAATAAAAAAACATTACTATACCCTGGCCTGGAAGCACCCAGTGCTTCTCCTGGTCATACTCCCTAAACTTGACCATGCCCTTTGCTTTTATTTTTATTTTTTACCTTCTATGAATGCTTCTGTAATACACTGTTTACTTCTGCCAGTTTCTAACGTGTAGAAAAAGGGAATAATATTGCATATATTCTCCTGTGACTTCCTCCTTTTATAAAATAATACATCCTTAAAATTTATCCATGTTGATAGTTTACTCATTTTCACTATGTTATAGTGAATTTATGAAACAGCCACTTTTTATATGTCCACCGCACTGCTGAGGAATACTTGTATTGTTTCCAGATTTTTGCTCTTCTGCACAGTGTCACTGTAATATCCTTGAGCATGCCTCATGGTGCTCAGGTGCAACACCTTCTAGGTGCGCAGATTAAAGAACGGCATTGCACTTTTACTAAGTACTATCAGATCATTTTCATAAGTCAATGCAATACTTTACACTAACATTAGCAGTAGATTAAAGTTTCTATGGCTCCACATCCTCACAAATGCTTAGAGTTTTCAGAGATCTTAAATTTTACCAATCTCACTGGCAATTTCTTCCTAGTTTTAATTAGAATTTCACAATTTCCTAGTAGGTACACATCATTTTACTCATTCATGAGCTATCTGTATTTGCCTTTTTGTGAAATCCTGTTCATTTGGGAGAGAGGAGGAGGAACAGTAACTTTTTTTTTTTTTTTTTTTTGAAGTATAGCCTATTATAGACCCGAAACCAAAAATCCAAACCCATTGCCATCAAGTCAGTTCCAACTCGGAGAGACCCTATAAGACAGAACTGCCCCCTAGGGTTTCCAAGGAGTGGCTGGTGGATTCAAACCGCTGACATTTTTTTTTTTTTTTTTCGTTTTTTTTTGGTTAGTAGCCAGCTCTTAACCATAGCGCCACCAGGACTCCAGCCTACTATAGAAAAGTACATAAATCCTAAGTATAAAAGGCCAATAAATGTCCAAAAAGTGAATATGCCCACACACCCACCACCCAGATCAGTGTATAAAACATTATTGGAAATTCAGAAACCTCCCTCATTAGGCATTACCCAAAAAAGCAGCCACTATTCTGCCTGGACTTCAACTGTTAATTATTTGAAAGTTTTAGACCTAAGCTCATAAAAGAAATTGGTCTTTTATTCTCCTCTCTCATAATGTATTTGTTAGGTTTTAGAATGCAGGTTGTGTTAGTTCGTGAAATGAGTTGGCAAGTGTGTTCCCTCTTCCTAGAGGCTTTTTGTGGGAAGTTCCCCAACCATATTGTTGCATGTATCATTACTTTGTTCTTTTTTCTGAGTAGTGTTCCATTGTATGAATATACTAGTATTTTTCATCAATTCATCATATGATGGACAGTTAGGTTGTTTCCAGCTTTTACTTTTATGAATAATGCTGCTATTACATTCTTGTTAAGACTTTTAGTGGGTATACGTTCTCATTTCTCTTAGGTAAAAATCTAGGAGTGGAACAACTACGTCACAGAGTTAAGTGTATGTTTAACTGTATGAGAAACTGCCAAACTTTTTTCTAAAGTGGTTATGCCATTTTACAGTTCCACCAGCAAGGTATGAGAGTTCCTGCTGCTTGCCACGTCAATACTTTGCCGTGGTATTATCATTCTTTGTATTTTTAGACATTCTAATGAGTGTGTACTGGTATCTCAAAGTAGTTTTGATTTGCACTTCTCTGATGAGTAATAAAGTTGAACATCTTTTCATGTGTTTATCTGCCCATTTCTTATTGGGATGTTGGTCTTCTTACATATTGTGGATACAAGTCTTTTGTTAGATATATGCATTACAAACATTTTTCCCCAGTATATGGCTTGCCTTTTCATTTTTAAATAACATCTTTCAAAAGCAGAAAATTCTAATTTTGATAAAGTTCAATTTACCCTTTTTTTTTCCTTCTCTCATTTGTGTTTTTTGTATAGTCAGATATTTTTACCTAACGTAAGGACTCAAAGGATTTCTCTTATGTTTTTTGTTCTATAAACTTTACAGTTTTAGTCTTTACATTTAGGTCTATATTCCATTTCAATTTAATTTCTGTCTGTGGTATGACCTAAGGGTCAAGGTTCATTTTTCTTCCACATGGGAATCCAGCTATTTTAGCACCATTTGTTAAAAAGATTATTCTTCTCCCACTTAATTACCTTGGTACCTTTGTAAAAATCAATTAACTATACATATGTAAATCTCAATTGAGACAGAAAAGGCATTTGACAAAAACCAACACACTTTAACGATAAAAACACTCAACAAGCTAGAAGTAGAAGGGAAACTCTTTAATATGATAAAGGACATTTATGAAACCAACAGCTAATACCCTACTCAATAGAGAAAGACCCAGAACTTTCCCCTTAAGATCAGAAACAAGATAAGGATGCCTGATCACCAGTGCTATTCAATATTATACTGGATGTCCTACCCAGAGCAATTAGGCAAGAAAAAGAAAGAAAAGATATACAAATTGGAAAGACAGATGTAAAACTATCCCTATTCACAGAAGACATGATCCTATATATAGAAAATTTCAAGGAAACCACAGGACAGGTACTAGAGCTGATAAATGGATTCAGCAAAGCAGCATGATACAAGGTCAACACATAAAAATCTGCTGGGTTTCTTTACAACAGCAATTCAATTTGTAATATCATCTAAAAGAATGAAATTCCTATGAATAAATTTAACTAGGAAAGTGAAAGACTTGTATACTGAAACTTATAAAACATAAGAAATTAAAGACCTAAATAAATGGAAAGACATTTAATGTCTATATATTGGAAGACATAATACTGTTAATCTGTCAACACTATACAGAGCAATCTACCAATTCAACATAATCCCTGTCAAAATTCCAACACCCTTCTCTGAAGAATGGAAAAGCCAAACCTCAAATTTATATGGAACTACAAGGAGCCTGAAGTAGCCAAACCAATCTTGCAAGAGAAGACCAAAGTAGGAAGACTCACACATGCTGATTTCAAAATGAACTATAAAACTACAGTAATCAAAACAGTCTAATAACAGTATAATAATAAAGACCCAATGGAATAGAATTGAAATTTCAGAAATAAACCCATACATCTATACTCAACTGACTTTCAAAAAGGGTGCTAGGTCCATTCAATGGGGGAAAGAACAATCTCTTCAATAAATGGTTCTGAGACAAATGAATTTCCACATGCTAAAGAATGAAGCAGGAAGCATACCTCACACCATCTATGGAAATTAACTCGCAATGAATCACTGACCTAAATGTAAGAATTAAAACTATAAAACTCCTAGAACAAAAGGGTAATGCTTTGAAATCTAGTTTATGACAATGTATTTTTAGCTATGCCACCAAAAGCACAAGCAACAACCAAAATAGACAAAATAGGTAAATGGTACTTCAAATTAAAAATCTGTACATCAAAAAACTTTATCAACAAAGGAAACAGACACCATAGAGAATAGGAGAAAATATTTAAGAACCAAGTATCTGATAAAGGTTTAATATCCAGAATATTTTAAAAAACTCTTACAACTCAACAACAAAAAGACAAACAACCTAATTAAAAAGGGGGGAAGAACTTAAATAGGCATTTTATCAAAGTAGACAGACAAATGGTGAATAGGCACACGAAAACACGCAAAATGTGAAATATCCATACAACAGAATATTATTCAGTCATAAAGAAAGAGAAATGGGAATACCAGGAGGCGGAGCCAAGATGGTGGAATACACAGGCACTTCTGGCAAGCCCTCTTTACAACAAAGACCCGAAAAAACAAGTGAAACAAGTATATTTGTGACAAGCTGGGAGCCCTGAGCTTCAAAGGTAAGCTTAGAAAATGAACTGAGGGGCAGGGGGAGGAAGAGACTGTTCAAAAACGGAGTGGAGTTACCAGACCTGAATCGCAGGGAGCCCTCAGGCTCCATTCCTGGAGCGGCGGCAGCGGCAGGGTGGTATTAGCGTTCGGCCACAGTTTCCTCAGAGAGAAGCAGCCAGCCATGCAGCCCACTCACATCTCCAGAGCCCTGAGGAGAATGGTGCTCTTGACAAAACTAAGTACCTGCATATATTTTAATGCACCCCCTCACCCACAAACCAGCTTCAGCGGCTGAATTCCCTGGGCCTGAGATAGGCCCTGTCGAGCACCTAGACCCATCCTCTTGGCCTTGGGGAAGGAAAAAATTTGCATTTGGGGGAAAAGATTATTTGCTAGCTCCACTAACCGGGGGAGCTCTGGACAGAAGCAGCTCCTATCCAGCATAAACCGTCCATGGACTTTGAGCACTTTTCTCTTCTGCATAGACGTGTGTGGGCCTATTTCGGGAGAATACGCCCTCGTTGGCAGACTCCAACCATTTCAGCTGTGCTGTGGAGAGGTGGGTGTTTGATGTTTGACATTGCTTTGCCTATTAAACAAGGTCCTCACCTACCCACATCAGGGACCTAAGAACTGGTAGCTCCACTCAGGTCACCCAGCCACCCGCGAAAGGGGTCCAAAGATAACTGGTACCTCCCAGTCCCTACAACCAAAAACTCTGGATGCCCATGGTCCGTCTGCAGAACCCACCCACCTGCACGCTCTAGGGCACAGGGACGCGCTTTCCTCAGAGACCCTTGGGGGTCAGTTCTCAGCCCCCTGCCTTGCTCAGAGCTTAACCCCCTGCTGCAATCAGATACCAGTATATACACCAAACACACCTGCCCCTCTAAGACTGTAAGACAGAGCCTGTACCACACACTTGATGATCAGCTACCTAGAAACCTGAGCTGAATTCACACAACAAAAATAAATAGACTCCTAGACTGATACACCTGATAACAGCTCTAGCCATCTGCAGACAGGACTTCAGAGCTCCAAAGATGAAAATAATCAAACTAGCTCACTCAAGCAAACCATAGGGATATACCAAAATGACATAAAGCAAGAAGATACAACACAGTAAGCAAGCATAAACTAATACAACAACGTCTTGATAGCTCAGAGACAACAGTCACTGTCAAGTCATATAAAGAAACAGACCATGATCACCTCAACAGGCTCTCGAAACAAAGAATCCAGGGATCTTCTAGATGAAAGTGCATTCCTGGAATTACCAGATGCAAAATACAAAAGTTTAATACACAGAGCCGTTCAAGACATCAGGAAGGAAATGAGACAATACGCAGAACAAGCCAAGGAACACACAGACAAAGCAACTGAATACATTAGAAAGATTACTCAGAAACGTAATGAAAAGTTTAATAAACTAGAAAAATCCATACACATTCAGCAATCAGAAATTCAGAAGATTAACAATAAAATGACAGAAGTAGACAACTCAATAGAAAGTCAGAGAAGCAGAATTGAGCAAGTTGAAGCTAGAATTTCTGAACTCAAAGATAAATCACTTGGCACTAATATATTTGAAAAAAAACCAGATAAAAGGATTTTAAAAAATGAAGAAACCTTAAGAATCATGTGGGACTCTATCAAGAGAAATAACCTACGAGTGACTGGAGTACCAGAACAGGGAGGGACAACACAAAATACAGAGAAAAGTGTTGAAGATTTGCTGGCAGAAAACTTCCCTGATACTGTGAAAGATGAGAAGATATCTATCCAAGATGCTCATTGAACCCCACATAAGGTAGATCTTAAAAGAAAGTCACCAAGACATATTATAATCAAACTTGCCAAAACCAAAGATAAAGAGAGAATTACAAGAGCAGCGAGGGATAAACGAAAAGGCACCTACAAAGGTGAGCCAATAAGAAGAAGCTCAGACTACTCGGCAAAAACCATGCAGGCAAGAAGGCAATGGGATGACATATTTAAAAAACTGAAGGAAAAAAATTGCCTGCCAAGAATCTTATATCCAGCAAGACTGTCTCTTAAATATGAAGGTAAAATTAAGACATTTCCAGATAAACACAAGTTTAGGGAATTCGTAAAAACCAAACCAAAACTACAAGAAATACTACAGGGAGTTCTTTGGTTAGAAAATCAATATTATCAGCTATCAACCCAAGACTAGAAAACTGGGCAGAGCAACCAGAAGTCAACCCAGACGGGGAAATCCAAAAAAACAAAGCAAGATTATAAAAAAAAAAAAGGCTCAAAACACGGTAACAGCAATGTTATTATACAAAAGAAGACAACATTAGAATAATAAAGAGGGACTAAGAAATGTAATCATACACCTTCCATATAGAGAGGAAGCTATGGTGATACAAAGAAATAAAAGTTAGGTTGAAATTTAGAAAAACAGGGGTAAATAATAAGATAACCACAAAGGAGACAAACTATCCTACTCATCAAAATAAAACACAAGAAAAAAATGGACACTCACCAGAAACAAAATCAACAACAACAAATATGAGGAAAGGCCAATATATAAAGATAATCTACTCAGCACATAAAATTAACTGGGGAAAAGAAACTGTCAACAACACACAAAAAAAGATATCAAAATGATAGCACTAAATTCATACCTATCCAAAATTACCCTGAATGTAAGTGGGCTTAATGCACCAATAAAGAGACAGAGAGTAGCAGAATGCATTAAAAAACAAGATCTGTCTATATGCTGCCTACAAGAGACACATCTTAGACTTAGAGACACAAACTAAAACTCAAAGGATTGAAAAAGTATATCAAGCAAACAACAATCAAAAAAGAGCAGCAGCGGCAATATTAGTTTCTGACAAAATAGACCTTAAAGTTAAATCCATCAGAAAGGATAAGGAAGGACACTATATAATGATTAAAGGGACAATACACCAAGAAGATACAACCATATTCAATATTTACGCACCCAATGACAGGGCTGCAAGATACATAAAAGAAACTCTATCACCACTGAAAAGTGATATAGACAGCTCCACAATAATAGTAGGAGACTTCAAAACACCACCTTCGGGGAAGGACAGGGCATCCAGAAAGAAGCTTGATAAAGACACAGAAGATCTAAATGCCACAATCCACCAACTTGACCTCATAGACATATACAGAACTCCATCCAAGAGCTACCAAGTATACTTTCTTTTCTAGTGCACATGGAACATTCTTTGGAATAGACCACGTATTAGGTCATAAAGCAAGCCTTAGCAGAATCCAAAACACTGAAATATTACAAAGCATCTTCTCTGAGCATAAGGCCATAAAAATGGAAATCAATAATGGGAAAAGAAGTCAAACACTTGGAAACTGAACAATACCCTGCTGAAGAAAAGACTGGAGTATATAAGACATTACAGATGGAATAAAGAAATTCAGAGAATCCAATGAGAATGAAAACACTTCCTATCAGAACCTTTGGGACACAGCAAAAGTGTGCTCAGAGGCCAATTTACATCAATAAGTGCACACATCCAAAAAGAAGGGCCAAAATCAAAGAATTAAACCTACAACTTGAACAAATAGAAAGATAGCAACAAACGAAATCCACAGGCACCAGAAGGAAACAATTAATAAAAATTAGAGCTGAACTAAATGATAGAAAACAGAAAAACAACTGAAAGAATTAACAACACCAAAAGGTAGTTTTTTGAAAAAAACCAACAAAATTGATAAACCACTGGCCAACTGACAAAAGAAAAACAGGAGAGGGAGCAAATAACCCAAATAAGAAAAGAGATGAGTGATATTACAAAAGACCCAACCGAAATTAAAAGAATCATATCAGATTACTATGAGAAATTGTACTCTACCAAATTTGAAAACCTAGAAGAAATGGATGAATTCCTAGAAACACACTACCTACCTGAGCTAACACAAACAGAGGTAAAACAACTCAATAGACCCATAACAAAAGAAGAGATTGAAAAGGTTATCAAAAAAACTCCCAACAAAAAAAAGCCCTAGTCCCCACGGCTTCACTGCAGAGTTCTACCAAACTTTCAGAGAAGAGTTAACATCACTACTACTAAAGGTATTTCAGAGCATAGAAAAGGGGTGAATACTACCAAACTCATTCCATGAAGCCATCATATCTCTGATACCAAAACCAAGTAAAGACACCACAGGAAAAGAAAATTATAGACCTATATACATCATGAATGTAAGATGCAAGAATCCTCAACAAAATTCTAGCCAATGGAATTCAACAACGTATCAAAAAAATAATTCACCGTGACCAAGTGGGATTCATACCAGGTATGCAGGGATGGTTCAACATTAGAAAAACAATTAATGTAATCCACCACATAAATAAAACAAAAGATAAGAATCACATGATTTTATCCATTGATGCAGAAAAGGCATTTGACAAAGTTCAACACCCATTCATGATAAAAACTCTCAGCAAAACAGGAATAGAGGGAAAATTCCTCAACATAATAAAGGGCATCTATACAAAGCCAATAGCCAGCATCATCCTAAATGGAGACAGTCTGAAAGCATTCCCCTTGAGATCTGGAACCAGAGAAGAATGCCCTTTATCACTGTTCTTATTCAACATTGTGCTGGAGGTCTTAGCCAGAGCAATTAGGCTAGATAAAGAAATAAAGGGCATCCAGATTGGTAAGGAAGAAGAAAAAGTATCTCTATTTGCAGATGACATGATCTTCTACACAGAAAACCCTAAGGAATCCTCCAGAAAACTACTGAAACTAATTGAAGAGTTCAGCAGAGTATCGGGGACAAGATAAACATAAAAAAATCAGTTGGATTCCTCTACACAAACAAAAAGAACATCGAAGAGGGAATCACCAAATCAATGCCATTTACACTAGCCCCCAAGAAGATAAAACACTTAGGAATAAATCTTACCAGAGAGGTAAAAGACTTATACAAAGAACACTACACTACACTTCTGCAAGAAACCAAAAGAGACTTACATAAGTGGAAAAACATACCTTGCTCATGGACAGGAATACTTAACATTATAAAAATGTCTATTCTACCAAAAGCCATCTATACATTTAATGCAATTTCGATCCAAATCCCAAGGACATTCTTTAATGAGATGGAGAAACAAATCACCAACTTCATACAGAAGGGAAAGGGGCCCCAGATAAATAAGGCATTACTGAAAAAGAAGAACAGAGTGGGAGGCCTTACTCTACCTGATTTTAGAACCTATTATACCACCACAGTAGTCAAAACAGGCTGGTACTGGTACAACAACAGATACATGGACCAATGGAACACAATTGAGAATCCAGACATAAATCCATCCATATGAGCAGCTGATATTTGACAAAGGCCCCAAAACAGTTAACTGGGGAAAAGACAGTCTTTTTAACAAATGGTGTTGGCATAACTGGATATCTACCTGCAAAAAAATGAAACGAGACCCATACCTTACTCCATGCACAAAAACGAGCTCAAAATCAATCAAAGACATAAATATGAAATCTAAAACGAAAAAGATCATGGAAGAAAAAATAATAGGGACGATGTTAGGAGCCCTAATACACGGCATAAACAGTATACAAAACATTATTAAGAATACAGGAGAAAAACTAGATAACTGGGAGCTCCTAAAAATCAAACACCTATGCTCATCCAAAGACTTCACCAAAAGAGTAAAAAGACTACCTACAGACTGGGAAAAACTTTTTAGCTATGACATTTCCGATCAGCACCTGATCTCTAAAATCTACATGATACTGCAAAAACTCAACTGCAAAAAGACAAATTACCCAATTAAAAAATGGACAAAAGATACGAACAGACACTTAACTAAAGAAGACATTCAGGTAGCTAACAGATATATGAGGAAATGTTCACGATCATTAGAGAAACGCAAATCAAAACTACAATGAGATTTCATCTCTCTCCAACAAAGCTCGCATTAATCCAAAAAACACAAAATAATAAATGTTGGAGAGGCTGTGGAGACACTGGAACACTTACACACTGCTGGTGGGAACGTCAAATGGTATAACCACTTTGGAAATCGATTTGGCACTTCCTTAAAAAGCTAAAAATAGAACTACCATACTGTCCAGCGATCCCACCCCTCAGAATATATCCTAGAGAAATAAGAGCCTTTACATGAACAGATATATGCACACCCATGTTTACTGCAGCACTGTTTACAATAGCAAAAAGATGGAAGCAACCAAGGTGCCCATCAACGGATGAATGGATAAATAAATTATGGTATATTTACACAATGGAATACTATGCTTCAATAAAGAACAGTGAGGAATCTGTGAAACATTTCATAACATGGAGGAACCTGGGAGGCATTATGCTGAGTGAAATCAATCAGTTGCAAAAGGACAAATATTGTATAAGACCACTATTATAAGAACTTGAGAAATAGTTTAAACTGAGAAGAAAACATTCTTTTGTCGTTACGAGAGCAGGGAGGGACGGTGGGTGGGAGAGGGGTATTCACCAATTAGATAGTAGATAAGAACTACCTTAGGTGAAGGGAAAGACAGCACACAGTACAGGGGAGGTCAGCACAACTGGACTAATCCAAAAGCAAAGAAGTTCCCTGAATAAACTGAATGGTTCGAAGGCCAGTGTAGCAGGGGCAGGGGTTTGAGGACCATGATTTCAGGGGACATCTAAGTCAACTGGCATAATAAAATCTATTAAGAAAACATTCTGCATCCCACTTTGAAGAGTGGAGTCTGGGGTCTTAAACGCTAGCAAGCAGCCATCTAAGATGCATCAATTGGTCTCAACCCACCTAGATCAAAGGAGAATGAAGAACACCAAGGATACTAGGTAATTACGAGCCCAAGAGAGAGAAGGGGCCACATAAACCAGAGACTACATCATTTTGAGACCAGAAACACTAGATGGTTTCTGGCTATAACCGATGGCTGCCCTGACAGGGAACACAACAAAGAACCCCTGAGGGAGCAGGAGAGCAGTGGGATGCAGACCCCAAATTCTCATAGAAAGACCAGACTTAATGGTCTGACTCATACCAGAAGGACCCCAGTGGTCATGGCCCCCAGACCCTCTGTTAGCCCAGGACAGGAACCATTCCCGAAGCCAACTCTTCAGACATGGATTGGACTGGACAGTGGGTTGGAGAGGGATGCTGGTGAGGAGTGAGCTTCTTAGATCAGGTGGACACTTGAGATTATGTTGGCATCTCCTGCCTGGAGAGGAGATGAGAGGCAGAGGGGGTTAGAAGCTGGCAAAATGGACATGAAAAGAGAGAGTGGAGGGAGTGAGCAGTAATTGAGAGTATGTAGCAAGGTTTGGGTAGCAAGGTGTATATAAGTTTTTATGTGACTGACTGGATTTGTAAATTTTCACTTAAAGCACAATAAAAATTATAAAAAAAAAAGAGAAATGAAGTTATGATACATGCTACAACATGGATGAACCCTGAATGCATGCTGAGTGACATAAAAAAAGTCAGACACAAAAGGAAAAATATTATTATGATCCCACTTATATGAAGTATCTAGAATGGGCAAAAGCATAGAAACCAAAGTTTATTAGTGGTTACCAGGGGCAGGTAGAAGGGGAAAATGGGGAGTTACTGCTTAAGGGCCGTTGAGTTTCTGTCGAGGGTGATGAAAAAATTTGGAAACAGACAGTGGTGATGGTTGCACAATATGGCGAATGTAATTAATGTCACTTAACTAAACATGTAAAAATGGTTGGAATAGCAAATGTTTTGTTGTACATATTTTAACACAATTAAAAAAAAAAGAGAATGTGAAAAGGCAAGCCACAGGGTGGAGAAAATATCTGCAACATGTAACTCCAATGGGCTTGTATACAGAATATACAAAGAAATTCTATAGATCTATAAGAAAAAGACAGATAATCCAACAGAAAAAAGGACAGAAGGGTTTATCCAGCATTTCACAAAATCGTATATCCAAATGGTCAGTGAACATATGAAAAAATGCTCAACATTATATAAGTACATACCTAGTAAACCAAAAAAAAACCAAACCCACTGCTGTCGAGTTGATTCCAACTCCTAGCGACCCTATAGGACAGAGGAGAACTGCCCCACAGAGTTCCCAAGGAGCGCCTGGCGGATTTGACCTGCTGACCCTTTGGTTAGCATCCGTAGCAATTAACCACTGTGCCATCTAGTAGAACGCCCAAAGTAAAGAAAACCGATAATACCAAACACGGCAAGGATGTAGTGCAATTGGAACTCTCATATACTGATGGTAGGAATGTAAATTACTATTACATACTTTAGGAAATGGTTTAGTGTTATTTTGTAAAATTTGGACCTATGTACACTTTCTAATCCAGCCATTTCACTGCTGAGTATACACCCAACAGAAATGTGTACTCATGTGCACTATAAGTCATATACACAAATATCCACAGCAGCATTATCCTTAACTGCCAAAACTGCAAACAATCCAAATGTCCATCGATAGTGGAACACAAAAATATACTGTGGTATATTCATAAAAGTGAGTATTATATAGCAATAAAAATAGAAGAGTAAAGAGCTTACATACATATATAAATATACATACACATATATGTGTATGAGCATTTGCGTTTAGTATATGCCATAAACATTTTATGTAAACTACAGAAGCAGAGGTTAACAATGTTACCACTGGAGAGAGGGTCGTGGCTGGACAAGCAAGAAAAGATAAGACTCACTCATTTTATACATTTGTTTACTATTTTCACTTATTATCATGTCATCAATTTCTTTTTTCAAAATGTGATTTTTGAACAGTCTATTCAAAATGATTGCCATATTATTTTATCTGAAATTTCTGTGATTGTTTCAAATATTATTTCCAGAGTTCCTTTTTTAATTCACATTTTTATTAATTTTGAAAGCAACAAACCTCAACTGATTTAGCAGGGTCAGATACATCAGGTGCAGGTTCAGGTTTTGGAATGCTTTCAACTAATTCCATAATCCCTTGCAGTTTTTTATCCGAGACTCGTAAAGAAATGAGAGGTAACTTTCCAAAAATCTTGAATCTGTTTCAAAAAGACAGAAATCATTGTAAAGCAACTGTCATTATAATTTAAGTGCATTAAACAAAAAGAAGACTGTTCCTCTGAAATTACTCAAATATAATAAATGTAATTTTAGGCATTAAAAATTATCCACATAGTCCATGACCCAAATTACCCCCCAATCTCTACTCCAATGTCCATCTTATCTTACTGACCAGTCTCAACAGATAAGCTAACCTCATCACATTCCCAAGGCTTATTTTTTGATGTCATTACATTTATTGTCCCACTATTATTTGCCAATTACAGCTGACGCTTAATATTTATCAAGTGCTTACTATGTGATAGGCACTGTGCAAAGTACTTTATATGAATTACTGTAAGTTGCCCTCACAAACTATAAAGGCAGACAACCTATTTCTGTCTCCCATTTATAGATAAGGAAAATAAGGTTTAGCATGTTCAAGTAACTTATCCAAGAGATTATATTTCTAAAACCATGATCAAAAACCAGATCTGAGTGTTTTATTACTTTATTCTTTTAACTGCATTAGCAGTCTCCTTGCTTACAGATGCAAAATAAAGATTTAAAGAGAGATGGACATTAAAGAGAGAAAAAGTTTTTATTCACCATTTTTATGCCTGGATTTTTTCCTAAAACTGACTTTTCCAAATTACACACATTGACTACTGAGGTTATCTTTCTAAAAATATAACTGAATTCCTACAAAAGTCTACAAGTTTCTTTCACCTACAATAGCCTAGATATTTAGAGTTAATCCCAGGCATCCTGGTTGAACTTAGTTACACATTACGGATCAGTCCTATTACTGTAGCTAATCTTTTCGACTGTCAGTTTGTTGCACTGTGGTGGCTTGCTTGTTGATATGGTGCTGGAAGTTATGCCACTGGTATTTCAAATACCTGCAGGGCGACCCATGTTGGGGAGGTTTCAGTGAAGCTTCCACACTAAGACAAGCTAGGAAAAAAAACCTGGCAATCTAATTCTGAAAAAATTGGCTAGTGAAAACCTCATGAATAACAGTGGAAGCAACACTGAAGGATTCTATGCTCTGGCGGGGCCGTGGCTAAACATTCAGCCAAAAAGTCGGCAGTTTGAATCCACCAGCCGCTCCTTGGAAACCGTATGGGGCAGTTCTACTCTGCCAGCAGTTCAAATCCACCAGCCACTCCTTGGAAACCCTACAGGGTAATTCTACTCGGTCCTACAGGGTCACTATGAGTCAGAATCTACTCGATGACAACGGGTTTAGTATTTGTTTTTTTATGCACTAAAAATTCAACAACACAGAAAGCATCGAAAGAAGATAGAAGGAATACAGAGAGTCACTGTGCCAAAAAGAATTGGTCAACATTCAACCAAACCATATCAGGAAGTAGCATATGATTAAGAACCAATGTTACCAAAGGAAGAAGTCCAAGCTGCACTGAAGGCACTGACAATACTGTCCAATACAGTGCCAGAAGATGAGCCCCTCAGATTGGAGGGCACTCAAAATATGACTGAGAATGAGCTGCCTCATCAAAGCAGAGTCGACCTTAATGATGTGGATGGAGTGAAGATTTTGGGACCTTCATTTGCTGATGGGGCATGACTCAAAATGAGAAGAATCTGCTGCAAACGTCCTTTGATAATTGGAATGTGGAATGTACAAAGTATGAATCAAGGAAAATTGGAAGCTGTCAATAATAACATGAAACACTTGAAGATCGATATTTAAGATGGTTAAAGTTGTGTGTCAACTTGGCTGGGCCATGATTCTCAGTGGTTTGCCCATTATGATACAATTTGGCAGTTAGGTAATGATATAATCAACTCCAAGATGAGATCTGCTATGAGAAGCTAATCAGTTGAAAAGGAGTTTCCTTGGGGGTGTGGCCTGCCTCCAGTATGTAAATGAATGGTCCAACAAGGCTCTCGCTCTGGATCTTGCATCTGATTCATCCTCATCTGACTTCCAGTTCCTGGGACTCAAGCTAGCAGTTTACATGCTGATCTCGGGATTCATCGGTCTCCACAACCTGTGAGCCAGTGTCAGCTGTCTGACCTGCCAATCTTGGGTTTGTCAGCCACTGAAGCTACGTAAGTCAGCAGAAGCCTCCAGCCTGACACCTGACCGATGGACTCGAGACTTGCCAGCCTCTACAACTGTGTGAGCCATTTCCCTGAGATAAATCAATCTCTCTCTCTCTCTCTCTCTATATATATAGATACACTTCACTGATTTTACTTCTCTAGAGAACCCAGCCTAAGACAATATCATAGGCATTAGTGAGTTGAAATGGACTAGTATTGGCCATTTTGAATTGGACAATCATATAGTCTACTGTGCTGGGAATGACAAACTGAAGAGGAATGGTGTTGCATTCATCAACAAAAAGAACATTTCAAGATCTATCCTGAAAGACAATGCTGTCAGTAATGGGATAATCTGCATACACTTACAAGAAAGCCCGGCATTGATAATCATGGTGATTGGAATGTGAAAGTTGGAAACAAGGAAGAAGGATTAGCAGCTAGAAGAAATGGTCTTGGTGATAGAAACAATGTGGGAGATCACATGATAAATTTTGCAAGATTAACAACCTATTGATTAAAAATACCTTTTTTCAACACCATACACAATGACTATGCATGTAGACCTCACCAGACAGAACACACAGTAATCTAATCCACTATATCTGTGGAAAGCAATGGTGAAGCTCAATATCATCAGTCAGAACAAGGCGAGGGGCCAAAAGCAGAGCAGACCATCAATTACTCATATGCAAGTTCAAGTTAAAGCTCAAGAAAATTAAAACGAGTCCACATGAGCCAAGATATAACCTTGAATACATCCCACCTAAATTTAGAGATCATTTCAGTACTAGATTTGATGCACTGAATAAATAGACTAAGACCAGACAGCCTGTGAAATGACATCAAGGACATCATACATGAAGAAAGCAAAAAGTCATTAAATAGAAATAAAATGGAAAAAAAGAACAAAATGGATGTCGTAAAAGGCTCTGAAACTTGCCCTTGAATGCAGACTATCTAAAGGAAAAGGAAGAAATTATTAAGTAAAAGGGTTGAACAGAAGATAACAAAAGGCAACTAGAAGACAAAGTAAAGTATTATAATGAAATCTGCAAAGCCCTGGAGTTAGAAAATCAAAAGGAAAGAACACGCTCAGCGTTTCTCAAGGAGAAAGAACTGAAGAAAAAATTCAAGCCTCGAGTTGCAATACTGAAGGATTCTATGAGCAAAATACTGAACAACACAGGAAGCATCAAAAGATAAAAATACACAAAGTCACTGTACCAAAAAGAATTGGTTGACCTTCAACCATTTCAGGAGGTAGCATATAATCAAGAACCAATGGTACTGAAGGAAGAAGTCCACGCTGCACTGCAGACACTGGCGGAAAACCAGGCTCCAGGAAATGATGGAATACCAATGGAGATGTTTCAACAAACGAATGCAACACTTGAAGCACTCACTCATCTATGTCAAGAAATTTGTGGGACAGCTACCTGGCCAACTAACTGGAAGAGCTCCATATTTGTGCCATTCCAAAGAAAGGTGATCCAACAGAACACGGAAATTATCTAACAATATCATTAATATCACATGCAAGTGAAATTATGCTAAAGGTAATTCAAAAGCAGTTGCATTGAGAGGAAACTGCCAGAAATTCAAGCTGGATTCAGGAGAGGATGTGGAACGAGGGATATCATTACTGATGTCAGATGGATCTTGGCTGAAAGCTCAGAATATCAATATAACCTGCGTTTTACTGACTATGCAAAGGCATTCGACTATGGGGATCATAACAAATTATGGATAACATTGCAAAGAATGTTAATTCCAGAACACTTAATTGGGCTCATGTGAAACCTGTATATAGGCCAAAAAGCAGTTGTTTGAACAGAACAAGGGGATACTACGTGGTTTAAAATCAGGAAAGGTGTGCAAGAGGGTTGTATCCTTTCACCATACTTATTCGATCTGTATGCTGAGTAAACAATCCAAGAAGCTGAACTATATGAAGAAGACTGCAGCTTCAGGATTGGATGAAGGCTCATTAACAACCTGCAATATGCAGATGACACAACTTTGCTTGCTGAAAGTGAAGAGGACTTGAAGTACTTACTGATGAAGATCAAAGCCTACCTCAACATAAAGAAAACAAAAATCCTTACAAATGGACAAATAAGCAACACCCTGACAAATGGAGAAAATATTGAAGTTATCAAGGATTTCATTTTACTCAGATCCACAACTAACGCCCATGAGAGCAGCAGTCAAGTAATCGAACAACGCATTGCACTGGGCAAATCTGCTGCAAAAGACCTCTTCGAAGTGTTAAAAACCAAAGATATCACCTTGAGGGCTGAAGTGTACCTGACCCAAGCCATACTATTTTCAATCACCTCATATGCTGCAATAACTGGACAATGAATAAGGAAGAATTGACTCCTTTAAGTTACAGTGTTGACAAAGAATACTGAATATACCATGGACTGCCAGAACAAACAAATCTGTCTTGGAAGAACCACAGCTAGGATGCTTCTTAGAAGTGAGAATGGGGAGACCTCATCTCACATACTGTGGACATGTTATCAGGAGGGACCAGTCCCTGGAGAAGGACATCATGCTTGGTAGAAGGTCAGCGAAAAAGAGGAAGACCCTCAACGAGATGGACTGACACTGTTGTTGCAACGATGAGCTCAAATATAGCAACAATTGTGAGGATGGTGCAGGACCAGGCAGTGTTTCATTCTGTTGTACAAAGGGTCACTATGACTCAGAACCAACTCAACAGCATCTACTAACAACAACAACCGTCTTTTAAATTTCTTTAAATATGCAAGTTGTATAACCTAAACGTGATGTGTGCCAAAAGAATACCACCTACCATATATATATCACAGAACCTCCTTTAATTTCCCTTATTCAGCTTAAACTTCGAATGAAGATGTCTTACACTTGTAGAGTTTCAGGATTTTATATAATGAATTTATACTGCTCATGACTTAAAAAAATTAAAATCAAATTACCTCTTAGATTTCATCTTTATAAATCATTATAGTATCTTGCCTGTGATTATCTTAGTCACAGTTCTCTGGTCCTAGCCTACAGCCATTTTAGCATGATTAGGGTACTATCTAAAATGCCTTTCCTGATGTATTTTCAATTTTATTGGTCTTGTTTGGCTCCAACACACTGGACCAGGGGTTGGCAAACTACAGCTGTGGGTCAAATCCAGTTTGCTGCCTCTTTTTATAGATAAAGTGTTATTGGAACACAGTCATTTCCACATTGTTGATGCCAGGTTTTGTGCTACCACAGCAGAGTTGAAGAGTTGTGACAGAGGCCATATGGCCTTCTTACATAAAATATTTATTACCTGCCCCTTGATAGAAAAAGTTTGCCAACCCCTACACTGAATTAATATCTCTCACAATGTCACATCACATTTCATTATCTATACATAAAGATTTTTAAATTAGCTATCATAATTCCGATAGCACTATCATAATTCCTGGTGAACTATATTTCCCGCATCATAGGACACAAATCTCCCCTACTGATAGAGCAAGTGCAAAGCAAAATAAAATACCTTTCTCTTCCCTCAGAAGAAAATCACCTCCTTTTTTCTGGTACCTGTAACTTCCTAAATTGTAGTATACTTGCCAACCAAGAAAGAAAATTCTTTATACGATGTTAAAAAGTAAAAATAAAAAGGCCATTCATACTCATGTTTACCATAGGAAACCACACACATCTTTGCTCTTTATCATCACAGGCTGAGAAGCTTTACAAGAAATATCGCTGTTATTGCTAGCTGCTACTGAGTCCCTCTGACTCATGGCCGCCCCTTGTATAACAGAGTGAAATGTTGCCAGGTCCTGCATCATCTTCATGATTGCTGGTATGCTCGAGTCCATTGTTACGGCCACTGTGTATTTTCAGTGCTTTCCAGGCACATCTTCCAGCACTATATTGGACAAAATTTTGTTGTGATCCGCAGGGTTTTCACTGGGTACTTTTTTGAAGTAAACTGCCAGGCCTTTCTTCCTCCTTTGTCTTAGTCTGAAAGCTATACTAAAACTTGTCTACCATGGGTGACCCTGCTGGTATTTGAAATACCAGTGGCATAATTCCCAGCATCATAGCAACATGCAAGCCACCACAGTATGACAAACTGATAGACTGGTGGAGGACAAGAAATAGTAAACAGTAAACGGGCAGGAAGACATCTGGTAAGGAACAAAAGAACATAAGCCTTGCCTTTGTGTAATTATGAAAAACAACAGAATGTACAGGATGGCTTTCTTTCCTTCTCTCCCTTAATCCAAATTTCTGGCATCCCTCTACCTAAAGACTCTCAGAATCCATTATGATTTTCTAGGAAAAGAAAGCCTAGGAGAATAAGATTTGGGACTCTGGACAATGTTTGCTAGAGAAGAGACTCCCCATATGTTAAAATTTTGTCATCAAAGAAGGCTATGAGTTTCATTTAAGTCTTTCTCTTCCACATGGTAAGAGTAGTAAGAACCGTATGGGAAAAGGCCAGGCAGCCCCTACTTCTCTTTCCTTCTTCCTCCTACACTTAACTAAGCATGAAGCTTTAAGCACTACCCTCTGAGCATTCTCTTGTTGTTCTCCTACTAACAACTCTCCTGGCGCTGTTTGGGAGTTGTCAGATGAGTGTTTGCTTATATCTTTAAATAGATCTGTGGCTTGGGTTTGAATGTTGGCAGGGGACAGACAAGGCTAGCTTTAGTCTAAAACTATTCAGGCCTAAATCAGATAAATGATCCAGTCTAGTTCAACAGAGTTCTCTCCTTGTGGGTTCCTGGAGCCACAGCTTCAGTAAACAGTAAAGATTATTCTGCTACGCAACAGCCAACCTCTCTTAGGGACCTTGAGTGTAGAAGGTGACTCACTGTAGGCACAATTTCCTAGCCACAGCATCTAACAGCACCCCAATCTCACTCAGGTATTTTTTAATTCAACATAGTCTACAAGCAAGAACATCAAAATTTCCCCTTCAGTCGACCACAGTCCTGAACCTCTCTTCTTCTACTCCCTAGCATGATTACCATTACAATTAGTTACAAGACAATAATCCAGTGTCTTGGACTCTGAGAGTTATCTGGTAGTGGTAAGCATACAAAATAAATGGGAGGTTTACCTTATTAAGTGCAGAGATTAATTAAAACTGAGACTGGTTAAGAACTATATTAAAATTCTTCTTGGTCCGGGGTTAGTGAAACTGTATCTCATACAGAAATTTTAACATATAATTCAAAATAAGTGTATTAGCAAACCACTGTTACTAATATTTATTGAACAAATCAACCAACATATAAGTGAATGGAACTATTTATATTAACCCAACCAGGCAATTCCATTTTGATTTTTTTTCATATTTTCACATCTCTGAAATTAGAGTAAACCTTAATGACTTATATTAATCACTATAAACCCGACTCAAGTCCAGTATTTAAGATTTGTATTTACTTCTACCAGTCCACTTGGGAAACTTAAAATCTGAGAGCGGTTCAAAATTTCTCTGCTTGAGCTGTTGTGTTACTACACAGCAAACCAAGACAGGTTCACTGGAGAGAGTTTTTCTCCTTCCCTCTTGCTGTCCCTTTTCCCATTTATTTCTTTTCCACCATTACACTAATGGTGCCATCCTTGGGGGACCTAATTTTATTCAGGGAACTCCTATTAGTTTTCCTATACCAGACTTTTTTTTCTTTTTTTAAGTGAAGCATAAAGTTAGTGATATATCTTATAATATCTTAACAGTCAATGAAATACAGTACTTCCTTAGTTACAAAATTACTGAGAAAATCAACAATCACATGGAATAGGCAATACATACTTAAAAAAAAAAAAAATACATACTTAGGCATCCTTAAATCTGTGACAACCATGGCCTTAGAAAGTTCCACGTTGAACTGCATAGGTATCAAAATATGCTGTGTAGATACATTGAGTTTTCGTGCTTCTTTCCAGTTATCACCTAAGTACAGAAAACTGCATATTTATCACATGTAAAATTTGAAAAACACACAAGACTTAAAATTACTAACAACACTTCACAGTCACACATGGGGGGACTCTAACTGCTCCTAATATCACATTCCCAGGTACTCACGAGCTGCAGGTAAACTTTTTTCCCTTTCATCATTTTTCTTCTGTTCTTTCACAGGACTTTATGGTTTAATAGGAAAATACTTACAAAAAAAAAAAAATTTCCACTACTTATCCACTGACATTCACCACACCAATCAGATACCTTACCTAACCAACGTGGCTGTAAGGTAATAACGTAGAAGGTAGAAGAAAGTGAAATTCTTTAGTGATAACTGATAAAACTATCACCCATGATTTATAACTGGCATTCCTCTAGGCAAAATTTAAACCTTCCTTTAATCCTCACGACAGCCCTATTAATGATGTATAATAATCCCATTTTAGAAAACAGACTCAGAAGAACTGATTGCTTGCCTATGATCAAAAGGCTAATTAATGGCAAAGCTGAAATTTTCACCCAGGTCAGCTAACATGGGACCCTACGACAATAGTCCCTGCAGTGACACAAGCCTGAATGTTCAGGAAGTAATGGTTAAATAACTGACAGCAGAGCCGCAGGACATTATCTACACAAGAAGATCATGAATTCAAGTGCTCAAAACAATGCTAGCAAATAAAGGAAAAATCAGGATACAAAACTAGTAAATCACGTAAACAATGAATTCACGAGTACACATGAAACTACACAGGCACGTCCTGTACACTCAGAGGGACATAGCTGAAAAAGATACTAAAAGGATATACGACAAAATAGTCACAGTATTTGTATCTGAACAGTAAGATAAAGGATCATCTTTTTTTTTATTGTCTAAATTTTCCACAATGGGCATATATTACCTTTATGGTTAGAAAAAAAATTAATATATAAAAAAAATTCACGGGATTTATATAATGTCAAGCATTTTCCTAAGGAGCCCAGGTGGCACAATGGTTCAGCGCTTGCCTGCTAGCCGAAAGGTCAGGGGTTCAAAGGCATCAGAGACTCCATGGAAGAAAAGATCTGGCAATCTCCTCCTGTAAAGACTACAGCCTAGGAAACCCTATAGGGCAGTCCTACTCCGACGTATGGGGTCACTATGAGTCGGAATCAACTTACGGCACACAACAACAAAAACGCATTTTCATATGCATTATCTCATTTGAATCTAATAATCCTATGAGTCAGATAAAATCCTCACTCAAGAAAAACCAAGGCCAGGAAAGATTAAACTCTTGGAGATAGGTGATAAAATTAACTTTATTACAATTTTTAAATTTCCACCAGTATGGAGATAAATTAAATATTTCCTTCACTTCCTATTTTACGAATTAAAAAAATAAGATGTTTAGAAGCATGTGTTTCAGTATTTATCAAGACAGTCTATGTCAAACAAGTATACAAAGTAACTACAGCGTCAAAAAGCCCTGCTCAATAAAAGATGCAATGATTTAAGAATGGTTAATGCTTACTGAAAACAACTCCAAAGAAGCCATTTAATAAACAATAATGTTCAGATAATAACTATGAAATACATTAAAATTTCTTTCCAAAAGCATCTCAATATCTTAAATAATAATTTAGGTATGGTTCACGGACTTGAAAAACTAGTGACCAAATGTATCATTCAAACGTACCAAAATATAGTTATTTAATTCCCTGAAATAAATTTATGGACTTCCTCTAAAAACAATTTACATTTACCACCTTCCATACCAACTGGGAGACGTGAAAAATAGAAAGTCAAGTTCATTTCCTTAAAGCAAATATAATTAGAGAAATAAAACCAAAATGCTCCAGTCATATACAATTGTAATAGCCACTACTGTAGATTCTCACTGCTTCTGCTTTTATCAATTACTTAGATAATTAAATTTTTACCATAGACATACAGAGCAAGATCTCAAACTCTGTTGAATTATCTGAATGTTCACTAACACTTTAGGAATTCAGAAGCAGTACGGCACAGTGAAAGAGGGGTGAATTAGACTGGGCTCTATTACTACTTTAGTGGCTCTTGTCAAGTGAAATTCTGACTCTGTTGACCTGACCTAAAAAAACTAGAACTGAATTAGAGACTCCTATCTGGTAGATCAAAGTGAATGGGGTACAGGTGTGCCTAAGATAGTTACCTTCCTCAGTCAGTGTGTGGCTATCTATGGCCTGGGGCTGTCAAGAGCTCCTAGGCTGTTCGCATCCGGCATCGAGCAGCCTCTTCTGGTTACTCCAGTGCATCACACAACTATCATTTTCAATTTGTGCCAGTGTTTTCCAACCTTGATGAAAGGTTGGAACACTGCTCTAGATCAGAATTTCTCAGCCTCAGTACTAACACTTTGGGCCAGGTAGGTCTTTGTTGTAGAGGACTGCCTGTGCATCATACGTTATTCAGCAGTATCCCTGGTCATACCCACAAATGCCCCTCATACCGTGACGGTGAAAAATGGCTCCAGACATTAACAAATGTTTCCTGGGAGATAAAATCACTCATAGTTGAGAATCACTGGTCTAAATAACATTTACTATCACTTCTCATTAAAAAATAAAAAAGCTAATGAAACATTTAGGATGAAGGTCTTCACAGAAATTATCTCAAAACCTAATTCATCATTTCAGCAAAATCAATCAATACATAACGCGTTTCATACTTACCAGCTCTGCTGTAAAGCAGCTGTATGCTTGTAAGCTGAATATCAAATGTATCATAAGCTCTACGCATTATCTCTTCAAGACTGGCCTCACCTGGTTTTACATCTGGTAATTCCGAACGATTTTTACTTGTCACCTTAAAGATAATTTTAACAGCTTAGACTATCTAAAATACTTCAAATTAGAAAGTTTTTAATCTTTCAGAGACATATTATAAAAACTTGAGAAGACAAGCTCATAAGCTGACATACATTAAAAGGCTGTTAGAAATGTCCTTATTCATGAAAGATATTTAAGAAAATCAGATATAAAGTGAATTTTACATATTAAATTATATTTTCCATTTATTTATATTAAAAGAGAGGAACCAAGTCAGTGGTGGAGAATGATACATCTACAAATTCTTAAAGTCTGATAAGAAGCTTTTTCATTAAAAGCAAGATCAAGGGACAAACTTAGATTCCAAAATGTTTCTATGGCACAATGACAGGTATGTAGATAGCTTCATACTAAGCAGTAGAAGGGCCCAGGATTAGGTATTAAGAGAGCTGAATTTTGTTCCAACTGTGCCGTTTATATGACCCCAGGCAAGTCATATTTGTAGTCCCCTCTTTCTTGGCATACCACAAACATAAAGCTGTTGCCATCAGGTCAATTCTGACTCATGGCAACCCCACGAGTTACAGAGTAGAACTGCTCCATAAGGTTTTCTTGGCTGTAATCTTTATGGAAGGAGATCACTAGGCCTTTCTTCTGCGGTGCCTCTAGGTAGGGTTGAACCACTAAGTTAGTGGCTGAGTGCAGTTTCCACCACCCAGGGGACTTTTGCATACTACACATATTTCACTTAAACAACCTGGAGATTCCACAGCAGTATATAAAGATCTTATTCATATGTGTACATATATATGTATTTTATACATTTTTGCATATATATGCAAATATATGTGTATTGTGTTACGTGTGTATATGTGTTTGTGTGTGTGTATACACACACACATACACACACACACTTAGGAGCCCTGGTGGTGCAGTGGTTAAGTACTTGGCTGCTAACCAAATGCTTGGCAGTTCTAACCCACCTGCTACTCTGAGAGAGATGTGGAGATCTATTTCCATAAAGATTTACAGCCTTGGCAATGGGTTTGGTTCGGTTTTACATATACTTAAGGTTTTTTTTCCTTTATTTTCTCATGTGAAATGACAGATAACGAATTTTAGGTAAGAGGTTAAGCAAACTGTGCAAGGTCACAAAACTAGATAGATAACCCTTACTTGTGACTTCATGCTCTTCCCACTATACCACACTGCCCTTTAAACAATTCAGTAATCAACCTCAAACATGAACAATTAGCTACACACATTTTATTATAATATTATAAATATAGTGGGTATCTACATGATTATCATGTGAAAACTTTTAATATAAAATAGAATAAGGGAAAATGTTAATATTAAGGAAAGGCACATATTTGTTAGGTAGTCACATAGATCATCCTACTACGATTATCCATCCTTCTTGGGCCTTTAAGATGGAAATGTTCTATCTCTGCACCATCCAACAGAGCAGCCACTAGCCACTTGTGACTATCAAGCTCTTGAATGTGGCTACTATGACTAAGGAATAGGGTTTTTTGTTTTAATTAAATTTAAATAACTGCATGTACCTAGTGGCGACCATATTAAACAATGCAGATCTAAAACTACAAAACATAATTATTCTCTATTCAAAGCTGGGGAAGAAGTACATAACTGGAAGGAAAGGGAAATGACTTTGGTAAATGCAAGAGTCAGCTCTCAATTCAGGATTATTTAAAAAGAGAAATATTAAAACATCAATATATACAGTTACATATGCAAAAAATTTCAGGAGGAGAAAGATACATTTGGTTACTTCTAGAACACCCCCCATTCTACATATACTAATTAATCGCATAATTGATTTACATTGAAAAGGAAATAAATTCTCCAAGCATGGCTCTGAAAATCTGTAAATACAATTCTTGGGTTTATCCCTGACCTTCAGAGTTGAACTGGTCAATCTGCCTTCAGAAACGTAGGAAATCTACTAATTACATGAAACTTCACTATATTCATCAGAAAGGAAGATTTCTCAAATTCTAGTATTTAACATAAATCTAAAAATCAACATACCAAAGCAAACTGTCTAAAGAAAAAAATGCATATTAAACAAAGATAACACCTTGAAATGCCATATTATGAAGTATACATTATGAACATATACCTTTAGATGACCAAGATCCAAAAGAAGTAGATTTGATGCAGGACTAAAAATTCCATCTTGTGGAACAATAATATATGATGCCTTCAAATTAATTCTGAGATCAAGAACTTTCTGTGTTTCAATAATATACAGTAGACCTGTAGAAAATTTACTCACAATGAAGAGTTTCCACAAATTATTCAAGAAATAGAGAATCATTAAACATATGAATTAAAACAATCTTAAAACAATGTGATATTAGTGTTAATATAAAAATGACATTAAGTAAAATGTTTCCAAAATAAATTTAAAATATTTTTGTCAATTTCTATAAACCACAAAACCAAACCCCGACTCATAGTGACCCTACAGGACAGAGTAGAACTGCCCCATAGAGTTTCCAAGGAGCGCCTGGTGGATTCGAACTGCTGACCCTCTGGTTGGCAGCTGTAGCACTTAACCACTATGCCACCAGGGTTTCTATTTCTATACACCTAATGAAATAATCCTGATTACCAAATTTGAGCAAATTCCTCAAAAAAAATTATTTTACCCAGAAACTCAATTTGGGTAAATTGGAGAAATGGTAAATACCTAAAATAAGTGGTATGAAATATTTATACATAACAACCATATTAGAATCTATATATATTCTGCTCAATACATAAACTTAATATAGCCATATCTCCCATACTGAATGATACTTGATTTTTATGATATTACTCTGAGACAATGAAAACTCCTGGATTATTAAATCATCCTCAATAAAACCACGTGTAAACCAGGAAAAAAAAATTTTTTTTTTTTTTTTTTTAAACCAGGAAAGACAACCAATCAGGGTTCCCTATTCCTTGAGTATTTCATTCAGTTATGGTTTTATGCTAGAAAATTTAATCCATTTACTTGCATAAGATTTTACACCATTTTTATATTCACATTCTGAAATCCAGCATCATCTTTTAAAAATTTCAACAAATTATATATGATCCCATAAGAGGGAAACCCCCCTTAAAAAGAAAATTCTGTGAGCAGCCTCTAAATCAGTTTGAGTGAATACAAGAAGTTTTGATTTACAGAGTTTACAATATCTGACACTGAAACAGAAAGGTACTTTACTTCATAAAAGACAATTTAAAAAAATACTACATAACTATCACCAGGGATAGATTTTTTTAAAACAAATTATGATGAAAAACTAAAAATAGCTATAAAAATATGATATGTGAAATTCTGAATACCTACCCCGGAAAAATTCAAACTATGCAGTTTAATGTGTATACCCTCATAACGCAGTCAAGAGTCTCTTCTTCCCCAAAAGAAATCACTCCGTATTTTGTGATTCCATACTAATATACTACTACGAAGGATTAGGAAACCCTGGTTGCATAGTGGTTACGTGCTATGGCTACTAACCAAGAGATCGGCAGTTCGAGTCTCCCAAGTGTGCCTTGGAAACTCTTTGGGGTAGTTCTACTCTGTCCTATAGGGTCGCTATGAGTCAGAATCGACTCGATGGCAATGGGTTTGGTTTGGGTTTGGTTTATGAAGGATTAAAGTAAAAAGATTTAATGTAGGAAGTTTAGTGTATTTTAACACAATCTTCAAAGTTAAGGATTTATTATTAAAGAGTACGTGTCTGAATTAAAGAATCAGTCAATAATTTTAAATGTACTTATAATAAATTATCGTTGTAAAAAGATACTCAGATGAAATGTATATGCAATGTCAGAAAAAGTAAACCTTTATAACAAATACTAAGCAAAACAGTCAAGTGCGAACAGATAGCTGGCCTGATATATAAAGAAAAAAATTAAATAAAAATAGTTAAAATACATTGTTTTAAATATACATATTTATAGAACAATAAAAAATAAATAGCCTAAACCCAAGACAGCTCTTTTGTGAAATATGAGAAAGTGGTATCAAAATTGTGTCATCTTACCCAAATAAGACTCTGATAAAGAGAAAATCTTGGCATCTCCAATAAGCTATGAGAAGCAGATTCAACTGAAATCCTTTAAAACGGGAACTGGTGGTGGGGAGGAGGTAAACAGATTGACAGGTAGTCACAGAACACTGAAGATCATCCAACAAGCTTGAGGCTTAAGAGCAGAACTGGCTCAAAACAGGTTTTTTGACACAAATGATTTGGATTCAAACACAGATGGCATTGTTATACTAACAGCTGTTTGCTGGGTCAGTCAGGTACAGCAGTCACAAGGAACAGCTAAAAGGCACAATTTGGCATGCAAGATTGTCCAGGGTTTGCCTGTTAAGCCTTTTTCTACTGTCATTCAATTTCCATTGTAAGGATTCCTCAACCAAAATGATCTACTCCCTATGTACTCCTCCCTATATAAATTTAAGTCTATACTCTCTGGAAGTCCTACCTTAAGCCTCACTTTCACTAATGTCTCATGTGACATCAGGGCACAGTGTTCTCTCTAGGTTTGGGGGGGTTATTTTGTTTTTTGGGGAGTGAGGGGTGTATTGTTTTATTTTGAAAGTAAGTCTATTATCTCTCTCCCCTACTTCCCACTGCAATTAGAACAAATTCCAAACTGCTTCATATGACCTACAAGGTTTTGCGGAATTGAGACTGTACCTCTCTATCATCATCTCATTCCACTCTCACCCTCACTATCTTCCAATCTATCTTTTGGCACTTTACAAATTCACCAAATTCTTTCCCAGGTTAGGACCTCCATGCTTGACCACTGTGTGGAAAGTTCTTCTTTATATTCTTCAGCTGAGCACATACTACACAAGCATCTGGTCTTAAGGTCATTTTTTTCGGAGAGATTTTCTCTAGCACCCCACCAAATCTATATTAGGGCATCCATTACTCTCATTTCCTTTAGCATTTGGGCCTGTTACTGATTTGCTGCCTTTCATAGCTCCAAATTCACCCTTTTGCTCACTCTGTGAAAATGGATCTGAGCCCAGCAAACGTTTTTCCTTTTGCAAACCGGCACTGAAGTAGATGGAGAGCACTGGTGAGACACCACAGGAGGAAAGGGTTTTGCTTCACTCGGCAGGATCCTGCAGCAGTGTGGCTTTCTCCCGCACCAGGAGCATATACAGGGACTAGCAGCACCCAACAATTAGCAATTCCCCCTATTCCCCTTGGGCAGTTTCACAGCAAAGCGAGTCCAGTGAGACATCACCTCATGGACAGTTTTCCCCATCACCTAAGAGGGTGGATTTCCAAAAGCTCTAGAGAGCAGCTTCTCTGCCATTCAGTGAACCACAGACATGTCCTCTCCAACAAGGTCTGGATCTCAACCCCAGCAGGGTCTCTTCCTTGGGAACTCTGTGTCAGTCCTAGGTTAGAGGCTGCTTCTTACATCTACGCTTTCTATGTTCTTTATTCTTTGGAACAGCAAGCCAATCACTCATCACAGCTAATAACTCCTTACATTAAACTTTACCTGTTCAAATTACTATGTGGTTTCTCTCTCCTGATTACTTAAAGAAGGTTTATCGTAATTTTAAAATATATAACTCTTATTGGTTTTATGTCTGAATTACCCATAAGATTAAAAAATCCAGCAATATACATGAACTACATCCAATTTGATTGTTGTGATATTCCCCAACTAGCAGAGTTTCAAGCATACAGATTGTGTTCCCGATATTTGAATGAGAGAGTAAACGAAATCACTGAAAGAAAATGTCTATGATCCCACCAAGTACTTCAAAGAAAGGGTTTTAATAAGCTACCACATTTGTCTTCCTGCCAGAGACAAAGAAAAACTATGTGCATGTTTAAGACAAGCCCTCTACTTTTTGAAGAAAAAAAATCTGAAAACATCTTTAGTTCCTAGAAAGGATGAAAAAAATAATACAAGGAAGAAAGCAGGCTGTAGGCCAAAAAACGAAACCAAGCCCGTTGCCACTGAGTCGACTGTGACTCATAGCGACCCTACAAGACAGAGCAGAACTGTCCCATAGGATTTCCAACGAGCATCTGGGGGATTCGAACTGCCAACCTTGTGGTTCGCCACCCAAACTCTTAACCACTACGCCACCAGGGTTTCCTATGCTGTAGAGTCAAAGGCTAATTTTAGCAAAATACAAGAAGGAAGGTATGGAAGCAAGGAGGAAAGAAGAAACCTAAGCAGACAGAGCTATATAACAGATATAAGGCACTTCCCAAAGAGGTAAGTGTTAAATTGCTGGGAAAACAGCCAAAATATATTATTAAATTTTAAAAAACTAAGCTCAAAAAACAATATTATAGTATCATCCCTTTTTTTTTATAATTGTTGTTGTCGTTTTTAAGTGCTGTCAAGTCGTTTCCAACTCATAGCAACCCTGTGTACAACAGAACAAAACACTGCCCGGTCCTGTGCTATCCTCACGATCGTTACGTTCAAGCCCATTGTTGCTGCCACTACGTCAATCCATCTCATTGGGGGTCTTCCTCTTTTTCGCTGACCCTCTGCTTTAGCAAGCATGATGTCCTTCTTCAGGGGCTGGTCCCTCCTGATACCATGTCCAAAGTATGTGAGATAAAGTTTTGCCATCGTTGATTCTAATGAGCATTCTGGCTGTACTTTTTCCAAGCCGGATTTGTTCATTCTTTTGTCAGTCCATGGTATATTCAAAATTCTTCACCAACACCATAATTCAAAGGCATCAAATCCTCTTCGGTCCTCCTTATTCGCTGCCCAACTTTCACATGCATATGAGGTGATTGAAAATACCATGGCTTGGGTTAGGTGCAACTTAGTCCATAAAGTGACACCTTTGCTTTTTTAATAATATTACTGTATTTTTATTTTTATGCAAATAACACACACCTTCTATGTTTGTTTACCGGCCATGCCTTCCCCTTGTGAGAGATTTTCATTGGTGTCGCTATGCCAGTTTTTTCTACATGTTGCTGTGAAGAAAGGTTAGCATAGTGCACTTACTAGGATAACTCTCGGGCAGGGTGGGGGGGGCGCGACCAGCAAACAAATGCAGAAGGCACATGTTATTTGTGTAAAAATACGGTAATCCATATAGAGAGAGGAGTCCCTGAGTGATGCAAGCAGTTAAGTACTTGGCTACTAACCAAAAGTTTGGTGGTTCAGTTGAAATCTACCCAGAGGCAACTTGAAGAAAGGCCTGGCCATTAAAAACCCCATGGAACACATTTCTCTGACACACATGCTATTACCATGAGTCTGAGTTGACTTGACAGCAATTTTTCTTTTTTTTATGTATACAGAAGAGAACAGAATCAGAAAAACACACTTCAAATTCTTAAAGGTTGTTACCACTAAAAGGTAAAACATTGAAGGCTTCCACTTCCTAACATATATTTCTGTGACATTTTAACTTTATTTAGTGGATACTTATTATTTGGGTAATTTTTAAAAAGGTAACAAAATAAAAGTTTAGGAAAATAAATCTGAGAGAAAAAAAATCTCTAAATCTGGATAACTATGGTATGTTCCAAATACAATGTATTTATATTTAACTATAATTAGTAATGGTCTCTATACATCAAAGGAGGAACCAAACAGAAAAGAGAGGTATGATCTTATGCTTATGCTTCTGTTGATTATACACCAATATACAGAACTTTAACTAAAAATGGGATGTAATATTTAAACAAACAATATAGTGTTATGGATTGAATTGTGTCCCCCAAAAAGTCCTAACCACCGTACCTGTGAACATGACCTAGTTTGCAGAAATAGGGTCCTTCTTTGAAAATATTATCAGTTAACAAGATCCTACCAGAGTAGGGTGGATCCTAATCCTTTATGACTGGTGTCTTATAAAAGAGGAATACAGACAAAAGACAGAGTTACACACGGGGGAAGGCACCATTTGAAAATACATCTACAAGCAGCAAAAAAAACTCCAAAGAATGCCAAAAGCCACTAAAAACTAGGAGGGTGGAATGGGGCAATTCCTCTCTCAAAATTCTCAGAAAGAATCAACAAGACTGATACCCTGATTTGAACCTGCAGTCTCCAGAACTATGAGTGTGATTGTTAAGGTTGCGTGTCAACTTGGCTGGGCCATGATTCTCTGTGGTTTGGCAGTTATGATGTAGTTTGGAAGTCATATAATGATGTGATCACCTCCATGATGACATTTGATATAATGTCATCACCTCCTGATGGGATCTGCTGTGAGTAGCCAATCAGTTGAAAGGGAGTTTTTGGGAGTGTGGCCTGCATCTTAAATAAGTAGACTTTCTGGCAAGGCTCGTAGGCTTTTGCTCACTCTGGACCCTGCAGCTGGCTCCTGTTCATAAAACCTCTGGTTCTTGGGACTTGAGCTAGCAGCTTACCTGACATCATGCCTGCTAATCTTGGAATCTGTCGGTCTGTGCAGCCCGTGAGGCAGAGCCCTGCTGTCTGACTTGCCAGTCTTGGGTTCACCAACCCCTGTGGCTATACGAATCAGGAGAACCTTCCAGCCTGACCCATGGACTGGGACATTCCAACCTGTACAACCACATGAGTCATTTCCTTAATATAAATTTCTGTCTCTATTATACGCTTTACAGGTTTTGCTTCTCTGGAGAACCCAGCCGAAAACAGTGAGACAATAAATTTATGTTTTTATAAGCCATCCAATTGATGGCATTCTCTTACAGCAACCCTAGGAAACTATGACAGGAAGGACAAACACAATCTACTCTAGGCTTCCAGAGTTAAGGCATTCATATTCTCAGAAATTCAAAACCTACTCAAATGTAGAAAAAATCAGTAAAAACCAGAGAAGAAAGATATGAATAATTGCAGGAATATAATGCGTGCCTCCCTGTGAAAAAGGGGAAATGAATAAAGTTTTCAAGATGCATATTTTAAATAAAATTGAGAAGTAAGATAACCTAACAAAAGATACTTTAGTTATACATTTACTTATGAAAACATGAGAATTCACATGATGTGAATTCTTGATGTACCTGATTAAAATATTCCAGGAGAAAGAAGAAACAAAGGAGAATGGTAATTAGTATACCTCACTTTACCAATAAGGGTAAAGTGAATATAACGGAAATGTCAAGAAAAAAGTGGCAATTTCATGTCGGATTTTATGACAGTGAAAATGAAACAAATTCTAAGTTCAGTTAAAGGTGTACCCTAGACTCAACAAAAATGGAGTTCTAAAACTAAAATTTTGACAATATTTTAATTACTCTAATGAGAATTTGAGCCAAGAATTAAAAGACAGAAGTAGTTAAAGAGTGGTCTCTCCAATAATTTTGGATTTTAAAGAGACATGCACAAAAAAGGAAGGTGCGGTGCAGTGAATTACTTAATATGTTCCTTCTAGCCATGCATGGTCTTATGACTCTCACAAAATGACTTGGCGGAACTATGCAAATAAGGAGTTTGTGGCCCACCAAGGGGATTGGACACCTTGCTAATAATGCAAATAAGGTCACAGAACCCTTGCAGAGGAGGAGGGGAAGACCATGCATATAAAGTGTACAGAGCCCTAATAAGGGGGTTGGTCAGTTTTGCCATCCTGCTAGGCTTAAAGGGAGTCAATCCCAGAAGCAAGAGGGGACCTCACTATCACCAAGAAAGAGCCAGGAGTTGAGAGCATCTGTTGGACCCAAGGTCCCTATGCTGGGAACCTCCTAAACCTGTGAAGAGAGAGCGAGCTATAACACTGAAGATGGTGAGAAGCAGCGGCAAGGGTAGCAGAGATGCACTGGCAAGCGCAGCAGAAAAACAGCAGCAACAGGACCAGCAGACCAGCATGAGATGGTGCAGTAGATTTCCCAGCCCACAGACCAAGACAGATACACTGGGCGTGCCAACCCTTGGAGCAAAAGAGCTTAGTGTCTTTGAGAAGGAGGCTTGCTGGCAGAGTGGGGTGCCTTGGGCACTCCTTGGCAGAGCTAAAGAATTTTGTAACACTTGACTGAGCAAGGCAGAGGCCAGACCCAAGCAGGGGCTGGGGGCCGAAAGGGGAGGCCTGTACGGAGAGGGCCGAGAGGGGAGGCCTGTCCTGAGAGGGCCGAGAGGACCCTGTCTTCAAGGGACTGAGAGGAGCCTTGCACGACCAAGAGGAGCTAAGAGAGCTGTCCTGCACTAAAAAAGGCAGACTTTGCCTACATGCTTCCTGCTGCTTCCTGATCCTGATCCTAAATTGTAATCTATTACTTCCCTAACAAACCCTGTAGTAGTGATACGGTCTGTGAGTTGTGTGTGGCCACTGCAACAAATTATCAAACCCAACAGAGAAGAAGAGACTGCATGGGAGGGATGGCTGGTTTCAAAATTGGTAAAAAGGCTGGAGAGTAGAGATATGTCTGACCTCCACCTCATATGCATCAAGACTTGGGCTGATGATGATCTTGATTCTCTCTCCCCACCTTTTGAAGTTAGATGACAAGGTCTAACTCTACCACACCATTTTTTACAGAAGGACACATTACCAAGACAAATGTAAAATATGCACAGATCTATAAAAATGTCAGTAAGATTAAACTCTTAGAATATATTGAGGAAAAGTTTATTGTTTTAAAGAGGGGCTTCTAGTTATAGTCAGTGCAGAACTAATCATTATTAAGGAAGCAAAGACAGATCTGCTTTCTTTTGGCTCTATGGTATAATGATGAGAGATGACACACTAAGCAGAACAACTTTGTTCCTGTCTTGTATCTATTATGAATTGAATTGTGTCTCCCCAAAATATGTGCTGGAATTCTAATCCCCTATACTTGTGGATGTAATCTACTTGTGGATGTAATCTAACGTAATCATCACCTTCCATAATGCAATCTTATGTATCATGATCAATCTGTTGGGGGTCATACCACTGTAGGGTGAATCCTAATTAATTACTTCTGATTTATACAAACAGGAGCATAGACAAAGACAGAGAGATACGCACAAACAGGGGAAGACAGATGCCATATGAGGATTGTCTACAAACCACCAAACCAAGAAACTTTCAGGGCAACGAACAAGGAAGAAATCCACATGGCCAAGACCTTGATTTGGAATGTTTAATCTCCAGAAGTGTGAGAAAATAAATTTGTTATTTAAAGCACAACATTTGTAGTATTTCTGTTATAGTAGCACTAGAAAACTAAGACGGTATCCATCTTCTCTGTCAAAGATGATTATATTTATTCTGGAAGAAGTAGGACATGGTAATAGAATGTAAAACTCTAATTGGTGAATATCACTGAGTTGGTTAAGATGGCAAATGTTTTGTTATATATATTTTACCACAATGAAATTAATAAAAAAAAAAAGAAAACTCTAACCAGTGAAACTTTCACTTAAGCGAACACCTCTTCTAGTCAAATTACACCCAGATAACTGAGACAGTGATCCTACTCAACACATATTAGTGCTTTATAAGAAATTACTGACAACTACAGAGGTCTCAGAAGACTAAAAATTATACACATAAATTTATGGACAAGTAGAATGGGAAGTACTGAACATGAGAAACTAATACATTTCATAAAAATGAAATATTCCATTATAATTGAATTTCTTCTTTTCTGTTTTTTTGTTTTGTTTTGCTTTTGGTATGTGTTACAAACTGAATTGTGACCCCAAAAGTATGTTGAAATCCTAACCCCTGTACATGGAAAAAAAAAAAACCATTACCCTATTTGGATATAGGAGACTTTCTTTTGTTATGTTAATTAGGTCACAACAAAGTAGGCTGGGTCCTTAACATAATCACTTTTGAGTTATAACAGACACAGAGACACACGGGGAAGACTAACACCAAGGAACACCAAGGAACTCACAGGGCTACCAACAAGAACCTCCCCCTAGAGCCACAGCCTAAATTCAAACCTTTAGCCTCCTGAACTATGAGAAAATAAATTTCTGTTCTATAAAGCCACTCACTTGTAGTATTTCTCTCACAGTATCACTAGATAACTAAGACCATATGCTTACTAAACAGATACCTGATAAATCAGGGAACTGTTATAAACATTAAAAAAAAAACTTGTTGCCGACAAGTTGATTCTGACTCATAGTGACGCTGAAGGACAGAGTAGAACTGCCCCACAGGGTTTTCAAGGAGCGGCTGGTGGATTCAAACTGCCAATCCTTTATTTAGCAGCTAGAGCGCTTAACCACTACACCACTAGGACTCAATTATAGACACAGCGTATCAATATTTCAGTAATATAAAGTCTCCCTTTACATTCTTGAGTCAAAAGTTGGAAAAATTAGCTAAATTAGGTAGCATTAACCAGAGATCCATGAATGGAATTGAGGGAAGGATTCGTGAACTTGGATAGGAAAAAAATTACATCTTTATTTTCACTAACTACTGCTGAAATTCAGCATTTCCTTCAATTATACATGTAAGCAACAAACCACTATAAACTATAAGCACATACTACTTTGTCATCTATAATCACCCAGTGCCCTCATTAGAAATTACATATTATTTCACTTTCATTTTATAACATAGCTGCTGAATACACCTTGACATATTCACTATTTACATTTATCACTCCTACAAATTTATGGTAGTTTTCTGACCTGTCCATAATTCTTGCTATTTAATCCACAAATAAAGAAGAGCAGATACAGTACCATTATCACAAATTTTAGTTTCTTAAATACTTTAAAACCATGTTTTAATATTATATATTTCCTTTGTAATCCTATGTAGTTTATTTTATGTACTTAAAACGATTTTTCTGAGAAGGGATTCTTGGGCTTCACCAAACTGTCCAGGGTGTTCATGGCACCAAAAAGGTTATAAAAACCCCTGGGCAATTAAGTGAATCAATTCTCAGTTGAGTACCGAATGATGTTACCCAGAAAATGATACCTATTTATCCAATGTCTCAAGAAAATATTAAACACACAACAAAAGATAGAACAATACACCAAACTAGCTAGATTAATTTTAACAAAGATACAGTGCTGAATTTGGACTAAAACATCTAACTAGATTTACAGATCCTGGCAGTATGTAGGAATACATACCTAGAATTACCCTTTTTCTAAAAGAAACTCAAATGATGGATATAAAGCAAAAACAAATAGTAACAGCAACAAAAAAGTACTTAAAAACACTGAGAATATGCAAGCCAGTATCAAGCAAAGAATCAAATCAAAGGTATAAGCTAACAGATTTATGTGAAGCACAGAAAATTTTTATTCTAAGAATATCTGTTGAACCTGGTAAACTTGACAATTACTTTTCATAGCCTCAGAACCCTGGGAACAGATGACAAAGAGGTAGAATTTAACAGAAATTCTCCTCATGAATCCAGGATGTCAATGGCTAGACACTCCAAGTAAAGGTGATCCAGAAGTTAAACCTTTCTCTCTCCAAACCTCACCCACAGGGGAATACAGGAAAATGTATCCTAGCTGTGAGAAAAATTCGGAGAAGAAGATATTATCCTTGCAAACTGTAACCGTAATACTGTCCTCAAGTAGACTTCTAGCCCACTATTTCCTTGGATGTCCAGAATACCTCAAGCAACGAATTTACTTAATGGCCTAAAAACATGCATATGGTATCTGGCAGAAGAAAATAAAATTCCTCCTGGAATGAAAGTCCAATTACCCCGTGTTTAAAGAATTGCCCCATATAATTTTTCAAGACAAATGAGTAGTTCATAATACAAAATCACAAAATGTGAAAACAAACAAGTTACTATGACTAAGATGCAGCAGAAACAAAACTAGAAAAAACTAAAGCATTATTAAAAATAAAAGCAGTCAACTTCACATAAAGATTCTGTTCATAGGACAAAAGAAAATTTTTTATTCTGCATGTAACTATCCTCAAAATTTATAAAGAAAAAAAAACGACCAATATATAAGAAGTATACAAATTTAATTTTATAGTGAGGCATTTTTCATGTATTTCTCTAAATAATTGTTAAAACAAAGTGACAAAGGAAGAAAAATAATCCACTGAGGATACAAAAGATTTAAAGTACATGATTAACAAATGTAGCCTAATAAATATGTATGTTGTGGTTGTTGCTAGGTGCCTGCCATCAAGTCAGTTCCAACTTATAGCGACTCTAGGTACAACAGAACAAAACACTGCCTGGTCGTGTGCCATCCTCACAATCATCTTGCTTGAGCCCATCATTGCAGCTACTGTCAATCCATCTCATTGGGGGTCTTCCTCTCTTTCACTGACCCTCTACCAAGGGTAAACCCTCTACCAAGCATGTCCTTCTCCAGGGACTGGTCTCTCCGATAACATGCCCGAAGTACATGAAATGAAGTCTTGCCATCCTCCCTTCTAAGGAGCATTCTGGCTGTACTATTTCCAAGAAAGATTTGTTCATTCTTCTGGCAGTCAATAGTATATCCAATATCCTTTGCCAACACCGTAATTCAAAGGTATCAATTCTTCTTTGGTTTTCCTTACTGATTGTCCAGCTTTTGCATGCCTATGAGGCAACTGAAGATACCACGGCTTGACTCAGCCACACCTTAGTCCTCAGTGACATCTCGCTTTTTCAAACTTTAAAGAGGTCTTTAGTGGCAGATATGCCCAATGCATTGTTTGATTTCTTGACTGTTGCTTCCATGGGCGTTGGCTGTGGACCCAAGTAGATTGAAATCCTTGGCGACGTCAGTATTTTCTCCATTTGTCATGATATGCTTATTGGTCCATTTGTGAGGATTTTCATTTTCTTTATGTTTAGGTGTAATTCATACTGAAGGTTATAGTCTTTGATCTTCATCAGGAAGTGTCATCAGTCCTCTTCACTTTCAGCAAAGTTGTGTGATCTGCATGTCGAAGGTTGTTAATGAGTCTTCCTCCAATCCCAATGTCCCGTTCTTCTTCATATAGTCCAGCTTCTTGGATTATTTGTTCAGCATACTGATTAAGTATGGTGAAAGGATACAACCCTGATGCACATCCTTCTGGATTTTAAACCATGTAGTATCCCTTGTTCTGTTCGAATGACTGCCTCTTGGTCTACGTACAGGTTCCACATGAGCACAATGAAGTGTTCTGGAATTCACATTCTTTGCAATGTCATCCATAATTTGTTATGATCCACACATTCAAATGCCTTTGCACAGTCAGTAAAACACAGGTGAACATCTTTCTGGTATTCTCTGCTTTAAGCCAAGATCTATCTGACATCAGCAATGATATTCCTCTTTCCGCATCCTCTTCTGAATCCGGCTTGAGTTTCTGGCAGTTCCTTGACGATGTATTGCTGCAACCACTTTCAAATTATCTTCAGCAAAATTTTACTTGCTTGTGATATTAACAGAGATGTATAGATATGAAAAATAATGCTTTTCAAGTATTTATAGAAACTTTTAAAAAAATTTACCACATAGCAGTTGAGTCAAAATTACTGGGGGTGAAATAACTAGAGCAGAAAGAGAGAATATTGACACACTGTGAAGAATGCAACAAATGTCACCAAACATTATGTGCAGAAACTGTTAAATAGGAGCATGTTTTGATGTGTATATTTTCACAAAAAATTAAACAAATTTAAATAATTGAAAAAAAAAAAAAAAAACAACAAACGAAAAAAATTTACCATATATTGAGCCAGAAAGAAAATTCCAATAAATTTTAAAGCACTAAAATCATACAGGCCATTTCTATAGTACTCTACCGACTAAAAACAACTGAATCTGTAATTCAAGATATTCCTACAAAGAAAATTCCAGACTAAAATGATTTTCTGTTAAATTCTGTCAAACATTTAAGGACGAGATAACATCCTATCTTACACAAACTCTTCCAGCAACTACAATAAGAGGGAACTTTTATTTTCTGAGGCCAATACATCAAAATCTGAAACTCATGACAAGAAAGGAAAATGGCAGGTCAATTTCTGTCGTGAATAGAGGTCCAAAAATTCTAAGCAAATTTTTTTCAATTAACTAAAATGTAATTACTAGGTATAAACTTTCTGAGTGTAAAATATAATTACTGTGTTATACATCTGCCTTTAAAGATAAAAGTAACAAATTAGCTTATACTGTACTCAGTATAGAAACATAAAAAATTTAAAGTAAACTTTATTGAAATCACTTTACTACAAATAAAATTTTAGTATACGGTACAGTATTTTATTCACTACTGTTAATACTGGCATTTACCTGTTGCTGTCTTATCACGAAATTCTTCAAGTTTCATCAAAGTTGCTGAAGTCAGCTGTGTTAGGTGTACATCTTGTGGAGGTCTGAAGAATTCCACTATACTATTCACTGTTCTCTGTTAAAAGAAGCATGATTAACATGAAGTGCAAACTCAAAGCGAATTGACATTTTAAAACTTCATAATTAAAAAAATGCTTACTGCATCATATATCATTTCTAAAGGTTCAGCTTCTATGATACACCTTTGAGCAACAGTTTCATCTATTGGGTTTATCTCAAATGTAATTTGAAACAGTGAGGTAGCATCATCCAGTGAAGACAGGAGACGAGGTTTTGTGAAATTATCTGGTAAGCCAGTAATATGAAATGAGTCTATTTTGGTTTCAAATCTGCATGAAAAAGGATAGCACAAAAATCAGCAAGCAATACAATTTTAAAGCATTTTTTAAATTGACAATGATAAAATAAAAATGAACGGAGAACAATTTCACTTTGCATTTCCCATTACTCCTTTCCATTCACATCAAAGAAAATTAACGACTATTCCATCTGAAGTGATACAGACTAATTCACAATGAACTCTATTTGTATGATGATCCCGAGGTGAAAAAAGGTATGAAAGGTTAATGTTGGACATGCTTACAGATAAAATCTAAAATAAAAACCACAGTAAATTCCTACAAGGCTTTATCACTGTAAAGCCAGAAAGCCTCCAGTACCTAAAATAAGTTTATAAGCACTTCCTTATTTAAGAACAGAAATACACAAAAACCAAGCACCAGGGCAGGACTTCTAGAATGGCTGTTTGAGTAGTTCAGGGACCCTTTCTCCCACAAAATAATCAGTGAAACAACTGCTTAAAAATTTAAGTCCCTGAAACTTGACCTAAGGGTACACAGCAAACAAATACTTTTTCAAGAAAGTTTACAAAATATTGATAAGAACAGGAAAAGTTTGTGGCAACTGAGCAACAACCTTCTTCCATCCTCACTCCCAGCACCATGTTACAGAAGGCCATACAAGGTGGGTGCAGCCAAGAAGTGGGGGTCTTCCTCTTCCCTCAGCAATAATTCTAGGGCCACGGTTTCACCCTAAGAAGGGCAGGCGTCCTGCGTTTCTCATCTCTCCCATCCCAGCTACATGTTACAGAAGCTCTAGTCCAGGCAGGCGCAGCCAAGTAAACTGGGGTTTCCTTTCTCCACCCAGCTCCCGCTCAGACTGTGGGCTTTGATTCAGGTGCAAAGGCTAATACTGAGGCCTCTATTTTGCCTTCCCCAGTTTGCTTGTAAGGCAGAAATTCCATGCCAAAAGAGTTATGCACTCTCTAGTGTCTGCTTGTGTAGCAAGGCTGTCAATCTGAGATAAGTGGGCTACTATACCACTCACAGACTGCAGTCAGGCTTAGGTTCTACCCAAGAGTGGAAGCAGATTGAAAGAACTGGCAGCTCTGCCTGAGGGAACTGACATTATTTAGAACACAGCATGAAGAAGTTCATGGGTAAAAACATTGCCCAAAACAACGGAGATCCTGGTGGCTTGCAAGCAGTTGGAATCGACTCGATGGCAATGGTTTTAGTTTTGTTTTTTTGGTATGGCTCCATAGGGAGCCCTGGTGGTAAAGTGGTTGAGCGCTTGGCTGCTAATCAAAGGGTCAGTGATTCAAACCCATGAGCCACTCCATGGGAGAAAGACGTGCCAGTCTGCTTCTATAAAGATTTAGAGCCTTGAAAACCCTATCAAAAAAAAAAAAAAAAAAACCTATTGTCATCAAGTCGATTCCACATAGGGCAGTTCTACTCTGTCCTAAGGGGTCATTATGAGTCAGAAATCGACTCAATAGCAACAGGTTAATGGGTTAGTAGCTCCTTGAAACTAGTCGCAAAAAGTGAAACGGCAGACCAACCAGATGTTGAACAAAGAAGACTGGGGAAAGAGGCATCCAAGTAGGGCCCTCCCAGGATTCCGTTCTTCGTATGTGCATGCACTAAACTCCACAAATTAAAAAGAAATGAGAGTTGCACTAGGGGCCAACTTGAATGTAGCTCCCAAGAAACAAACAGATCCATAAACAAAAGGCAGAGACTATACTGGCTCAAGGTGCTTAAGCACAACCTCTTATTCATTACTGCACAATAAATTACTCTAACCCAGAGGTGACTGATTCATCAGAAGCAGGATTAAAATAAACTCACACTTATCCAGAAGAATGTAAGCATACCCAGAGCTGCGCCCTCTCAAGAGCAAATGGGGAGGAAACAACTAAGCTCCTAGTCCCTGAATGAATGCTAAGCAAGATCATAATCTCATTGAACTGTAAAAGCAATCTCCAAACCATATACAGATCTAATGGTAGGTGTGATCGTCAGGGGCTTAAGCATAACCTTTCACCAATAAGTGAATTATGCTGACACAGGGATAACCTCTAGAAAGGTACAGGTAGTCCCCAACTTACAACATGTTCTAGTTACAATGAACCACACTTAAGACCATGCTTTTTTGTTTTTTTTCTGGTCATCTTATCATTAGTAATATGTACTACATACAATAGAAAAACTACATACAATGTTGCAGCATGTAATCTGCTGATGTTATCATTCTCATGCCAACCCCCAAACACAAATAAAGATCGGATTTATAAAGATATTGATAACAAAAGGCAGTAATAATGAAAACTAAGACAAAAAATGAGGTATTCGACTTACGTAAGCACTGGGATAGAACCCCATCATAAGTCAGGGGCTACCTGTAGAAGGAAAAAATTTGGACTGGGACTATCAGAGGCTACATACTACAAGAGAAATAGACTTCAAAGAATTAGTCTAGCCAGGTCACTGAAATAAACAAATGACCAAAACAAACAATAAGTCTCAAGGTGGACTGATGGAAGTAAGTATACAGAATTGCTATACCATATTACCTAAAATGCCCTGTTTTAAACACAAAATTATAGGACACACAAAGAAACAGTAAAGTGTGAGCCATATACAGGGGGAAAAGTAGGCAATAGAGGCTGTCTCTGAGGGAGCACAGATGTGGGACTGAGCAGACAAAGAAAGACTTCAAAGCACCCATTAAAAATATTTTTTAAAAAACTAAAGGAAACCACATTTAAAGAATTGAATAAAGGTATAATAACAATGACTGATCAAGTAGAGGATATCAGTAAAGTGATAAACATTGTTTAAAAAACAGAAATTTTAGAACTGAAAAGGACACTAAATGAAGAGTAAAATTTACCCAAGAAACTTAAAGATAGATCAATAGAGATTATTATCAATAGATCCATGCCAACTAACATGGCACAGTATTGTCACCTTGGAACACAGACAACAAATGACCCTGAACAGGGAGTATGAGAAGGCAACTGCACAGAGCTTCCAATAAAAGAAAGAGCACCCAGTAACAAGAGAAACATACTTTCCCATCCCTCACCTTTCTGGTAAGTAGCAGCAAGAACCTCTCCAGCCTAGGAGACCCCATCACCAGGATCCACAATATGAGCCCCAATCCCGGCCCACCCCATCCCCTCCCAGTGCACTGCTTTTTTTCCCCCCCTTTCTTCTTTTTCTTTCTCCCTCCTACCTAGCGCCATGTGCCTACTCCCTGTCTTCCCACCAAACCCCCTCCTTGCCGCCATGGCTAGAGAGCCACTCGCCCACCGCCATTCTGAGTCTGCCCTGCCCCAAACCCAATGGCTCCTGCCCTGCCACCTTTTGTTTTTCCTCTTCTGTCTTTTCTTTCTCCCATTCACCTATCCCCTAAATCACCTCCCCTCTCTTCCCACCAGCCACCGGGTCCACCCTGTCCCCACTCGCAAGCCCCCACGGTGTCATTGTTTTTAAATTGCTATTATTATTATAATTTTTCTTCTTATTCTTTCTGGCTCCCACCTATCCCCATATAACACCTCCACTGCCTCCCAAAAGCCCCTGCCAAGCCACTGAGGGTAGAGAGTCACTGACCTGCCACCACCCCAGGTCCACCACACTCCACCCACCAACACTCACCATGCCACCATATTTTTTCTTTCTCCCTCCCATCTAGTCCCGTACATCACTCCTTCTCCCTTCCCAACAGCCCCCAGATCCATCGAGCCCCCAATCACCAGCCCTACCACGCCTCCATTTTTTTTTAATTTTCATTTTTCTTTCTTTCTGTGCTTTTTCCCTCCTACCTAGCCCTATATGCCACCTCCCACACCTTCCCACTGGGCTCCACAATGCTGCCACAGCTAGAGAGACACTAACACATTGGCCTGCCACTGCCCCGGGTCCACAATGCCCCTACTCACCAGCCCCCATCGTGTAACCATTTTTTTTCCTTTTTCTTCTTTTTCTCTCTCTCCTACCTAGCACCGTACATCACCTCCCTTTCCTTTCCACTGGCCCCTGAGTCTACCCTGCCCATACTTGCCCATGGCCCCCACCATGCCACCATTTTGTTTTTCTCCTTTTTTTCTCTTTCTTCCTTTTCTTTTTCCCTCCCACTTAGACCATTACGAGACATCTCCCCTTTCTTATTCAACCCCCGCCATGCATTGCAACCAGAAAGCCACTGCAGTACTGGCCTGCCCTACCCCCACATCCAGGCCCCCACCACATTGCCATTTTTTCTTTTCTTTCTCCCTGCCACCTAGCCCTATACCTCACTTCCTCTCTGTTCCCAACAGCCCCAGGATCCACCACGCCCCCACTCACTGGCCCCAACCACACACCCATTTACTTTTTTTTAATTTTCTTTCTCTCTCTCACTTAACCCCATACGCCACCTCCCCCCCTTTCCACTAGTTCCAGATCCAGCCCACCCCCACCAGCCAGCTAACACCATACTGCCCCCCTTTTTTTCTTTCTCTCACTTTTCTTTCTCCCTCACACCTAGCCCCATGCACCACCTCCCCCACTTCCCACCAGCCCCCAACACACAACCACAGATACAACATCCCCAGCACTGAGGCCTACTACTACACCAGGCCCACATTGCCCCTCCCCTTGGGCTACTCGACCAGCTGCTGAACAGTGAGAAGCAAGCCCGTACCACTCCCCATATGACATCCCTGCCAATCTGGCAAGGGACTATGAACACTCCCACAATTCTGGATCAACATCAGGAGGCAAACAGCGTCTGCCCAGTCCATCCTCAGCTACCTCACCAAACCAGTGTACAGTGAACAGGGCTTATCTGGCCTGTTGCTGCCCTACCCATCCAGATAAGATGGTGAGAGCTATCATGCCTACAGGCAGGCAAGTAGTAAAGCATTCCCAGCCTGCCCACCCTGACATATCAAAACAAAACAAAACAAAACAAAAAAAGAACAGGAAGGAAGAAATGAACACACAATCAATACATAAAGAAAACAATACCTTAATGTCTCAGAGACAAAAGATAATATCAAAACCTAAAAAAAGCAATATAAGATGGCTCCAACAAATGAACAAAATAAGGAATCATATAACCTCCCAATAGAAGAAAAGGTAGTGGAAGTACTTGATACAGAATTCAAAAGGCTAATATTTAGGGCTTGCCAAGAGATTAGGAAAGAGATCTAAGAAAACACAGACAAAACCAATGCAAACAGCCAAAATCAAGAAAAACACAGACAAAGCAATAGAAGAATTCAGCAAAATAATACAAGAAAAAAATGTCAAAAGAAATAGAAATCATACAAAAACAGGAACTATTCAAAATATAAACAACAAAATTGCAGAAATGTACAATTCAATTGAAGGTTTTAGGAGTAAATTTGAAACAATGGAAGACACAGTCAGCGAGACTGAAGACAAATTCATGGACACCAGTATATTTGTGGAAAAATCAGAGAAAAGAATGAAGAAAACCTAAGAATTATGTGGGACACAATCAAGAGAAAAAATTCACGTGTGATCGAAGTTCCAGAACAAAGACAGAAAATGTAAAACACAGAGAATACTGCTGAAGATTTGCTGGTTAAAAAAAAAAAAACTTCTCAAATATCATGAAAGACATAAAGCTGACCATCCAGGAAGTTCAATGAACCCCACACAGTATAGACCCCGAAAGAAAGTCACCATGAAAAAAAAAGTCACCAAGATATAATATAATCACACTCGCCAAAACCAAAGAAAAAGAATCTTGAGAGCAGTTTGAGAAAAACAAAGTTACATACAAAAGAGAAACAATGCAACTAAACTCTTATTACTCAGCAGAACCTATACAAGCAAGAAGGTAATGGTATGACATACATTAAACCTTAAAAGTAAGAAACTGCCAGCCAAGAATAATATATCCCACAAAACTCTCTCTCAAATATGATAATAAAATTAGGACACTTCCAGATAAACAGAAATTAATGAAAATCATAAAATCAAATCAAACTTACAAGAAATATTAAAAGGAGTCCTTCAATTAGAGAACCAACAACATCATACAACAATCTGATTCTAGGTCACAGGATAGCATCACCCAGATACCAACCTAGGTAAAGAACTCTCAATAAGAAAACAAAGTTGAAGACATAAAACAAGGAAACAGAGATGTCAATCTGTATACGACAACAATATTAAAACAATAAAAGGGGGAATAAACAGTATAGGTATATAGAACATTGAAATGGAGATGAAATCAAGGCAATATCAAACAGTAAGAGACTCGTTCAAACACAGGGAGATAAGGGCAAATTTCTAGGTAACCACAAATTAACTCATCAAAATAAAAAAGAAGAAAAACATAAAGACTCAGTAAACACAAAATGTGTAATAATGAAAGAAAAGAAAATCCACAAACAAAAGGAACTCAGCACAGGAAAGTAAGAGGAACAAAGAAAATGTCAGTACCACAGGAAAAAAAAGCACAACAATATGAAATCAATAAACTCATAACTATCAATAATCACACTGAATGTAAATGGCTTAAATGCACTCATAAAGAGAGAGTGGCATAAAAGATTTAAAAACATAACCCATCAATACACTGTCTACAAGGGACACACCTAACAAAGACATAAATATATTAAAAATCAATGGGTGGGAAGAAATACGTCAAACAAACAGTAACCAAAAAAAGGACAGGAGCGACAATATTAATCTCAGACAAAATAAACTTTAAGGCAAAATCAATCATAAAAGACAAGGAAGGACATTATACACTGATAAAAGGGACAATCCATCAAGAATACATAGCCATAATAAATATCTACACACACAATGATAGGCTCCAAAATATATAAAACAAATTCTAAGAGAAACAGGCAGTTCCACAATAACAGTAAGACACCTCAACACACCACTCTCAGTAAAGGATAAAATATATAGAAAGAAACTCAACAAAGATACAGAAAATCTAAAGGCCACGATCAAACAACTCAACCTCACAGACATATACAAAACACTCCAAATAACAGCAGAGAAGTATACACATTCTTTTCCAGCACACATGCAACATTTTCCAGAATAGACCACCAACCAAAACCAAACCAAACCCAGTGCCGTCGGGTCGATTCCGACTCATAGCGACACTACAGGACAGAGTAGAACTGCCCCATAGAGTTTCTAAGGAGTGCCTGGTGGATTTGCACTGCCAACCCTTTGGTTAGCAGCCACAGCACTTAACCACTACACCACCAGGGTTTCCCCATTTATGACAGCCCCTAAAAAGATAAAATATGTGGGAATAAATCTAACCAGGGACATAAAAGGCCTATACAAAGAAAACTACAAAACACTATTTGCAAGAAACCAAGAGAGACCTACATAAATTAAAAAAACCATGGCATGCTTATGGATAAGAAGCACCAACATTGTGAAAATGTAAAATACTCCCAAAATGATCTACAGATATAATGCAATGGAATACTATGCAATGACAAAGAACAATGATGAATCTGTGAAACACCTCACAACATGGATGAATCCGGAGGGCATTTACACTGAGTGAAATAACTCAATCACAAAAGGACAAATATTTATGAGACCACAAAGGTTTATACACAGAAAAAAAACAATCTTTGAATGTTATGAGGGGGGAGGGTAGGAAAATGAAATCACTAACTAGATAGTAGACAAGTACTAACTTTGGAAAGAAACATGGGTTCTCTTATAGACTAATTGTGTTCCCCAGAAAGATATGCTGAAGTCCTAACCCCTGTTACCTATGAATGTGACCTTGTTTAGAAGTAGGGTATTCAAAGATGTTATCAGTTTAGTTAACATGAGGTTATACTGGACTAGGGTAGCTCTTACTCCAATATCAGTGGTGTCCTCATAAAAAGAGAGACACACACAGAGGAAGGATGCCATGTGAAGAAGCATTTACACACCAAGGAATACCAAGGATCACCAGTGTCAGTGGAACCTAGAAGAGAGGCATAAAACAGGCTCTCCCTCAGAGCCTCCAGAAGGAATCAACATGGCTGACACCCTGATTTTGGACTCCTAGCTTCCAGAACTGTAAGACAATTTCTGTTCTTATTTAAAAAAAGAAAACAAAACGCAAATCAAAACCACAATGAGATACCACTTCACACACACAATAATGGCTATAATCAAAAAGACAGATAAGAACAAATGTTGTCCAGGATGCAGACAAATTGGAACCCTCACACGCTGCTGGTGGGAATGTAAAATAGTACAGCCACTTTGGAAAACAATCTGGCAGTTCCTCAAAAAGTCAAAAAAAATTACTATATGACTCAGAAATTCTACTCCTAGGTATAAACCCCAAGAGAAATAGAAGCATTTTGTACACACAAAATCTAGTACATGAATATTCATAACAGCCAAAAATTGGAAAGAACCAAATGTCCATCAACGTATGAATGGATAAAACAAAATATGGTATATCCATACAATGGAATATTCTTTGTCAATAAAAAGAAATGAAGTACAGATATATGCTACAACATGAACAAACTTTGAAAACATTATGCCTTCTGAAGTAAGCCAGGTGCAGAAGAGGACATGTGTAATTCCATTCATGTGAATTATCCATAATAGGCAAATCCATAGAGATAGAAGGTAGATTAGTGGTTGCCACAAAAAGGGGGTAATGTGAATGACTACTATTGGGCATGGGATTGATTTCTGGAGTGTTGAAATGTTCTGGAATCAGACAGTGGTGCTGGTTGTACCATCTGAAGAATACACTAAAAGCCAATGAATTATACCTTATTTTAAATGACTGAATTGTATGGTATGTAAACAATATCTCAACAAAGCCGTTTAGAAAACAGATGTAAAATACAGACATTCCTAGATAAACCAGTTTTTTTTGGAGGTATGTGTGTGGTGTGATTGTAATTTTTGCATTATTTAGTGTCCTTCTATATTTCCTCAGCATGCAATTTTCTATTAAACATATACTGTTTTAATAATTCCAAAAAATACACAGTAGTGAATAAAAAACAAAGTTTCTTAAGTTACAAAAGGATACTCTTAAACCATAGTACTCTTTTTTTTGTTGTTGTTCATCATCTTTAATGGCATTCCCAGCAGAGCCACATGGGCAGTGTTCCTGGTGTCCATGGACCCTTCCCAGGTGGGGCCACAAGCCATAGAACTCTTCATCCAAGATTGTAAGATTACGACCTAACTTTCAGCCTCATGGTGAAATTTTTTCTTAGGATAACATAAAAGAAAATGAATTGATACTTACTTTATTGCTTGTGCTCCTGGCCTTTGCACAACCAAAGTACTAAATTCTTCTATTAAAATTTCTAACAGCTCAGGTTTCTGGTGATTTTCTCTTAGAACAATAGACATACTTTTCAAGTGAAGGAAAAACTTCATGGCTTCAAACTAGAGTATATTCAGAAGAATAAAATTAAAAAAAAAAAAATATATATATATATATATAAATGCTATGTGTACAGTTTATACATTTTAAAAACCACAAAATATTTTTAAAACATACCTTTCCCTATTAAAGAATTACCACGTAACACCAAAACTTAGGTGGAAATTTTTATCATCACATGAAAATGAAAACAAACGCAATACCTACATATCCAGATAAAGGTCACAGAACAAATCAGTAACAAATATAATTCTCTAAGGATTAAAGACAGGCATATCTAACATTAAACTTCAAGGTGTAGGGCAAGAAAATATCTTACTGTTTTTGGCAAGGTTGGATCAACTGCTGTTTCACTATAACCAATTGCTTCATAGAGTTTAGCTTTTTCATCAGGTGTCAACATTTCTTCAAGAGCTACAAATCAGAGCAGTATTTCGTTATTTAAAAAAAAAAGTTTTTTGTTTTTTTTTTGTTGTTGTTGTTATTTAAGTGATATCAAAATAAAACCAACCCATAATTTAGCCAACTTTAATAACAGATTGCAAAATAGGTTTCCTTTTTATAATACTTTTAAGAAATTACAACTATTGAATGATAGGGTAGCACTGGTAATTTTAGAAGTTAATCTCCAAAATTATAAATTACTAAATATTTAAATTTGTGATATATATTTTCAAATGTTTCAACTGCATAGGCACTTAATGACATTGTACTAGACAACATATTTAGCATACAAATTAGGTAGCGGTAGTATCACAATTTTTTCCCGTTTTACAGATGATGAAACTAAGGTTCAGTGAATTTAAATAACTTGCTGGTCACTCTTCTAACAAATGACAGATCGAAGTAACCATGAGTCTCTAAGTCTCCAAAGCTATAATCTTAAATACTTTGTTATATATTGTCTACACCTAATAATTAGGAAAGAAAAATCTTAGCAAGAAACAACTGCAACAAGAATTTAAAACAATTTAAACCACTTTGAAATTTTTATATATTTATCAATTATTGTACTAGATGCATGAACTAAATCCTTTAGCCACAAATTACAAATAGTAAGATAGATTTTTTTTTCTATTTCATTTACGTACATGTGTGAGATTCCTGGGTGGACCGAATGGTTTGCACTTGACTACTAACATAAAAGTTCATGGTTCAAAACCACCAAGCACTGCCAGAAAAGAAAGGCCTAGCAACCTACTTCCATAAGACTGTTGTTGTTATCGTTAGGTACCATTCAAGTTGATCTCAACTCACAGCAACATCATGTGACAGAGTAAAACTGCCCCATGGGATTTTCTTGGCTGTAATCTTTACAGAAGCAGATCACCAGGTCTTTCTCCTGTGGACACAATGAATGGGTTCAAACCACCAACCTTTTGTTTAGCAGCCAAGTGCTTAACTGTGTGCGCCACCAGGACTCCGTTTCCATAAGATTACAGCCACTGAAAACCCTATGGAGTGCAGTTCTACTCTGAACCATGTGGGATCACCATGAGTCAGAATCAACTCAATGGTAACAGGTTTCTGTTAATATACATTTGTAATATTTATAGCAGTAATTTCATTTATAATAAGCATAAGATAGCTAGACAGACAGACAGATAGACAGATAGATGTTAACAATGTCCACTTCAAAAACAACAGGAATACAAGGGAATTGAGAAAGCTAACACACTGCAATATTTTAATGTCACAGATTCACCAAAAAATAGCAAGGCACAGAAAGAGAGTGGAAATGATGGCCCATTAAAAGAGAACAAGGTGAAGAGAGAGACATCATCTCTATGGAAGTCCAGATAATGAACAAATTGGAAGAACATAATACAGTAATATTAAACATGCTCAAAGAACTAAAAAAGAACAAAGACAATGAACTAAAGGAAATCAGGAAAATGATACAAGAATATAAATAAAGAGACAGACACTATAAAAAGGAACCAAACAGAAATACTGGAGCTGAAAATTACAATAACTGAAATGAAAAAGTCAATGGGAGGACTCAATAGCAGATTTTATCCGACAAAAGAATGAATCAGCAAACTAGAGGATGAAGTAATTAAAATTAACGAAGCTGAAGAGGAAAAAGAAAAACAGGCTAAGAAAGCAGAGGAAAGCTTACTAAAACTGTGGAATGCAGCCAAGTAAACTAATATACACATCACAGAAATCCCAGAAGGAGAACAGTAAGAAAAAGAGAAAGAATATTTCAAGAAATAATGGCAGAAAACTTTCTAAAATTTGATGGACATGAACCTACAAATCGAAGCTCAGCAAACTCCAAAGAGATCCACACCAATACACATCATAATCAAATTCTCTAAAGCCAAAGACAAATCAGCAAATTGTCACAATAAAATGGATCCTTAATAAAACTAACTTTCAACTTCTCCTGAGAAACCCTGAATATCAGAAGGCAGTGCAATGACATATTTAAAGTTCTAAAGGGAAAGAACTGTCAACCAAGAATTCTATATCCAACAAAACTAATTTCAACAATGAAAAATTCACTTTTGTCAAGTCAGTTTTGACTCAGCAACCCTACAGACCCCATAGGGTTTCCAAGACTGAAATCTTTACAGAAGCAGCCTCCCACATCTTTCTCCCACAGAGTGGTTGGTGGGTTCGAACTGCTGACCCTTCAGCTAATAGCTGAGTGCTTAACCACTGCATCACCAGGGCTCTTCCAGTATTTCAAAATGAAGGCAAAATTAAGACATTCCCAGGTAACAAAACCTGAGGAAGTCCATGAGGACAAGATTTGTCCTGCAAGAAATGTGAAAGGGAGTTCCTCAGACAGAACTGAAAAGACACTAGAAATAAACTCATAGCCATAGAAAAAAAGAGATTGCAGATGAAGGTAATTTCATAGGCAAATTTAAGAGCCAGTTTTATGGTATATTTGGTTTGCAACTCCAGTAGTAATGTCCTATGTGATTCAAAAAGACAGATGATTAAAAATAATTATAAATTTATATTAAACTCCCCCCCCGTTGCCATCGAGTCCGTTCAGACTCATAGTGACCCTATAGGACAGAAAAGAACTGTCCCATAGTTTCCAAGGAGCGCCTGGTGGACTCAAACTGCCAACCTTTTGGTTAGCAGCCATAACACTTAATCACTACATCACCAGGGTTTCCAAATTTACATTACTGGCCACATATCATATAAAATGCAATTTATAATAACTTTATAAAAGGAGAGGAACAGAGGTATGGGAATAACTCTTGGATGTTATGTTACTGAAGTTAAGATGTTATCAATTTAAACCACATTGTTATAAATTTAAAGGTTGCTGGGTGGCCTAAGAAGTTTGCACACCGAAAAGGTTGACAATTCAAACTGAAAGATTGGTAGTTTGAATCTACCAAGCAGAACTGTGGAAGAAAAGCCTGGCAATCTGCTTCCATAAAGATTATAGCCATGAAATCCCTATAGAGCTCAGTTCTAATCTGTAACTATAGTGCAATTAATTACTTAATATGGCCCTTCTAACCATAGTCTTTGTAAGTCCTGCCAAATGACTGAGTGGGACTATTCAAAGGAGGTGTAGGGAACCCTAACAAGGGGACTGGTCAGTTCTCCCATCTCTCTAGGTTTAAAGGGTGGCACTGAGAGACAGAGAGAGAATAGGAGTTGTAACATGGAAGACACAGAGGGGGAGCTGTAACACCAGAGATGGTGAGAAACAGCAGCAGCAGGACCAGGAGACCAGCAGGACACCAGCAGGACACCATAGGAGACCACAGGAGATCAGCAGAAGACCAAGAAGAGATGGCATGGTGGGCTTCCCGGCCCATGTAACAAGAAAGCTGAGCACCTTCGAGTAGGGTGCCTCCCGCACTTGGTGGAGCTAGGTCTGTCGACCCATGGAGCTGGAGCTGAGCACCTGTGGGCCAAGGCTTACTGGCATAGTGGGGTGCCTCTGGGCTCTTATTAGCTGAGCTACAAGAGCTTTGTAACACTTTTCCAAGCAGGGCAGGGGCCGAGGGGCCAGAGAGGTTTGCCTGCTGGCACAGCCCAGACGATGCTATCCTGATCGAAGAACAGTATCCTGAGCATTCCTGAACTGTAACCTGTTACTTCCTAATAAATTCCATAATCCTGAGTATTGTCTGTGAGTTCTATGTGGCCATTGCAATGAATTATCAAACTCAGCAGAGAAAGAGAGTGCTGTGGGAGGGATGGTTGGTGTCAAAGTTGGTAAAGATGGTGGAGAGAGGAGGCATGTCTGACCTCCGCCTCACAGGAATCAGCCTTCAGCTGTTGATACTGATTTTCCTTCATCCTTGTGAAGTTAGAGGAGGTCAAATGCCGCCACCTAACATACTGGGTTGCCATTAGTCAGAAAAGACTCAACAGCAATGAGTTTGGTTTTGTTACAAATTTAAGATGTTAAATGTAACCATCATGGTGACCACAAAGAAAATATCTAACAAATGTTCACAAAAGGAAAGGAAAAGGGAATCAAAATAGTTCACTACAAAAAGCAAACAAAACACAAATGATTGCAGTATTGGAGAAAATGTAGAACAAAAAAAGTATAAAACGCAGAAAAACAGCAGAAGTTCTTCCCTATCGTTAGTTACTCTAAATGTAGATCAAAAAGCAGAGAGTAGAAGAATGGATTAAAAAACATAGTCCATTTATATGCTGTCTACAAGAGAAATATCTCAGACCCAAAGACATAAATAGGTTCAAAGTGAAAAGATGGAAAAAAATATTCTGTGAAAATAGAAACCAAGAAAGAACTGAAATGGCTATATCAATATTAGACAAAATAGACTTTAAGTCAAAATGTGTTATGAGACAAAGAAGGGCATTCTATTATGATAAAAGGATTAATTTCGCAGAAAGATATAACAATTATAAAACCAGTAAAACCTGTGAGAGACAGAACTTGATGGGACCACCTTGTTTTTCCAGGTTTTGCAAGTTTTCTGCCCTTGACAGGGTGCTAACACTTTTCTATCACTGCCCATTAAGAATCCTACCTCATAAACACCCAGTGAGTTTTCCTTCTCTGACAGATTTCCACCTTATACAGGTTCTGGCTTTCACAGGTTTTACTGTACAGATGAACCTAACATCAGAGCCAAAAATATATGAAGCAAACGCTCATTATTTACCAAATCATGGTTATCTACCACGATCAAGCACGATTCACCTCAGGAATAAAAGGGTGGTTCATCGTTAGAAAATACCGCTATGTAATATACCAATGTTCTGCTGCTATTCATAAGGTTATCACTTGCTAATTCTTTTCAGAAGTAGACCGCTGGGTCCTTCTTCCTAGTTTTAGTTTGGAAGCTCAGCTGAAACCTGTCTGCCACGGGTGACCCTGCTGGTATTTCAATACCTATGGCATAGCTCCCAACAGCACAGCAACACACAAGCCCGAGTACAACAACAAACTGACAGACGTGTGGGGAAAAAGAAAGAAAAGACCTAAATGAATGCCAGAAGAGACTCTGAAACTTGTTCTTGAATGTCGAGTAGCTAAAACGAAAGGAAAAAATGAAGTAAAAGGGTTGAACAGAAGATTTCAAAGGGCAGCTCAAGAAGACAAAGTATTATAATGACATGTGCAAAGACTTGGAGATGGAAAACCAAAAGGGAAGAACATGCTCGGCATTTCTCAAGCTGAAAGAACTGAAGAAAAAATTCAAGCCTCGAGTTGCATACTGAAGGATTCTACAGGGAAAACATTAAACAATGCAGGAAACATCAAAAGAAGACAGAAAGAATACAGAGAGTCACTATACCAAAAAGAATCGGTCGACATTCAACCATTTCAGGAGGTAACATATGATCAGGAACCAACGGTACTGAAGGAAGAAGTCCAGGTTGCACTGAGGGCACTGGCGAAGAACAACACTCCAAAAACTGGCAGTATACCAATTGAGATGCTTCAACGAACGAGTACAGCACTGGAATGCTCATTCATCTATGCCAAGAAATTTGGAACACAGCTTCCTGGCCAACTGACTGGAAGAGATCTATACTTATGCCTATTCCCAAGAAAGGTGGTCTAACCAAATGTGGAAATTATCTAAAAATATTATTAATATCACACGTAAGCAAAATTTTGCTGGAGATCATTCAAAAGCAGCTGCAGTGGTTTTATCAACCGGGAACTGTCAGATATTCAAGCTGAATTTAGAAGAAGATGTGGAACCAGGGATATGACTGCTGATGTCAGATGGATCCTAACTAAAAGCAGAGGATACCAGAAAGATATTTACCTGTGTTTTATCGACTATGCTGAGGCATTCAACTGTGTGGATCATAGCAAATTATGGATAACATTGTGGAGAATGGGAATTCCAGGACACTTAATTGTGCTCATGAGGAATCTGTACATAAATCAAGAGGAGTCATTCAAACAGAACAAGGGGATACTGCATTGTTTAAAGTCAGGAAAGGTGTGCATCAGAGTTGTATCCTTTCACCATACCTATCCAATCTGTGTGCTGAGCAAATAAACTGAGAAGCTGAACTATATGAAGAAGAACAGGGCATCAGGATTGGAGGAAGACTCATTAACAACCTGCGTTATGCAGATGACACAACCTTGCTTGCTGAAAGTGAAGAGGACTTGAAGCACTTACTGATGAAGATCAAAGACCACAGCCTTCAGTATGGATTACACCTCAACATAAAGAAAACAAAAATCCTCACGACTGGACCAATAAGCAACATCATGATAAACAGAGAGGAGATTGAGGTTATCAGGGATTTTATTTTACTTGGATCCACAATCAACACCCATGGAAGCAGCAGTCAAAAAATCAAAAGACACACTGTATTGGGAAAATCGGCTGCAAAAGACCTCTTTAAAGTGCTGAAAAGCAAGGATGTAACCTTGAGGACTAAGGTGCGCCTGACCCAAGCCATGGTGTTTTCAATTGCCTCATAAGCATGCGAAAGCTGGACAATGAATAAGGAAGACCGAAGAAGAACTGATGCCTTTGAATTGTGGTGATTGAGAAGAATATTGACTATACCATGGACTGCCAAAAGACCACAAACAAACCTGTCTTGGAAGAAGTACAACCAGAATGCTCCTTGGAAGCAAGGATGGCAAGACTACATCTCACATACTTTGGACATATTATCACGTGGAATCAGTCCCTGGAGAAGGATATGCTTGGTAAAGTAGAGGGTCAGTGAAAAAGAGGAAGATCCTCAACGAGATAGACTGACACAGTGGCTGCAACAATGGGTTCAAGCATAGCAACAATCGTGAGGATGGCACAGGACCGTGCAGTGTTTCGTTCTGTTGTGTACAGGGTTGCTATGAGTCAGAACTGACTCGATGGCACCTAACAACAATTATATACTAAGTATACAAATGAAAAGAACCACATGATCATCTTGATCGATACAGAAAAGGCATCTGACAAAATCTAACAACCTTTCATGATAAAAACACTCAACAAATTAGAAATAGAAGGGAAATTCCTCATTTTGATAGTTTATGAAAAATCCATAGCTAACATTATCTGTAATCAAGAAAGAATGAGAACTTTCTCCTTAAGATTGGCAACAAGGATGCCCACTCACCAGTGCTGTTCAATATTGTACTGGAAGTTCCAGCCAGAACAATTAGGCAAGAAAAACTAGTAAAAGGTATTCAGATCAAGAAGTAAGACATGAAACTATCCCTAGTCACATGATTCTACTAAAAAAAAAAAATCCCAAGCAATACATAAGAAAGCTACTAGTAGCAGAGTACAAGGTCCGCAAGAATCTGCTGGATTTCTATATAACGGCAATTAACGATCTGAAAAGAAAACTAAGAAAAAAATTCCATTTATAATAGCATCTAAAAGAATAAAATACCTAGGAATAAATTTAACCAGGAAGGTGAAAGACTTGTACACTGAAAACTATAAAACTTTGTTGAAAAGCAGCTATCCAAGGTACACCAGGAGCAGCAGGATAGTCAGGAATCACAGGAGGAAATAGAAGGCGTATCTGGTTGCCTCCATGAACAACTGCGTCCTTTGTCATGAGACCAGAAGAATTGGATGGTACCTGGCTACCATTACTGAATGTTTTGATCGAAGACTCTGTAGAAGAATCCTGGTTAAAAGAGGGAAATGCAGAACAGAATTTCAAATTGTCAATGGAATCTAGACTTTCTGGAGCCACTGAGACTAGAGGAACCCCAAACTACTATCCGGATATAAACTTTAAACCAGAAGTATCCCCGGAAGTCTTCTCTGAACCAAACAATAGTTTAGTTTAATTACTAAAGTATGTCTGCCTTGAGCATTAAGCTCTTTTAAAGAATTATCTATGTCAGATCAAACCAACAACAGCAACTCAAAACAGTAGACAAGAGGCATACGAGACAGTTAGTTTAAGTTAACGGTGGTAGAATAATTCAGAAAAGGATAGTGAGAACGGGTTGCACAACCTCAAGAAAGTAATTAATGTCAGTGAACTGTACATGTAGAAATTGTTGAAATGTTGTGTCTTTTGCCTTTTATATTTTCACCAAAAAAAAAAAATTAGGCTTTGTAAAAGAAGACAGACATAAAATATACATGATTCCGTTTACATGAAAATTTAAAAAGGGGTCAAACTAGTTTATAATGAAGAAAAGCAGATCTACGGTTGCCACTGCCAAGAAAGGGCTACTGATTATAAAGGGGCAGTAGGAAATACTTTTTTGAATTATAATGTTTTATATCTTGATCCTTTTATGGTTACTTGGTATACACATCTGTCAAAGCTCATTATTCTGTGCCTTAAAATTGAATTTTTAATGTAATTAAACTTCAATAAAACTGATTTGAAATAATTATTATTAAGACAAAAAAAAAAAAACCTTTGTCAAAAGAAATTAAAGAAGACCTAAATAAATGGAAGCACATTCCATGTACATGAACTAGAAGACTTAACATCATTAAGATACCAATACTACCAAAAGCCATCTATAGATTCAACACAATCCCTATCAAAATCTCAACAGCCTTCTAAATCTCAACAGCCTTCTTTGCAGAAATGGAAAAGCCAACTCTCAAATGTATATGGAACTGCAAGGGACCCCCGGAAGCCAAAGCAATCTTCAAAAAGAAGAATAAAGTAGGAAGACTCACACATCCAATTTCAAAACTTACTACAGAGTTACAGTAATCAGAACAATCTGGTACTGATATAATGATAGAAATACAGAACAATGGAACAGAATTGAGAGTCCAGAAATAAACCCGTGTATTCGACAAGGGCACTAAGTCCACTCAATGGGGAAAGAATAATTTCTTCAATATATGTGCTGTGAAACAGGATTTCCACAAGCAGAAAAAATGAAGCCAGGCTCATACTTCATACCGTATACAAAAATTAACTAAAAATAGATGAACGACTGAAATGTAAGAACTAAAACCATAAAACATTTAGAACAAAACATAAGGGAAATACTTTGAGATCTAGTTTTTGAAAATGGATTCTTAGATATAACACCAAAAACACAAGAAACAAATGACAAAACAGACAAATTGGGCATCATCAAAACTTTAACAATTTTGTGCTTCAAAAAACATTGTCAATAAAGTGAAGAGACAACATACAGAACAGGGGAAAATGTTGGGGAACCATATACCTGATAAGGCTTTGATATTCAGAATATTCATAAAGAATTCCTACAACTCAACAACAAAAAGACAACCCAATCAAAAAACTGGCAAAGGACATTAATAGACATTTTATCAAAGAAGATATGCAAAGTGCAAACAAGCACATAAAAAGATGGTCAACGTCATTAGTCATCAGGGAAAAGTATATCAAAACTTCAAAACTACAATTAGATACCACTTCACCCCACTAAGATGGTTATTAGCAAAAAAAAAAAAAAAAACAGAAACCAACCAGTGGATGTGGAGAAATTGGAGCTCTCATCCATTGCTGGTGGGACTGTAAAATGGTGAAGCCACTGTGGAAAACTGGTGGTTTGGCAAAAAGTTAACATAGAATTACCGTATGACTCAGCAATTCCACTCCTAGGTATTATACCCAAAATAAGTGAAAGCAGGGACTCAAACAGATATTTGTGTACCAGTGTTCACTGCTGCACTATTCACAATAGCCAAATCGTGACAACAAACCACCAATCAACAGATGAATGTATAAACAAAATATGGTATATCCATACAGTGGAATATTATTCAGCCATAAAGAGAAATGAAATTCTGAAACATGCTACAACACGGATGAACCTTGAAATATTATGCTGAGTAAAAACTGGCACAAAAGGAAAAATTTTGTATGATTATACTTACAGGAAATATCTAAACAGACAAATGCACAGAGTCCAAACTTCCCTAGTGTTACGGTGGCGGGGGGGTGTTGTGGAAATAGACAGTGGTGATGGCTGCACAACATGATGAATGTAATTAACGTCACTGAATCGTACACGTAAAAAATGTTGAAATAGCAAATGTTTTCTTCTACATATTTTTACCACAATAAAAAAAAAAAGGAATGAAGTACTGATACATGGATAAACTTTGAAAACATGCTAAGCGAAGTAAACCAGACACAAAAGCCCTAAGAATATAATAAATATAAAAAATTAGAATTAGAAAATAAATGGACATACTTCCAGGTTTAACATCTGGCTGTTCTTTACAGCTTGCTTCCGACCAACTCCACAGCCAGTCTAACCATCCTTTATTTTCCTCTGAATCTTTTGCCCCTTCTTTGTAAATCTTGTATCCAGCTTTCTTTACCTATAATCAATGAAGTTTCAAGTATATGACAAATCACCCTTTAATTAGTAATTTAATGAAAAAGAAACATGATATTTCCAGAACTTATCTAAGTGAATAAATGTAAACAAAATGCAAACTGACCACAGAACACAGTACTGCAACGTTAGCTAAACAAAGACTTTAGTATTACCAAATAGTTCTCATTTTTAACAAGAGGTAAAGATCACCAAATTTAAAAAAAAAAAAAAAAGGCTTTTCACCTTCATATGGACCTCTGAATATTTGATAAACCCATTAGTTAGTTAGAATTTTTTCCCATAAAAATCTAATTTAAATGGATGTGGAAAACATATCAAATGTTTTTATAACATACAGAAGCAAACTTGAACTCTTTTTAGGAAACAGAATATTGCAGCACAATGCTAATGACATCACATTTTCTGTTACATCTATATGGAGTTTAGATTCATTTTTACTAAGCAAAAGATAATCTGGAATTACCTCAACTTCTGCCTGTTGTCTTGTTAAAGTTAAATTAAATACATCCAGGATCTTTTCCAGCTCCTGAAAATATTAAAAAAAAATTTTTTTAACTTTACATAAATAACTTTAGTATATAATCCATCAAACTGCTGCATTAAAGAAAAGATATGATAGAAAACAGAATGTCCATCAATATATTTATTAAATTCTGTGAAGCAATGCATATAAATATATATGAGCTTGAAAATTAATAATGATGGGGTAAGTTTTTCAACAAACAAATCATTTAGGTCACGCATATAAGATTACAAACTCTACAAGAGGTATAACACATACTAAAAGATACTCTACATGCATTGTCCAAAATAACTTTTATTTGGGTTTTAACTACAGCTAAAGGTAAATGCATGAGGTCAATGATCAGCTAAAAATACAACTACAGATCCGTTATGAGTAAAGTTTGAAGGTCATCATTAAGATATTCCATGTAGGCCTAGATACATTTAAAACTTTTTTTAATTGTACACTTTTCAAAGTTGTTATAGCTATTAGCATAAACTAAACCTTTCACTGTAACTATACATTCATATGATTACTTTCAAGAGTTTCATGTATAAACTACTTTCCCTCCAAGAGAAGAACCATGACCTACTACTATCTAAACAACGCAGGGTTTGGGTTTGAATCTAGCAGACATGGAAGATTTGGATTTGGGTCCAAAGGAAAATAAAAAAATCTGTAACCGCTCCAAAAACCCTCTAAATCGAAGCATTCCTAATAGACCTGGATCTTCAGGAAGTCTCTCAACTTGAAACTAAAGTAAAACTCAATATTTAAGGAGTTTGAAATTAAAAATCAGCATGGATTCAGAATGGTCATATTGATTCCAAGAGGCTAATGCCTTTTAATCTCTCTAATCTGTATTTAATCCAGCTCTAAAAGTCTATTCCAGAATATTCCATAATTCTAAAAAAGCAGATCCTTTACTTGATAACTCTATGAGTCGGAAACTACTCAACAAAGGGTTTTGTTTTGTTTGTTTGTTTGTTTGTGTACTTGATAATGGAGCCCTGGCAGCACAGTGGTTAAGAGCTCGGCTGCTAAGGCAGTTTGAATCCACCAGCCACTCCTTGGAAGCTCTATAGGGTCGCTATGAATTACACAGACCCAACAGTAACGGGTTTACTTGATAAGGGGAGCTCCGGTGGTGTAGTGGTTAAGCGCTCAGCTGCCAACTCAAAGGGCACCAGTTCAAACCCACCAGTCAATCCGAGGAAGAAAGATGTGGCAGTCTGCTTCCATAAAGATTACAGCCTTGGAAACCCTACTGGGCAGTTCTACTCTGTCCTAGACGTCACTAGGAGTCAGAACCAACTCAACGACAATGGGTTTGGTTTTCTGGTTTACTGGATGAGACTAACACTTAGAGAACACTCAGTACATATAATTAAGTGTAAAACTGCTGATAAAGACTAGAAATGCCAGAGAATTAAGAGAAAAAATACCTCTAGAAGGGCAGAAAATTCAGGAAAAGTTCATGCAAGAGATGGGACTTAAGAAAGAGCCTGAAGGATGAGTAGAGCTGCAACAGATAGGCAAAGAGAAGAGAGAAAGCTGATGGACTGATTACATGAGCAAAGGCATGGCACTCAGCATGTGCATGATACAAACAGAAGGCAGGACATTCATCTGGGGAATGCACAGTCAGAGGACAGCAATAAGGGAACTGCGGTGGTAACTGATAATGTAAGGCTCTGAAACCGAGAAAGAGAAATCTGGAATCAATGCAGCTCTTAAAGTTAAAAGGGACACAAGAAAGCGACGTTTCAAGTTACTGTTCGCATAAACACAAATCCTTCCAGACTGAGAACGATCTCAAATTTGAAAAGTTCACAGAAGAATTTCACAAGAACTTAACTGAAGTTAGGAACAGGAATAGGAAGAAGTATAAGTAACAGAGACAGAGAATGGTCAGCCAAAATTATAGCAAATAAGTAGGACGTGTTAGTCACTAAAGGCTGAGGAGGAGTTACATAGTGGAAAACATTCAACAATATTTTTTTTAATGCTAACCTCCAAAGGCAGGAGAATGTCACCAGCTAACTTCTTAGTTGTTAACTTTTTTTTATACAGTTCTTTATATTGCTTCACTTTTTGCCTATGATCTCTAATATGCTTCCATGACCACATCCGTAAGCTGGGACGAATATTTACTTCAAGAACACCATTTATAGCATAAGCCCACCTAGTTAAAAAAACAAAAACAAAAACCCCACACTTAATACCAACAAATCAACAGTACAAATAATTAATATCGCTTCTACTCTAACAACAAACGTATCTATAATACAGAAATCTTTAGTACAGAGACTATGAAAAGGATCTATTTGAGCACTTGGCTTTTTCCAACTATTTTTGCATTAACAATTCATTAATTATTCATCTTTCCTGGTTGCGCAGTGGTTAAGCATTCAGCTTCAAACAAAAAGGTCAGCAGTTTGAAACCACCAGCCACTCCTTGGAAATTCTATGGGACAGTTCTACTTTGTCTTACAGGGTCACTACGAGTCGGAATTGGCTTGATGGCCGTGGGTTTTTTTAAGTAAAAATAAGCAACACTATTCAATTTTTATAAAATAAATACAGCTTTACACACATTCTAGTATGGCATTAATTGGCAGATAACACTTTAGGCATCTAAAGTAACTGTAGCTTCTAGAAACTAGCATAACGTAAAAACTAGAATAGCGAGACTTTTGAATTCATAAAAGGGGTACTTCATAGACCCCCATAACCTGAAAAATACAGATTTTAGAGTGCTTGCTATGGAAATTTAGAGGGAGAAAAAAAGATATCACTAGAAAATAAACTGGGGTATACGTTTTTAACAATTACAAAAATACTGATACTGCTACAGTAAATGAGAAAAAAATCCCTTAAGTCACTTTCATTAACATTATAAGCAAAAGCAGCTACATATGTTTCTAGCTACAAATCAAACTATAGTCTGCATCATACCATAAGGTTATCTTAAAAATTATTTTTTAAGTCAAGAAATTCATTTTTATTTTCTAGTTTTTAAATATTTAAGAAAAAAAAAAAAAGGCGTTTACCATTCCCTGGCATGGTAGTGAAGAGGTACATCAGGTTTGAACTTCCTGTATGGCAGATTTTGCTTCATCATATCAACTGATTCAAGAAGCTCCATAAGACTGAAATACTGAAGAATGGAAAAGGTAAAAAGCTCGTGTTTCAAAAAGTTTTGTCCAATTATCAGAGACAAGTTAAGTTATTGATATTTTTACTAGTTATATAGGAAATGTTACCACATAACATTATGAATTTTTGGTTAACGTTGTAAAATCATGGCTACGTTTTTGCCAAACTATAATTCACAATTTAAAATTTCATTTAAAAAATTACCTGTGGTTTATTAAGTTCAATGGCTATGTCATGTAACTCAACATCCAGATTTATTTTGGGGTCAGAAAAGTCAAAATCTGATCGGCGATTCATCTGAAGTTTGGCATTAGCAGATATGGGACGGAATACTGGAAAATAATACAAATTGAAAAAAAATTAAATTGTCTTGTATTTCAAGAGTCAAAGCACTAAAGGAATCAAGTTAAAAATACTCATTTTCTTTTATACCCTGTCTACAGTTCCCTGATGTCCACACACTGCCATGATTTGGTCATATGACCTGTCTATCACTTAATTAGTGGTAAGGATGCTTTTATCTTTTTCCTACCTATAATTCATGATGTCTTTCATACTGAAGTACAATAAAGGCTAAGTGAAAAACCCCTCAAAAAAACAGAATTAGACAAAATAGTCTAATAAAATATTTTTAACAAAAATACACAGTTCTAGGGAATGAATGTACATTAGAAATTCTAAGAGGAAAAAAAGATTGTATTTAACCGCTGACTTCCATTGTATAATTTCTGAATTTCTGATCAGTTGCTCTTTATCCATCTGTTCTCCATTTTAACTCTTCAAAGGAGAGAAGACTAGTGAGGGTTTGTACAAGATCAGTTGTTTAGCTCAACCCAAAAACTTAAGATAAATTCCTTTCAACCCTTTGTATTGTAACACCAAAAAGAACAGAATAGGCACCATGCAGAGAGAGACAAGTAATAGAAAAAATTGGCAGGGAACCAACTACTAAACTATAAATTAATTTGTATAAAAGATAGTAGATTCATCTTGTTTTAATCATCCCCAAGGCCTAGCACTTATTTTTTACATATTAAGCATTCAAAAATATACTTTATTTGAATAGAAATAAATGCTCAAAAATTTTGTTCTTCGGCATTCCATCTTACACTCAAGCAGGGGAAAATAAATAAATCTAAGGGGTGGATGACAGAACTACTCTGGTCCGACTGTGGGGAAAATCACAGAATCAAGAACATAAAGCAAGCAACAACGACAAAATGACTCCAAACGTTCTTGAGAGATTCTCTAGCTATCTCAGAACATTAGGAAATGAAATCATCCATTTTGTTATCCCAGAAACCCTGAATTCATAAACATAGATTACAGAAAATTACTTCAAGTTGAAAAAACTTACAAAAAAATCAACCAAAGCAGCTACACTTCAGACCTAAAAATATTTTTTAACCTAAAATCAGTGCTTAAGGACCCCAGTGTCACTAGAGCCGCTCTCTGAGAAACAAGAGACAAATTACTAGGGATCTAACTGATCTCCCATAAGAGTCAGAGAAAGTATCCCAAAAACAAAATTCCTTTCTAAATAAAATATTTTAATCATAGAATTCCAATATCCTATTATAAGGAGGTTGGGGATTATAAGGAGATACTAAAATGTACTCATTATCTACAATATAAAATAATAATGTCATGTCCATCACTATCCTAACTGTAACTATTCTTAAATATGGAATGTCATTAACGTCAACTACCTACACAAGTCAGCAGATCCTACATATGCATTATTTCTCCTAAACAACAGACATCATGTCCCAGCCATGAACACAGAAACCACACCATTGTGAGCCTGAAGACTATTCCTGATCGAGCAGGAAAACTTACTAAAACCAAACATTTTACCCCACCTTACAGACTAAGTGCCAACCTGTCCTAAGAGAAAAGGACTTTAAACATTAAGAAAACATGAATAACAGATGATTTCTTAAGATGCCAAAAGTAACAAGGAAATTAACAGGTATTTAATTTCAGCAATGCTTATATCACAAATGGCAAAGAGAAACAGAGAGAGGAGGTGGGAAAGAAGAAGGGACAAAGGGAAAGAAGGAAGAAGTGAGGGAGTGAGATGATAATCATCACCGTTGTTCTTAGCTGTCTTTGAGTCGGCTGACTCCTGGCAACCCTACGTACAACAGAACAAAGCACTGCCTGGTCCTGCACTGTCTTCACAATCATCAGTATGCTTGAGTCCACTGTTGCAGCCACTGTATCACACACTATTCTCTTGTGATCTATAGGGTTTTCACCGGCTAATTTTCACAAGTAGATCATTAGGCCTTTCTTCCTAGCCTGTCGTGGTGTTGAAGCTCTGCTGAAACCTATTCACCATGGGTGACCCTGCTGGTATTTGAAATACTATCGGCATAGCTCCTAGCACCAAACCACCACAGTATGACTAAATGACAGACATGCGGTAGTGTTCATCAATAGAGGACGAATTAAATTCATTACGGTACATCTATACAAAGGTATATAATTAAAAACTAGAAATATATGTTGTTGTTGTTAGGTGCCATCAAGTCAGTTCCGACTCATAGTGACCCTATGCACAACAGAACGAAACACTGCGCGGTCCTGCGCCATCCTCACAATTGTTGTTATGCTTAAGCCCATTGTTGCAGCCACTGTGTCAATCCACCTCGTTGAGGGTCTTCCTCTTCTCCGCTGACCCTGTACTCTGCCAAGCATGATGTCCTTCTGCAGAGACTGACCCCTCCTGACAACATGTCCAAAGTATGTAAGACCCAGTCTCGCCATCCTTGCTTCTAAGGAGCATTCTGTCTGTACTTCTTCCAAGACAGATTTATTCGTTCTTCTGGCAGTCCATGGTATATTCAATATTCTTCGCCAACACATTTCAAAGGCATCAATTCTTCTTCAGTCTTTCTTATTCATTGTTCAGCTTTCACATGCATATGATACAACTGAAAATACCATGGATTAGGTCCGGCACACCTTAGTCTTCAAGGTGACACCTTTGTTCTTCAGCACTTTAAAGAGGTCCTTTGCAGCAGATTTACCCAATGCGATGAGTCTTTTGATTTCTTGACTGCTGCTTCCATGGCTGTTGATTGTGGATCCAAGTAAAATGAAATCCTTGACAACTTCAATCTTTTCTCCATTTATTATAATGTTACTCATTGGTCCAGCTGTGAGGATTTTTGTTTTCTTTATGTTGAGGTGCAATCCAGACTGAAGGCTGAGGCCTTTGATCTTCATTAGTAAGTGCTTCAAGTCCTCTTCACTTTCAGCAAGCAAGGTCGTGTCATCTGTGTAATACAGGTTGTTAATGAGTCTTCCTCCAATTCTGATGCCCCATTCTTCTTCATATAGTCCAGCTTCTCGGATTATTTGTTCAGCATACACATTGAATAGGTATGGTGAAAGAATACAACCCTGCAGCACACCTTTCCTGACTTTAAACCAATCAGTATCCCCTTGTTCTGTCAGAACAACTGCCTCTTGATCTATATAAAGGTTCCTCATGAGCACAATTAAGTGTTCTGGAATTCCCATTCTTTGCAACGTTATCCATAATTTGTTATGATCCACACAGTCGAATGCCTTTGCATAGTCAATAAAACACACGTAAACATCCTTCTGGTATTCTCTGCTTTCAGCCAGGATCCATCTGACATCAGCAATGATATCCCTGGTTCCAGGTCCTCTTCTGAAACTGGCCTGAATTTCTGGCAGTTCCCTGTCGATATACTGCTACAGCCCTTTTTGAATGATCTTCAGCAAAATTTTGCTTGCGTGTGATATTAATGATAGTGTTCTATAATTTCTACATTTGGTTGGATCACCTTTCTTGGGAATAGGCATAAATATGGATCTCTTCCAGTCAGTTGGCCAGGAAGCTGTCTTCCATATTTCTTGGCATAGATGAGTGAGCACCTCGAGCGCTGCATCTGTTTGTTAAAACATCTCAATTGATATTCCATCAATTCCTGGAGCCTTGTTTTTCGCCAATGCCTTCAGAGCAGCTGGGACTTTTTCCTTCAGTACCATCAGTTCCTGATCATATGCCACCTCTTGAAATGGAAGAATATAGTAAGAAAGTTTAAAAGGTGTATGTGTAATTACTCATTAGGGAAATGCAAATTAAAAACTAAAATGGGATACCACTTCACACTCACTAGGATGGTTATTTTAAGAAAATAAGAAGTGTTGGCGAAGATGAGGAGAAATTGGCACAGTTGTGCATTCTGCTGTGGTGCAGTTGCTATGGAAAACAATTTTGTGGTTCCTCAAAAAGTTAAACAGAATTGCCATGTGGCACAGCAATTCCATTCTTGGGTATATACCCAAAACAACTGCAGGCAAAGACTCAAAGAGATACACGTACACCAGTGTTCACTGCAGCATTATTCACAGTAACGAAAAGGTGCAAACAATCCAAGTGTCCATCAACAGATGAATGAATGGATAAACAAACTGTGGTATATCCATACAATAGAATATTATTCAGCCATTAAAAGAAATGAAGTCCTGATATACAGGTGTAGTGAAAGTCAGATACAAAAGGAAAAATATTTTATGATCTCATTTGTATGAAATATCTAGAATAGGCAAATTATACAGACAGGCAGTAGACTACAAGTTACCAGGGGCTGGGAAGGGGAATATGGAGAGTTATTGCTTAAGGGGTATTGAGTTTCTTTTTGGAGTGATGAAAAACTTTTGGAATTAGATACTGGTGACAGTTGCTCAACATGGTGGTGAATATAATCAATGTCATTTAAAAATTATTAAAATAGCAAATTTTTTGTTACATATATAAATTTTACCACAACAAATATTTAAAGTCTATGTATATGTATAAAACACTAATATTAAGTATTTGGAAAAAAAAATTCCTCTTCTACAGCTTTAACTCTTATATTGTATGTAAGACTACATCACCCACTATCTCCTCTCTGGTTGTAGTCATCTATCCATTCCTGGCCTACTTCCTTTCCTACCTCTCTAAAATTTTAGCTTCTAGCAACTGTAATTTCTGGGTGATTTCTAAATAAAAATGATCCTTCCAGAACTTTGGCCTTTCACTCTTCCTGTTTTTCACTGACCCTCAGCTTTACCAAGCACGATGTCCTTCTCCATGGACGGGTTCTCCTTGATAACATGTCCGAAGTACATGAGATGAAGTCTCACCATCCTCGAGTTATTCAAATTGTTCTCCTGCATTTGGCCTTAACTCCCTTGCCCCTCTCACTTCATCAGTACTGCCTGCAAAACTCTAATTCTAGATAAAGCCACTCTCCATTTCATACCTGTACCTGAGCAGCTGAACGTGGCTGGAAAAGTAACTTACACAATCACACTGATTCACCTCACTTCAATGTCATGAATCTCAAGTGTGTCCCTAAGGCTACTGAGCAGTCACACAACACTCCTGGAGGCTAGGGACAGGCCAATTCCAGCCCACGGGCTGTTTTTGTAAATGTAACAAGCTAAAAATGATCCCTACATTTTTTAAACAATTGTTTACAGATGAATATGCGACAGAGACCGTGTGTGGCTCACAAAATGTATCTACTACCTGGCTCTTTACAGAAAAAACTGGCCAACCCGTGGTCTAGTCTGGTGGATCTCAAACTTTAATATCCATCAGAGTCACCTGGACCTGTTAAAACATAGATTGCTGAGCTTCACCCCCAAAGTTTCTGATTCAGTAGGTCTGGGATGGGCCCTAGAATTTGCATTTCTAACAAGTTTCCAAGTAATGCTGCTACTGCTGGTCTGAACCATCCTTTGAGAACACTGCCTAGTCCACTGACTCTCATTCTCCTAAATGTCATAGTTTCTCCTCCCTCCAAAAACCTCTAACACCTCAGATCTTTTTTTCAAAAAAAAAAGAAGAGGTCAGAAAAGAAATTCCATAAATCACCACATCTACTCATCTACCTTATGCAAGGACTTGTGCTCCTAAATGCAGCATTGGATCCCATGTCCTTTCAACTGTCCCCTCCCTCTCCTGCTTCATCAATTTTTCATGTTCTACTGGATCATTCCCATCTCAGCCTACAAACCAGCTGTTCTTGCCCCTATTAAAAAGCAAATAAACAACCTTTCTTTCCCCTTAAACCTCTAGCAAGTGTGCCAGTTATCAACTTATTGCCCCTCAGCTTCAAATGCATCCTTCACGGTATGCTCTGAAAAATGGACTTAGTTCTCTTCAACAGTTTTCCTTTACCAGCTAACATGGTTTTGAAGCTTGGCAGAGAACAATGGAGAGACACTGCATGAAAGGAGTTTTGCTTCCTGATTCTAGTGTGCTCGTTCAAAAGGCACAGCTTCTCCAACACCCAGCTCCTAAAAAAGAGAGAAAGCGGCTTCTCTAGCATCTGGCTCCTGCAGCATGGAGGACTTCTTTAGCACAGGCTCCTTCAGTACACAGTAGTTGCCAGCTAACAGCAGCCAGTAGCTTCCACCAGCACCTGCTCACGTAGTTTTGTGGTGGAGTGGCTCCAGTGAAATACCTCCCCATATAGCTCTCTAAGGGGTAGATTTCCAGAAAGTTCCAGTAGCAAAACAGCAAGTTTTTTTTTTTTATTAACTTTTATTAAGCTTCAAGTGAACGTTTACAAATCCAATCAGTCTGTCACATTTAAGTTTACATACATCTTACTCCGTGCTCCCACCTGCTCTTTCCCTATTGAGTCAGCCCTTTCAGTCTCTCCTTTCGTGACAATTTTGCCAGCTTCCCTCTCTCTCTATCCTCCCATCCCCCCTCCAGACAAGAGCTGCCAACACAATCTCAAGTGTCCACCTGATATAATTAGCTCACTCTTCATCAGCGTCTCTCTCCCACCCTCTGACCAGTCCCTTTCATGTCTGATGAGTTGTCTTCGGGGATGGTTCCTGTCCTGTGCCGACAGAAGGTCTGGGGAGCATGGCCACCGGGATTCCTCTAGTCTCAGTCAGACCATTAAGCATGGTCTTTTTATGAGAATTTGGGGGCTGCATCCCACTGATCTCCTGTTCCCTCAGGAGTTCTCTGTTGTGCTCCCTGTCAGGGCAGTCATCGATTGTGGCCGGGCACCAACTAGTTCTTCTGGTCTCAGGATGATGTAGGTCTCTGGTTCATGTGGCCCTTTCTGTCTCTTGGGCTCTTAGTTGTCGTGTGACCTTGGTGTTCTTCATTTTCCTTTGCTCCAGGTGGGTTGAGACCAATTGATGCATCTTAGATGGCCGCTTGTTAGCATTTAAGACCCCAGACGCCACATTTCAAAGTGGGATGCAGAATGTTTTCATAATAGAATTATTTTGCCAATTGACTTAGAAGTCCCCTCAAACCAAGTTCCCCCGACCCCAGCCCCTGCTCCGCTGACCTTTGAAGCATTCATTTTATCCCGGAAACTTCTTTGCTTTTGGTCCAGTCCAATTGAGCTGACCTTCCATGTATTGAGTGTTGTCTTTCCCTTCACCCAAAGCAGTTCTTATCCACTGATTAATCAATAAAAAACCCTCTCCCTCCCTCCCTCCCTCCCCACTTCGTAACCACAAAAGTATGTGTTCTTCTCAGTTTATACTATTTCTCAAGATCTTATAATAGTGGTCTTATACAATATTTGTCCTTTTGCCTCTGACTCATTTCGCTCAGCATAATGCCTTCCAGGTTCCTCCATGTTATGAAATGTTTCACAGATTCGTCACTGTTCTTTATCGATGCGTAGTATTCCATTGTGTGAATATACCACAATTTATTTACCCATTCATCCGTTGATGGACACCTCGGTTGCTTCCAGCTTTTTGCTATTGTAAACAGAGCTGCCATAAACATGGGTGTGCATATATCTGTTTGTGTGAAGGCTCTTGTATCTCTAGGGCATATTCCGAGGAGTGGGATTTCTGGGTTGTATGGTAGTTCTATTTCTAACTGTTTAAGATAACGCCAGATAGATTTCCAAAGTGGTTGTACCATTTGACATTCCCACCAGCAGTGTATAAGAGTTCCAATCTCTCCGCAGCCTCTCCAACATTTATTATTTTGTGTTTTTTGGATTAATGCCAGCCTTGTTGGTGTGAGATGGAATCTCATTCTAGTTTTAATTTGCATTTCTCTAATGGCTAATGATCGAGAGCATTTTCTCATGTATCTGTTGGCTGCCTGAATATCTTCTTTAGTGAAATGTGTGTTCATATCCTTTGCCCACTTCTTGATTGGGTTGTTTGTCTTTTTGTGGTTGAGTTTTGACAGAATCATGTAGCTTTTAGAGATCTGGCGCTGGTCGGAGATGTCATAGCTGAAAACTCTTTCCCAGTCTGTAGGTGGTCTTTTTACTCTTTTGGTGAAGTCTTTAGATGAGCATAGGTGTTTGATTTTTAGGAGCTCCCAGTTATCGGGTTTCTCTTCATCATTTTTGGTAATGTTTTGTATTCTGTTTATGCCTTGTATTAGGGCTCCTAGGGTTGTCCTTATTTTTTCTTCCATGATCTTTATCGTTTTAGTCTTTATGTTTAGGTCTTTGATCCACTCGGAGTTAGTTTTTGTGCATGGTGTGAGGTAGGGGTCCTGTTTCATTCTTTTGCAAATGGATATCCAGTTATGCCAGCACCATTTGTTAAAAAGACAATCTTTTCCCCAATTTACTGACACTGGTCCTTTGTCAAATATCAGCTGCTCATACGTGGATGGATTTATATCTGGGTTCTCAATTCTGTTCCATTGGTCTATGTGCCTTTTGTACCAGTACCAGGCTGGCAAAACAGCAAGTTTTGCTGGCTCAGCATCACAGAGATTTTTCTGCCATTTAGTGAGCCACGGCCATGCCCGCTCCACAAAGCTCGATCTCAGTCATGACCAGAAGACTCTCTTCTTTGGGATTTCCACCTCTGCCCTAGGGCTGGAGTTACTCCATCTATCTGCTATCCTATATTCTTTAGGATTCTCTTTATGTTTTACTAGCCCACGTCTCATTACTCCAATCCTGTTATAGTTAGTAATTCTTTATATTAAACTTTCCCTATTCAAATTACTGTGCAAGTTCTCTAGCCTGACTGGACCCTGGCTGATACAGTAGGAAAAAGCTGTAAAGCTAAGCAGAAAAAAGCTGAACCGAAAGTAATGGATTTTAGATGCATTAACACAGGTGATGAATTATCTCTTTTGTTCTTACCATTTCCTATGAGGAGAGAGAATCGAGAGGATAAAACCAAATTCAAAACAATGAAAATGATATTTTAAGAGTGGGCACAAGAAAAAAGAGCTATTTCAGGAGATTAATAAAGAATGATTTTTAAAGACGAATACAGACAGGGAAGTATCACTGAAGCAAAGAAAAGTACTTTCAGGAAGGATATTCTATAGTTAAAGACATCAGGCAAGTTGTGTTTTTTGGATTAATGCCAGCCTTGTTGGTGTGAGATGGACTAAGTTATCTATCATTAATCAACATTTATTGAGTAGGTTCAGATACATAAAAACAGCACTCTTTTTCTCTAATTTCAATTATTTGTTTCTGATTATAAAATACATGCTCATTTTGGAAAACAGAAAAATTTTGAATGTACATTTTTAAAACTGTAAGATCATACTACATATTGCAGCAGCTAGCCTCATTAAACCGTGAACATTAAACATTAAATTTAAACGTTAAATAAAATTTAAACATTAAATTTTTTTAACCTCATTAAACTGTATTTGTTGTGTCAAAATGTCTTTATAAACCTTATCTTGTTATTGGATAATCCTTAGAAGAAATTTAAAACAATTTATTAACATTCTCTTTTGTTGTACATTATTCTTTTCTGTAGTTCTGAAATACAGCCAAAAGCTCCCCAACAATGAACTATAAAAAAGGTATTTTTTGCTTTTGCATTTGTTACAATTATATTTAACTACATAAAATTTAAGATGAAATATTACAGTGACATCACCAATGTTAATATAAATTTGTGCTGATCACCTTTAATATGTTTTTTATTTTATGAAATGTACTCACCAAAATCATAACCTTCTGGAACAATATTTTCATTGACAATGCCATTCTTCAAACTGTTCTATTAAAAGACAAATCGCTTTTATTTATATCTACGCCTACAGACGTTTATCTTACAGAATCCTATTATATGCAATGAAAAATGTTTAAAAGCAATTTAAAAAATGAATAATTCAAACTTAGGAGGACTTAGTCATGGTAAAATATTACCGCAGTTAAATAATATCTCATAAAACTACTATCATAAAAGAATGCTCTAGATCTAAGCATTAAGAGATACACACATACATGGTTCTGTACAGGCACATATCCACAAATTTCTGTAAATTCTGCCAGTAGATTTTGCTTAAAGAAAACAATGAAAACTGGCTACAGTGTGTTAGATTTATGACTATGAATAAAACCTTGTGTGAAACATAACACAAATATATACATATACATACAAAAAAATTTACTTACCAATGATTCATCATAATCATAATGATAAAACATCTCAGACTTCACATTCCAATAGGCAAAAAGATTATCCAATCGGACTAACTGAAAACAAATCAAGTTTATTACATGTCTCATTTTTCGTTTTCTCTGAAGAATTTTGAACATATGCCATTTTCAGCAGTCTCAAATAATTAAGTGAGCCATATCACACAGTTAAGCAAAAAAACACAATTCACATAAAACCTTATTTATATATTATCATTTGCCTTTCTAAAAAGAGTTGTACCATCATGTCCATGGGTTGACAAAATACAGTATTTGTGTATTTACCTTACGAAATAGTTTCTCACTTTCATTATGTAAACACGGAACCCAGTCTTGATCAGTTGTCTGAAAAGAAAAGTAAAAAGGGCAGCAAAAACGTCATTTACATTTGAAATGGCTGAGTGAATCAAAGTCCTGGCCCAATCTCCCATAAAAATGCCCTTGAAAACTTATCTTTCAGTCAAATAATATTAACTGACCAGTAGAAAGTCTCTGCTTTTAAGGAGCTCAATGCTGGCAGAAAAAGAAAACAAGCAAGCAGGCAAGCAATTACAAACACAAAACCTAGCAGAAGCATCAAACTCTGAGGTGTGATGGAAAAAGTGACATCTAAAACTAGGCATATGGAGACCGGGTAGCTCAGTGGTTAAGCACTCAACTGCTAACCAAAAGGTTAGTGGTTTGAATCCACCAGCCGCTCCAAAGGAGAAAGACATGGTAGTCTGCTACTGTAAAGATTACAGACTTTAAAACCCTATGAGATTAAAAGAGTCATACCATGACCAAGTGGGATTTCTTCCAGGAATGCAGGGATGGTTCAACTTTAGAAAATCAATCAACATAATAAACCATATCAACAGAATAAAGGGAAAAAAATATGATATGTCTACGGATGCAGAAAAAGCATTTGATAAAACCCAATACCCTTTCTTGATGAAAACCCTAAAGAAGGCTGGAATAGAAGGGAAATTCCTCAGTATGGTTCAGGGCATATATGAAAAGCCAACTGCCAACATTATACTCAATGGAGAAAGACTGAGAACTTTCTCCTTGAAATCGGGTACAAGACAGACAAGGGTGCCCGCTTTTAACACTTCTATTTACTATTGTACTAGACGTCCTAGTTAGAGCGACAAGAAAAAGAAATAAAAGGTATCCAGATTGAAAAGAAAAAGTAAAATTATCTCCATTCACAGATGATATGATCCTATATGTACAAAACCCTGAAGAGTCCACAAGAAAACTTCTAAAGTTAATAAAGGAATTTAGCAAAGTTGCAGGGTACAAGGTCAATAAACAAAAATCAGATAGGTTTCTATATACCAGCAATGAGAAATGTGAAAGGGAAATTAGGGAAATAATTGTATTTACAATAGCATCTAAGAGAATAGAAAGAAAAAAAAAAGAGAATACCTAGGAATAAATCCTACCAAGGGCATGAAGGATTTATACAATGAAAACTATAAAACACTGCTGTAAGAGATTAAAGAAGACATACACAAATGAAAAGATGTTCCATGTTCATGGATTGCAAGACTTAATATTGTTAAAATGTCAATACCACCCAAAGCGATCTATAGATTCAGAGCAATTCCAATCAGAAGTCCAACAGTCTTCTTTGAAACAGAAAAAGAAAAACCAATCCTCAACTTTATATGGAATGGCAAGAGGCCTTGAATAGCTAAAACAATGTTGAAAGACAAGAACAAAGTAGGAGGGCTAACACTTCCTGATTTTAAAACATACTATATTTATATAGTTACAGTTATCAAACCAGCCTGGTACTGGTATAACAATAAACACACAGACCAATGGAACAGAACTGAGAGTCCGGAAATAAACTCACACATCTATGGTCAACTGATTTTTGACAATGGTGCTAAATCCGTTCAACGGGGAAAGAACAGTCTCTTCAATAAATGGTGCTGAGAAAATTGGATTTCCACATGCAAAAAAATGAAACAGGATCCATGCCTCACACCATACAAAAAAAACAAATTAAAAATGGATTAAGGGCTTAAATGTGCAAACTAAAACCATAATATTCTTAGAACAAGCAGGGTCAATGCTGTCAGGCCTAAAAAAAAAAAAAAATGGATTATCTACTAACAAAAAAACAAACAGTAAAAGAGAAATAAATGGGACCTCATAAAAATTAAAAAATTTGTCAAAAGACTTTTAAAAAATGAAAAGATAAGCTACTGACTGAGAGAATATCTTCGGAAACTATTATATTCGACAAGAATCCAATAACCAAAATACATATAAAACTTCAACAACTTAACAACAATAAGACAAATAACCAATCATAAAACAAACAAAGGACGTGAATTTCACCAAAGAGGGCATTCAAATGGCCACCGAACACATGAAAAGATGTTCAGCATCACTAGTCATCAGAGAAATGCAAATAAAAACCACAATGAAACCATTTCACTCCAACAAGGATGGCTAAGGACAAACAAACAAACAAAGAAAAAACAGAAAATAACAAATGTTGGCAAGAATGTGGGGAAATTGGAACCCTTACCTATTGCTGGTGGAAAAGCAAAAGAGTACAGCCATTGTGGAAAACAGTGTGGCAGTTCCTCAAAAAACTAAAAATGGAACTACCATATGACTCAGCAATTCCAATCCTAGGTATACACCCAAAAGACCTGAAAGCAGAGACTTGTAAACCAATGTTCACTTTAGCACTATTCACAATAGCCAAAAGGTAGAAGCAACCTAAATGTCTATCGACAGATGAATGCATAAATAAAACATGGTACAATGGAATATATACAATGGTATACTTCTCAGCCAGTCTTGATACATGCTACAGTATGGATGGAGCCTCAAGACATCATGCTGAATCAAATAAGCCAATCACAAAAGGACATATATTGTATGCCTTCATTTATATAAGAAGACAAAAAAAGGTAAATGTATAGAAACCAAATTTATCAATAGTTACCAGGGATGGGAGGGAGAGGGTGAAAGGGGGTTAACTGTGATGGAAAAATCATATTAATTAAGGGTAGGATTGCACAGTTGATTATATAATTACTTCAGTAAGTTGTACACTTGTAAAAAGTTGAACTGGCAAAAGTTGTGTGATAGATATATTTACAACACTGACTAAAAAAAAAAAAAAAAGAGAGAGAGAGTAGCTGCTGAGGCTACGACCAAACACCTCATGGGATTTGGTTCCTTGGTTTGGAGGTTTAGGGTAATGGTTTCATGGAAAACCCCAGTTAATTGGCCTAATAACATGTTTAGTGCTTCTGTTCTACCTCCTAGTTTGTTGTGTAGTGCCTGGTGTCTTAAAAGTTTGCAAGAGGCCATCCAAGACACAACAACTGGTCTCTATTCACCTGGAGCAACAGAGGAAGGAGAGACAGGAATAGGAGAAGGATATGGAATGTGTGGCTAATCGCCTTCATGAACAACTGCCACCTTTGTCATGAGACCAGAACTGGATGGTGCCTGGCTACCATGACTGAACATTTTGAGCAAACATTCCACAGAAGAATCCTGATCAAAAGAAGGCAAATACATAACAGAATTTCAAATTGTCATGGACTCTAGACTTTCTGGAGACACGGAGAATAGATGAACCCCTAAAACTATTGCCCTGAGATAATCTTTAAACCTTAAAACAAAAATATCCCCTGAAGTCATCTTACAACCGAATAATAGTTTAGCTTAACTAGTAAAAAAAAAAAAAAAAAAAGTCTGCCTTGAGCATCGCCCTCTCTTAAGAACTATCTGTATGGGATCAACTGACAACAGCAACTTGAAGGATTAGATATGAACCTTAGGGGGTAGTGCGTTTATGTTAATGAAGGAGGAACAACTCAGAAAAGGAGAATGAGAATGGTTGCACAACCTGAAGAATGTATCAGTGTCACTAAGTTATACATGTAGAAACTTGAATTGGCATATGCTTTGCTGTGTATATTCTCAAGAACAACGAAATAAAATTAGAAAAATGAACTGAGAAAAAAAGAGTATCACCATGAGTACTGTACTCCTTTAAAAAATCATCTATGTGAGACCAAAGAGTCAACGTTTATCCTAAAGCAAAGATGAGGAGGTAATCAGGGGCAAGGAAACTAGATTAAAGGAAACAGAACAACCAGAATGGAAATGATGAGAATGTTAATGAATTGTGAAAAATGTAACCAATGTCACTGAACAATTTGTATACAAATTATTAAATAGTAATCTAATTTGCTGTGCAAGCTTTCACCAAAAACACAATAAAATGTGATTTTTAAATAAACAAAAGCCCTATGGGGCAATTCTGCTTTGTTTTACAGGTTCACTATGAATCGCAAGAGTCAACAGCAATGATTCACGAGTAGAAATTACTCATTCTAAGGTCAGTAGGAAATATGATTCAGAGCAGAAAGATTCAGTGCAAAGCCCCAAAAAATACAAGAATATATGACATGATCATGTATTCTGAAGTAGCACAGTATGACAAGAGAACATAACGCAAAACAGATAAGAGATGAAACCAGGTATGTTATCTGGGGTCAAATTACACGTGGTGTATAAACTATTTTAAAACAAAACCATGGCCTTTATTCTAAGAGCAATAAAAAACCACTGAGGGAAATAAAAAGATGGCTTTCACTGTGATGTGGAGAATTGAATGGATTCTCAAACCTTAGCATGCATCAAGATCACTAAACCAAACCCAAACCAAACCCAGTGCCATCAAGTCGATTCTGACTCACAGCAACCCTATAGGACAGAGTGGAACTGCCCCATAGAGTTTCCAAGGAGCACCGGATTTGAACTGCCAACCCTTTGGCTAGCAGCCCTAGCACTTAACCACTACGCCACCAGGGTTTCCCCTCAAGATCACTAGACAGGCTTTTTAAAACATATATTGTTGCTCCCCGCCACCCCCAGAGTTTCTAATTGAGTAAGTCTGGGCTGAGGGTCAGGTTTCCACTGACTGTCCAAAAGATGATGGTCAAAATCACTACAGTCATAATAACCAATGACCTTCACATTGCCAAATCCAATGGATAACTCCCCGTCCTTATTTTTCAATGAAAACAGCAGCACTTTACTGATTAACTTTTTTCATTTGGCTTTTTTTTTTTTTTTTTGGTGAAAATATACAGAGCAAAACCTGCTTCCATTCCACAGTTTCTAGACATAATGATCAGTGACACTGGTTACATTCTTCACATTCTCATTATTTCTGTTCTAGCTGTTTCACTTCCATTTACTTAAACTCTCTGCCCCCATCTTCTCATCTATGCTTTAAAATAGCTGTTCGCCTTTTGGTCTTACACAGATAATTTTTTAAAAAAGCAATACTCAAGGGTTACAATATTTACTCTTTGGGCTAAACTGTTACTTAGTTTAAAGGTGATTTCAAGGGGCAGTTTCAATTCAAGGCTTGAAGAGCCACTCAGGGCCATGCTCTCCAGGACTCCTCCAGGCTCAGTAGGTCCAGTAAGTCTCGATTCTTTAATACTCTGAAGCTCTATTCCACATTTTCCTTCCTTTTTATCAGGATTCATCTACTGTATCCCTGATCAGAACACATTCAGTAGTGGTAGTCAGGCACCATCTAGTTCTGGTCTCAAAGTGGAGGAGACAGTGGTTCATGTAGACAATCTGTTCTATAGTCCAGTTCCTTCTCTGATTCTTAGGTCTCCTGGCCTTTTTTTTTTAGCTTGCAGAGGAGTCATGTTTTAAAAATAAATCTTACACAGAAGCCCAATACATATAACAAATAAAAGCATGTAATGAAATATTATACAGCAGTTAAATTGAATGAATTATATAACATGTGGCAATACAGGTAAACATCAAAAAACACTGTGAAGCAAAAAAGGGAATTTACTAAAGAATCATATAAACCACTTGTGGAAACTTTTAAAAAATCCACCAAATAATTTAAGAATTTAAAAACTTAGGATGTTTATCTTTGGGGTAGGAGGAAAAAATGGGAGTAAAGAACAAAAGGAATTTCAACTTTATCTCTTAACATTTTATTCCTATTAAAGTATTTAAAACTTAAGGCAAATGACAAATTTGACACAGTCCATTCTGGATGTGAGCACATGTTTCCTAATTCTCTATGTGCTTCTATATTTTTTTAATTCCTCAGTTACAAAAATTAGACAGGAAGTATGCCACAATATGAATAATGGTAGTGAAAAAATGGGTAATTTGTTTCTTTTTGCTTTTTATGACTTACCAAAGTTTCCGAAATAAATATTCCTTTTATTTTACTCATTTAAAACACTGAAATGGATTTTTTTAACGTAAGCAAAAGTATCTAACATCATAATTAGCACATAATAACAAGCCCTCATATTTTAAGTGGAATTTGATTATCAACCATTTTTTCAAATGTGAAACTACTTACCCTCAATTCCAATGCAGTCTACATTCCTTCTGTACCAATCCTATACAGGCACCTATTTCTGATGCTGACACAAACATATAGTACACTATGTGTACATATATACTACATACACTATACAGAATAACACTACATGGTATAACTATACTGAACAATTAAATATGGTTAAATTTCTTTTTTAAATGAAGTACCTGCAAGCTGAGATTTTGAAGAGAAATACCAAATGACAGTGGATTGTCTCGATTTGTGATCTAAAGAGGAAAAAAGTGAACTTTATTACCAAAATATCAGTGTTGTAAAATAACATTACATCTGCATGAAGTTTTTCAGTTCATAAAAAAAATGTGTATTAAGAAATGGTCGACTCTTACAGTATTAATAGAAAGCAAATAATTATGTGTTTTAGAGAGAACAAATGACCTATTCAAGGTCAAACAACTAGTTAAGTCTAGCTCTACTGATTCCTAGATCAGTGCTTTCTCTAAGAGGTAGAACATATTTTAAATCATTTTTAAATACATAACTGCTAAATTAAAAACTCTTACCTATCAAAGGTGATTATAAGAGAGGCATTTCCTTTAATTACCTCATGTTCAAACATTTTAGTAAATTTAACCAAGCATTCACCAGTAAGATCTGCAAATTACAACTATAATTATAAAAGATCGTGTCATCTTTAGCTCTGTATTCCTCCACCTCCTAGAATCTAATAGGTTGGCCATTACAGAATATGTGTCAATAAATAGTAAAATAACTTACATAAAATATAAAGACAAGTATCACCTATTAAAAATACTTACATCATCTTCATAGCGAATATGGATGCTGGAAATTTTCACTTGAAGATTTTTTATGATCTGAGTAACTAATTTTTCTATAAAAGTGTCCTGTTTCTCCTCCTTAGGTTGTTCTACAATTGCAAACATTCCTTTTTAACTTGAATGAAAGACATACTCTATAAATATTCACATACTGAATTAATATACATGTCGCTTTGTTAAAAAAAAAAAAAAAAACATTTCTGTAGATAGAATACTAAAAGTCTGCTTTCCAAAGCCTTCCACACCAGACTTTCAAAGGTGACTAAATGCATAAATTTTTAAAAGCTTAGTTTCTTGTCAACAGAGAATAAAGCTAACCAGGTAAAATGAATTGGGATTAAATTTTAGATTTTTTTCTCTTTTTGTTAACTATGCCTAAGCTAAGAAGATGGTTAGATAAAAAAAAAAGAAGATGGTTAGATAGTATGTTTAAATTAGAAAAGCCAATAGCAGCAGAGAAGAAGACTGTCCCTTAAAATTACTGATACCATAAGTTGTTGGTGGTTCAATGTATAAAATAACTGAATATGCTCCTCCTCTTGGTGGATATACAGTTAGGAGTTATAAGATCCTCTCCTTCTCGCCTTGCAAGCAAGATGACGGAAGTTCATCATCTGTTTAGTTTTCTAAAAACAGTTATCAATTATCTCCAGCTTCAAGACTTTGTAGGAGAATATAAAAAATAAAGAATTGAGGTTCCTAACTTTTTTTAAGAACATTTCGTTGGTAATCACTAGTTACTAACCTTTTTCCCCCTTCAATATGCCCATGAAAGTTATCTCCATTCTACTACTTTTAATTCAACTAGTCTTAGACAAGAGAAAATTGATGAAGATATTAATCATATGTACCTAAAATGTAATTGTGAATGAGAGTTATGTGAATATATTTCGATATAGAATTAAAAAATGTAGAGTAAAGCAGACAGTAAAAGGGACATAATAAAAGCTCTTGGAACACCAAAAAACCAAAGCCACTGCTGTCGAGTCAATTCTGACTCATAAAAAAAAAGACTCATACCAACCCCTAATTTTGAAGACGGGGGTCATATTTTAATCTTCGAATCCCACCACTAACCAATAAAATCCTTTGCTCTATAAATTCATTTGGGCATTGTTATTTATTGTTTACTGTTATTCAGTGTTTTCTTTACCTTGATCAGCTACTTTTTGTTTTGCTTCTTCTATTCTTTTTAGTTCCTGTTGTTTTGCTTCCAAGATTTGTTTTTCTTCTTTTAAAGGATCATATTTTATTACTAAAGAAAGCAAAAAACAACCTTAATTACTTTAAATTAAAATATATTCACTCCAAAAGATATCCTTAAAATAATCTTTAAGTCAAAAAAAAAAAAAAATCAGAGTAAAAACCAATTTATTTGAATTACCAAATACCATATGAAAACACTAAATTATGTCAAAAAATTCCCCAAGGGTATTTTGAACAAATACAATTATCAAAGATGTTTTCCATCCACAAAAAAAGAATATCTTAAGCTATAATGTTTAAAATTTGACTCACTAGAAGAAGGCACTATGAGTAAATATATTTCTTCCAATACAGCTTCAACTGGTTGCGTATAAAGGTTTTTCCACGGAATTACAAGACTAAGATTACCTACATTTAAAGAAAAATAATAACAAAAAATATTATTCATTCAATCTACATTTACTGTCAGCTTATTTTCTGCCTTTGTTCTTACAAGGTTACTCACTTTACAAAAACTATTTTACAAACAAAAATAACATGTCTTTGCCATGATGATGTAAAATTATTTATATCAGTATTGTTGAAAATTTTAGTAAATTACATTCTAAATATTAACCATTTTCTCTTTATGGCCAGTCCTACCACAAATATAACAACAATATTCCTTTAGATCGTAACTTTTAATTTCCCTGATTCTTACTCTAAACTTCTGTAAGAAGTATTTGTCTTCTACTTCAAAAAGGTCTACCATGTATTTTATATGTATATTGGTTTTTCATACACACACATATTGCTAGATATATGTATCTATGTATACATACCACACACACAAACATGTTAAGAATCAAGAATCAGGGGCAGTATTAGGAAATTATTCAAACTAATGAAAACACTTTACTATAATCTAATAGCAAAGCCTTTTAAAAAACATCAGGTTTTTTGAACTAAAAATACTATAGTGCTCATTATACTATTCACTCTACTTTTGTGAATTTGAAAACTATCAAAGTATTTTAAAACATTTGTTTTTTAATTTTTAAAAGTTAAGGTCCCTGGGTGGCACAAATGGTTTTCATGCAGCTGGTAGCTGAAAAGTTGGTGCTTCGAAGCCACACAGCAGCACCACATAAGAAAAGGCCTTGAAATCTGCTTTCATAAAGATTACAGCCAAGAAAACCCTATAGAGTGGTTCTATTTTATAACACTTGGGGTTGCCACAAGTAGGAATCAACTCTGGATGGCATAAGACAAAAATATGAGTCCCTAGATTTAGAAATAGTTGCCATGATTGGAGAAGAGAAAGATTATTAAATACACTATTAAGAAAAGAAAAAAAAAATTGCCATTGAGTCGATTCTGACTCACAGTGACCCTATAAGAAGAGCAAAACTGCCCCATAGGGTTTCCAAGGAGCGGCTGATGGATTCGAACTGCAGACCTCTTGGTTACCAGCCTGAGCTCTTAACCACTGTGCTACCAGGGCTCTGTTACAACAACAGGTTAGTAAATTGGAAAGGGAAAAAAAAATTAGTGTAGATCCACCTCATAACATACCCCAAAACCTCATGGTTATAAAACCCCAAATTGAGAAAAGGATTCCAACATACAATGCCAATCAAGAGAAAAACAAACTATTCTGATTTCTAAAAGAGGGATAACTTTCTGTTAAGGATTGAATTGTGTCCCCCACCCAAAATATGTGTTGGAACCCTAACCCTATCCCTGTGGATGTAATCCCATTTGGTAATAGGGTTTTCTTTGTTACATTAATAGGGCCATTCAGTGTAAAGCGTGTCCTAAACCTAATCACTTCTGAGTTATAAGAAATGTAAATTAGACACAGAATTAAGCACAAACTGGGGAAGACAGATGCCACCTGAGTATCACCAAAGAACCATGTAATGCCCAGGAAAGCTGACAGGGAAGACATCTACACAGCCAAGCTGAGACAATTGTGAGAAAGTACATTTCTCACAATTGAGAAAGTACTGTCACCCACTTGCAGTATTTCTGTTACAAAGGCACTAGGAAACTAAGACACTAAGTTATAAAATCAGAGAAGATAGTGACCATTTCCAATTTCTGTGAAGCCCAAAAATATAACTAAAATGAAACAAGCAGTAAGAAAAGAAATAATTGTGACAAACCTGACACAGTTAATTTCTTTATAAAACGTATCAAGGAAACTGCTTAAAACACACACATATACACTACTCCCAAAAAGGTAAATAAACAACAGTAAAAAGAGAAGAAATAGTAAAAAGTAGTCAAAGAAACACATATTAAATTAATAATGTACCATTTTCACTGCTAAATAATTTTTTAAACCTTTTTCCTCTCATTATAAAATAGATTCCTTACAGAAATTTTGCAAAATTCAGAAAAATATAAAAAGGTAATCCCAAAAACCCTGCACACAAAGACAATCAATTTTAAAATATATTTGTGTGTATTTATATTGGATATATGTGATTCTGATTCATAAATGAGGAAAGCTTTGAAAGATCAATAACACTAACAATACCCAATAATGGCAAGGGGACAATGCACTCCTAAAAAACTGGTTGTACTACTGTACCACTCATTTGGAAATGTGTACTTCTTTCACTCAACAAATTGAGCCTCTGCTACATGCTGGATAATGTCCTAAGTGGTGAGGATACAATTTAAAAAAAAAAAAAAAACTCACTTTTTCTCAAGAAACGTACTATCTAGTGAAAAAAAAAAAATAATGATGATATTAAAATAATGGATGCTGTGACAGAGATACGCAAACAGCACCTTAACTGATTCTCAAAATCTCCTCGTGTACTAAGTATTTAAGTCCAGTGTACATCCCACTATCCTGTATTACCACAGAAAATTACCTTAAATCATTACCTAAAACAAGGTCAGGCAAGAAAAAAAAGAGGGAAGGCAATCTCTAAAGGAAATCAGCTCTTTCTATTCTCATTTTTTTTTCTACTTTTCTTGAATTGAGGGAAAACTTACATCTATTAAAATACACTGACTGCAATTCTAAAATTCAGTAACTTTTAGCAAGTCTTTTAAAACTACATAAAAGATATTCACTACAATATCTTTGTGCCAATGGAAAAAGGAGATTACTCTAAAATGACCAAATATGCATTCATAGCATTATTATGCTGCCATAAAAATAAATGAGGTTAAATCAACATAGAAATGTAGGAAATTCTTATTACATGCTAACTAAAAATAGAATTTAGATCATACATACAAAACAATGATTTTAACTATTTAAAAATAATATACATGTAAACAATAAGATAGAGACATACAAAAATAAAAATGTTTGATGGAAAAATATGAGTGATATTTCTCCCTCTTATTTTGCCAAATTTTCTTTAAATTGGGAGTAGGGGATAGAATTTGAGTCTCAGTAACACAAGATGCTGAAAACTTTCCATGGCTGATGGTCTAATAGAAAAAAAAAAAATGGTCTAATAGCAACCACAAAATTGTGGAGGTGATCATCATGTCACCTATGTGTTATTTATAGGTTGAATTATACCCACTAAGAGATCTGTTGAAGTCCTAACCTCCAGAACTGTGAATGTGATCTTGTTTTGAAATAGGGTCTTTGAAGAAGGTATTAGTTAACATGAGGTCATCCTAGAATAGGGTGACCACAAATCCATTATGACTGGTGTTTACAAAAAGAGGAGGCAAAGAGACAGAGGCACACAGGGTGAAGATGGCCACGAGGGCACAGAGGCAGACATAGAAATGCATCTACAAGCCAAAAACACCAAGGATTGCAGAAAGCAACAGAAGCCACAAAGAGGCAAGGAAGGATCTTCCCTTAGAGCCACTAGAGAGCATGGCCCTACCAACACCTTGATTTCTGGCTTCTAGCTTCTAGAACTATAAGATAATAAATTCCTATTGTTTTAAGCCATCTAGTTTGCGGTACTTTTTTATGGCAGCCCTAGGAAACTAACACCCTATATAAGCTTTCATCACTTTGGTTTCAATAACATTATAAAAACACAACTACAATGATTATCTACGTAACAAAAATATTTCAAAGTCCCAAGTAATAGATACACTCATCTTGTACAATATTTAAATTAATAAAGCTTCAACTCAGTTCAAGAAATACCACAAACAAGTTTTACAAGTATTTAAAACTTCATATTTTATTTCTGTTATCAATATACTTAAAATATAAATAACAAACACTGGGAAAATAACAACAAATGACAGAGTAAGATATGTCTCAGTGTTTCCTGGAAACCTAGAAAATTTTGAGAGCAGAGACTAGCTTTCAGATCAGTCCCTAGTCACAGCACATGGATGATCCACACCCTACTCTTTACCACATATCTATGACCAATCAGGACAGGGTAATAGTAATAACTAGTCACCAACCTAAGAAAATGAGACAGTTATACTCTATACTGGATAAAACAATTTGGCTCTCAACAATACTCAAAAAACTCAATTTTAAAACATAATAAGATGTGTAATTTCTTAAGTATCAACCACTGGTCAAGGAATATATGGGCCCCAGAATTTTTAAATTGTATAAATAAGCTCTACCTAGATGTAAATATACAATAATTACTCTCATGCTCCGAAACACTGAAAAGATCAACCTACAGAAGATACTAAGCATATAATTCTGGTTTGATGTCCATAAAAGATGACATTGAACTAACAAATATGGCTTACCTATATGACCAGCTTTAACTTTAAAGGGTACATCCAGCTCATGCTACAAAAAAAGTATATATATATGAATACTTGTGTTTTTATATATATATATACATAATAAAATTAGCACATACACAGTTCAACAATACAGACAGTAATTTTTTTCTTTCCAAAATTATTTGACCAAAACCAAAAACCAAACCCACTGCTGTCGAGTCAATTCCAACTCATAGTGACCCTATAGGACAGAGTAGAACTGCCCCATAGAGTTTCCAAGGAACAGGTGGCAGATTTGAACTACCAACCTTTTGGTTAGCAGCCGTAGCACTTAACCACTATGCCACCAGAGTTTCCAAAAATTTATTTGAAGTATACTTAAATTCTTAAATGAACTTACAAATTCTTTTTACCATCAACACTTATTCAAATGTGTGTGTGTGTGTGTGTGTCCAACATTATTCTCAAGTTCATGAAATTCAGGGAAGCTCGTCCTTATAACAAATGAGTGAAACGGTTCTACGATAACACTAATCACAGAAGGTACCCTCGTCCTTATAACAAATGAGTGAAACAGTTCTACGATAACACTAATCACAAAAGGTACCCATAGCGGAAATATTACCACTTTTAAATTGTAACCAAAAAAAAAAAAAGTGGAAAAATTCCACTGTCAGTTTGTGCTTTTAGGGAGATTAGAACTCTACCTTTCAAAATTCATATTCTGCAAAAATTACTTTCAAAATAATTTCTCAAACTTAAATGATCCGAGATGACAGTGTAAATCAGAAACTTAGCATAACCAAATGCTGTTTTTACAAATTTTTCATAGTCAAAACTCACCAGGGCATTTTCTTTAATTTTGAGATTCTTGAGGGACACAGCTCCTAAAAGAGATTATTAAAAATTGAATTTAAAATGCTAAAATATTTTTCATTTCAAAAAGTATGCTTCATTCCTAAATGTCATGCTAAGGAAAAATAATAATAAGTAACATACATAAGGAAAAACAGAATCCATATATTATTACCTCATCTTCATTCTTTAACATAGTCTAAGATGGTATGTATGACCGCCACGACTTTCACTAAATGTAAATTTCCACCACTGCAGTTGTAGCATGATGTTAATACATAGGAACACTGTGATCAGAATTATACCAATGACATGAGTTCATCAAGGTAGCCAATCAATTGCATTTTTATCTATTTGCAATGAACCATCAGAAAATGAAATTAAAAAAACAATTTAGAATCAGTGAGCTTAAAGATATGTCAACAGAAACTTCCCAAACTGAAATGAAAAGAAAAGAAGAATGAAAAAATAAATAACAGAATATCCAAAAACTCTGGGATGATGAAAAGGTGTGACATATGTATTTTAGAGATGCAAGGATAGTGAGACTTCATCTTGTTGCTCTGGACACATCATGAGGAAAGACCAATTGCTAGAAAAGTACATCATGCTTCATAAAGGAAAGGGTCAGCAAAAACAAAGGAAGCTCTTCATGAGATGGATGGACACAATAGCTGTAACAATGGGCTCAAACATATCATTGACTGTGTGGATGCTGCAGGACCAGACAATGTTTTGTTGTTATATGTAAAGTCACCGTGAGTCAATGCCAACTCAATGGCAACTAAAAACAATAACATATGTGCTGGGGGAATAACTGACGGAGAAGAGAAAAAGAAGCCTAGGGAATCTTTAAAGTAGTAATAATTGAAAATTTTCCAAAATTAATGACAGACATCAAACCACAGATTCAGAAAGCTCAGAAACACCAAGCAGGGTTAATACCACAAAAATCCATGCCTAGATATATCACATTCAAATTTCAGGACACCAAAGAAAAAGAGGAAATCTTGAAAGAAGCCAGAGGAAAAAGTGCACCTAATCTATAGCGGAATGAGGAAAAGAATTACGTCAGACTTCTCTTTATAAACCATGCAATCAAAATGATTGAAATATTTAATGTGTTGAGGGTGGAGACCTAGAATTCCACATCCAGTGAAATTACTCTTCAAAAATGAGGAAATAAAGACTCCCTCAGACAAAAATTGGGGGACTCTGACACCAATAGGCCTGTCTTGGAAGAAATATTAAAAGGAGTTTTTCAGAAACAAGGTCAGAAACAGACATTAAGAAAGGAAGAGTATTAGAGAAGGAATAAATGAAGGTTAAATTAAGACTTTAATTTTCCTTAATTGACCCGATATATAACTGTTTAAAATAATAACAACAACAATGCACTGGGTGATTATAGCTTATGGATAAGTGAAATGAAATGAACAACAGCAATGTTGTAAGAGACAGGAACTGTTACACAGTTTTAAGGTACCTGCACTACCTGTGAAGCAGTATAGTATTATTTCAAAGTTGACTAAGAGTAAATGTAATTGTATACATTGCATACTGCAAACTCTAGAGCAACCACTAAAAAAAATTTTTTAAGAAATGTAATATGCTCAGGTTCGTTCCAGTTCAATCCCCTGCTGAAAATTTGTCTTTCTAACAAATTCCCTGCTGAAAACTTGCATTTCTAACAAATTCTCATGAAGTTAAAGATAAGAGTCTTGTACGTGCCTGTGTGTGTATACATAGATATATATATATATACACACATATATATTTCCAACATTATTCTCAAATTCATGAAATTCAGGGAAGCTATCCTTATAAATAATGAGGGAAACTGTTCTACAGTAAGTGATTCTTACATATACCTATACCTTCCTTAGAACTTGTCAGAAATGTAAATTCTTAGCAGGGAACTTGTTAGACAAATTCTCAGCAGGGTGACAAATCAGAACAAACCAGTTCGAGGCCCTGAATATGCTAAGAGAGGAGAGAAAATGGTATTATAGAATATGGCCAAATACAGCTAAGGGTAAAGAAAATAGAAAAAAAGAAACATGACAAGTGCAACAAGCAGAAAACAGTTACAAATATGATAGCTATTTATCCAACTGTATCAATAAATGTGAATGGTCTTATGCAGTAATTAAAAGACAGAGACTGAGAGAGTGGGTAAAAAACAAAACAAAACAAAAACAAACTATATGCTGTCTACAAGAAACCCACTTTAAAGATACAGATGGATTAAAAGTAAAGGGATGGAGAAAGATATACCATGACAGAATTAATCAAAAGAAAGCTGAAGTAAGTACATTATTGTCAGATAAAGTATACTTCAGAACAAAGATAAATCATCAAGGACAAGAAGGAGCATTATATAGTGATAAAGGGGTCAATTCTCCAAGAAGATACAATCTTTAATGTAAATATGCCTAACAACAGAGTTTCAAAATACATGATGCAAACACTGATAAAACTGCAAGGAAAACCAGACAAATTCACTATTACAGTCATAGATTTCAACATCCTTCTATCAGTAACTGATAGACCCTGCAGGCAGAAAATCAGTAAAACTATAGTTGAACTTAACAATACCATCAATTAAGTGGGTCTCACTACCATTTACAGAATACTTCATCCAACAACAGCAGAATATGTATTTTTTTCAAGCTCACATGGAATATTCACCAACACAGACCACATTCTGGGTGATAACACACACTTTTACAATTTAAAGCAATAGAAATCATACAAAGTATACTTCACACGACTATGAAGCTAAACTACAAATCAGTAACGGATGGCTAGAAAATCTCAAAACATTTGGGCATTAAACAACATACTTCCAAATAACATGAATCACAGAAAAAATCTCAAGAGAAATTAAAAAATACTTTTAACTAAAGGAAAATAAAAATACAACTTATCAAAACTTGTGGGATGCAGCAAAAGCAGTCCATAAAGGGAAATTTATAACATTTATTTTTTATATTAGAAAATAAAAATCTAAAATCAATAATGTAAGCTTCCACCATAGAAAACTAGAGAAAGAAGATAACATAAACCGAAACAAGCAGAAGAAAAGACACGGTAAAAATTACAACAAAATCAATGAAATCGAAAAAGAAAATAGAGAAAAATTAATGAAACCAAAAGATGGTTCTGTGAAAGCAGCAATTAAAATTGACAAACATCGAGCAAGGGTAACCAACAAAAAGAGAGGAGACACAAATTATTAATACAAGAAACAAAATAGGGTCATTTTTACCGATCCGAAGGACATTAAAAGGATAATAAAGGAATATTATGAACAACTCTATGCCCCAAAATTTGATAGCTTAGATGAAATGGACCAATTCCTTGAAAGACACACCCTACCAAAACTCACACAAAGGGAAATAGGTAATCTGAATAGGCCTATTAAAACACTGAAGCAATAATTAATAACTTTTCAAAACAGAACACACCAGGTTCAGATGGTTTCACTGATGAATTACTGAACATTTAAGGAAAAAAAAAAAGGATTCAAATTTTCTACAATCTCTTCCAGAAAATGGAAGCACGGGGAACACCTCCATATTCATTCTGTGAGGCTAGTATTACCCTATTATCAAAACTAGATAAAGACATTGCAAGAAAAGAAAATCACAGACCGATACATCTCATGAAAATACATGGAAAAATCCTCAACAAAATATTGGCAAATCTAATCCAACATGTATAAAAAGAATTATAAAGCACGACCAAATGGGATTTATTCCAGGTATGCAAGGTTAATTTAACATTCAAAAATCAATTAATGTATTTAAAAAAAAAAAAAATTTTTTTTTTTTTTTTTATTACATCAAGAGGCTAAGGAACAAAAATTAAATGGTCATTTCAATAAGTGCCAAAAAAGCATTTGACAAAATTCAATACCCATTCATGATAAAAGAATTTTTTTTAATTCTCAGCAAATGAGGAATACAGGGAAATATACTCTACTGATAAAGAGCATCTTTATAAACTCGATAAAGAGCATCTACAAGAAAACCTACAGCTAACATCATACTTAACGGTCAGAAACTAGATACTTTACCCCTAAAATCAGAAGCAAGGCAAGGCTGCGCTTGGAAATTCAAGCTAATGCAGTAAGACAAGTAAAACAAACAAAAAAAAAAAGGTATACAGATTAGGAAGGAAAAAATAAAACTGTCTTTGCTCACAGATGTCATGACTGTCTATATGGAAAAGCTCAAAAAAAAATCAACCAAAAAAAAAAAAACCTCCTGAACCAATAAGCAATTTATTGAAAGGTTTCAGGATACAAAGTTAGCGTACAAAAACCAACTGCATTCCTATATAACAGAAGTGAACATCTGGAATTTGCGATTACAAACAGGGAACCGGGGGGCTGAGATGGCGGAGTACTCAGATGCTTCCAGTGATGCCTCTTAAGACAGAGGCCCGGAAAAAAAGTGAATCGATTATATATATGACAAGCTAGGAACCCTGAGCACCAAAGGCACAGTTAAGAAATCAGACTGAGTGATGGGGGAGGGAGAGATGGTGCAAAAGCAGCAAGAAGTTGTGGAGCCCACAGCAGCACCGCAGCCCGATTCCTTGACACAACTGTGGCAGGGCTGGTGGTAGTTTTTGAGGACACTGCTGCTTCAGCAAAAGAAGGCAAAGTGGCGCACACCTGACCCTGTGGCATGTCTGCAGCAGGGCCAGCCATGGTGTTTAAGATGCGGCACCTTCAGCAAAAGAAGTCAAGTGCAGGATGCAGCCCTAACCCCCTGGCGTGACCTCAGCGGGGACCCAGCTAGCGGGCTACACATCCTTCTGGAATCTGAGATGAAACAGCACTCTCAGCACATGATAAGTGGTTTCGTCTAATTTACCACATGGATCTAATAGCTCCTCCTTTTGAAAGAAAGCTCTCCTGTCTATCTGATCCCTCCTCCCTGTGCCCCAGCAGGCTTCATTAACAGTTGATTTCCCTGGGCCTGAGATAGGTCCTGCTGCGCTCCCTCAGCCATTCCCTGGACCTGGAAAAGGAACAAATTAACAAACGGGGAAAAATACTCTGCTGACTCCCCTAATCTGGAATCCAGAGCAGAAGTGGTTCCAGTCCAGGCACACACGATACACAGATTTTGTCATTCACCCCTGCATGGACCCAGATGGCTCCACTACACCAGAAAGGACCTGGCTATTATATTGCAAGGGCAAATCTGTTTGAGGCCTAACTGTAACTGTTTCAGCTGTGCGGTGGAGAGGCAGGTACTGGACGTTTCATACCGCTCTGCCTATTAAACAAGGCCCTCACCTACCCATAGCATGGGCCTGAGGACTCAACCACACCACCTAGCCACCAGCAAAAGGGCTCCAAGGCTAAGTGATGACGAACAATCCTTAGAGGTAAAAGCACTGGGTACCTATGGTACAGCTGCAGAGCCCATCCACCAGAGCGCTCTAGAGAACAGGGATGTGCCTCCCTCACAGACACGTGGGGGAAGGTTGTCAGCCCCCTGCCTTCCTCAGAGTCTGGCCCCCTGCTGCTACCAGAAACCTGTGCATACACCAATCACCACTGCTCCTCTAAGATAGTAGGTAAGAGCCTACATCACACACTAGATGACCGACTATCAGGACACCTGAGTTGAATCTATACAGAAACAGCGAATGGACTCCTAGGCTCATATATCTGGTAACAGCTCTAGCCATCTGGTAACAGGACATTAGTACTTCAAAACCCAGTGCCGTCGAGTTGATTCTGACTCATAGCGACCCTATAGGACAGAGTAGAACTGCCCCACAGAGTTTCCAAGGAGCACCTAGTGGATTCAAACTGCCGACCCTTTGGTTAGCAGCCGTAGCACTTAACCACTACGCCAAAAAGGCTCCAATAATCAAGTCAGCTCACTCTAGTAGCCTATTTGGGTATATCAAAACAAAACAATGCAAGAAACTAGGACACAGTAAGCAAACATAAAATAAATTAATACAATAACTTATAGATAGCCTGGGGACAAGAGCTGATATCAAATCACATAAAGAAGCAGACCATGTTTGCTTCAACAACCTCCCAAAACAAAGTATCAAGGACTATCTCAGATGAAGATGTATTCCTAGAATTACCATATGTAGAATACAAAAGATTAATATACAGAACCCAAGACATCAGGAACGAGATCAGGCAAAATGCAGAACAAGCCAAGAAACACACAGATAAAGCAGTTGAAGAAATTAAAAAGATTATTCGAGAAGATAATGACAAATTTAATAGGCTGCAAGAATCCATAGGGAGACAGCGATCAGAAATTCAGGAGACTAACAATAAAATTACAGAATTTGACAACTCAATAGAAAGAGAAGCAGAGTTGAGAAGTGGAAGGCAGAATTAGTGAGACTGAAGATAAAGCACTTGGCAACAATACATTCGAAGAAAAATCAGATAAAAGAATTTTAAAAAATGAAGAAACCCTAAGAATCATGTGGGACTCTATCAAGAAGAATAACTTGTGAGTGATTGGAATACAAGAACATGGAGGCGTAACAGAAAACACGAAGAAAACTGTTGAAGATTTGTTGGCAGAAAACTTCCCTGACATCACGAAAGATGAAAGGGTATCTATCCAAGATGCTCACTGAACCCCATACAAGGTAGATCCCAAAAGAAAGTCACCAAGACATTCTATCATCAAACTTGTCAAAACCAAAGATAGAGAGAAAATTTTAAGTGCGGCCAGGAATAAGCAAAAAGTCACAAAGGAGAATCAATAAGAGTAAGTTCAGACTACTCAGCAGAAACCATGCAAGCAAGAAGGCAACAGGATGACATATATAAAGCATTAAAGGAGAAAAACTGCCAACCAAGAATCATGTATCCAGCAAAAATGTCATTCAAATATGAAGGTGAAATTAAGACATTTCCAGATAAACAGAAGCTTAGGAAATTAGCCAAAACAAAACTACAAGAAATAGTAAAAGGAATTCTCTGGTTAGAAAATCAATAATATCAGATATCAGCTCAACATTAGAACACAGGACAGAGCAACCAGATATCAACCCAGATAGAGAAATCACAAAAACAAATCAAGATTAAAAAAAAAAGGCTCAAAACAGAGAATCAGTGATGTCGTTATGTAAAAGATGACAACCTTAAATCAATAAAGAGTGGTTAAATAAAGCAGGCATAGATCTTCCACATGGAGAGGAAATCAAGGCGATACAGGGAGACAAAAGTTAGGTTTAAACTTAGAAAAATAGGGGTAAATATTAAGGTAACCACAAAGAAGACTAACAATCCTACACATCAAAATAAGAAAAACATAAAGACTGAGCAAAAACAAAATCAATTACAAAGAAAAAGAGGAAGACACAATTTACAAAGAAAAACTACTCAGCACAAAAAAATAAGTGGAAAATGAAATTGTCAACAACACAAAAAAAGGCATCAAAATGACAGCACTAAACTCATACCTATCTATAATCATGCCAAACGTAAATGCACTAAATGTACCAATAAAAAGACAGAGAGTTGCAGAATGAATTAAAAAAAACACGACCCGTCTATATGCTGCCCACAAGAGACACACCTTAGACTTATAGACACAAACAAACTAAAACTCAAAGAAAGGGAAAAAAAATATCAAGCAAACAACAATCAAAAAAGAGCAGGAGTGGCTATACTAATTTCTGATAAAACAGACTTCAAACTTAAATCTACCACAAAGGATGAGGAAGGACACTATATAATGATTAAAGGGACAATATACCACAAGGATATTACCATATTGAATATTTATGCACCCAATGACAGGGGTTTAAGATACATAAAACAAACACTAACAGCCCTGAAAAGCAAGATAAACACCTCCACAATAATACTAGAAGACTTCAACACACCACTTTCATTGAAGGACAGAACATCCAGAAAGAAGCTCAATAGAGAAATGGAACACCAAAATGCCACAATTAACCAACCTGACCACATATACAGAACACTCCACCCAACAGAATTCAAGTATACTTCCTTTTCCAATGCACATGGAACATTCTCTAGAATATACCATATATTAGGCCATGGGGCAAGCCTTGACAGAATCCAAAATATCGAAATATTACAAAGCATCCTCTCTGACCATAAAGCCATAAAACTGGAAGTCAATAACAGAAAAACCAGGGAAATGAAACACATGGAAACTGAACAACACTTTGATCAAAAATGACTGGATTACAGAACAAATTAAGGATGGAATAAAGAAATTCATAGAATCCAATGAGAATGAAAACAGTTCCTATCAAAACCTTTGGGACACAGTGACAGGAATGCTCATAGGTCAACTTATATCAATAAATGCACACATACAAAAAGAAGAAAGGGCCAAAATCAAAGAATTATCCCTACAACTTGAACAAGTAGAAAGAGAGCAACAAAAAAAAACCTTCATGCATCAGAAGAAACCAAATAATAAAAATTAGAGCAGAATTAAATGAAATACAAAACAGAAACACAATTGAAAGAGTTAACAAGACCAAAAGCTGGTTCTTTGAAAAGATTAATGAAATCAATAAATTATTGGCCAGACTGACAAAAGAAAAACAGGAGACAAATAAATAACCCAAATAAGAAATGAGATGGGCGATATCACAACAGATCCAACTGAAATTAAAAGAATCCTAACAGAGTACTATGTGAAGCGTATTCTAACAAATTTGAAAACCTGCAGGAAATGGACAAATTTATAGAAACATGCTACCTACATAAACTAACACAAACAGAGGTACAACAACTAAATAAACCCATAACAAAAGAAGAGATTGGAAAAGTAATTTAAAAACTCCCAACAAAGAAAAGCCCTGGCCCTGACGGCTTCTTTGGAGAATTCAAACAAACTTTCAGAAAGGAGTTAACAACTACTACTAAAGGTATTTCAGAGCATACAAAAGGATGGAAAACTCCCAAACTCATTCTATGAAGCCAGTATAACCCTAATACCCAAACCAGGTGAAGACTCCACAAAAAAAGAAAATTACAGATCAATATCCCTCATGAACTTAGATGTAAAAATCCTCAACAAATTCTAGCCAAGAGAATTCAACAACATATCAAAAAAATAATTCACCATGACCAAGTGGGATTCATACTAGGTATGCAGGAATGGTTCAACATTAGAAAAAAAATGAATGTAATGCATCACATGAATAAAACAAAAGATGAGAACCATATGATCTTATCAATTGATGCAGAAAAGGCATTTGACAAAGCCTAACACCCATTCATGATAAAAACTCTCAGCAAAATAGGAATAAAAGTAAAATTTCTAAACATTATAAAGGGCATTTATACAGAGCCAACAGCCAACATCATACTAAACAAAGAGAGACTGAAAGCATTCCCCTTGAGAACAGGAACCAGACAAGGATGCCCTTTATCACCACTCTTATTCAACATTGTGCTGTAGGTCCTAGCCAGAGCTATTAGGCTACATGAAGAAATAAAGGGCATCCAAGTTAGCACAGAAGAGTATGTCTGTTTGCAGATGACATGATCTTATACACAGAAAAATCTAAAGAATCCACAAGAAAACTACTGAAACTAATAGAATTTAGCAGAATATCAGGATACAAGATAAACATATAAATCAGGTGAATTCCTCTACACCAACAAATAGAGTGTCAAAGAGGAAATTACCAAATCAATACCATTTACAACGGCCCCTGAGAAGATAAAATACTTAGGAATAAATCTAACCAGAGATGTGAAAGACTTATACAAAGAAAACTATAAGACACTACTGCAAGAAACCAAAAGAGACCTGCGTAAGTGGAAAAAAATACCTTGCTCATGGATAGGAAGACTCAACATTGTAAAAATGTCTATTCTGCCCAAAGCGATCTATAGATACAATGCAATCCCAATCCAAATACCAGTAACATTTTTTAATGAGATGGAGAAACAAATCACAAACTTCATATGGATGAGAAAGAGGTATCAGATAAGTAAAGCATTACTGAAAAAACAACAACAAAGTGGGAGGCCTCACACTATCTGATTTTAGAACATACTATACTGCCACAGTAGTCAAAACAGCCTGGTACTGGTTTAACAAAAGATGCATAGACCAGTGGAACAGAATTGCAAATCCAGACATAAATCCATCCACATATGAGCAGCTGATATTTGACAAAGGCCCAAAGTCTGTTAAATGGGGAAAGACAGTCTTGCTAACGCATGGTGCTGGCATACCTGGATATCCACATGCAAAAAAATAAAACAAGACCCATACCTCACACTATGCACAAAAAACAGCTCAAAATGGATCAAAGATCCAAAACAATAAAGATCATGGGAGAAAAAACAGGGACAACACTAGGGGCCCTAATACACGGCATAAACAGTATACAAAACATTTCTAGAATTGTACAAACACCAGAAGAGAAATTAGATAACTGGGAGCACCTAAAACTCAAACACCTATGCTCATCCAAAGACTTCATCAAAAGAGTAAAAAGATTACCTACAGACTGGGAAAAAGTTTTCAGCTATAACATTTCAAATCAGCGGCTGATCTCTAAAATCTACATGTTACTGCAAAAATTCAACAACAAAAAGACAAATAGCCCAACTAAAAAATGGGCAAGGATATGAACAGGCACTTCACTTAAGAAGACATTCAGGTAGCTAACAGATATATGAGGAAATATTCACGATCATTAGCCATTAAAGAAATGCAAATCAAAATTACAATGGGATTCCATCTCACTCCAACAAGGTTGGCCTTAACCCAAAAAACACAAAATAATAAATGTTGGAGAGGCTGTGGAAAGGCTGGAGCACTTATACACTGCTGGTGGTAATGTAAAATGGTATAACCACTTTGGAAATCGATTTGGTGCTTCCTTAAAAAGCTAGAAATAGAACTACCATATGATCCAACAATCCCAGTCCTTGGAATATACCCTAGAGAAACGAGAGCCTTTACACGAACAGGTATGTACACACCCATGTTCACTGCACTACTGTTTGCAATAGCAAAAAGATGGAAGCAACCAAGGTGCCCATCAACAGATGAATGGATAAATAAATTATGGTATATTCACACAATGGAATACTACGCACTGATAAAGAACAATAATCAATCTGTGAAACAATTCATAACATTGAGGAATCTGGAAGGCATTATGCTGAGTGAAATTAGTCAGTTGCAAAAGGACAAATATTGTATGAGGCCATATTAAAAGAACCCAAGAAATAGTTTAAACAGAGTGGAAAATATTCTTTGATGCTTACAAGAGCGAAGAGGGAAGGAGAAAGGGAGTGGGGGATTCACTAATTAGATACTAGAAAAGAACTAATTTAAGTGAAAGGAAAAACAACACACAATACCGGAGAGGTCAGCACAACTGGACTAAACCAAGGCAAAGAAGTTTCCTGAATAAACCAAATGCTTCGAAGGCCAGCATAGTAGAGGCAGGGGTTTGGGGACCATGGTTTCAGGGGACAACTAGTCAATTAGCATAATAAAATCTATTAAAAAATTCTGCATCCCATTTTGGAAAGTGGCATCTGGCATCTTAAACGCTAGCAAGCAGCCATCTAAGATGCATCAATCAGTCTCAACCTACATGGCGCAAAGGAGAAGGAAGAACACCAAAGACACAAGTTAATTATAAGCCCAAGAGACAGAAAGGGCACATAAATCAGAGACTACATCAGCCTGTGACCAGAAGCACTAGATAGTACCCGGCTACAACCAACAACTGCCATGAGAGGGAACTCAACAGAGAATCCCTGAAGGAGCAGCAGAACAGTGGAATGAAGACCTCAGATTCCTGTAAAAAGACCAAACTTAATGGTCTGACTGAGACTAGAAGGACCCCGGAGGTCATGGACCCCAGACCTTCTGTTAGACCCAAGACAGGAACCATTCCCAATGCCAACTCTTCAGACAGGGATTGGACTGGACTATAAGACAGAAAATTATGGCAGTGAGGAGTGAGCCTCTTGGATCAAGTAGACACATGAGACTACGTGGGCAGCTCCTGTCTGGAGGAGAGATGTAAAGGCCGAGGGGGACAGATGCTAGCTGAATGGACATGGAAATACAGGGTGGAGAGGAGTGTGCTATCTCAGTAAGAGGAGAGCAACTAGGATTATATAACAATGTATGTGTAAGTTTTTGTATGAGAAATTGACTTGATTTGTAAACTTTCACTTAGAGCACAACAAAAATTTAAAAAAAAACAACAGGGTACCATTTACACTGGCTTAAAAAAAATTTAGATATAAAATCTAACAAAACGTGTACAAGTACTATATGAGTAAAACTAAAAAACTCTACTGAAAGAAACCAGAAATCTAAATAAATGTAGAGATGTTCATGGATTGAAAGACTCAATACTGTTAAGATGCCAGTTCTTCCCATTTTGACCTACAGATTCGATGCAATCCCAATCAACATCTCCACAAGTTATTTTGTAGATACTGACAAACTGATTCTAAAGTTTATATGGAAAGGAAAAAAACACAGAATAGCTAGTTCAATACCAAAGAAAAAGAACAAAGTGGAAGGATTAATATCACTCAACTTCAAGACTTTCTATAAAGCTACAACAATTAAGACAGTGTTATATTGGCAATAGACAAATCAACAAAACAGCCAAAAAAGAGACCATCACAAATAGTCAATCTTTGACAAAGGAGCAAAAGCAAATCAATAGAAAAGAATTCATCTTTTCAACAAATGGTGCTAAAACAACTGGACATCTACATGCAATCAATAAATAAATTTAGACACTGACCTTACACTTAATTTACACAAAATTTAACTCAGTGTGGAAAACAGACCTAACCATTAAATGCAAAATTATACAATTTCTAGAAGATAACACAGGTGAAAACATAGATGATGTTGGGTTTGGTGAAGAGTTTTTAAAAACAACATCACAAGCCAAAAAAGCCTGGTGACCCATGAAAGAAAAAAATCAGTAAATTGGAAATCATTATAATTAAATACTTCTTCTCTGTGAAGACAATGTTAAAAGAATGAAGACATAAACCACAGACTTTAGACTCGGAGAAAATATTTGCAAAACACATATCTGATAAAGTACATGTATCCAAAATATACAAAGAACTCTTAAAACTCAACAATAAGAAAACAACCAATTGCAAAGTGGGCAAAACATCTGAATAGACACCTCACCAAAGGAAATACACAGATGTCAAATAAGCATATGATATATGTTCGATGACATGTCACTGGAAACCCTGGTGGTATAGTGGTTAAGTCCTACGGCTGCTAACCAAAGGGTCGGTAGTTCAAGTCTACTAGGCACTCCTTGGAAACTCTATGGGGCAGTTCTATACTTACCTATAGGGTCGCTATGAGTCAGAATCGACTAGACAGCAAGGGGGTTTTTTGGTTTACAAACAATAAGATACCACTACATACCTACTGGAATGGGTAAAATTAAAAACCTAGTAATAATGAACTGACAATACCAAATGCTGGCAAGGATATGGAACAACAGGAACTCTAATTCATTGATGGTGGAAATGCTATATGGTACAACCACTTTGGAAAATAGTTTTAAGTTTCTTACAAAGGTAAACGTAGCTTTACCATATGACCCAGCAATCATGCTTGTAAATATTTACTCAAATTAGCTGAACACCTATGTCTACACATAAAACTGTACAGGAATGTTTATAACAGCTCTATTCATAATTACCAAAAAGCAACCAAGATATCTTTCAAAAGATGAATCAATAAACCAACTGTGGTACATCCATAAACTGGACTGCTACTCAGTGATTAAAAAGAACTGTGTTATAAAGCCATAAAAAGACATGAAAAAAAAAAAAAACCCACTGCCGTTGAGTTGATTCCAACTCTAGCGACCCTATAAGACAGGGTAGAATTGCCCCATAGTTTCAAAGGAGCACCTGGTGGACTCGAACCGCCAACCTTTTGGTTAGCAGCCATAGCACTTAACCACTACACCACCAGGGTTTCCAGTGTTATCATATGACTCAACAATTCCACTTCTAGGAATATACCGAAGAGAAATGAAAATGTACGTCCACACTAAACACCTGTATGAATATTAGCAGCAGCATTATTTATAATGGCCAGAGTGGAAACAACCCATATGTTTACTAACTGATAAATGAATAAAATGTGGTATACTCATACAACAGAATATTACCCAGCAATAAAAAGGAACCAAATAGGGAAGCGAAGCCAAGATGGTGAAATAGACAGACGCTTCCGGCTAGCCCTCTTTACAACAAAGACCCAAAAAAACAAGTGAAACAAGTATATTTCTGACAAGCTGGGAACCCTGAGCTTCAAAGGCAAGCTTAGACAACGAACTGAGGGGCAGGAGGAAGAAAAGACTGTTCAGAAGTGGAGAGGAGTTACTGGTCCTGAATCGCGGGGAGCCCTCAGGCATCATTTCCGGAGCGGCAGCAGCAGCGGTGGGCTGGTGCTAGTGTTCAGCTGCAGTTTCCTCAGGGAGAAGCAGCCAGCCCCACAGCCTACTCACAAATCCGGAACCTGAGATGAACGGCGCTCTCGGCAAAAGCTAAGTACTTTCACATATTTTACTGCACCCCCCCTACCCCCCCCCCCCACCTCCAAGCCAGGTTCCGCGGCTGAGTTCCCTCGGCCTGAGACAGGCACTGTTGAGCACCTAGACCCATCTTCCCGGCCTTGGGGAAGGAAAAAATTTGCAATTCGGGGATAACTTCGTAACTCCACTAACCGGGGGAGCTTACGACAGAAGCAGCCCCTGTCCAGGCATAAACCGTACATGGACTCTCAGCACCTTTCCCTTCCGCATGGGTCTCTGTGGCCCTATTTTGGGAGAACAGGCCCTTGTTGGCAGACTCCAACCCTTTCAGATATGCGGTAGAGAGGTGGGTGTTTGATGTTTGACATTGCTATGCCTATTAAAAGAGGTTCTCACCTACCCCCATCAGGGACCTAAGGACTGGTAGCTCTACTCAGGTCGCCCAGCCACACACAACAGGGGTCCAAAGATAACTAGTACCTCCCAGTCCCTAAAACCAAAATCTCTGGTTGCCCATGGTCTGCCTGCAGAACCCACCCACCTGCACACTCTAGGGAACAGGGATGAGCTTTACTCAGAGACACTCGGGGGTAGGGTTCTCAGCCTCCTACCTGGTTCAGAGCATGACCGCCTGCTGAACAAGATACCAGTATATACGCCAATCATCCCTGCCCCTTTAAGACTGTAGGACAAAGCCTGTAACACACACTTGATGATCAGCTACCTGGAAACTTGAGGTGAATTCATACAAGAAAACTGAATGGACTCCTAGACTGATATACCTGATAACACGTCTAGCCATCTGGGGACAGGACGTCAGAGCTCCAAAGGCAAAAATAATCAAGCTACCTCATTCAAGCAACCCATAGGGGTATACCAAAACAAAACAAAGCAAGAAGCTACGACAGAATAAGCAAGCATAGACTAATAAAACAACTTACAAGATGGCTCGGAGACAACAGTCAATAGCAAGTCACATAAAGAAACAGGCCATGGTCAACTTAACAGGCTCTCAAAACAAAGAATCCAGGGATCTTCTAGATGAAAGTGCATTCCTGGAATTACCAGATGCAGAATACAAAAGTTTAATATACGGAACCCTTCAAGACACCAGGAAGCAAATGAGGCAATATGCAAAACAAGCCAAGGAACACACAGATAAACAATCTGAAGAAATTAGAAAGATTATTCAGGAACATAATGAAAAGTTTAATAAGCTGGAAAAATCCATAGACAGACAACAATCAGAAATTCAGAAAATTAACAATAAAATTATAGAAGTAGACAACTCAATAGAAAGTCAGAGGAACAGAATTGAGCAAGTAGAAGCTAGAATTTCTGAACTCAAAGATAAATCACTTGGCACTAATATATTTGAGGAAAAGTCAGACAAAAGAATTCTTAAAAATGAAGAAGCCTTAAGAATCATGTGGGACTCTATCAAGAGAAATAACCTCCAAGTTGACTGAAGTGGCAGAACAGGGAGGGATAACAGAAAATACAGAGAGAATTGTTGAAGATTTGTTGGCAGAAAACTTCCCTGATATCGTGAAAGATGAGAAGATACCTATCCAAGATGCTCATCGAACTCCACATAAGGTAGATCTGAAAAGAAAGTCACCAAGACATATTATAATCAAACTTGCCAAAACCAAAGATAAAGAGAGAATTACAAGAGCAGAGAGCGATAAATGAAAAGTCACCTACAAAGGAGAGCCAATGAACTTGGAGTACTCGGCAGAAACCATGCTGGCAAGAAGGCAATGGGATGACATATTTAAAAAACTGAAGGAAAAAAACTGCCTCCCAAGAATCTTATATCCAGCAAGACTGTCTCTTAAATATGAAGGTGAAATTAAGACATTTCCAGATAAACACAAGTTTCGGGAATTCAGAAAAACCAAACCAAAACTACAAAAAATACTAAAGGGAGTTCTTTGGTTAGAAAATCAATAACATCAGGTATCAACACAAGACTAGAACACTGGGCAGAGGAACCAGAAGTCAACCCAGACAGGGAAATCCAAAAAAACAAAGCAAGATTATATAAAAAAAAAAAATTCAAAACAGGGTAACAGCGATGTTATTATATAAAAGAAGACAACATTCAAATCATAAAGAGGGACTAAGAAATGTAATCATACACCTTGCATATAGAGGGGAAGATACGGAGATACAAAGAAATAAAAGTTAGCTTTAAATTTAGAAAAATACGGGTAAATAATAAGGTAACCACAAAGGAGACAAACTACCCTATTCACCAAAATAATATACAAGAAAAAAATAAAGATAATATACTCAGCACATAAAATTAAGCGGGAAAAAGAAACTGTCAACAACACACAAAAAAGACATCAAAATGATAGCACTAAATTCATACCTATCCATAATTACCCTGAATGTAAACAGACTAAATGCACCAATAAAGAGACAGAGAGTGGCAGAATGGATTAAAAAACAAGATCCATCTATATGATGCCTACAAGAGACACATCTTAGACTTACAGACACAAACAAACTAAAACTCAAAGGATGGAAAAAATATATCAAGCAAACAACAATCAAAAAAGAGCAGGAGTGGCAATATTAATTTCTGACAAAATAGACTTTAAAGTTAAATCCATCAGAGAGGATAAGGAAGGACACTACATAGTGATTAAAGGGACAATACACCAAGAAGATATAACCATATTAAATATTTATGCACCCAATGACAGGGCTGCAAGATACATAAAACAAACTCTATCAGCATAGAAAAGTGAGATAGACTGCTCCACAATAATAGTAGGAGACTTCAACACACCACTTTTGTTGAGGACAGGACATCCTAGAAGAAGCTCAGTAAAGACACGGAAGATCTAAATGCCACAATCAACCAACTTGACCTCACAGGCATATACTGAACACTCCACCCAACAGCAACCAAGTATACTTTCTTTTCTAGTATACCTGGAACATTCTCTAGAATAGACCACACATTAGGTCATAAAAGCAAGCCTTAGCAGAATCCAAAATACAGCAATATTACAAAGCATCTTCTCTGACCATAAGGCCATAAAAATGGAAATCAATTACAGAAAAAGCAGGGAAAAGAAATCAAAAACACTTGGAAACTGAACAATACCCTGCTCGAAAAAGACTGGATTATAGAAGACATTAAGGATAGAATAAAGAAGTTCATAGAATTCAATGAGAATGAAAACACTTCTTATCAGAACCTTTGGGACACAGCGAAAGCAGAGCTCCGAGGTCAATTTACATCAATAAATGCACACATCCAAAAAGAAGAAAGGGCCAAAATCAAAGAATTATCCCTACAACTTGAAAAAATAGGAAGAGAACAACAAAAGAAACCCTCAGGCACCAGAAGAAAACAAATAATAAAAATTAGAGCAGAGCTAAATGAAACAGAAAACACAAAAGCAACTGAAAGAATTAACAAGACGAAAAGACAGTTCTCTGAAAAAATCAAGAAAATCGATAAACCATTGGCCAAACTGACAAAAGAAAAACAGAAGAGGAAGAAAATAACCTAAATAAGATATGAGATGGGCAATATTATAACAGACCCAACTGAAATTAAAAGAATCACATCACATTACTATGAGAAACTGTACTCTCACAAATTTGAAAACCTAGAAGAAATGGATGAATTCCTAAAAACACACTACCTATCTAAACTAACACAAACAGAGGCAGAACAACTAAATAGACCCATAACAAAAGACGGGATTGAACAGGTAATCAAAAAACTTCCAACAAAAAAAAAGCCCTGGTCCCAAGGGCTTCACTGCAGAGTTCTACCAAACTTTCAGAGAAGAGTTAACACCACTACTACTTAAAGGAATTTCAGAGCGTAGAAAAGGACAGAATACTACCAAACTCATTCTATGAAGCCATCATATCCTTGATACCAAAAGCCCGTAAAGAAACCACAAGAAAAGAAAATTACACACCTATATCCCTCATGAATATAGATGCAAAAATCCTCAACAAAATTCTAGCCAAGAGAATTCAACAACATATCAAAAAAATAATTCACCATGTCCAAGAGGGATTCATACCAGGTATGCAGGGATGGCTCAACATTAGAAAAACAATTAATGTAACCCACCACATAAATAAAACAAAAGATAAGAATCACATGATTTTATCAATTGATACAGAAAAGGCATTTGACAAAGTTCAACACCCATTCTTGATAAAAACTCTCAGCAAAACAGGAATAGAAGGAAAATTCCTCTACATAATAAAGGGCATTTTTTTTTTTTATACAAAGCCAACAGCCACCATCACCCTAAATGGAGAGAGCCTGAAAGCATTCCCACTGAGATGCTGAACCAGACAACAATGCCCTTTAACACCACTCTTAATTCAACATTGTGTCGGAGGTCCTAGCCAGAGCAATCAGGCTAGATAAAGACATAAAGGGCACCCAGATTGGCAAGGAAGAAGAAAAAGTATCTCTATTCGCAGATGACATGATCTTCTACACAGAAAACCCTAAGGAATCCTCCAGAAAACTACTGAAACTAATAGAAGAGTTCAGCAGAGTATAGGGATACAAGATAAACATACGAAAATCAGTTGGATTTTTCTACACCAACAAAAAGAACATCGAAGAGGAAATGACCAAATCAATGCCATATACACTAGCCCCCAAGAAGATAAAATACTTAGAGATAAATCTTGCCAGAGAGATAAAAGACTTATACAAAGAAAACTACACTACACTTCTGCAAGAAACCAAGAGACCTACATAAGAGGAAAAATACATCTTGCTCATGGATATGAAGACTTAACATTATAAAAATGTCTATTCTACCAAAAGCGATCTATATATTTAATGAAATTCCAATCCAAATCCCAACGACATTCTTTAATGAGATAGAGAAACAAATCACCAACTTCATATGGAAGGGAAAGAGGCCCCGGATAAACAAGGCATTACTGAAAAAGAAGACCAAAGTGGGAGGCCTTACTCTACCTGATTTTAGAACCTATTATACCACCACAGTAGTCAAAACAGCCTGGTACCAGTACAACAGGTACAGAGACCAATGGAACAGAATTGAGAATCCAGACATAAATCCATCCACATATGAGCAGCTGATATTTGACAAAGGCCTTAAAACAGTTAAATGAGGAAAAGACATTCTTTTTAACAAATGCTGCTGGCATAACTGGATATCCATCTGCGAAAAAATGAAACGAGACCCATACCTCACTTCATGCACTAAAATGAGCTCAAAATGGGTCTAAGACATAAATATAAAATCTAAAACGACAAAGATCATGGAAGAAAAAATAGGGACAACATTAGGAGCCCTAATACATGGCATAAACAGTATACAAAACACTATTAAGAATGCAAAAGAAAAACTAGATAACTGGGAGCTCCTAAAAATCAAATACCTATGCTCATCCAAAGGCTTCATCAAAAGAGTAAAAAGACTACCTACAGACTGGGAAAAAGTTTTTAGCTATGACATTTCCAATCAGCACCTCATTTCTAAAATCTACATGATACTGCAAAAACTCAACTACAAAAAGACAAATAACCCAATTAAAAAATGGGCAAAAGATATGAATAGACACTTCACTAGAGAAGACATTCAGGTAGCTAACAGATATATGAGGAAATGTTAACGATCATTAGCCAGTAGAGAAATGCAGATCAAAACTACAATGAGATTTCATCTCACTCCAACAAGGCTGGCATTAATCCAAAAAACACAAAATAATAAATGTTGGAGAGGCTGCGGAGAGACTGAAACACTTATACACTGCTGGTGGGAATGTCAAATGGTACAACCACTTTGAAAATCGATTTGGCGCTTCCTTAAAAAGCTAGAAATAGAACTACCATACGACCCAGCAATCCAACTCCTTGGAATATATCCTAGAGAGATAAGACTCTTTACACGTACAGATGTATGCACACCCAAGTCTACTGCAGCACTCTTTACAATACCAAAAAGATGGAAGCAACCAAGGTGCCCATCAATGGATGGATGGATAAATAAATTATGATATATTCACACAATGGAATACTACGCATCGATAAAGAACAGAGAGGAATCTGTGAAACATTTCATAACATGGAGGAACCTGGAAGGCATTATGCTGAGTGAAATTAATCAGTTGCAAAAGGACAAATATTGTATAAGACCACTATTATAAGAACTTGAGAAATAGTTTAAACTGAGAAGAAAACATTCTTTTTTGGTTATGAGAGGTCAGAGGGAGGGAAGGTGGGAGAAGAGTATTCACTAATTAGTAGATAAGAACTACTTTAGGTGAAGGGAAAGAGAACGCACAATACAGGGGAGGTCAGCACAACTGGACTAAAGCAAAAGCAAAGCAATTTCCTGAATAAACTGAATGCTTCGAACGCCAGTGTAGCAAGGGCAGGGGTTTGGGGACCATGGTTTCAGGGGAAATCTACGTCAACTGGCATAATAAAATCTATTAAGATAACATTCTGCATCCCACTTTGAAGAGTGGAATCTGCGATCTTAAACGCTAGCAAGCAGCCATCTAAGATGCATCAATTGGTCTCAACCCACCTGGAGCAAAGAAGAACGAAGAACACCAAGGACACAAGGTAATTAGTAGCCCAAGAAACAGAAAGGGCCACATAAACCAGAGATGACATCATCTGAGACCAGAAGAACTAAATGGTGCCTGGCTACAACCAATGACTGTCCTGACAGGGAACACAACAGAGAACCCCTGAGGGAGCAGGAGAGCACTAGGATGCAGACCCCAAATACTCGTAAAAAGACCAGACTTAATGCTCTGACTGAGACTAGAAGGACCCCAGTGGTCATGGTTCCCAGACCTTCTGTTGGCCCAGGACAGGAACCATTCCCAAAGCCAACTCTTCAGACATGGATTGGACCGGACAATGGGTTGGAGAGGGATGCTGGTGAGGATTGAGCTTCTTGGATCAGGTGGACACTTGAGACTATGTTGGCATCTCCTCCCTGGAGGGGAGATGAGAGGGTAGAGGGGGTTAGAAGCTGCTGAAATGGACACGGAAAGAGAGAGTGGAGGGAGAAAGCAGGCTGTCTCATTAGGGGGAGAGTAATTAGGAGTATGTAGCCAGGTGTATATAAGTTTTTATGTGAGAGACTGACGTGATTTGTAAACTTTCACTTAAAGCACAACAAAAATTATTTTAAAAAAAGGAACAAAATATTGATAACACGCTACAAGATGGCTGAACCTTGAAAACATTATGATGCTTCATGAAATAAACCAGACACAGAAGACCACATATTGTATGACTTCATTCACACAAATTGTCCAAAACAGGAACATCTATAGAGACAGAAAGTAGATCAGCGGTTGCCTGGGACTAGGGACTGGGTGCAGGAAGGGTACTAGGTGGGAAGGAGAACAAGAAAATCTTCTGAGTTGATGAAAATGTTCCATATCTTGCTTTGTGGGGGTTATACAGGGGTATGTTGTTGTTGTTGTTAGGTGCCGTCAAGTTGGTTCCGACTCATAGTGACCTCATGCACAACAGAATGAAACACTGCCCAGTCCTGCGCCATCCTTACAATTATTGTTATCCTTGAGCTCACTGTTGCAGCCACTGTGTCAATCCACCTCATTGAGGGTCTTCCTCTTCTCCGCTGACCCTGTACTTTGCCATGCATGATGTCCTTCTCCAGGGACTGATCCGTCCTGACAACTTGTCCAAAGTATGTAAGACGCACTCTCGCCATCCTTGCCTCTAAGGGGCATTCTGGCCGTACTTCTTCCAAGACAGATTTGTTTGTTCTTTTGGCAGTCCACGGTATATTCAATATTCTTCGCCAACACCACAATTCAAAGGCGTCAACTCTTCTTCAGTCTTCCTTATTCATTGTCCAGCTTTCACATGCATATGATGTAATGGAAAATACCATGGCTTGGGTTAGGCACATACACCTTAGTCTTCAGGGTGACATCTTTGCTCTTCAACACTTTGAAAAGGCCCTTTGCAGCAGATTTGCCCAATGCAATGCGTCTTTTGATTTGACTGCTGCTTCCACGGCTGTTGATTGTGGATCCAAGTAAAAAGAAATCCTTGACAACTTCAATCTTTTCTCCGTTTATCATGATGTTGCTCATTGGTCCAGTTGTGAGGATTTTTGTTTTCTTTATGTTGAGGTGTAACCCATACTGAAGGCTGTGGTCTTTGATCGTCATTAGTAAGTGCTTCAAGTTCTCTTCACTTTCAGCAAGCAAGGTTGTGTCATCTGCATAACGCAGGTTGTTAATGAGTCTTCCTCCAATCCTGATGCCCCGTTCTTCTTTATCTAGTCCAGCTACTCATATTATTTGTTCAGCATACAGATCAAATAGGTATGATGAAAGAATACAACCCTGACGCACACCGTTCCTGACTTTAAACCAATCAGTATCCCCTTGTTCTGTCCGAACAACTGCCTCCTGATCTATGTAAAGGTTCCTCAGGAGCACAATTAAGTGTTCTGGAATTTCCATTCTATACAGGGGTATTGTCAAAATTCAATGACCTTTACACTTTAAAAGAATGCATTCATTGTGTGCAAACTATACCTCAAAAAAGCAGAAAAGGAGTCCTTGGGTGGCACAAACAGACACTTTATTAGTAACTGAAGAGCTGGCAGTTCGAACCACCCAGAGGCACCTGAAAAGACCTGGCAATCTGCTTCTGAAGGGTCACAGCATGAAACCCTATGGAGGGCAGCTCTATTCTAACATACATGGGAATGCCATGAGTCAGAACTGACTCGATGGCCACTAGTTATTTTGTTTGTTTTGTTAAGTAAAAAAAAAAAAAAAGAAAAAATTAATGAGATAGCATCACACGCCAGAATGATTCAAATTAAAAAGACTGACAACACCAAATATTCTGGCAAATATATAGCAACCAGAATTCTCATTCATTGCTGGTGAGGAATGAAATCATACAAACACTTCGGAAAGAGGTCTCACGATTTCTTATAAAATGTAACTATAGATGAAAACAACCTAAGTATCCACCAACAGATGAATGGATTAATAAACTGCAGTACATACACACAATGGAATATTATGCAATGATAAAGAATAATGACAAATCTGCAAAACACGTCATGACATGGATGAATTTGGAGGACTTTATCCTGAATGAAATAAGTCAATCACGAAAGAGCAAATATTGCACAAGACCACTATTATAAAGTAACAACAAAAGATTTACACACAGAAAAAAAGCAGGAGGCAAGGCCGACACGGCGATACAGACAGAAACACCACACTGTCCCTCCAGAGCAAAGACCCGAAAAAGTAAAACAAATACAAACAGCAATCCCAGAGCCCTAAGCATCAAACAAAGGGATAAAAAACTGATCCAAGCACTGAATAGAATAAGAAACTGAGAACGAACGAGGAGAGCTACGGAGTGGAGGTTCCCTGTCAGCTAACATGGCATGGATCCACCATTTTGGACACCTTAGCCACCGAGAACAGTGGACAGGGAGTACGGGAAGGGACCTTCACGAAGCTCCCAGCAGGAAACCAAGCACCCAATAACCAATAATACACGCTTTCCCACCCCCTATCCATGGCCTCCACCACTCAGACACGACTTCTTGCCACTTGGACTCACCTCACCCCCACTGGCTGGCTCCTTCAGTATCATTTTTTTTGTTGCTGTTGTTGCTTTTTTGGCTTCTTTTGGTTTCTTCTCTTTCACTCACCTCCTTGCTTTCCTCTCTCATGAACACCTGGCAACATCTACCATCTCCACTCCTTCTTGACAGGCTGAGCAGCACCACTTGGCTGGGGAACCACTTCTCCGGTCCACACTGCCAAGCCGGTAGGCTTTTTTTTCTTTTCCTCGTTTCTAGTCTCTCTCTATCTCCCTTCCTTTTCCTTCTCCTGAACACCTGGTGCCATGTGCCATCTCCGCTTCTTCTTAACAGGCTGTGCAGCACTCCCCGGCTGGGGAGCCCCATCCCTGGTCCATGCTACCAAGCTGGTAGGCTCCCTGGAGGCATTTTTTCCCACCATTTCTCGGTTTCTTGTCTCTCTCTACCTTGCTTCCTTTCCTTTCTTCCAAATGCCTGGTGCTGTGTGCTATCCCCGCTCCTTCTTGATGGGCTGTGCAGCGCTGCTCAGCTGGAGAGCCCCTTCCACCAGTCTGCTCTGCCACACCAGTAGACTCCCTGGAGGCTTTTTTTTCCCTCCATTTCTCGGTTTCTCGTCTCTCCCTACCTTCCTTCCTTTCTTTTCTCTTCAACACCTGGCACCGTGTGCCATCTCCACTCATTCTACGTGGACTGTGCAGTGCCACTCGGCTGTGGAGCCCCTCCCTTGGTCTGTGCCACCATGCCCGTGTGCTCTCTGGGGGCATTTTTACACTTTTTTTTCTTTTCTTTTCTTGGTTTCTTGTCTCTACCCTCCTCTCTTTCCTTCCTCCCAAATACCTGGCACCATGTACCATATCCACTCCTTCTTGACAGCCTGGGCAGTGCTGCTCTGGGAAGCTGCTTCTCTGTTCCACGCTGCCACACCAGTGGGCTCCCTTGGAGCATTCCTTCTCATTTCTCAGGTTCTTGTCTCTACCTTCCTTCCTTACCCTTCTCCGTGACACCTGGCACAGTGTGCCATCTTCACTCCTTCTGGACAGCGCCACTTGGCTGGGGAACCAATTCTGCTGGACTCCCTTGGGGAATCTTTTGTTTTTGTTTTGTTTTTTTCTTTTTTTGTTTCTGTTTCTTGTCTCCCTCTACCTTCCTTTCTTTCCATTCTCCTGATCACCTAGGTGCATGTGTTCTCCTCTTTGTTTTTTCCAGTTTCTTATCTCTCTCTCCCTTCCTTCCTTTCCTTTCTCCCACCCACCTAGCCACATGTGTCAACTCTGTCCATTCTTGAGGGGATGTGCCACGCTGCCTGGCTAGAAAGCCATGGATACACAGCTCCCCCAGGTCTATGCCACACCAATGGCATGCTCCCACAGCATCTTTTCTGTTTCTTTGTTCTGTATTGTTTTTTTGACTACTATTTGTCTCTCTTCTTTCTCTTCTTCCCCACACCCACTTAGCTCCACACATAATATCCTCCCACTCCTCCTGCCTAATTACACTGCACACTGAGCACCAAATCGCCGAGCAGCACAGGCATGGACCACTGTATCCTGCCCTGCGAAGCCCCCTGGCTCTGCCCTGTCGGCCCCAGTACATGCCACAAAAGACCTATCCCCACCCATCCCCCTCCACTGGATCTGCCCTGCTGCACCACAGCTGAGTGACTGGCCCTACCCAATGGATAAGGTGATGCAAAGTATCATGCCCAGAGATGAGCAAACAACAAAGAACACACAGCCCACCTGCCCAGACATAACCAAATAAATCAAAAAAGCAGGGTGAAACAAATAAATCTACTACCAATAAATGAAGAAAATAATTACTGAATGTTCAAAGACAGTAGACAATATCAAAACATATTAAAAAGAACAGGACAGAGAATGGCTCTAGTAGGCTTCCAAAATAAAATACAAAATGACCTTCTGGTAGAGAAAAAGGCACTGGAACTACCTGATAGGGAATTCAAAACTCTAACATTGAAGGCTATCCAAGAGATAACGGAAAAAGCAGACAAAAGTAAGAAAAAAAATAGGCAAAATCATGGAAAACACAGACAAAGTCATGGAAAAGACAGACAAAACAACAAAGGAATTTAGGAAAATAATACAGGAAAAAATGTCAAAATAAACTCACAACTAGAAATCATACACAAAACAGCAATTAGAAATCCAAAAGATAAACAAGATTTCAGAAATGGACAGTGTCATAGAAGGTCTGAGAAGCAGGCTTCAAACAATGGAAAAAAGGATCAGTGAAATTAAAGACAAATCTTTGCAAACCAGTTTGTCTGAGGAAAAAACAGAGAAAAGAATAAAGAAACTCTGAGAACGATGTGGGTTACAATCAGAAGGAAAAATCTGTGAGTGATCAGAGTATCAGAACAGGGGGAAAAAACAGAAAACACAGAGAGGATCCCTGATGAACTGCTGATAGAAAAACTCTCTAACATTATGAAAGATGAAAAGCTGACCATCCAAGAACCTCAGCAAACCCTATATGGGACAGGCTCCAAAAGAAAATTACCAGGACGTCGCAATCACACTCACTAAAACCAAAGACAAAGAAAGAACCCTGAGAGCAGCTCGAGAAAAATGGAAAGTCACGTGCAAAGGAGAAACAATAAGAGTAAGCACTCATTACTCGGCAGAAACCACGCATGCAAGAAGGCAATGGAATGACATGTATAAAACCCTGAAAGAAAAAAAATGCCAGCCAAGAATAATATACTGCCAAACTTCCACTCAAATATGATGGTGAAATTAGGACATTTCCAGATAAACAGAATATGTAAAAACCAAAACAAACTTAAAAGAATTATTAAAAGTAATCCTTTGGTTAGAGAACCAACATCAGAAAACAGCCTGAATCAATGACTCGAGAGCACATCAGCCAGATACCAAGCTAGGTAATGAACTCTCAAGGATAAAACAAAACTGAAAGATTTACAACAGGGAACCAGGGAGGTTACTCTGTAATTGACAACAATGTCAGAAAAATAAAAGACAAAAAAACTGTGTAGGTATACAACTTTCAAATGGAGAGGAAGTCAAGGTGATGCCAAGTAATAAAAAACTGGTTCAAGCTTAGGAATATAAGGGTAAACTTCAAGGTAACCACAAAGAAAGTTAACAAACCTACTCATCAAAATAAAGAAGAAAAACAATGTCTCAGTAAATGAGAAATCTACAAAAATGAAATAAACAAAAATTCCACAAACAAAAGTAATTCAGCACAGGAGAGTAAGAACAAAGAAAACGTCAGTACCACAAAAAAAAGCACTACAAAATGACAGTAATAAACTCATACCTACCAATAATCACACTGAACATAAATAGCTTCACTGCACCCATAAAAAGACAGAGTGTGACAATGAAAAAAACAGGACCCATCAATATGCTGTCTACAAGAGACACAACTTAAAAACAAAGACATAAATTTATTAAAAATCAAAGGCTGGAAAAAAAATATATCAAGCAAAGAGATACCAAGGAAAAAAAAAGCAGGAGTGGCAATACTAATCTCAGATAAAACAGACTTTAAGATAAAATCCATCAAAAAGGACAAAGAAGCATATTATATAATGATCAAAAGGACAATCCACCATGAATACATATCCATAATAAATATCTATGCACTCAATCACAGGGCTTCAAAATACATAAAACAAACTCTCACACCACTGAAAAGAGAAACTGACAGTTCCACAATAAGATTAGGAGACTTCAACACACCACTCTCGATAAAGGACAGAACATCTAGAAAGTAACTCAACAAAGATACAGAAGATCTAAAGGCCATAATCAACCAACTTGACCTCACAGACATATATAGAACACTTCACCTAACAGCAGCAAAGTACACATTCTTGTCTAGTGCCCATGGAACATTCTCTGGAATAAAGAACATCTTAAGCCATGAAGCAACCCTCAACAAAATCCAAAACAAACGAGATAACACAAAGTACCTTCTCTTATCACAATGCCATCAAAGTACAAATTAATATCAGGAAGAGCAAGAGAAAAAATCAAATTAATGGAAACTGAGTAACACCCTGTTTAAAAACCACTGGATAATGAAAGAAATCAAAGATGGAATTAAAAAATTCCAAGAATCAAACAAGAATGAAAACACATCATACCAAAACCTTTGCAACATAGCAAAGGCAGTGCCCCAAGGTCAATTACAGCAATAGGTGCACATATCAAAAAAGAAAATGACAAAACCAAAACATTAGCTACACAACTGGGACAAACAGAAAAAGAACAGCAAAAGAAGCCCACAGCCACCAGAAGAAAGGAAATAATGATCAGAGCAGAAAGAAATGAAACAGAGAATACAAAAACAATAGAATCAAAAAAACCAAACGCTGGTCCTCTGAAAGCATCAACAAAATCAACAAACCACTGGCCATACTGACAAGAGAAAAACATGAGAGAACGCAAGGAACATGAATAAGAAATGAAATGGGGGACATTACAACAGACCCAACTGAAATAAAAAGGATCATGACAGAGCACTATGAAAAACTATCCTCCAAAAAATTTGAAAACCTAGCAGAAATGGACAAATTTCTAGAAACTCACTACCTACCCAAATGAACACAAATTGAAGTTGAAAATCTGATCAGGCCCATAACAAAATAAGAGACTAAAAAGGTAATTAAAAAAAAAAAAAAAACTCCAAACAACAACAACAAAAAGCCCTGGCCCAGATGGCTTCACTACAGAATTCTGGACCAAACATTCAGCGAAGAGCTTACAAAAATACTACTCAAACTATTTCAGAACATAGAAAAAGAAGCAATACTTCCAAATTCATTCTATGAAGCCAGCATAACCCTGATACCAAAACCAGGGGAAAAAAAAAAAAAAAAAAACCCTATAGGGCAATATTTCTCATGAACACAGATGCAAAAATTCTCAACAAAATTCTAGCCAATAGAATTCAGCAGCATATTAAAAAAAAATAAATACAACGTGAACAACTGGGATACGTACCAGGTATACAAGGATGGTTCAACATTAGAAAATCAATCAATATAATCTACCACATAAATAAAAGCATCACAAGATCATTTCAATCAATGCAGAAAAGGTACTCAACAAAGTTCAACACTGATTCCTGATAAAAACTCTTAATTAAATAGGTATAGAAGGGAAATTCCTCCACTTAACAAAGGGCATCTATACAAAACCAACAACCAACTTCATTCTTAATGGAGAGAGGCTGAAAACATTCCCCTTGAGAAGAGGAATAAGACAAGGATGCCCTTTATCACCAATCCTATTTAACATTGCGCTGGAAGTCCTAGCTAGAGCAATAAAGCAAGAAATAAAAGGCATACAAACTGGTAATGAAGAAGTAAAACCACCCTATCTGCAGATGATATGAAACTATACACAGAAAACTCAAAAGAATCCACACAAAAATTACTGGAACTAATAGAAAGATTCAGCAGAGTCACAGGAACTAATAGAAAGATTCAGCAGAGTCACAGGATATAAGGTAAACATACAAAAATCAGCTGGATTCCTATAAAGAGAATAGAGAGAATGAAGAAAAGGAAACCAAGAAAACAATACCATTTATGATAGCCCCTAAAAAAATAAAATACTTAGGAATAAATCTAGCCAGGGGTGTAAAAGACCTGTAAAAGAAAACTACAAAACACTACTGCAAGAAACCAAAAGAGATCTACGTAAATGGAAAAACATACCATGCTCATGGACAGGAAGACTCAACATTGTGAAAATGACAATTCTACCCAAAGCAATTTACAGATACAATGCAATCCTGATCCAAATACCAACACTTTTTGAAGAGATGGAAAAACTAAACACTAACTTTATATGGAAAGGGAAAAAGCCCTGGATAAGTAAAGCACTCCTGAAGAAGAATAAAGTAGGAGGACTCACACCACCTGACCCCAGAACCTACTATACAGCTACGGTAGTCAAAACAGCCTGGTACTGGTACAACGACAGAAACATTGACCAATGGAACAAAATGCAGAATCCAGATGAAAATCCAACCACTTTCAGTAACCTGATTTTTGACAAGGGCCTAAAGTCCATCAAACGGGGAAAAGACAGTCTTTTAAAAAAAAAAAAAAAAACAGTGCTGGCAAAAACTGGATTCCATCCGTAAAAAAATGAAACAGGACCCATACCTCACACCATACACAAAAACTAATTCAAAATGGATCAAACACCTAAATATAAAGCCAAAAACTATAAAGATGATAGAAGAAAAAAGAGAATCAATGCCAGAGGACCTAATACACAGCATTAACAGGATACAAACCACAACCAACAACATACAAGTTCCAGAGAATAAGTGAGATAACTGGGATCTTCTAAAAATTAAACACTTATCCTCATCAAAAGACTTCACCAAAAGAGTAAAAAGAGAACCTACAGACTGGGAAAAAAATCCAACAAAGGTCTAATCTTTAAAATCTACAGGAAAATGCAACATCTCTACAACAAAAAAACAAATAATCCAATTCAAAAATGGGCAAAGGAAAAGGAACAGACACTTCTCCAAAGAAGACAGTCAAGCAGCTAACAGACACATGACGAAACGCTCGGGATGATTAGCCATTAGAGAAATGCAAATCAAAACTACAATGAGATACCATCTCACCCCGGCATTACTGGCACATAATCAAAAAACCAGAAAATAATAAATGTTGGAGAGGCTGAGGGGAGACTGGAACTCTTACGCATTGCTGGTGGGAATGCAAAATGGTATAATCATTTTGGAAAACAATATGGTGCTTCCTTAGAAAGCTAGAAATAGAAATACCATACGATCCAGCAACCCCACTCCTAGGAACATATCCTAGAGAAACAAGAGTCCTTACACGAATAGACATATGCACAGCCATGTTCACTGCAGCATTGTTCACAACAGTAAAAAGATGGAAACAACCTAGATGCCCATCAACAGATGAATGGATAAACAAACTATGATACATACACACAATGGAGTACTATGCAAGGATAAAGAACAATTATGAATCTGCGAAGCATCTCACAACATGGATCAATCTGGAGAGCATTATGCTGAGTGAAATAAGTCATTCACAAAAGGACAAATATTGTGTGAAACCACTACTATAAAAATTCATTAAAAGATTTACACATAAAAAGAAACAATCTTTGACAGTTACAAGGGAGAGGAGGGGTGGGAATGGAAAAACACTAAATAGACAGGTAAGTGGTAACTGGTGAAGGATAAGACAGGATGCAATACTGGGGAAGCCAATACAACTTGTACAAGGCAAGCTCATGGAAGCTCCATAGACATTTCCAAATTCCCTGAGGGACCAAACTCCTGGGTTGAGGGCTGTGGGGAACTTGGGGAACATTTAGCTCAATTGGCACAACACAGTTTCTAAAGAAAATGTTCTATATTCTACTTTGGTGAGTAACATCTGGGGTCTTAAAAGCCTGGGAGCAGCCATCTAAGATACTCCACTGGTCTCACCCCTTTGGAAGCAAGGGAGAATGAAGAAAACTAAATATTCAAGGGAAAGATTAGTCCAAAGGACTAACAGACCACAACTACCAGGGCCTCCATCAGACTGAGACCAGTATAATTAGATGGTGCCTGGCTACCACTCTGACTGTTCTGACAGGGATCACAATAGGGAGTCCCTGACAAAGCTGGAGAAAAATGTAGAACAAAATTCTAACTCACAAAAAAAGAGCAGACTTACTGGCCTCACAGAGACTGGAGCAACCCTTAGAGTACAGCCCCCAGACACCCTTTTAGGTAAGTAATGAAGTCAGTCCTGAGGTTCACCCTTCAGCCAAAGATTAGACAAGCTCATAAAAAAAATGAGACTAAAGGGGCACACCAGCCCAGGGGCAAGGGCTAGAAAGGAGGAGCGGACAGGAAAGCTGGTAATAGAGAACCTAGGGCTGAGAAGGGAGAGTGTCGACATGTCGTGGGATCATTAACCAGTATCATAAAAGAATATGCGTACTGTTTAATGAGAAGCTAGTTTATTCTGTAAACCTTCATCTAAAACACAATAAAATATATATATACATATACACATACTTAATCAACGTCAAAATTTGCCTAGAGTCAATTCTTTTTTCCCCTCAGCTGCTAACCAAAAGGTTGGCAGCTTGAATCCACCAGCTGCTCCCTGGAAACCCTACAGGGCAGTTCTACTCTGTCCTGTATGGTCTCTAAGAGTCAGAATTGACTCGTCAGCAATGGGTTTTTGTTTGTTTTGTTTTTTAATAAGATAGATGCCTCTAGCACCCAGTCTACTATACAGGACTCATTATAGTATCAGCAGCAGCACTGGTGTTGCTAAGCTGCTAACCAGAAAGAAAACTCCCAATTTTTTCTTTCCTTTTCTTTTTTTAAAAAAATTAAGGGGTAATCTAAATGTCCATCAGTAGGGAAGCGATTAAATACAACATGAAATTCCATATGGTATACGAGTGCAACAAAATTTCTACATGTACTGACATAAACAAAGAAGATATATTTAATCAATCAAGTTACAGGGTGGTATGCTTAAGGTGATGACGTTTATATAAAAGTATATATATTTATTTTTTTTTAGGTATAGAAAATATCTAGAAGGAAAAGAATATACAATTATTAGTAGTTACCTAGGAGCCCTGGTAGCACTCAGCTGCTAACCAAAAGGTCAACGGCTTCTCAGGAGAAAAGACCTAGCGATCTGCTCCCAGAAACATTATAGCCTAGGAAACTACAGGGCAGTTCTACTCTGTCCTGTAGGGTCGCTATGAGTCAGAATCCACTAGGCAACACACAATCGCAACAAAACAGTAGTAGCACTGTTCTGCTACATAATAATTAAACAGCCTTTCTAAACTCCTTTTTTCTAAACTCCTCATTCCTACATAACAATGTTTCTAAGGGAAGATGGATTGTGATTTCCAAAGAACCATCTCAGAACTAAATTTTCAGAGCATTATTCATTATTACCTTCGAGACCATCAAGGTAACTGTGGGATACGAATTAATACTACTAACATGCTAACAGTGAAATTATCTGCATTATTACACAGAAGCCTAGTGAAAGCACACATTTAAAACTACAAGTAGGTCATTCCAACATGAGACCATAAAACATTAACTCCATCTTCTTAAATTTTTTCCTATGCAGTATGTAGTTTCTATTACTGAAATACCCAATGAATGTTTTTTAAAAAACTTCTCCCGGCGGCCATGGTCCCCAGACCTTCTGTCGGCACAGGACAGGAACCATCTCCGAAGACAACTCATCAGACATGAAAGGGACTGGTCAGCAGGTGGGAGAGAGACGCTGATGAAGAGTGAGCTAATTATATCAGGTGGACACTTGAGATTGTGTTGGCAACTCTTGTCTGGAGGGGGGATGGGAGGATAGAGAGAGAGAGAAGCCGGCAAAATTGTCACGAAAGGAGAGACTGAAAGGGCTGACTCAAGAGGGGGAGAGCAAGTGGGAGTAGGGAGTGAGATGTATGTAAACTTATATGTGACAGACTGATTGGATTTGTAAACGTTCACTTGAAGCTTAATAAAAGTTAATAAAAAAAAAAACTTCTAAGTTTATCAAAAGTTACTACTTTTGAAATTCTCAAAGAATTTGTCACGGATTGAATTGTGTCCCCCCCAAAATTTGTCAACTTGGCTAGGTCATGATTCCCTTGTATGACTGCATGACTGTCTACCATTTTATCTTCTGATGTGATTTCCCTAAATGTTGTAAATCCTATTACTATGATGTAATAAAATGGGCTGGCGGCAGTTATATTGATGAGGTCTACAAGATTAGGTACTGTCTTAAAGCCAATTTCTTTTGAGATATAAAAGAGAGAAGCAAGCAGAGAGACGGGGACCTCATACCACCAAGAAAGCAGCACCGGAGCAGAGTGCATCCTTTGGCCCTGAGGTTCCAGTGCTGAGCTGAGATGCTCCCAGACCAAGGGAATACTGATGCGTGACAAGGACTTTCCTCCAGAGCCAACAGAGAGAGAAAGCCTTCCCCTGGAGCCGGCGCCCTGAATTCGGACTTCTAGCCTACTGGACTGTGAGAGAATAAATTTCTCTTTGTTAGAGCCATCCACTTGTGGTATTTGTTTTACAGTAGCACTAGATGACTAAGACAAATGTCTTTAAAAAAATACTTGTTCTTAATTAAAGTTTCATTTATCAAAATATAACCAGTTTCTATACAAAAAACAAAGACATGTCATTTAAAAAATCATTTGAGAAGGAATAAAATTGGAGGACTCACACTACCTGATTTTGAGACTTACCATAAAGGAGCCCTGGTGGCACAACGGCTAAGAGTTCAGCTGCTAACCAAAAGGCTGGTGGTTCAAAGCCACCCAGTGACTGTGCAGGAGGAAGACCTGGTGATTGGCTCCCATAAAGATTACAGCCATTAACCTGTACCAAACCTGTCATATTCGAGTTGATTTTGACTCATAGCAACCCTACAGGACAGAACAGAACTGCCCACAGGGTTTCCAAGAAAAGGCTGGTGGATTCGAACTGCTAACTTTTCAGTTAGTAGCTGAGCTCTTAAACTCTGCCATTGTTGTTGTTTTTGTTAGGTGGCATGGAGTCAGTTCCGACTCATAGCGCCCCTATGTACAACAGAACAAAACACTGCCCGGTCCCGCACCATTCTCACAATCTTTGTTATTCTTGAGCCCATAGTTACATACAGCCACAGTGTCAACCCACTTCATTAAGGGTCTTCCTCTTTTTTGCTGATCCTCTACTTTACCAAGTATGATGTCCTTCTTGAGGGACAGATCCCTCCTGATAACATGCCCAAAGTGTGTGAGACAGTCTCCCCATCCTTGCTTCTAACAAGCATTCTGGCTGTGCTTCTTCCAAAACAGATTTGTTCATTCTTTTGGAAGTCCATGGTATATTCAATATTCTTTGTCAACACCATAATTCAAAGGTGTCAATTCTTCTTCAGTCTTCCTTATTCATTTTCCAGCTCCCATATACATACAAAGTGATTGAAAACCTTAGTCTTCAAGGTGACACCTTTGCTTTTTAACACTTTAAAAAGGTCTTTTGCAGCATATTTGCCCAATGCAGTGTGTTTTTTTATTTCTGAACGTTGCTTTCACGGGTGTTGCTTGTGAATCCAAGTAAAATGAAATCCTTGACAACTTCAATCTTTTCTGTTTATCATGATGTTGCTCATTGGTCCAGTTGTGCGGATTTCTGTTTTATGTCAAGGTGTAATCCATACTGGAGGCTGTGGTCTTTGATCTTCATCAGTAAGTACTTCAAGTCCTCTTTACTTTCAGCAAGCAAGGTTGCGTCATCTGTATATCGCAGGTTGTTAATGAGTCTTTCTCCAATCCTGATGCCACGTTCTTCATTCATGTGGCCTAGTTCCCTGGATTTTTTGCTCAGCACACAGATTGAATAAGTATGGTGAGAGGATACAACCCTGATGCACAACTTTCCTGACTTTAAACCATGCAGTATCCCCCTGCTCAGTTTGAACAACTGCCTCTTGATCTATGTACAGGTTCCATGTCCTCTTCTGAATCCAGATTGAATTTCTGGCAGTTCCCTGTCAAAGAACTACTGCAGTTACGTTTGAATGATCTTTAGCAAAATGGACAAATCTGTTTTAGAAGAAGCATAGCCAGAATGCTCCTTAGAAGCAAGGATGGAGAGACTATGTCTCACATACTTTGGACTTGTTATCGGGAAGGATCAGTCCCTGGAGAAGGACATCATGCTTGGTAAAAGAGAGAGTAGGCTGAAAAAGAGGAAGACCTCAAGGACAAGATGGATTGACCCAGGAGCTCAACAATGGGCTCAAGCATAACACTGCCATTCCTAGTGCCGTTGAGTCAATTCTGACTCATAGCGACCCTACAGGACAGAGTAGAACTGCCCCATAGGGTTTCCAAGGAGCGCCTGGCAGATTCGAACTGCTGACTCTTTGGTTAGCAGCCGCAGCACTTAACCACCACTATGCCACCAGGGTTTCCAACACTGCCATTAGGGAGATGCAAATCAAAACTACAATGAGGTATCACCTCACCCCCATGAGAATAGAAATGATCAAAAAAAACGGCAAACGAGTGTTGACAAGGTTGGGGAGGAAGTGTAACCCTCACCCACTGCTAGTGAGACCGTAAAATGGTACAGCCACTATGGATAAACATTTTTGCCATTCCTCAAAAAGTTCAACACAGAATTACCACATGACCCGGCAATCCCAGTTCTAGGTATATACTCAGAAGAAGTGAAGGCAGGAACACAAACAGGAACCTGTACATCAATGTTCACTGCACTTTTCACAACAGCCAAAAGATGGAAACAACCGAAATGTCCAACAACAGATTAACGGATAAACAAGATGTAGCATATAAATACAATGCAATATTACCCAGCTGTAAAGAGAAATGAAGTTCTGAGGCGTGCCACAACATAGACGAACCCTGAAAACATTATGCTGAGTGAAATAAGTCAGCCACAAAAGGACAAATACTGTATAATATCACTTACTCAATGGCAGTGGGTAATGGGTTTATATGAAATAAGCAAATATATAGACGTAAAGGGTTATTAATGGTTGCAAGGCGAGGGAGGGAGAAAAAGGGAGTCTTTGGGGGGCACTGAGTTTATGTCAATAGTGCTGAAATATTTTGGAACAGGATAGCAATAATTGGCAGAACATGAAAAATGTAATCAATGTCAATGAATTGTAAATACGGAAGTTGTGCTGGTAAATGTTTTGGTGTGTGTATTTCTACAACAATAAAAATATATACATTGGAATGCACTCAACGCATGAATGACTGTCAAATGCATTTTGTGAAAGAAGTGAAATTAAGTGAAAGAAACAGACCCAAAAGGCTACATACCATATAATTCCATTTATATGGCATTCTGGAAAAGGCAAAACTGTACACATAAAGACAAATCAGTGGTTGCAAAAATTGGTGTGGGGGTAGGCAGCAGACTACAAAGGAACAGCAGAGGGAATTTTGGGGGGCTGATGGGACATTTCTATACCATGATTGTGATGGTAGGCACATGCCCCTTCACATTGGTCAAGATAGGACTGTACACCTCGAGAATGAATTTTACTGTATGTAAATTTTAAACAAATAAATTCGCTGATAAATCACCCTCTACACAAACTTTCATCTTGAATTTAAAAACAACCTTCCACTACAAATCAAAGCATGTCTCTCATATGTGTTCTTAAGGTTTCCTTCCCAGTTTGGCGAAGACGACCTATATTGTTTTTACTTTGCAATTGAGGAGCAGTACAGGTTAAACAATATGCAAGCTTCTGGCACTATGATGTCTTTAGTTCTTGTACTCCACTCTATCATGCCAAACATCAGTAACAAGAGGTTTTCTTCATCAAAATAAATTGCCTATTTATACTATTTCATAAACCAGAAAAATCAAGATAAACAAGTATTTTAGAGGGGTGAAAGTAAGTACATATTCAAGAAAACGTAATCACTTTTTTAAAAATCAGAATATATTATTCACACAAAAAATAAACCCTAGCTTTGACTGGCATGGAAAATTAGTTCATAAAGCACTCTAATTTCTAATGGGTGTTTAAAGTAAATAAAGGTATAATACAAAAACAGATGGAAGCACTAAAAATGAGGCTCTAAATAAGATGATGCATCACCGTAAACTGAGACAAAATAAAGCTTCGGTCCTGCACCATCTAAGGAGCGTTAAGTTCAAGTTCGTCCCCGTCTTTTTTGTAGGTCTGAGCTCTCGGACGGAGGACCTTTTTTTTTTTTTTTTTTTTAATTCAGTAAGTCACTCTGACACACAAAATCCCAAAGCCTCACAGATGTGACACATTCTTGGTCAGGTTGTGAACTTAGAAAACACAACCAACCATTTGAAATATTCTGCACAGGAGTTTCGCTTTTGGTTATCAGCCGAACGTTGGGAGGCAACCCGGAGTCTAGGTTGTGTAGCCTGAAGGGGGAGCCGGAAAACACCCTGGGTTTAGCGAAAACAGGTTTGGGAAAGAAGTAGGAGGGCGTCTTCTGTCACAGCACCTCGCCTTCACGTGCGAGGCAGCGTGCCACACTCGTAGGCTCTCTGGGGCCTGCAGCATAACCCAAGGGGGAAAATGACAGGGATGAAACCAAACCCGGGAGCGTCTCGTCGCTTCCTTTCGCCCAGCGCAGTTGAAGCCGGACCGCGCCGGGCAGAAAGGGTTCCTCGGTGGGATCTGAACTCAAGATTCATGGATCGGTGCCCACCGCTCCGCTCGGAAACGGGGATCTTTTCATCCCTCACCCACCCGATAAAATAAAACAACTCGTGGGCGAGAGCTCGGACACCGCCACCCGGTTTACGCAACCTGAGCCAAAAAGGCAGGCGGCAGGTGGGTGGCAGCGCCTGGGGAGGAAAGGGCCTGAAGCCCAAAACCAGACAGGGCCCGGCTCGGGCAGCTAGGGGAGCAGGAGGAAGGTGAGATTGTGGAACGGCGGCGCTCTCGTTACCTCCCCAGATGCCCAGAGAGAGCTGGGACGTGTCCAGGTTCACCACATAGTCCCCCAAGAACCGGTTCAAAACGTCCACGACCACAGACTCGAACACCATTTTCCTGAGCCGCAGCGGGCGACGCAGCCGCCCCCTCGCTCCTTCTTCCTGCACCTCCCCTCGTACCCTTCCCTCGAGAACGCTCGGTTCACCGGCCCCGGCGCGCCTCCGACTGTAGCGCCACCACTGGCCAGACGCGCAGGCCCGTCGCGAGCCCTGCGGTGGGCGGAGGCGGCCGCGTGCGCGACGCGTGCGCAGCTCGGGTCGGGGGTGGGGCTGAGCGCGGCGCCAACCTGGGCTCGCCGGCCCGAAAGGGAAAACTGGCGGCTGCGCGGCCGCGACTCTTGCGCCTGCCCCATCTGGGCCAAGTTGGGCTTCTTTTTCCCGTCGGCCCCTCCTCCCCCTCTCATCTCCCGGCAACGGGCCACGCAGCGAGAACTGCAAGGTTTTTCCCACTGCGCCCCCTAGCGGACGACGCGCGTCCAGACCAGACGCAGGGCGCGACGCGGCGGTTACGATCCGACGGGAGCGCCCCGCCCCTAAGAGGGGGTCAAAAGTCCTGCGCCTAAAAGAGGGGATTTTAGGAGGGGGCATGCTGAACCCATTCCTTGTTAGACGGGGGCCTTCAAGAAGGGGTGTCTCAGGAAGCACTTCCCACCCCCATTATTACAGGTTCCGAGGCAACGCCTGGGGTGTTGCCGGCTTCCTGGGTCTGCCCAGCCTGGGTGTCTGGACGCCTGTAACTGCCGCTCCCGGTCCTCCGAGCGCGGCGCGAGGACGGAGCACCTGCCCTTGAGGTGTTTTGACTTCCCGGCTGTAAATCGTGGGGAGAAAGAAAGAGTAAACGCGGGATTAGAATTCACGCCCCCTTCCCTGCACTGGAGATGGGCACCCTTTTTTGGTCAAGGAATCTACAGGGACTAGCCTTTCATCCCATAGAGTGTCACGTTTCCTTTCAGAGTTGTGAGTCAGCCTGTCGGGAAACTTCCGAGCGCCTTCCACGGAATACTGCCAGATCTATACTCTCGCCTCTGAGTTTTCACAAAGTCGCGGACCGAAAATTAATACATAAGAATTGGAGTTCTTTCATCCCCACCCGTTTGGTCTTAGGCAGAAATAAACCAACAGCCTGAGGTCACAGGACGCTGGATGTAAGGTTGAGAGAACTGTCATTAATCATTCTCTTAAGGATTTAAGACGCAGGCGTGTACTTTGAACTTTTTCTCTTTGCGTGGCCAATGAATAATCTCTCTGATGACTGTTAATTCTTGAATTATTTTAGTACTTTTTTGTGCAGTCACCCAGGTTTTCTAAAATGAAGAATTTAAGGTTTGCCCTTGCAAGTAAAATGCCTGATAAAAACAATGTAAAATCTTGTTTTACGTTAAGTTTATTAATTATTCTTATATGACGGGCCTTTATTAAGTCACCAATTCAACCCCTGGTTTTAAAGAAGCCGAGGTGTTAGGGATTTTGTCTACAGCCACCAATGCTCTGCAGCAACAACCAGAATCTGGCGTTTCTGACTGACTGCACTCCCCCAAACCACTTACTTCTCTTATATTTGACTAACAAGGTTGGAAATCTACCTCAGGATTAAAAAAAAAAAAAAAAAAAAAAAAATTTTTTTTTTAATATCCCTGGAAAAGAGGAAAACCCCATCTTTTAAGTCATCTTACCACTGTATTGTTTCGAATAAGAAGCCAGATATACCGTAGTTACGAAATTCTGCTGTTATGTCTAGCACCTTAAATTCAAAGAACTTCCAGAACTCACTCCAAGAGCACATTTTAAGTATCTTGCAAACACACCGTACTAGTTTTGTACATTCCAGGGGGTATAAAAGGATGCTGCTGAAAAATTAATAAGCATTTAATTGCTAAAGAGAGCGGTGAAAAAATTCTGACTGAGGAACTGTTAGAAATAAGCAAGAAAATGCATATTGTAACAATTCTTATCTAGTGTTAGGTGGTGTATCATCAACACAACACATTTCATAATTACTAAAAGATACAGTTTTGCAGTCAGCCCTTGTTTTGCTTAATATGAGAAAGCTTGTAAGCAAAAATATAATATCGTGTTAAAGATAGGTACACGCATTAAACCATTAAACCAAATTTCTGGTGGTCCTTGAGAAATAAACCCAGCGACTACCAAAGCACGTGTTTGAGACTGAAATTTGAGAATATGTCAATATAATTCATTCTTTCTCTAGATCACAATTTAAATGCTGCACTTCCTTGTTTGAGCAAATTTTTTTTTTTTTTTAAGTATTCAAGTGACCCCAAACCGCAATATCATCTAACTTTGCAAGTAGAGCTTGCTGTCTTATGCTTAGTTTACATGCCACAAATTTTCCATCTTTGAATTTTTGGCATGCTTAGTAGTAAAGTAGTAAAACAAGTAGTAACCTTGGGTTTTTTTTTTTTTTTTCTTCTTCTAATTCCTTGGCTCACAAATGTCATTGGTGTGTTGCTTGTCCTTCCATCACTCCTCAGGCAAGGTCAGCGTTGTAGTAGCAGGCTGCATGTCCAGATAAGAAAGCCATTGAAGCAGGCCACATTCTCTAACCGTGTCCTGGAGGAGCAGGCTTAGTAGATGGCTATTTTGCAAGACAACGTTAACTGGCCTAGCCTCACAGAGCCCCCAAGCTCCTGTCTCAGCTAATGGTTTAAAATTAATAACAGAAAATAATTTGGGTTTATGTGTGCCGATGTTTGAAAGAAAAAAGTTTTTGTTAGAAGGAAGCAAAACATTAACAACCTTACAGGACCTCACTCTGCCTCCATACTGTGGAACATAATGATCTCAAAGGACAGCCAACACTTGTACACTTATTCAATATTCCAATTAACTATACACCACCATGGAGTTGTTACATAAAATGTAAAGGCACAAGGCACACCATCCCTGATATGGCTCTTAGGTTGACAGTGGACCATGAAAGTAACTAAGTTGTCAGACACACGAGGTTTCTGTCTATACATCCCCGCCTCTTGCCCTGGACTTGGCTTGGCACACATCTTTATTTCATTTATGTCTCTGCTTAAGTGTTATGTAATCATAAAAGCCTTCTTTGGCCACCCAGTTTTCTTTTGTTTACCCTAAAGGTGACATTTTGTTATATATTTTATTTATTAATGTCTCTCCCACTAAAATACAATCTCCAGAAAGGCAGAGACACTTTTTTTCCCCCTCATTTTCTACAGTGTCTTAGAAAGCACCTCAATAAATACTTGTGGAATGAAATTTTCATGTTATGATTTGATTGAGGCAATTATCAAAGAGTTGAAGCACCGACGATGGAGCCTAGATAAGAAAGGCTTCACATCTATTGTTTTAAATAGCTGCCCTTTGTCTGGAAAAATCAAATCTTCCTAACAGGTCTTCTGGTAAAACCATTGTTAACATTCGGTACTATAACCCCATGATGAGAGTACTGCTCTCTTTCCAATACATGAAATTTAGGTGCTATACTGTCTTACAGAAAGTTGTTTATACATGTTTCTTCACACCGTTCATTTAAGCTTAAAATACATATAACACTAAAATAAACCAAGATCTGATGGGTTCTGTTCCATGATCTGTAGTCAATTCTACATCTCTTGCATTGTGCTTAGTCACAGGAATTTTAAGTGCAAAGTAAATTGTGTACTACTCAAATTCATCAACCAAAAAAACTAAACCTGTTCCCATCAAGGCAATTCCGACTCATAGCAACCCTATAAGACAGAGGAGAACTGCCCCATAAGGTTTCCAAGGAGCAGCTGATGGATTTGAACTGCCAAACTTTTGGTTAGCAGCCAAGCTCTTAAACACTGCTCCAAAGACAACCCATTAATAGTTAAAGAAATACTGATAAAAAACATGCGATGCCAGATACCAAGCAAATTGTTAAAGATTAAGAAAATCCCATAATGGGAGAACAGGGGTGAAAATAGGCTTTCTCAGGCAGTAGAAGTAAAATGTAAATTGACATCTTTCTAAAAGACAATTTGTATATATATATACACACACACACACACACAAACTGATATACATACACTCACACATGCCCACACACAAACTGCAATACACACAGAAACACAAATACACAAAAACATGTATGACTTTTGATCCAGCAATCTCACTGCTAGAATTTACCCTAAGAATATAACCATAAAAATTCAAAAACGTATGTGCACACAATTGGACTAAACCAAAAGCAAAGAAGTTTCCTGAATAAACTGAATGCTTCGAAGGCCAGCGTAGCAGAGGAAGGGGTCTGGGGACCATGGTTTCAGGGGACATCTAAGTCAATTGGCATAATAAAATCTATTAACAAAACATTCTGCATCCCACTTTGAAGAGTGGCGTCTGGGGTCATCTAAGATGCATCAATTGGTCTCAGCCCATCTGGATCAAAGAAGAACGAAGAACACCAAGGACACAAGGCGATTACGAGCCCAAGAGACTGAAAGTGCCACATGAACCAGAGACTACATCATCCTGAGACCAGAAGAACTAGATGGTGCCTGGCTACAACCAATGACAGCCCTGACAGGGAACACAACAGAGAACCCCTAAGGGAGCAGGAGAGCACTGGGATGCAGACCCCAAATTCTCGTAAGACCAGACTTAACGGTCTGACTGAGACTAGAAGGACCCTGGTGGTCACGGCCCTCAGACCTTCTGTTGGCCCAGGACAGGAACCATTCCCGAAGCCAACTCTTCAGATATGGATTGGACTGCACAATGGGTTGGAGAGGGATGCTGGTGAGGAGGGAGCTTCTTGGATCAGGTGGACACTTGAGATTATGTTGGCATCTCCTGCCTGGAGGGGAGATGAGAGGGTAGAGAGGGTTAGAAGCTGGAAAAATGGACACAAAAAAAGAGAGTGGAGGGAGAAAGCAGGCTGTCTCATTAGGGGGAGAGTAATTGGGAGTGTGTAGCAAGGTGTGTATAGGTTTTTGTGTGAGAGACTGACTTGATTTGTAAACTTTCACTTAAAGCACAATAAAAATTATTTTAAAAAAAGATACGTGCACAAAAACATTTATCCATTAATAGAGAAACTGGTTAAGTAAAATATGCAAATACGAACACATACACGCAGGTTACTACGCAGACATTAAACTCATAATGAAGATATATACTAATATGTAAGTGTCATGGATTGAATTGTGTCCCCAAAAAATATGTATCAACCTGGTTAGGCCATGATTCCCAGTATTGTATGGTTGTCGTCCATTTTGTGATTGTAATTTTATGTTAAAGAGGATTAGGGTGGGATTGTAACACCCTTACTAAGGTCACATCTGTGATCCAGTATAAAAGGAGTTTCCCTGAATTTGGATTTCTACCTCCTAGACTGTTAGCGAATAAATTTCTCTTTTGATAAAGCCATCCACTTATTGTATTTCTGTTATAGCAGCACTAGATAACTAAGAATTTGGTATTGGGAGTAGAGTGCTGCTCTAACAGATACCTAAAATGTGGAAGTGGTTGCCTTGAAGAGACCTTTGGTGGCATTATGGATGTCAGACAATTCTGGTGAGGACTCAGGAGGAAGTGAGGGGAGAACTGGCAGCAGCAGAGAACTGGCAGCAGCAGCAGAATGAGAAGACCAGCCCAAGATAGTCCTGGAGCCAACCCATGGAGTGAGAGGGCTGAGTGCCTCTGGCAGGAGGCTTTCTGGCAGAGTGGGGTGCCTTCAGGCACTTACTGATGGAGCTAGGCTTGCTAGTCTATGGAACAAGAGAGCTGAGTGCCTTCCCGCTGAAGTTTACAGGCAGACTGGGGTGCCTCAAGGCACTTATCAGTGAAGCTACAGAGCTTTGGAATGCTTGCCCCAGAAAGGCAGACATGAGCAGTGAGGCCTGAGAGACTGAAGAACCAGGAAGCTGAAGCCGAAGAGACAAGGAACACAGGAAGCAGAGCTGCCTCAGTCTCAAAGAGTATGACCACGACTTCTGGGGTTTCGAAGGGTAGAGTTGCCACTCAGATGGACTAGGAGAATGGGGCCGCCCAAACCTGAGGGAGCAGAGTTTTGGTTCCAGGGGGCCTAAAAGGCAGAGCTGAAGCCCGGGGCTGAGGGACCTCCACCCAGAATCTGGAGAATATGGCCAACACCCAGAGTGTGGAGGACAGGGCTATTGTGTGAATGGGCTCAGAGAACAGAAGATTATTTTCAAGCCTTGAAGGCTAATGTAATGTGTTCTGCTGATTTGCTTGGTGCCTGTTATGCCTTCTTTTCCTCAAATTTCTCCCATTTGTATTGGAAATGTCTACCTTACGCCTGTTCCTCCATTGTGCTTTGGAAGCAGATAATTTGTATTCCAGTTTTCACAGATGAAGAGCAATTTTTTGGATTTTACACTTGGAGTTGATATAAGACTTTTTCTATGATATGATAGGGTGAATGTGTTTTACATGTGGCAAGGACATGAATTTTGGGGAGCAAAAGAGTGGAATGTCATGGAATGAATTGTGTCCCCCAAAAATATGTGTCAGTTTGGCTATGCCATGATTCCCAGTATTGTATCATTGTCCACCATCTTGTCAACTGATGTGATTTTCCTACGTGCTGTAAATCCTATCTTTACGATGTTAATGAGACGGGATTGGTGGCGATTATGTTAATGAGGGAGGACTCAGTCTACAAAACTGGATTGTGTTGTAAGCCAATCCCTTTTGAGATCTGCTTAGTCATCTAGTGCTGCTATAACAGAAATACTACAAACGGATAGCTTTAACAAAGAGAAATTTATTTCTTCAGAGTAAAGCACGCTAAAAGTCCAAATTCAGGGTGTCAGCTCCAGGGGAAGGCTTTTTCTCTCTGTCGACATTCTCCCAGACTAGGAGCTTCTCCATGAAGGTACGCCAGGTTCAAAGGATGCACTCTGCTCCTAGCACTGCTTCTTGGTGATATGAGTTCCCCCATTCTCTGCTTGCATCCCTTTCTTTTTATCTCTTGTAAGATAACAGTGGTGCAGGCCACACCCTAGGGAAACTCCCTTTACATTGAGTCAGGGATGTGCCCTGAGCAAGGGTATTACATCCCACCATAATCCTCTTTTAACTACAGGCAGAGATTATGATTTATAACACATAGGAAAATCACAAAATGGAGGACAACCACACAATACTGGGAATCACGGCCTAACCAAGTTGGAATGTATTTTTGGTAGACACAATTCAATCCATGACAAGATCTAAGAGAGAAGCGAGCAGAGAGACAGGGGGCCTCCTACCACCAAGAAAGCAGTGCTGGGAGCAGAGCACGTCCTTTGGACCTGGGGTCCCTGTGCCTGAGAAGCTCCTAGACCGGGGAAGATGGATGACAAGGACCTACCCCCAGAGCCAACACAAAGAAAGCCTTCCCCTGTAGCCGACACCCTGAATTTGGACTTCTAGCCTTCTAGACTGTTAGAGAATAAACTTCTTTTGTTAAAGCCATTCATTTGTGGTATTTCTGTTATAGCAGCACTAGATAACTAAGACAGATGTTGTCAAGTCGATTCTGACTCATAACAACCCCATGTGACAGAGTGGAACTGCCCCATAGAGTTTTCTAAGCTGTAATCTTTATGAGAGCAGATGGCCAGGTCTTGGGACATTAAAAAAAGATACTTAATTTTTTCTTCTAAACTGATGAAGAGGGGCATAGTGGAAATATACTATGTATTCTTTTATAACTCTTTGGGAAAACTATATGATCATGTAGACTAATTGCTTTCCCTAGAATTAGAGCCAATGGTAGTTTGTGCCCATGGCCCCAACCTTGTTGGAGAATTGATATAGAGATTGATGTGTACTCTGAAAAGTCTCTACTAAAAGACACAAACAGGCGTTTCCTATAGAGGATATACAGATGGTGAATAAGCACATGAAAACATGTTCAACATCGTTAGGGAAATGCAAACTGAAACCACAATGAGATGTCATTACACACTTATCAGAATGTCTTTTTTTAAAAAAAAATGATAATACCAAATGCTGCAGAAGATTTGGAGAAACTGGGTCACTCATGATGCATTGCTGGTTGGAACATGAAATGGCATAGCTAATCTTGGGAAGAGTTTGGCCATTTCTTAAAAAACTAAACATGCACTTAGCATACAACTCACAATTGTACTCCTGGACATTTAGCTCAGAGAAATGAAAACTTATGTTCACATAAAACTTGTACATGAATATTCATAGCAGCTTTATTCATAGTAGCAAAAAACTGGATACAACCCAAATGTTCTCAGTGGGTGACTAGTTAAACTGTGATACATTCATACTTTGGAATACTAACATTCATACTTTGGAATACTATATGGCAATAAAAAAGAATGAATTGTTGATACATGCAACAACTTGGATGGACCTCAGGGGAGTTAGGCTGAATGAAAACTATATGACTCTATTCATATAACATTCTTGAAATAACAAAATCATACAGATGGAGAACAGACTAATGGTTGCTAGAGGTAAGGTATGGGTAGAAGTAGGGTGGGTATGGCTACAAAGAGATAGCAGGAAGCAGCCTTGTGTTTATGCAATGCTTCTGTATCTTAACTGTGGTGATGGTTACATAAAATTGCATAGAACTACACAGACACATGCAGAGAGACACACACAAATGAGTACATATAAAATTGGTGAAATCAGGGTCAATTTCCTGTAGTTTTGCAAGATGTTACCATTGGGGAAAACCGGGTGAAAGATACAAGGGACTTCCCTATACATTTTTTAACACTTCCATGCATTTATAATTATTTGAAAATACTTCTTTTTAAATCTGGAGTGTTCAGGCTTGCTGGCCTGAAAGAGACTATAGAAACCCTGAGAGTATGGCCTCCGGTCACCATTTCAGCTCAGTAATATAGTCACTCCTGAGGTTTCACCCTTCAGCCAAAGATTAGACAGGCCCATAAAACAAACTGAGACCAAAGGGGCACAGCAGCACAGGGGCAAAGACTAAAAGGCAGGAGGGGACAGGAAAGCTGATGATAATGAACCCAGGGTTGAGAAGGGAGAGTGTTGACATGTCGTGGGGTTGTTAACGAATATCATAAAACAATACGTGTACTAACTGTTTAATGAGAAACTAGTTTGTTCTATAAACCTTCACCTAAAGTACAATTAAAAAAAAATTTTTTTAATAATAAAATAACAAATAAATCTGGGGTCTTCTAGGGAATGCTCCAGAAGATTGGATGAGCCTGAGTGTTAAGAATGGGATCAGCCTGAGTATTAAAGCATGGTGTCTTAATATCCCTGCTCAGAGTGCATGGTAAAATACTCAAGAAGGAAAAAATTTTTAATGCAGTGCCGTATGAGAATGTACTACACGTATTACTTACTCTATGCTTCACAGGAAGACATTACAAAGAAGGAGGTGCAATAAGTGATTTTCAAGCTCCTTCCTCTAGCTTTAAATATCTAAAATAACTGCCTTCTTCCCAGATAAAGATGGCTCCCAATTGCTGATGTCCATCAGTGCTTACCGATCCCAGATTTTTACATGGTTGACTCCTTGTCTTACAAGTCTCTGCTCGAATATCACCTAATCAAGAGATCTTTCTGATCTTTCAGTCTTAAATAGTCAGCAGTCACATTCTGTCCAATCACCTTCTTGCTTCTTTATATCATTGATTACTCTCTGAAATCATCTTACTTATAGGTTTATTTTTCTGTCTCCTCCCACCACTAGAGCAAGGAGTTTATCTGTCCAGGTCACTGTTGTATCCCCAGTATCTACGTGAGTGATCAATACATAGTAGGTTTTCAAAACATTTATTGAAGGAATGAACAACTGTTGGACATGCAGCCACTCCAACTCTTAACAAGACTGAACATGCCACCGGAGAAGTAGATTAATACATCAAGACCGGCTTAGCGAGAGACTATCCAGAGGGTGCAGAAAAACAAAGGCTGTGCTTATGGAGTGACTTTGCAGCTTTGAAGCATTAGAGCCTTGGCCAGTGTTCACCACAGCAATGCTGTGAGGAGCATAGACACGGAGAGAAAAACTAAGCATGCAGAAGGCATGACCCGAGACCCAGAATTTGGCTCCCATTGGATAGGGCTGAGGTAAATCCAGGGAGGACAATCTAGTCTCAAAAGAGCACCCAGAAGGATCCTTCGAAAAGGTAAGTCAGATCAAGTCACTCCTATACAAAAAAGATCTAATGTGCTGCCTGTCTCATTCATGGTAATGGCTACAGTTCTTACAATGGCCGATAAGCCCTAAACAATTTTGCCTTCCCCTCCATCACACCCTATTTAGCCTGTAAGATTCATCCACTGCTACTCTGTCCCTTGTTCCTTCCTCTCCAGGCACACTGACCTCCATACTGTTCCCTCCAAAATCCAGGCAAGCTCCTGCCTCAGGGAACGCATCTGTTCCCTTGCCTAGAATGCTCTTTCCTGGGTATTTTCGTGGCTCACTCCCTCCCCCTTTTAAGTCTTTGCTTAAGGGTTACCTTCCCTGTTAGCCTTCCCCTGAAAGGCCCAGTTAAAAACCTGATACCTGCCCTCCCCACCCCTCAGCACTCCTTATCCCCTTCCCTGCTTTCCTCAGAGCATGTACCACACTACCTGACATGCTATGTATTTTACTTATTTATTTTTGTCCATCTGTTTCGCTCATTTTAATATACATAATATAAGATCCTTGAGGGAAGAGTTGAGTTTTTTTTTTTGTCTCTTAATTGTTTTGTTCATTGTTCTATCCTCTCTTCCTACAGCAAGGCTGGCCCAGAGGAGACACTTACATACTTGTGGAAAGAAGGAAGGAAGGTAGGAAAGACACTAGCCAGACATACCTGTACCAGGTATTGAGTTTTTGCGGATGAGCTCCAAATCCATCCTTTTATTTTCTGCTGCATGATGCCGGCACTGGGACCCTACGCTACCCTACTCTAATCTATTCATGTGAATTTGATTCAATTCGATTCAACACAATTCGATGCATTTTGACGGGATTTGAGGGCAAACCGTATTTGGTTTTGCCAGCCAGCTCTTTGTCAGGCCCTGCCATTAGGGGCTCTAGAAGGGATGGAGGAGGAAGAAGGTACCTGCTCCTTGTTTGTTCCCTGTCAGCCTTCCTGTCTGCTTCTGTTCCTGTGAGCGGAATTCCAGAAACACATTTTCATGTACACAGCAGCAGTCCTTTAGTAATGGCCGAATCTAGTTTGCATTTTTTCCAGCACTTACAGAACCAGCTTCATCTCACCTTCTCAGACATGTTTGTTCAGAACCAGCCTCATCGTGTTCCCTCCTCAGAGGTTTGGTTCTTGACCCCCCTGGGGCTCCTCTTCTCAGCTCAGAGACACCTGCACTGGCCAAGCAGGGCCCCCTCCTCAGAGGTCTGAATTTTAGCACCAGGTGCCCATCTTCCAAGTTTCCAAGCTTGTCCTTTGCTCATTTAGCTCTTGTGTTGGTATCCGCTTCCTGCAATAACTACCCCTGTGATACCTTAGAGCACTCTTCACCCTGTTGCTAGTTACAACTTTAACCCATTCTTTATCTACCTCTATCTTGGGGGGGAACAGAGTCCCTGAGTGGAGTAAACAGTTAACGCACTCGACTGCTAACCAGAATGTTTGAATCTACCCCAAAGTACCTTAGAAAAAAAGGCCTGGTGATCTACTTCTTAAAAATCAGTAATTGAAAACACTATGGAGCACAGTTCTACTCTGACACACAGGGTGTCGCCATGAGTCTGAGCCAACTCCACAGCAATTAGTGGTGGTACTGGTATCTTGGGGGACAGGGGTCAGGACCTATATTTGAGTGTGTACCAAGGGCGATGTTGGGTGAGAAGCAGTGTCATCAAAGGGAATGAATGCAAACTGTGGGTGAGAAAGAGAAGTCAGAGTTCAGGGACAGAAGAGTGGATCAAGTGTCAGGACCGGCAGCAACTGCCAGTCTATAAATAGGTAACGAGTCCAAGAGCCAGGGGCTCAAATAATCAAGAGCCAGGCAGTAAAGTGTGAGGTGGATCAAGGTGAAGGGTGCAAAAGATAGGCTATACATATGAAGTTGCCACGTGGCACAGGGGCAAAGCAATGGAGCTGGTGACTCACCAAGAGCTGAATCATGACTACCACCTTTCCTTGTTTATTCAGTCCACCCCACTCCCTCTATTCATGAGCTAGTCTTGATCTAGACAGGATTCAGAAGACATCCCAGACGTGAACTCTCCGCCCATCTGGACATACGCATATTGGCCACTACCTGGATCTCCTGTTTCTGTTCCCTTTCCTCCTGTTGTGAACCATTGACCGAGCTGGAGACTGTTGTGACCCTGTGTATGTTGCTACTTCTGTTAAGCCCTTCCCCAGAGCATAGGCCTCCCCAGTGGGCACTCCTAAGGCCAGCTCCTAATACTCTGCTTTGCCTACCTTACCCAACCTATCTGTTAATGCAAGTAAACTGAAGGATACAGATATTAGACTCTAACCAGGATGGTGTGGGGTGGGAAAGTCCAAGAGCTAGAGAGAGCAGCTGGGAAGCCATTGTTGACGTTTAGACAGGATGTAATTAAGAATCTCAACAGTGTCAATAAACAGAAAGGCATAGATGTAATATGATGGTCATAATGGTAGAATTTATGATCCTTGGAAATTGACTGGCTATGGTTGACATTGTTGTCGTTGTGTGCCATCAAGCTGGTTCCGACTCATAGCAACCCCACAGGACAGAGTACAATTGCCCCACAGGGTTTCCAAGGAGGGGCTGGTGGATTTGAACTGCCGATCTTTGGGTTAGCAGCCAAGCTCTTAACCGCTATGCCACCAGAGGATGAGGTAAATAAAGTAATTACTACACTGTGTCATTCACAGTAACTGGAATGTGAAAACAGGGTGTTGGTTTTATAGGAGACGATGATGTCGTTTTTGGTAGGTTCTGTAAGATTTGAAATGTAGGAAAAAATAGCTAGCGTAGGGTGCAATGAGAAATTCAGGAGGAATGTCTAGCAGATACAGTAGCTGGAAATGAAGGAATGGGGCTCCAGTGAGAGATCAGGATAAGAGATTGATGCTTGAGAGCTCCCCACACAGAAGAAATCGTCTATACTCCACGTGTGGATAAAACTTTGGAGTAAAGAAATGCAGAGAAAGAAAAGCAAAGGGCCAAGGACTGAACTGTGGACATACATACTCATTAAGGGAGAAGCCAAATGGATAAGTGACAGGAGGCCTAGGACAGGAGCCAGTATACCTGGAAGGAGGTCCCACAAATTCAAGAAGGATTTACAGGAGGAGGGCGTAGTCAACAATATCAAAATTGTAGCGTCAAGAAAGATAAAAATTGAGAAAATCAATTTAATTTAGCTAATAGTGAAGGATTGCAAGGCCTTATCATTCACCTATTAAGAGATCTAACCAAAATCATTTAAAAAGTCACAAACAGAAAACAGATCTTCATGGCAAAAAGGGCCACTAGCAAATTTGAGCTTTGTGTTGAGGTGTAGTGTGCTTTTATTAGGAAAGTCAGTTCAAGTCAAAGGTTGCTTACCAAGCCCTTAAATGTACACGGCCTCTTCGGTATTAAAACAAAGATTCTTCGTCAACAGAAGTGCATTAACTCAACAAACGTACACATTAATTTTTTATATTTTTGCAGTATTTAAACTCATTCTAATACATGTTTTTATTAGCACACTATAACATCATCCCTGGTAAGAATGTTAACTGACCCATAAATAAGCCAAATGTTCACCTCCAAAGATCCTATTTTCTGTTTTCATCACAGTTTATCTGCATTCCTTATTTAACAACTACTTGCCTGGAAATACACTAACCTGTAAATAGATGCTTAGCAAATTATATATAAATCTGTTCTCTAAGCTTCCATGCGTCTCTAAATCGTGATAAGACGTACTATTGCTGGCATCCTTACTCTTTATTGTGGGGTTATAAGACGACAACTAATCCCTTACTCTCTAGTCTATAGGCACAGATGTGATGCAGACGCTGTAACAAGCTCCAATATTTAATAAATAATCTTGTCTATGCCATGTAGAGGTAATTTACGTACTTTCATTTATACATACAAAATTCACATATAGAGCCTCATATAGACCAAAAAACAAAAAACCAAACCTGTTGCCATGGAGTCGTTTTTGACTCACAGTGACCCTACTGACTCATAGGGTTCTCAGGGAGCGCCTGGTGGATTCGAACTGCCGGCCTTTTGGTTAGCAGTGGTAGCTCTTAACCACTACACCCAGGGTTTCCATCCCATATAGAGGATACATTTTAACTACAAAAAAATGCTAATGGCAAATCTGAGCCTCGTAGATACCATTCAAACCATTAGTGTGCTTTTATTTAAAATATTTGTTTGAGTCAACAATTACATATTAAGTTCAACCTAACTATGTCTAAAAATTTCCAATGTTTATATTTTATAAAAAAAAATTCTATTTTTTTATTTTTAATTTCCCAAAGAGCAAATATATAATATTCCCAGAATTCCACCCTTGAAAGTAATCATGGTATTTTTCCACTGCTAATAAAAGTATTTTCCATCAATTATCACATTTATATTGTTCTTAAATTACACATGCTGCCTTTCAATCCAAGGAAATTCTGAGTCAGATGCACTAGTTTGGCTTCATTAACGTTAAATTAGCTGAGCGAGACATCAGCTCCAATTTAAACCTCTTCAACTTTTCCTTGGAGGAGGTGAAAAGAGCGCCATCTAGTGGAATTTTTGCAATAAAAACCTTCAAAACCGGTCTTCAAATTGAGGTAATCACCAATTTTTAAACAAACCTTTTTGAGTGATGAAAAATCAATTCCTGATCTGACTGAGACTAGAATGACCCCGGTGGTCATGGCCCCCAGACCTTCTGTTAGCCCAGGACAGGAACCATTCCCAAAGCCAACTCTTCAGACAGGGATTGGGCTGGACAACGGGATAGAAAAAGATGCTGGTGAAGAATGAGCTTCTTGGATCAAGTGGACACTTGAGACTATGTTGGCATCTCCTATCTGGAGGGGAGATGAGAGGGCAGAAGAGCTCAGAAGCTGGCGGAATAGACATGAAAACAGAGAGTGGAGGGAAGGAGCAGGCTGTCTCATTAGGGGGGAAGCAATTACAAGTACATAGCAAGGTGTATATAAATTTTTGTATGAGAGGCTGACTTGATTTGTAAACTTTCACTTAAAGCACAATAAAAAAAATTTTTAATCAATTCTTAGAGGTTTTCTAAAATAAATCCTAAACATCTTTTCAGCTGAACTTCAGATTGCAAAATCAAAATTAATGATGACAAGTTATGGCATTTTAAACTATATTTTAACTATTGGTTTCTCTCCCATTTGAGTGTTAATTATGACATACTATGGATTTTCTAAGGGTCACTATGAGTCAGAATCAACTCTCTGGCAATGGGTTTGGGTATGGATTTTCTTACTTTTCATGTGATTAGGGACATTTTTAGAGAAAGATTTAATTGACTGCAATTTTATGGTATTGAATATAAGTTTGCTTTTGTTTTTCTTTTTCCCAACATCACACTGTTAATGGGTCAGTTCCCAAACAAAGAAATTTTAATTCTGCTCACTGGCTATGATAGGCTCTGGAGTTGCTATCTGAGGAGGTTCAGAAGTTTTAGGGATAGAATTCCAATTTATCTTTCAGTGTCTATGCCCAATACAAACGATTTGACTTTTTCTCTAATTGCATAAAGCTCATCAATGCATGCAGTATGGAAATAAAGACTGCCTCAGCCTCAAATGCTGATTTCATTGTCAGACTAGGATCAGTTGCTGTCCAGTAGATTCTGACTCATAGCAAGCCCGTGTGTTACAGAGTAGAACTACACAGCATAGGGTTTTCGTGGCTATGATCTTTCAGAAGCAGATTGCCAAGCGTTTCTTCAAAGGCACATCCTGGGTGTGTTCCAGGCTCCAGCCACCAACCTTTTGGTTAGCAGCTGAACACTTAACCCTTTGTGCCACCCAGGAACTCCCAATCATCAGACTAGAGGTCCTGTTAACAATGTGAGCAGCAGGATGAAGTTAATGTGTTTCCTCAATCCTAGGAAAGCATTTAATAAATGCATAATAGTGGTCATGCAACCATATGAGTTGTGGTAATACAAGCTCATAGTTTCCAGTTGAGTTCTTTTTACTTTCATTTGTTTATTCCTTCATTGCATTATTTTTCTATTTAGCCTCTATTCCTTGAATCTGCTAAATGATCCCTTCCTACATTGACATTGAGGCTTCTTGTGTCTCCTGATCAAAGAGCCTTTCCTTGACCATCCTTCAAAAATAGCATCAACCCCTCACACTTATTCCCACTCCTTGTCATTATCTCCATGCCCTGCTTTATTTTTCATTACGGTACTTATCACTGCCTCTCATAATATACATATATTTTTTTATTTTCTGTCTCCCTCTGTGATAATTTTATCATCGGTGCCAATTCTTTACTCATAACTGTATCTACTAGTTTTGGACACTTAATTTTTCAGTGCTTTCTACTACTGTGAGGGAGCATTCTGCCCTACCCTTTGACTCTGGGTTCAGTTGTGTGACTTGCTTTGGCCAATGGAATATTAGCTGATGTGATACAATCAGAACTTGAAAAGCACTGGCACAACTGAGCTTACTCTCACTTCTGTGGCTCTGCCATTGTAGTGAGAACACACCTGGGGAGGATAAGGGACCCAGGGAGCAGGGCTAAGTCGCTAGAGTTTCCCCAGTCACTCCAGCTGGTCTACTTAAGCTGCCCCTCAGGCTTGTGATTTGTGAACTCTAATAACGATTGCTTTTGAAGACATTTCATTTGGGGGTGGTTTGTTTTATAGCAATAACTAATTAGTATACTCTCCCCTAGAATGCTAGCTTATTTGTTTGTTCACTGTTGCATCCCTTATACCCAGCGCTGTGCCTGGCAAGTAGATATTTGTTGAATGAATGAATGAATGGGGTGGGGATAGGTAGGCCACATATTATAGCTTAAGTATTAAGTTTTCTGTTTTTTTGTTTGTTTTTCTCTTTTTTATTTTTTATTGTACATTGGGTAAAGTTTACAGAGCTAATTAGTTTCCCATTCAATAGTTTGTACAGAAGGTGTTTCATGACCTTGGTTTCATTCTCCACGGTGTGTCAGCACTCTCCCCATTTCTGCCTGGGTTCCCTGTTTTCTTTCGTCCTGATTTTCTACCCCTTTCTGCCTTCTTATCTTTGCAGATATTGCCCTTTTGATCTCATATAGTTGATTGCTCTAAGGAGTATGTTCCTCTCGGGTTTTATTGTTTAATTTTTGGGCTTGTCTACTGTTTGGCTAGGAGGCGGCTTCAGAGAATGGCTTCAGTTCCAGGTCAGAAGGGTGTCTTACGGTCATAGTCTCAGGAGTTCCCCCAGTCTCTGTCAGACCAGTAAATCTTACCTTTTTTATGAGTTTGATTTTTTATTCTACGTTTTTCTCCTGCTCTGTCCAGGACCCTCTGTTGTGATCCCAGTCAGAACAGTTGATAGTTGTAGCCGGGCACCATCTAGTTCTTCTGGTCTTGGAGTTGTGTAGGCTGTGGTTCATGTGGGTTCATAGGGTCTTGAAAGTAGGATGCAGAACATTGTCTTTATGAACTATGATTGTCAATTGATGTAGATGGTCCCTGAGTCTATAGTCCTTTGTCTTCTGGCCTAGGAACCTCATCTCATGAGGTGTTTGGTTATGTCTAAGTGGTTTCCCTGACTGTACCCCTTCTGTGCTCTATATGAGCTGTACCTACAGTCATGTCTGTAGAAATATTCACCACCAAACTTGTTTCTGCCAGTGGGTGTGTTCTTTTTCACCCTCCCACACCTCTTGGCCTATCTATCTTCCTATTGATCCATTCATAAATTATTGCTCATTAGTACCATTATTGCAGGATTGTCTATGCTATAGTAGTTACCATAATCAAAAAAAAAAAAAAAATCCTTGCCATCAAGTCAATTCCAACTCACGGAGACCATATAGGGTAGAGCAGAACTGCCCCTTAGGGTTTCCAAGGAGTGGCCGGTGGATTCGAACTGCCTACCTTTTGGTTAGCATCCAAGTTCATAACCACTGTGCCACCAGGGCAAAATTTGTCTTAGAATACATGCTGCTCTGGGCTGCCTTAAAAATTTACAGCAAATTAATCACACAAGAAAACAAAGTTCAACATTCCTTAAAAAATTACAACAAATCAAACAGGCAACATTATGACATCCCCGATGTCCAGTATTCAATCTAAAATTACTAACCTCAAAAAGAATCAGGAAAGCATGACCCATAGCCAGGAGTAAAAAAATAATAATTAATAGAAACAGACTCAGAAATAACAGAGATTTTAGAGTTAGCAGACAAGGGTCTTTAAACAGCTATTGTTAATATTGTAAATATGCTCAAATATTTAATGGAAAGCAAGAATATGAGGCAAGATATGAAAGATATAGAAAAGATAAAAAAGGAAGCTCTAAGGATGAAAAATACAACAACTGAAAGGAAAAATACACTGGGTGGGATTAATAGTAGATTAGAAACTATAGAAATGATCAGTGAACTTGAACATAGCAATAAAAACTATCCATAATGGAGCACAGAACACACTCAGACATCTGCACACCTATGTTTACTGCAGCAGTATTCATAATAGCAAAAAGATGAAAATAACCTAAATGGACATCAACAGAAGAATGGGTAAACAAAATGCAGTACATACGTACAATGGAATACTATGCAACCATAAAGAATAACGATAAGTTCTCAAAATATAACATGGATGAATCTGGAGGACATTGTGCTGAGTGAAATACGTCAATCACGAAAGGACAAATATTGTATGATCTCACTATTATAAATAGACAAAAAAAAGTATACATATTGAAACTGATGATCACTGGTGGTTACCAGGGATAGGTGGTGGGGGAGGGAGAGATTGCTCTCTAGACAGTAAAAAACCCATTGCCACAGAGTTGATTCTGACTCACAGCGACCCTATAAGCCAGAGTAGAACTGCCCCATAAGGTTTCCAAGGAGTGGCTGGTGGATTCAAACTGGTGACCTTTTGACCTTTTGGTTGGCAGTCAAACTCTTAACCACTGTGCCACCACTTGTTATTTCTGGTGATGGGAAATATAACACCAAATGTGGGTGAAATGTGCACAACTTGACCAAGATAAATGATGTCACCAAGAAGTATAAAAGAAAAAAAGGACATTTTTGGTAAATACTATGCCATATACAACTGTGCAACAGCAACTAAAAAAAAAAGTATGGTTACATATGTATGTATGTATGCATGCAACTGTATAGGTATGTATATATGTGTATATACGTGGGCATATATAGATGTATCTACATGCAGGTGTGTATATATATATATATATATATATATATATATATATATATATACACGTAAGTGTATGTATCCATATATATACAATAAAGCACATAAGGGACACAAACACAGGTACTTCTTAGACTTAACCAAATACTTCACAGGATTGGTTTACGAGGTCTGAAGGTTTAGGACCATAGTCTCTTGGGACAACTCAGTCAATTTGCATGATAGAGTATGTAAAGTTTATGCTTTACATCCTAGTTTGGTGAGTAATGTCTGAGGTCTTAAAAACTTGAGAGCAACCATCTAAGATACAACTATTGGCCTCTATGCATCTATAGTAAAAGAGAAAGAAGGAAACCAAAGACTCAGAAGAAACTAGTCCACAGACTAATAGTCTACATGAACTATGGCCTCATCCACCCTAAGACTAGAAGAACTAGATGCTGCCCAGCTACCACTACTGACTGTTCTGATCCTGATAGAATGGGAGCAAAATGTGGAATAGAACTCAAATTCTGCAGAAGTCCAGACTTGCTGGACCATTTGAGACTGGAGGACTCCCCAAGGCTATGGCACTGAGATACTCTTAAAACCCTAAACCAAAACTATTCCATGAGGTCATCTTTTAGCTAAATAGCAAATTGGCTTATAAAATAAATAATGCCACTTGTGAGTACCATGCTGCTTTAAAAAGTCACCTATATGAAACCAAAGAGTCAACATTTACTTAAAAACAAAGACAAGAAGGCAAAGGGGCGAACAACCAGAATGGAAATATTGAGAAAGCTGACACGCTGTGAAAAATGTAACCAATGCCACTGAACAAATTGTGTATAAATTGTTAAAAGGGATCTAATTTGCTGTGTAAACTCTCACCAAGAACACAATAAAAAAAATTTTTTTAATGAAGCATAGACAAAAAAGAAAATGAAAATAAATTTTTTTTTTTATGGGACAATATGAATTGGTTTAAATTATGTGTCATTGGAGTACCAGGATGTAAAGAGAGGGGAGAAAAAAATAGTCGAAGAAATCATGGTAAAAATTTTTCAAATTTTATAAAAAAAATTATAAATCCACTGATCCAAGAAGTTCAACAAATCCCAATAAAAATAAGTAAAAAGAAAGCGACATTAAAGCACATCAATAAAATGATAAAGACAAAATCTTAAAAGTAGTTAGATTTGAAAAAAGAAAAGAAACAGTACATACCGAAGATCAAAGACAAGAATCATGACAGATGTCTAGTCAGAAACTGTGCAGTCCAGAAGATAAAAAAGAGACATATTCAAAATATTGAGAAAGCAAAATTGTCAACTTAAAATTCTATACCTAGCAAAAATATCTTCCAAAAAATAAAGGCAAGATATAAACTTTTACAATCAGTCAAATGCTGAAAACATTTATTGCCAGCAGACATACATTGCCAGAAAAGCTAAGAAAAGCTTTTTAATCAGATGGGAAATGATGCCAGGTGGAAATCTAAGTCTATACAAATTAAGGAAGATCATCAGAAATGGTAGACATGAGGATAAATATGTAAAAGGCATTTTTTCTCATTTTTTAGTGTCTTTAAAAATAATTGACTAATTAGAAGATAATAAAAAAAATTGTTTTTTTTTTAGTGTATTTTAGAGTTTATAACATATATAAAAGTAAACATATGACAATTATAGCAAAAAGGATGGGATATGGGAAATGGCAGCCTATAGTAAGTTTCTTGCACTATACATGAAGACAGAAGGCGATGAGTTAAAGGTTAATACTGTAAACTCTATAGCAACCACTAAGAAATAAAACAAAGCACTAAAAGTGTTCAAAATATATCCCTGATTTTTCCCACAGGTTATTGCTATCTAGTCCATTAGGAGACTACCATTTTTACTCTGTACAAACAATTATAAAGAGCTTCTGAGGGCCAGCCCAAAACAGATTGCTGCCCACAGAATTAAGAACTGTTATCTAGAATTGTCATGGGCTGAAAAATCTTTACTATGGCCTTCATATCCCTCAGCTATTACCCCAACAGAAACTAGAAACATCTTCATATTCAAGGTAGTGTTTATGGCTTTAAGAGCAGTGGACCAGAATTCATTTAATTCTTAGAAGCAATCTTATAAATATTAGTTTATTGTAATGATAATAATAAGAAATGTCATGTTTTCATAAAGCTTTCTAGATGTTAGGCACTCTTCCAACTGCTATAGATAGATAGATAGATGTAGATATGGATAACTCTTTTAAGAAGATGGAAAAAGCACACTCTCCTGGCTCATGTGTGTATCAAACAATACGGATGAGCTCCATAACACCTGTTTCTTAAAGTACAGCTTTCAAGATTTCTGTCTCTCTCTTTGTTTTTAAGTTTTCTGATTACAAAAGATATACATGCCCATTGAAATAAATTCAGTCATTTTGTTTCAAAAAACATAAAAAGAACACAAAAATTATCCCTAGTGCTGCCACCTGGAGACAACCACTGTTACATTCTACTATAAATACTTAGGAATGGTTTTCTATGCTAATATTCATAGAGTTAACCAAATGTCTGTGAAACACCTAGCACATGGCAAGTGCTCAAAAAAACCAGTTATTATTACAAGCACTGTTTTTCTACCAATTGTCTTAAGATATTCTGAACAGGTTTCCTTTCAAAATTTAGAGGCTCATATGAATGAGTGCAATTTACATAATAATTTCTGACTGACATGCTAGTTTCTGTCTTGCTATCTTATTTTACATTTTTGGTTTAGTGTGCCTTGTTGTTTTATTAAGAAAAAATACTCATTTCTTTTGGTATATTGACCAATTTTTATTTGTTCCCTTATCTTCCTATCCGTTGCCGTCCAGTCAACTCCGACTCATAGTGACCCTATAAGACAGAGTAGAACTGTCCTGTAGAGTTTCCAAGGAGCACCTGGTGGATTCAAACTGCCAGCCTTTTGGTTCCAAACCAGAAAAAACAAAACCCGTTGCCATTGAGTCAATTCTGACTCATAGCAACCCTACTGGTTAGCAGCTGTAATAGATGAATCTTCTATTTATCCTACTTATTCTGCTAATGGATACTTATAAAACTTTTGCAATGTATTTGAATCTATATTTCTTAATCAGTGTCAAAAGAGAAAGGAAATAAGTGGGAGCCAGGCATGCAGGTTAACATCAGAAATTGTACCTAATCCATGATATATCTGAAAATATATGCTCATTTAATCCTCAATACAATCCTGTGAGATAGTTGCTATAATTATTCCCAATTTACAGATGAGGAAGTGATCACAACATTATAGAGTGCCACAATATCAAAGGTGATCATCGTATTTTTTAAAATAGATGCTATTCTTTAGTAGTCTTTGTAGTTATGATTTGCATTTCAAAATGCTTCAAACGTTTCAGAAAACAACAAAGGAAATAAAGGCAGCCAAACAGGAGGAAGTTTTTGATTTCTCTAATGGATTTACACTTGTAGCCCATGCCTCCTCTTTCTCCTTATTCATGGAATGTGGATACAGCCCAAAAGGTACAGGTTAAAGTGACAGTAGTCTCTTTTCACCTCTCTCCTGTTAAATATTATATCCCAGCACCTCAGTCCTGCTGTACCCCTGGAAGGATCCTGGGTGACTCAGGCTCTGTCTTTAACAATTTGTTTGCAAAGTCCCTGGCATGAGCCCCTGTCTTTTGCCCCTTGCCTTGGCTGCTGCTGTCTGCAATATGTAGCTTTTGGTGAAAGAAATGTGTCTTTGAAGTTCTGAGTGTGGCAGGACTTCATATGAGCGTGCTTGGCCTTGCCTCTGTCGACCTAACCACTTCAGGGAGGCCTAGCAGCTACTCTGTTCCATTAAACAAAATAGAGGTTAATTTTTTTTTTAAATAATTTTTATTGTGCTTTAAGTAAAAGTTTACAAATCAAGTCAGTCTGTCACATATAAGCTTATATACGCCTTACTCCTTACTCCCACTTACTCTCCCCCTAATGAGTCAGCCCTTCCAGTCTCTCCTTTTGTGACAATTTTGCCAGTTTCTAACCCTCTCTACCCTCCCATCTCCCCTCCAGACAGGAGATGCCAACACAGTCTCACGTGTCCACCTGATACAAGTAGCTCACTCTTCATCAACATCTCTGCTGATCTCCAATCCATGTCTGATGAGTTGGCTTTGGGAATGGTTCCTGTCCTGGGCCAAAAGAAGTTTTGGGGACCATGACCACCGGGATTCCTCTAGTCTCAGTCAGACCATTAAGTCTGGTCTTTTTATGAGAATTTGGGGTCTGCATCCCACTGATCTCCTGCTCCCTCAGGGGTTCTCTGTTGTGCTCCCTGTCAGGGCAGTCATCGGTTGTGGCCAGGGTGGTTAATTTTTTAAAACAATTTTTAATAATAATCTTGCTTCTTATTCTTCCTTTTTTCTTCTTTGCCAGTAGAATTCATTTTAAAACAAATTGTACTTCCAAAAGTTATAAAATAGAAAATTAAAATATAAACAACTCACATAGACACACACATTTCTCCATTCATTTTTTTTTTTACAATGTCCTTAATGTCACCATATTAGTATTTCTCTCACCTCTGTTCCCCAGATTAGGCACAATGACAGCATCATCTGGTTCTCTCCCTATTAAACAAATTTACCCTAACCCGTAAGATATTCTTGGTGCAAAGATGCCGAGGAAACCTGAGTCCATACAAAAGCATTTCAGCTCTGTGTCAGAAGATGACACAAACTCACAAGGAGATTAAATGATACTTTTGGAGGTGATAGACACAATGGCAGGTCACAACTTCCATCATTCCTGGTGCTATTAAGTTGAGCAATATGATATAGCTGTGCTTTCTGGGTTAAAAAAAAAAATAGTTGGCTATCAACGATTTCATATGGTTGAACCCAGAGTAATAAAATATGGATTCTTATGACAAAGTGAGGAAAGGTGATCTGGAAGAGAATAGTGAAATGTTGCAAAAGAAGAAAAGTTTTACTGATTTCTATAAGTCTCGGTTAACATGTATCTCCTTATGTCCAATTTCTCCTTATAATACTGGCAGGCATATTAAGGTCCATAATTCCTCCCTTATCTCTACTTTAGTAAATATTTACTAAGCATCAGTTATGTGTCCAGTAATATGTAGATATGGAGATGCACTCTTCCCTTAAGGAGCATGCAATCTATAGGAAGAAAGACATATAACCTATTATATTGCACTATGGTAATTTCCATGATGGAAGCATGTTCAGTGTACAAAGAAGCCTAGAAGAATTACCTTAGAAGGCTTGTGGGAATTAGGAGAGCTTCACAGAAGGGAATCAGAATTGACTCCGGCTGTGGAAAAACCAGAAATATATAACGATCTTTTCTATAGCATTTTCTCTCTAAATACTTGGCCAGAATAAAGCATTTTTCAAGATTAGAGGGGTTGTATATAGATGAAGTTGCTGGAAGTTGTACCATGAGAGGACAGAATGGCTTTTTTTTCCCCCATGGGGAGGGAACCCTCTACTGTCTAGAAGGATTACAAATGCTTTTTGGAAATGACCTCCAACTAACCACGCCACTCATACTATTATAGTAGCCTGGTTGTAGTAAGTTTAAGAGGTTTCAAGATAAAGATCACAGAATATGATGTTTTCTTAAGGTTTTTCATTACATCTGCATCGAAGTTCTGCATAATTTGGTTGTAAGGGAAGTGAATGTTTTTCTCTTGAAGGAGGAGGCACTGGAGATTTAAACGAGATATTGCTAAACCGATTTTCTCTGCCTATTAGAGTATACCCAAGGTCTTTATGCTGGAAGTCTAGGTGTTATGGAGAAAGAGGCATTCTAGAAGAGAGGGTGGAGTACTAGTCTTTGAGTTAGAAAACCAGACCCTAATCCTCAGAATTGCTCCTCATTAGCTGGGTACTCTTGAACAAATCATTTAATATTTTGGACCTCATCTGGAATCAATCTCTGAAGGTTTTTTTTTTTCCATTCCAATACTTTACAAATGCATAGAAGTTATAATCTATTGAAAAAAAAAGCCAAACCAAATGCATTGCCATGGAGTTGATTCCGACTCATAGCGACCCTATAGGGCAGAGTAGAATTGCCCCACAGAGTTTCCAAGGAGCACCTGGTAGATTTGAACTGCAAACCTCCTGGTTAGCAGATGTAGCCCTTAACCACTACACCACCAGGGTTTCCTCATAATCTATAGAGATGTAAAATATTATAGATTTTCAGACCAAGAATGCAAATAGAAGAGGCATCAGAGAAGCAATATAGTTAAGGGCATAAGATGTAGCTTGAGCTTGGATCCCAAACCCAGTGCCGCCGAGTTGATTCCGACTCATAGCGACTGTATAGGACAGAGTAAGTTATAAACATTATGTCCCTGATTTATTTAATTTACTATGGAAAAATATGTTTTAAAATACATATTAAAAGCTCAGTCAAACAAGAATAATGTTTGGACAGCCAACCATAGTCCCTAACCCATGGAGTATTCCTGGGATGCTGCTATTGGAAGACCTTAAAATTGTCTTAAGTTGTTCCAGGTTGCAACATTCAGGTTCTGGGCCAAGCTGGATAGTATAGATACCCCATGACATCAGAAGCAATGGTTAAAAGTAAACATCAATTCCTATGGGAGTAGATTCATGTTGTCTGAACCAAAGAGTTATCCAACTATGCTATATTTGTTTCTTTTGTCTGTTTATTTTGACTATTTCAGCCTTTAAACTTGGAACTCAATGAAAGCAGGGACATAAAAAGTCTCTATGCCCCCAGAGTTTCTAGAATATAGTATAAGTCTTAGCCTGGGTTTTCTAAAGAAGCAAAACCAAGAAAACATATAAATACATATATAGAGAGATGTACATCAAGGAAACAGGTCACTCAGTTTTGGAGGCTGGAACATCCCTAGTCTGTGAGTCAGGATAGAGGTCTCTTTCAATTGACGCAGCCGCAGAAGCTGGCAAACCCAAGACTGACAGGTCAGAGAGCAGACCTCCGGCTCACAGGCTGTGAAGGTCCAATCTCAAAATGGGGAGGCAAGACCACAAGGTTTCTCCTGATTCACCTAGCTGCAGGGGCTGGTGAAGATCAGCAGGTCGGGGAGCAAGACTCTTGCTCTCAGGCTGTGAAGACTGATGAATTCCAGGATTGATAGATAAGCTGCTAGCTCAAGTCCCAAGAACCAGAGGTCAGATGACAAGAGGCCGCTGCTGAATCCAGAACGAACCAAAAGCCTTGGCAAGGCAAGCGGGAAGGAAGTCCTAGGTGGTGAAGGGCAAAGAGATGAAGGCTGAAGGGGCAGTGAGCTGCTACAGGCCCTGCCCCTACCAGTACCACCAAGCAGATTCTATAATGGGGGTGATCACAGATCACAAATTCCAACATGGAAGTGATCACAACATTATAGAACTGCCCAAACACTGAAAATCATAGCCCAGCCAAGTTGACACAATCTTAACCATCACAGTATACTTTCAATAAATATTCACAGAATGAATGAGAGTAAACAACTGAACCACTACTTTCTAATGAATATGGGAAGAGCACGGGATAGAAATAGCTCAAACATTTTCAATAATGACAGAGAATTGGGTACTGGAAGCCCAAGCATTGGTCAGTCACCAGTGGCCTGGGTAACCACTGGGCCAGGCTTGGGTCAGATGGTAATGCAGCGGCCATCAACTAGACTTCAACTGATTAATTTTCCCTGAAGACATTCCTACTGATTGTTTACATGTATTTTTATAGTAAAAGGTCATAAGTCAGGGACTGCTTGCATAGTACTTGACATTATAGAGTTCTCTACTTTAAAAAGTTCCCTAGTTTAGGCCCCAAATAGCTAAAGCAATATTGGAAGAGAAAAACAAAGCAGGAGGACTCACACTTTCTGATTTTAAAACATACTACACAGCTACAGTAACCAAAACAGCCTGGTACTGGTATAACAATAGACACATGGACCAATGGAACAGAATTGAGAGTCCAGAAATAACCCCACACAGCTATGGTCAACTGATTTTTTGACAAGGGTGCTAAGTCCATTAAATCGGGAAAGAAAAATCTTTCCAATAAATGGTGCTAGAAAATTGGATTTCCACATGCAGAAAAATGAAACAGGATCCGCGCCTCACGTCATACACAAAAATAAATTAAAAATGGATTAAGGATCTAAATGTCCAAAATAAAATTATAGACCACTATGAGATAGTAAAACTAAACTACCTATTGTTTATATATATATACTTATATATATATAAAACTACCTACAGCTTATATATATATAAAACTGTAAACCACAGTGAGATAGTATTTCACTCCCACTAGGATGGCTAAGATTAAAAAAACAGAAAATAGCAAATGTTGGCGAGGGTGTAGGGAAACTGGAACCCTTACCCATTGCTGGTGGGAATACAAAATGGTACAGCCATGGTGGAAAACAGTGTGACGGTTCCTCAAAAAAATAAAAATAGAATTACCTTATGATCCAGCAACTCCACCACAAGGTATATACCTAAAAGACTTGAAAGAAGAGACTCAGAAGAGTTCATTGCAGCACTATCCATAATAGCCAAAAGGTGGAAGCAACCTAAATGTCCATCAACAGATGAAGGAATTTAAAAAATGCGGTAGATACATACAAAGGAATACTGCTCAGCCAGTAGGAGAAACAAAGCCTTGATGTATGCTCTAATATGGATGGAGCTGGAAGACGTTGTGCTGATTGGAATAAGTCAATCACAAAAGGACTAACACTGTATGACCTCGCTCATGGAAAAATAGAAGAAAAGGCAAATGCATAGAGATCAAAGTTTATTAGCAGTTACCAGCAGAGGGAGGTAGGTGCAAGGTGGAGGGATTAACAATGATGTTATCATGTTGATTAAGGGTAGAATTCCACAATTATTGTAATTGCTGTCAGGAAGTTTTATGCCTGTAAAAAGTTGAACTGGCAAAGGCTGTGTGATAGATATTGTTATGGATTGAATAGTGTCCCCCAAAAGCACATGTTGTAAATCCTAACCTCTATACCTGTGGTTATAACCCCATATGAGAAAGGGTTGTCTTTATTACGTTAATGAGACAAGATTAGTGTAGGGTGTGTTGTAAATCAATCTCTTTTGAGACATAAAAGAGATTAAACAAGCAAGCAGGGAAGTAGAGATAGGGGAAGACATATGCCAAACAGCACGATGTTTGCCCAGGAGCAGAAGCTTAGAAGAGACAAGGACCTTCTTCCAGGGCAGACAGAGTGAGAAAACCTTCTCCTAGAGCCAGCACCCTGAATTCGGATGTCTAGCCTCCTAAACTGCGAAAAATAAAGTTCTGTTGTTAAAGCCACCCATTGGTGGTGTTTCTGTTATAGCAGCACTAGTTAACTAAGATATAGTTACAACAATGAAAAAAAAAAAAGAGCTGCTGAGGCTGCTTATGTACAACCAAAAACCTCATGGGATTTGGTTCTTTGATTTTGAGGTTTAGGGTCATGGTTTCATAGGGCATCCAAGTCAATTGACCTAATATGTTTAGTGCTTCTTGTCTTAGTTTTCCAGTGCTGCTGTAACAGAAACACCACAGGTGGAGAGCTTTAACAAACAGAAATTTATTCTTTCAGTCTAGAAGGCTAGAAATCTGAATTCAGGGTGCCATCTTCGGGGAAAGGCTTTCTCTTTCTGTCATTTCTGGGGGAAGGTCCTAGTGAGCAATCCTCCCCTTGTCTAGGAGCTTCTCAGTGCAGGGACCCTGGGTTGAAAGAATGCACTCCACTCCCGGTGCGTCTTTCTTGGTGGCATGAGGTCCCTCTCCTCTCTGCTCAATTCTCTTTTCTATATCTCAAAAGAGTGTGACCTGAGATACAACCTAATCCTGTAGATTAAGTTCTGCCTCATTAACATAACTGCCTCTAATCCTGCCTCATTAACATCATAGAGGTTAGGATTTACAACACATAGGATAATCATATCAGATCACAAAATGGTGGACAACCACAACAATACTGGGAATCATGGCCTAGACAAGTTGACACATTATTTTGGGGGGACACTATTCAATCCATGATATTCTACCCTTCGGTGCCCCAAAATCCAATATCTTGGGATTTATAGGCTTCTGCAGCTGTGAGCCAGAGGCCTGTTGTCTGACCCACCTATCTTGGGTTCACCAACCCCTGCAGCTACATGAGTCCGGAGAAACCTCCAGCCTGACCCACAGACTTGGGACTTTCTAGCCTCTACAACCGTGTGAACCAATTCCTTGATATAAATCTCTCTAGATAGACAGATAGATAGATAGATAGATAGACAGATGCTTCACTGGTTTTACTTCTCTACAGAACCCAGCCTATGGCACCAGTAATCCCTTAAAAGTCTGATTATTTCCTTTTCTAAGACGAATAGTCCCTCTCATAAAAGATTGTGAAGCCTACAAAATGTAGAAAAGTATAAAACATGCAATCACCCAGAGCCTCACTTCTCACCAGTACTTGATCTATTGGTGGTGATATTTCATGTATTAATATTGCCACCACATGCCATGGATTAGCTGTGCCATCTTTATATTGGAGGCAGTCATCAGTGCCTTTAAGACTAGCCAGACTTAAGAGCCAGTTTAGAAAACTCATCCTTACAATTTTGTTTCTTTAGAACCACTCTCGATACCAAATGTTTTAAGCTGTGTTCTCTAGAGAAGCAAAGTCGGTGAAGCTTTTATATATATATATTACATATACATATATACAGAGAGAGTGAGAGAGAGATTTATCTGAAGGAAATGGCTCACATGGCTGTAGAGGCTGGCAAGTCTCAAGTCCATGGATCAGGTGTCAGGCTGGAGACTTCTCCTGACTCACCCAGCTGCAGAGGCTGACAAACCCAGGACTGGCAGGTAAGATGGCAGGCCACTGGGCTCACAGGCTGTGGAGGCTGAAGATTCCCAAGATTGGCAGGCAATACAGCAGGCCACAGCTCCAAGTCCCAAGAATCAGAGGTCAGATGATGATGAGCCAGATGCAGAATCCAGAGCAAGCAAACGATCTTTGCCAGAACATCCAAATATATATTGGGTGCAAGCCACACCCCCAAGGAAACTCCTTTTACATCTGATTGGGTGATCATATCAGATCACATCATGGAGGATGACTACATCATTACATAACTGCCAAACTACATGATTACATAACTGCCAAACCACTGACAGTCATGGCCCAGCCAAGGTGACACACACCCTCAACCACCACAGGTAGTCATTGGAGTGGAAACACTCTATTTCATCCTCAACATCTCCCTCTACTTACTAGTTTTCCTAAAATAAACTTCATGAGTGAAAAATTCACTAATTAGACTTACTCCATCCTTTGTGTTCCTCCCCCTCTACTTCTTTGGCTATCTTTTTATAAACAGCTATCTAAATTCTTTAATAATCTGGCTACCTCCATATAAAATTGACTAGCTTATATAAACTGCTGCCTAAATTCTTGAATTCATCCACCCATCCATTGAAGAAATACTTATAGAGCATCTATTGTGTGCTAGGCAATGAAGATAAATGAAGAAGAGCATAGCTCTCAGGAAGCTTACAGTTTAGTGGAGGACGACATCTCGTCAAATGAGCAATGACCATACATCCTACAGTGTGATGTGTAGAAGGGTAGAGCGCAAGCAGAGAAAAAGGAAGGTCAACCAACTCAGACTTGCAGAGTCAGAGAAGGCTTCTTGGAGGAAGTAACATTAAACTGAGCCCTGAAGGTATAATAGGTGTTAACCAGGCAAGGAGAGCAGGAAGAGAGCTCTTGGAATAGGGTCCTGAATACCCAGAGTCCCTAAGTTTGGAAGAAGCTTGCCTCACGTAAGAGCATCCGAATAAAGCTGGTGTGGCTAAGAAAGTCTGCTGCAAGTTAAAGTGTTTAATTTTATTCCGAAGGCAACAGGAGGCTATTGAGAAGTTTTAGTTGGTCCAGAAAGGGTGTGGGAGTAGTAACTTAATCAGATGTGAAGTTTAGAAAAATTACCCAGAAAAGCGGGATGTTAATGTTACGTGGGACCAGTCTGGAAATAGGCATACAAACAAGGAAATCAATCCAGTATGAAAAACAAAAGGAGTTTGTAACCTAACGGGGAATGGCAGCAGGGATGGGGAAGAGTAAAGAAATAAAAAAGAGATTTAAGAGGTAGAATAACAATATGAAATGACTTTTTTATTTCCTGTTTTACCAAGAAAAGATGTCTTTCCATTTCATCAAAGCTATGAGTCTTTCGGGAGGGCTTTACAGTTTTCTTCATATGGGTTTTAAACATTTTTTGTGTAGTTTATCCCTAAGTATTTTACATTTCATGTTGCTATTATAAATGAAATTTTCATATCCATTTTCTCTTCCAGTTGGTTACTATTTGTAAATTGGTTTTTTGCATGTTAATTTAACATCTCGGTACCCAGCTGAACTCTTATTATTTCAGTTAACTTTGTCATTGCTTCCCTGAATTTTTCCAGGTATTCTCTTATGTGATCTACAAATAAAATCGTTGAATTTTTAGAAGAGCTTCAGGTTGCTTTGCTACAGAAAGTGAAAATGTAGAATAATCCTTATAAACAGTAACAGTATAGATCATTTCTTTGCCAAATGTTGATATGAAGGGCAGCAAACCATCATTAGATTAGCATTTCCCTAAGTATTTCCTATAGAACATTAGTCCTGCAGAATGTCAATAAGGGGTTAATAAAAAATGGGTCCCATGTTCAGTAAGTTTGGGAAACATTGGGTTAAATAAAATTAAGGAAGTTTCCATGCCACAGGATTTGTAAAGTGTATTGTAATTTTCTAAAAAGAAACCAAACTTATTTGATCACAAAATATTTCTCAGAGCACCCGGAGCAAGAGTCCTGGCATCAAATGTTTCCAAAGCCTTTGCAGATAACAATACATGAGGAAACAGGCCAGGTAGATGGTGAAAGGATACTGTTTTCACGTTAAATATGAAGAAGAGACTCCATTTTTATAAAAATTTATACATACCCCAATTTTTCTGGAAACAAACAGCCTTTTCATTGTATCCATCATTGTCCTAGTTTTGTTAGAGATATGTATGGTGTATCAGGTAAAATTGAGTTTAGCTGCTTTTAGCAGGAATCTCAAATAAACGGCTTATTTTTTTTCTCTCACGGAAAAGAAATCCACTGGTAAACAATTCGGAGCTGGTACAGTAGCTCCATGGCTTTCAGAGATTTAGATTTGTTCTATCTTTCTTCTTCACCATGTTGAGCACTTGACCTCCATCCTCATGCCAGCTCAGGATCCAAAACGGCAGAAGGAAAGGAAAGGATGGAGGGCAAAAAGTGATTGCCTTGTAGCTGAGTCAGGCATCTTTAAAGAACATCCCAGAAGTCCTGCCAGTAAATATATTTATTTATTTATTTAAAATTGGTCACTACTACCTACCTATAAGGGAGGATAGGAAATATAATTTTTAGTTGGATCAATGTCACCACTAATAATATAAATGTCAGTTGCTAACAATAAGAGGGAAGAATGAAAGAGTAGGCAACTACAAGATTATGTCTCACATAGGTTAAAAGTCTTTACTTTAAAAAGTACATATATATATATATACACATGCACATATATATGACAAGAATAATTAAGTGGCAACTGACCCTTGGCTTTCAGACGGGGAGATACAGGAAGTGATGGGAACTGTGACAAGCAGGAGAGCACATGCCTCATCTAATTCCCTAGCCACTTGGGAATGGAGCCCAGTGTGGTCTGCAGTTCCAGTTTTTCAAGACTAAGTGGACAATGGATGAATGGATAAATAAATTATGGTATGTTCACACAATGGAATACTACACATTGATAAAGAAAAATGATGAATCCATGAAACATTTCATAACATGGGGGAATCTGGAAGGCATTATGCTGAGTGAAATTAGTCAGTTGCAAAATGACAAATATTGTACGAGACCAGTATTATAAGAACTCAAGAAATAGTTTAAACAGAGAAGAAAATATTCTTTGATGGTTACAAGAGTCAGGAGGGATGGAGGGAGAGGGGTACTCACTAATTAGATAGTAGACAAGAACTATTTTGGGTGAAGGGAAAGACAACACACAATACAGGAGAGGTCAGCACGACTAGACTAAATCAAAAGCAAAGAAGTTTCCTGAACACACCGAATGCTTCGAAGGCCCACGTAGCAGGGGCAGGGGTTTGGGGACCATGGTTTCAGGGGACCAACTAGGTCAATTGGCATAATAAAATCTATTAAGAATACACTCCGCATCCCACTTTGGAGAGTGGCATCTGGGGTCTTAAACGCTAGCAAGCCACCATTTAAGATGCATCAGTTGGTCTCAACCCACCTGGAGAATGATGAACACCAAAGACAGAAGGTAATTATGAGCCCAAAAGACGGAAAGGGACACATAAATCAGAGACTACATCAGCCTGAGACCAGAAGAACTAGATGGTACCCGGCTACAACCGATGACTGCCCTGACAGGGGACACAACAGATAACCCCTGAGGGAGCAGGAGAGCAGTGAGATGCAGACCTCAAATTCTTGTAAAAAGACCAGACTTAATGGTCTAACTGAAACTAGAAGGACCCCGGAGGTTATGGTCCCCAGGCCTTCTGTTATCCCAAGACGGGAACCATTCCCAAAGCCAACTCTTTAGACAGGGATTGGACTGGACTATAAGACAGAAAATGATACTGGTGAGGAGCGAGCTCCTTGGAATAGGTAGACACATGAGACTATGTGGGCAGCTCCTGTCTGGCAGGGAGATGAGAGGGCAGAGGGGGACAGAAGCTAGCTGAATGGACACAGAAATAGAAGGTGGAGAGGAGTGTGCTGTCTCATTAGGGGGAGAGCAATTAGGAGCATACAGCAAGACATATAAATTTTCGTATGATCGTATGAGAGACTGACTTGATTTGTAAACTTTCACTTAAAGCTCAAAAAAAATTTAAAAAAGAAAAAAAAAGAGTAAGTGGAAATCCAGACTTTTATGTGAACTCTCATTTTAAAATCATGGCCCAAATTTTAATAAAATTCTCTCTAAATTCTATAATCTGCATTTAACCTCCAGGTCTCAGTCTCTGATCAAGAGGAACTAGTTTTCCTTGGAGAAACTTTTTAGGAAATGTTGTGCTACGCAGTAGGAAATGGACTTTATTGCTTTGTAATTCGTAGGTGCAGGAGGGGAGCTTGAAATCAAAGTGCAGGCGAGCAAACCCTTCAAACTTGTTGCCCTGTGGTCGATCCTGACTCATGGTGACCCCACATGTGTCAGAGTAAAACAATACTCCAAGGGATTTTCAATGACTGATTTTCTTGGAAACAGATCACCAGACCTTCTAAGGAGCCACTGGGTGAACTCAAGCTTCCAATCAGACCCTTGGAATAGGCCAAATACTTATCACCCTGGCCCTAATCATTCCCCTGCTAGTCAGAGGGGCTGTCTCTGAGGTGGGCGTAGACAGTACTTTTTAAATGAACCCGGGCCCTATATAAGAGGAGCCCTGGTGGCTTAGTGGTTAAGCACTTGGCTGCTAAACGGAAGGTCGGCAATTCAAATACATCAGGCCCTCCATAAAAATTCCTACCAAATTGACTGCTTTCGAGCAGGTTCTGGCTCAAAAGGAACCCATAGGGTTTCTAAGGCTGTACATCTCTATGGAAGCAGACTACCACATCTTTCATCCGCAGAGGTGCTGGTGGTTTCCAAATTACAGCCTTGGAAACCCTGTGGGGCAGTTCCCCTTTGTCCCGTAGGGTGGCTATGAGTCGGAATCAACTCCACGGCAATGAGTTGGGCCGTACGATAATGCCCAGTCACAAAGCTGTTCAGTGTTTACCCTTTATTCATTCCCTGCAACTTTCTCTTTGATCAGCAGGTGGCAGCAAAGCAACCGGATTTAAAAATAAACCAAACCCACTGCTGGTTGAGTCCGTTCCGACGCATAGTGACCTATAGGACAGAGTAGAACTGCCCCATAGAGTTTCCAAGGCTGTAAATCTTTAAGGAGGTAGACTGCCACATCTTTCTCCCTCGGAGAGGCTGGTGGGTTCCAACCGCAGATCTTATGGTTAGCAGCCGAGCGCTTCAGAGTTGATGCTCTTTTTAATCTATTTTCTTTGATTTGTGTCAACAAAAACAGTGAAAGTCATTTACATTTGCCCTCTTATTACTTTTCACACTGAGAAGCAAAAAGGTTAGTAATCCTTTTTCCTATTGCCGTTGGGTCCATTCCGACTCATAGCGATCCTAAAGGACAGAGTAGAACTGTCCATAGTCCATAGTGCTTCCAAATGCTGTGATCTTAATGGAAGGAGCCGTGGTTAATCACTTGGCTGCTTACTAAAAGGTCTCCATCAACCTCAAAGCAGGAGAAAGATGTGGCAGTCTGCTTCCTTAAGGATTTACAGCCTTGGAAACCCTATGCAGCAGTTTTACTCTGTCCTGTAGGGTCACTCAGAGTCTGAATGACTCTATGACCATGGGTTTGGTTTGGGTTTAATCTTTATGGAAACAGACTGCCATATCTTTCTCCCGCAGAGCGATGGGTTCAAACCACCAACCTTTTGGTTAGCAGCCAAGCGCTTAACCACTGCACCACTAAGCGCCTTAATCCATTTTAGACCTGGGGTTATCCTTTTGAAAGGATTGTCATGAAAGTCTGACTACATGAAATAAACAGTGGAACAAGGTTCTTTAGTTTATTCCTTGATTACGCTAGGACCTAAACGTTTAGTATCTATCACCAAAAAATTGCTTTGACTCTGAGGGCTGCTCCTAATAAAAGGCTGCAAATAGCTTTTATGTGTCTACATAGAGATACAATGACTTCCAGACATGAACAAAGTGATAAACATTTCCTATTATTATTTTACAAATAACTCCCACATTTGCCCCAATCCACCCATTTTTAAATATACCACATCCTTTTTGTCACCTGGAGATGCAAACAATGAAATATATGTCGGGGAAAGTCACTGGGAAAATCACCTACATGTCATTAAATTATATCATTATCTTTTGGAAAGTAGCAATGTAAATATTTTTGAGAGTTTTTGTTACATCGACAGTGATTATGGAGTAAATAAATGTCTTTGAGGAGAAAAGCAAATCATGTCCAATAAAGAAATCTTAGCATTATAGGCGATTAGGCCTATTGGACAACTATTGCCCCATGTTTCAAGTTTTATGCAATGTGCACTAAAATCTCCATTATCTATGAAGCAAGAAATATGACAAATGAGCAATCGAAGTTCACATGGCAAGAAAGAGGAGATCTGATATGAGAAGTAGGAATTACCAGTGCCTGTAGATGTCAGCTCACCACCTGTCTGCCAATTGTCATACTGTGGTGGCTTGCATGTTGCTACAATGCTGGAAGCTACGACACCAGTGTTTTAAATACCAGCCATAGTGGACAGGTTTCAGCAGCAGAGGTTGTAGACAAAGCAGACAGGGAAGAAAACCCTGATGAACTACTTGCAAAAATTAGCCAATGAAAACCATATAGATCACAACACAATATTGTTCAACATAGGAGAGGCCTATAAAACAAAACTAGACTAAAGGGGCACACCAGCCCAGGGGCAAGGACTAGAAGGCAGGAGGGAACAGGAAAGCTGGTAATAGGGAACCCAAGGTTGAGAAGGGAGAGTGTTGACATGTCGTGGGGTTGTTAACCAATGTCATAGAACAGTATGTGTACTAACTGTTCAGTGAGAAACTAGTTTGTTCTGTATACCTTCATCTAAAGTAAAATTAAAACAAAAGAATATTATTCAATATAGTGCTAGAAGATGAGTCTTCTATGTTGGAAGTCACTCAAAATACACAACGGCTGCAACAATGGACCAAAACATTCCACCTATCATGAAGATGGCACCGGACCAGGCAATGTTTTGTTGTATTATACATAAAGTCTCCATGACTTAGAGCCGACTTGATGGCAACTAAAAACAGCAGCAGATATCAACAGAATTTATACATAAATTGGGTTTCCTAAGAAATGCAGAGAAACCTAAAGATGATTAAAGGTAGCAGACTGTAAAAAAGATGTCATGCTATTTCTAAAACAATCAAAATCTTTATGAGGTTAAAAAAAAATGACAAATTTGCTATGGATTGCATCTTAGAATTACAGGTAGAAGAGGTGTGGAAATTTTTCTAGTTTAGCCTTGGATTCCCAATAGTTTTTCATGACAATTCTTTCCTCTGTTTCTTTGGATGATGTTTAGCTGCCTCTGCTTGACTACTTCCACTAATCCAGAGCTTTTGACATTTTACTGTGAAGGTTTTATTTCTGAACAGCTCTCCTTGTTGTAAGTTTCCTCCTTACAGAGATCTAAAACTGGTCTCCCTGTAACATCTGCTCATTGGTTGTCTTCTGGAGAACTACTTCTAAACATTTTATTTGGGACCATAGATGACTTTGTGAGACTTATAAGAATTATGGATCCTTGTCCAAAAAAAAAAAAAAAAAGCATTTCTGAAACCCATTTATGAAGTTCAAAGTAAGCATCCTTGCTCTAAGGATAAAGGCTTAACGTGACAACTCTTCAAACATTTTTAAACAGCATTAGATTCTTCTTAAAACAACCTTACCAGTTCTTTCAATTCCTTTCTTTCTTCCTTTCTCTATTGCTTCATTCATTATTTTTAAACTAGGCACCTCTTCTGTGGCCGGCACTGTGTTAGTCACTGGGGATACAAAGACGAATAAGACACCATTCCTATCCTTGAGGAGGTCACAGCTTACTTGGGGAAAAAGATCTACAAACGGATAAGTTAGGTCAGGAAAGTGACATTTGAAGTGAGCATGGGCCTTGAGGCTGGATCCAGTCAGGATTCAAATCCCAGCTTTGCAACTTATGCATTTTGTCACCTTGGGAAAGATACATGACCTCTTAGGGTTTCTTTTTTTTTTTTCATATTTAAAATAGGCACTTTATGTATGATATTGCTATTTCTATCGTCATTTTCCAAATAAGGGATCTATATTTTTAATTACTCCCAATGATCATGAAGATGGCACAGGACCAGGCAACATTTTGTTCTGTTATACGGAAGGTCGCCATGAGTTGGAGCAACTAACAACAACTTAACTATGTAGGCTTCTGTAAGCCACCAGTTCAGCTCTTTAAAAAGGGGAGTGACAGATGTGGTTCAATTTGATTTTTTTTTTTTTTTTAGTTTTATTTTAAGGCAGATTCCTCTGCACGGAAATATGACGAATGAACTAGACCAGGGAGAGACAAAAAGGAGAGAGGCTAGATTGTAGAGGTGAAAATGGTGGGTACTTGATCAAAGGCTGAGGTAATGGGGATGGAGAGGAATCAAGAGATATTTTTGAGGTATAAGTTATAGGACTTGGTGGTCAATTGACTTAGATTGTAATTATAGTAGGAGAAGCAGCAAGGCAAGATAAGTTAATATGCTAAGTCTAAGGTGCCTTTTCAGTACCGTAAGTATTAGAAATATGGGTCTGGAATTTGGGAAAGAAGTCTTCACTGGAAATAATCAATTTCAGATTTCTTTGTGTACTTGGAGGTGAAAGTCATAAGAATGGAAGAAATCACCCAGGATGGCATGAACAGTGTGAATAGAAGAAAACCAAGGAAAGAACCCAAGGAAACATCATCATTTAATGAGAGCTGGCGAAGGAAGAACCAACGAAGGAGACTGAGAGTAGAAAGTTCAAGAAGTGGAAGGAGAGCTCTGGGGAACTTAAAAAAAAAAAAAAAAGGCCATCATTCATTAAAAAAAAAAGAAAGAATTATAAATGCCCGATAAGTACCAGGCACTCTGTGAAGTATTAATCTTAATTTTCCCAAGATAGATAGGCCATCCTTCCCCATTCATCTGTGGCTGCTCTTTTGGTCCAGTTGTCTCTCTGTGCTCCAATGCCACACTTTTAATTACTCAGTTGCATAACTTTATGAACACCTTTTTCCCCCATCCCAAAATAAGTATGAGTTATTTCAGATGGAGAAACTGAGCCGTAGGCACATTTTCAGTAATATAGACACGTGCTGAATTAATGTTCTGGGTATATAGAAACCCTTTCCCTGTGAAGCCACCTTTAAAATGAAGTCAAAGTAAGAGCTAACATCCCAGATGGTCCACTTTCTCTCTTTCCTCCTTTGATCTACACAAATTACATTCTCTTAGACAGTGATTCCCAAACTTGGCTGGATATCAGAATCACCTGGGGAGCTTTTTAAAAATGTGAATTCCCGAGCCCCATCCCAGATGCCCTAGCTTGGGTAGGATGAGGCGTAGGGACCAGGGAATAGGTATGGATAGTAAAATATTCCTGAGGTGATGGGAATGTATTCAATTCATGAACTGGCATTTGAGAATCCCTGCTTTAGAAAGCTCTCACAACATTGATTAAAGACACTGCCAGTGTCTTTAATTTTAGAGTGCTATTTGCAGTCAACTTTCAGAGAGCAAGCATTTTATTACCATTATTGTTTTTCTTCTTTTTATAAAATAATAAAAATTACAAACATGGCAAAAATAAAGCAGAAAACAATGCAACCCCATAATTTTCCCTTCAATAAATGAAGACTGTTAATAGTTTGGTGAGTATTCTGTATTTTTTTTTTTCCAGTGCACTTACTGGAAACCCTGGTGGCGTAGTGGTTAAGTGTACGGAGGCTAACAAAAGGGTTGGCAGTTCGAATCTGCCAGGTGCTCCTTGGATCTCTATGGGGCACTTCTACTCTGTCCTATAGGGTCACTGTGAGGAGGTCTCGACAGCACTGGGTTTGGTTTTTGGTTTGGATGCTTTTACTAGGTTGCTTTTTCTTTAAATAAATACTATACTTTGAGGGTCTGAAATTTGGGAGTCTAGATTAAGAGCCTGGACCTGGGAGCCCAAGAAGTTCCAGGTACTCTGCTAAGAGCCTGGACATGGCAACCAGGCATACACAGGTTAAGAACTCAGCTCTGGCCCATACTAGCATCCTTGGCCATCTGTTAAATGAAGATTAAAATACTGTCTACATCGCAAGGTTCTTACGAGAATTAAATGAGATAATGCTTATAAGGGGCTTAATACAACATTAAAAATAAGCTCTTAATATTTATTATATATATTCTTAACTACTTATCATGGTTATTATTTTTACTACTACTATAGACATTTTCACTTAATTCCTATTAGACATTCTGTTAATATAAAGCTGTCTGAAATCTTTTAAATTTATGTACAGTATTTCATTATATACCAAAAACAAACTAACCCATTGCCATCGAGTCAGTTCCAACTCATAGCAACCCTGTAAAAAACCAAAAACCAAACCCATTGCCGTTGAGTTGATTTCAACTCATAGTGACCCTACAGAACAGAGTAGAACTGCCCCATAGAGCTTCCAAGGGGCACCTGGTGGATTTGAACTGCTGACCTCTTGGTTAGCAGCAGTAGTACTTAACCACTAAGCCACCAGGAGCAACCCTATAGGACAGAGTAAAACTGCCCCATAGGGTTTCCAAGAAGCAACTAATGGATTCAAACTGCTGACCTTTTGGTTAGCAGCCGTGGCTCTTAACCACTACGCTACCAGGGTTTCCTATATGGATACTCTATAATTTATTTTACTAATGTCCCACTGATGTACAATTAGGCAGTTTCCAATTTTTTGTTATCAGAAACTGTCCTGTAGGTTCTTGTACTTATACCTTTTCATGCTTGTGTACATGCTTCTTCAAAAAGAGGAATTGTTGAGTCAATAGGTATGAAAATTTTAATAAAATTTTATCCATTAGCTCCATATAGTTAATTATTTATATTTCTACCAACAGTGTAAGAGACTGTTTTCCCACATATTGCCAAAACTGGATATTAATATTCTTTTTAATCTTGACAAATGGAATAAATAAGAATAAATACATCATTATTATATTGTGTCGCATTTCTTTCATTATTAGGGAAAGCAAACATTTAAAATAATCTATTCTTGTCAGTTTTTTAAATCAAGGCATCAAGTCAATTCTGACCCATAGCCAGTTTTTAATTTATCTTTGTATTTTCCTATACAACCTGGTCTATTTTCTTTTTTTGAGGATTTTTTTCCCTCTTACCTTGTTCCTTTCATTCTTTTTTCTTCCACTCACCTTTTGATTTTCTCTCTTTTCTGTTTATTGATTGGATGATATTGTATAAATCAATGTCATTTTCCACCTTCACTTAGTATTAGGTATTAGGTGGTCCCTGGATCCTTTTAAGTAAAATTCTACTTATTTGTTTGTTTATTTGCCTCCTGTAAACAGAAGACCTCAAATGATTTCATCCTTTATGTCCCAAATCAGTATTTTCTCTTTCCATGACTTCTTACAGTGTTTTTTAGAAGACAGGAGAATCATAGGTATTGTAGCTTTATCACTACATGTTTGAAGTGGAAAAGAGCTGGCTTGTTTTACATTTCCTTCCTTACAAGTCAGGTTGTCATCTGTGATATATAATTGTTTCTTTGCTTTCTAGAGGCTACTCTACTGCTGATAGAAAATATCACAGCTTGTGTGAGTGCCAGTCGCAGTCAGTTATACCCTAAATGATCTGCATTGGCATGAAGAAGCTTGGGAGCATTCGTTATGCTTTGGTGAGATGGAAATTTGCTTCTGCAAATTGCACTTGCGTGGTAGTTGACCTCAGGACCAGGTCACACTGTCATTTGGATAGAAGCAGGGGTGGCAATCATAATATTAATAACCAATGTTAACAGCCGGTATTTCCAGATATGTTACCATTAAAGCATATTTAACATCATAATGACCATGAATAAGGTTCTATTCTTTTTATTCCAAATTCACTATATTCTAGTTGTACCAAAGTTGGTATCTTTTCCATATCTCCTACAGGAAGGACGTAGACGTATCCCCTACACAAGTATGCTTAATATTGATTTAAATTTAATTAAGTCAATTTGATATTGATTTAAATGTTACATTAAACAAATAAAAACATTTGGTATTGTGAAAGTAATTTGTACCTTCAAGGTACATTTCCAGATTTTCTTAGTTGAATTAAATTAATTCACACTTTAGGATTATGTTTTCAAGAGCTGAAATCATTAAAATAATAAATAATTTAGTGGCTTGTGTCATGCCAATTTAAACACGTGAGATTTGCTAAAACCATTATTACTATTACATGGGATCTTAAAGTGATAATGTCAGAGTTAAAATCATAACTATATATATTAACATAACACACAGCCATTGAAATATGATTAGGAAAACTATATAAAACCTGTTGCCGTGGAGTCGATTCCGATTCATAGTGACCCTACAGGACAGAGTAGAACTGCCCCATAGTGTTTCTAAGGCTGTAATCTCTATGGAAGCAGACTGCCACATAGAAAAATTATATAGAGACAAGGAAAAATATTTAGAACCATGTAAAATATGGTTACAGGCCTAAACAGAGAGGCCAATGAAAAATAGATGCCTTTTATTGTTGGGATTATTTAGGTTTGCTTCATTTGCTATTATATTACCTTCTCAATAAAACATTTCTGCTTAATAAGCCCAAATAATGGCTAGTGTTCAATGTAGTTCAACAGTTATGTCTTCCATTAAACAAATATCAGTAATAGTCACTTGACTAATGTTTGTATTGTGCACTTAATCTTCAGAATGGATTTATTCCCTATACTGTTTTAACAACCTTGGAAGGTTGGTCCTGAACAAATTGAATAAAAGCAAGAGTGATATTCAAAATATTAAAAAATTAGCCATCAGAGCTGACGTTCTAGCAAGCAGAACAGACATAGCTATACTCCAGTTTAGGGCTGAATATCCACACTGGATAGAACTGCAAGGGTGCTTCTAGAAACAGATCTGGGAGATTCCACATTTTTAGGATATCAGTGAGATGGACTGACAATGTGGCTGCAATAAGGGACTCAAACCATAGCAATGATTGTGAGGATGACACAGAACCAGGCAGGGTTTCGTTGTGTTGTACATAGGGTCTCTGTGAGTCAGAAGCAACTGGACGGCACCTAAAAACAACAACATAGTTTTATGGGTAACACATCTGGTTTTGCAAATAGAAGGCATAGGTTCTGGTTCCAACCATGTCAATAAACCCCTTGGAGTCTTGTTTTCCCTATCTATGAGATAAACTAGTGAAAGAATGAGATAATAAAATTTGGAAAAACCCTTTGTAAATTTTAGAGCAAACTCAGTTTAGGAGATCTTAATAGTCATTAATGAAATATTAGCACATTTGATTCATGTACTTGTGTGTTGCAGATACAGTTGGCAATATTTTCCTGTTATATCACTTAATAAATCCAGTGTCTGAACTCTGACTAACTAATGCAGATTTTAAGTTATATCAGTCCAGAATCTGTCCCTGTAATTTATGAATGATAATTGAAAAAGCCAAATGTATAAGAAGTTGTCTTCTTTTGATTATAAAAGCTGTATTTGTGTTCAGTGAAATGAGAACTATGTACCACATGAAAACAATATCCCCATATGGTAGCAGAACTCACAGGTAAGACACATTTTTCCAGTGTCAAACTCTTCCAGGGTTGACTGTAATTTGCTGAACTTTTACAAAGTGCTAATATTTTCTTAATCCTATGCAGTTTTGCTTTTCTTCTTGTTTCCAATTAATTTATTTTTGTTTAATGTTCTCTGCTGTATGTGAGAGTAGAGGTTTGATTGGCCTCCTAGTTCATTTGACATCACCCATTTCACTGGCAGGTCAACAATTGATTCTTTGGGTTTTACACAGAGGTAAAGCAATTATAAAATTTTGGAACTTTTTATTTAGTTTGCAAATGCTTTAAAAGGGGCCATGAAGTTATATTGTTAACTAAATACATGGTCAGAAGTTCAGGCAAAGTCTTCATAAAGACTTTCTTGCACTCTGTTAAGCTTTACAGATCATTAAAGTTGTGAGCTTAATTTTAGGAAACATACTTAAATAATGCTCAGAAACTCATACATAAGATACAGCTATTGATCTCTTACCGTTTGGAGCAAAGTCGAGTGAAGAAAACCAAAGACTCAAGGGAGCAATTAGTCCAAAGGACTAATGGACCACATGAACCACAGCCTACAGAACCCCCAAACCAGAAAAGCTAGATGGTGCCTGGCTACCACTACTGACAGCTCTGACCAGGATCACAACAGAGGGTCCTGGACAAAGCAGGAGAAAAATTGTAGAACAAAAAATCAAATTCACAGAAAAGACCAGACTTACTGGTCTGACAGAGGACTGGAGAAATTTCCGAGACTACGGCCCTAAGACACCCTTCTGAACTGGAACGGAAGCCATTCTCAGAGACTCTCTTCCAGCCAAACCACAGACAGGCTCATAAAATAAACAATAACACCCGAGAGGAATGTGTTCCCCAGAACAATCAATTATACAATATTGAAAGGGCAATATTTGTCCAAAAGCGAAGGCGAGATGAGGTAGAAAACCAGGAGGAAAGGAAATGGAGAACCCAGGGCAGAAATGGGGAGAGTGCTGACACTTGTGGGGAATGAAATCAATGTCATGGAACACTTTGTGTACAAACTAGCCAATGGGAAACAAATTTGCTCTGTAAACTTCCACCTAGTGTACAAAAAATAAAATAAAATAAGAAATTCATACAATTTTTACCTCACTATAAATGTCACCTATCACTGTCAACAGTCAAAAAATATAAATTGATAGTCATCTCCGGCTGGAGTGATCACGTGATATACATATTTAATTGTAATAGTAGTGGGGGAAGAAGTGGTAGTCGTAGTACTAAAGACAATTTTGAATATCCTACAGAAATTGGGGGTCAAGATAATGTTTATTTGTCCCAAATAGTTAGATTAAATCTTGCCCTAGGCATTTTTATCACCAAAAAATAATATTGCCTTAAAAAATGCCCAACTTAAAATTGTTTATGTCAATTACAAGCCTCATTTATTACTTATTACTTAGGGCAAATACATGTTTTATGTATATATTCCCTTATATCCTCAAGGGAATCTTCTCATAAGAATTTATTTCATTTTTCTGTCATTGAAACAAAATGACATTATAGATTCCTATACCTACATTAATATAATACACATACAGCTCATATTTTCATGCATCCTTTTAAAAGTACTAACTCATTTTACACACACATCTTAATGACACTATTACAATCATGTAGTATAATTTGACCTGATTCCTCTTTTCAGGGAAATAATTGAAATAGCTTCATTGACAAAGTGGAGTAATTCTCTTCACCATGTTCACTCTTCAGGGGTTTATCTCTGGCAGAGAATATACCAGCACGGCACACATCAAAAATAATTAAGCACAACTTTAAAACACGGTTAAACATATGCACACAATATATCATGTCTGCATCTCCCTCTGTTCTTATGGATATCTTCATCTTCTTGACTTGAAGTAATCAATCTTTTCTTCTATCATATCTATGCTCTTTGCTATTTTTCATGATCCCCTAATCAGGAACCACTTCACTTCCCACTATTTTTCTGTACACACTCTTAGCTGCAGTTAAAACAATGTCCTTAATGTTCCAAAAAACAATAAGTCATTCCATCTGTTTTACTCTTGCTCTGCAACTAATCAGCTACAGCTACATGATGTTGGGCAAACCAGCCTCTCTGGAAATCAGCTTCTCGTCTGTAAAACAAATGGGTATCATTAAAACACCTTATCTAACTGTGAAATGCTATGTTTTATCCCATATAGCTCCTTAACCTAAAGAGCTTGTCCCAGAGTATTATGTAAAAATGGGGTTACTGCACCCTCAGGTTGTTCCTGGTCTCCAGTTGAACTTTTTGTCCAAAGCCGACTTGCATTCCATTTCCCAACCGCTTCTTCTCTTCTAGTTCCTTTGTCTGTTGATTTGCTTTGTTTTATTTATAGCTTCGTTAAAGCAATAGTTACATCTCTCAGACCAGAAACTCCTCTCTCGAACTTTGATTTCCCTCCAAAAGATCGCTCATCCTCAATCACTTTGCTGTGGCCTCCCCAAATAAGAGATTTGTCCTGGCCACCAGGCTGGCCTTGAACTTTGTACCCCTGGCACTGGGGGTGAGGCATTTGCTAGGTTTGCTCTGCTGTGAATGGGACCTTGGCGTTATGATGCTGTGTTTCTCTCACCTACAAATTCTCCTGCTTCTTATACAAATGCTTTCCATTCTTCAAGGCTGAGCTCAAGTCCTAGCAATTCTATGAAAATCTCCTGTCCTTACTTTACTGTATTAGCTGTTACTGATCTTTCCCACTCTGGGGCTCTTACAGTACCCAGCTGCTTCACTTCTAGCACTAGATTATAGAAGGAAATATTCTGTTGAGTTATCTCAGAGGTCATTTAGTCCAAATTGTACCATGCAAGAGTCCACTCTCCCATATTTCTCACCAAGCCTCAGTTGGGATAATTTTGCTACTTGGGAATAGCAAGAATTTTTTTTGTGTGTGTGTGGAATAATTCAAATATCTCAGATACCATTTCCTTCTCTGGATGTATTGGCTCTGGGATATTACCAAGGAACATGTTTTGACACATTTGTTAAAAATGTAAAATGAGTTCCCAGGAGAGAGAAGAGTGCAGCTATTCAGGAGAAGCCAGCTTGTCAGCTTTAGGTAAAGGGCATGGTATAGGGAATTCAAAGTAAGGGGTGGGGCAGTATGCTTAATGGATAAGTGGAAGGAATCCTTGGTCTGAGGTCTTCCAGTAGAAGCATTGTTGTTGTTGGGTGCTGTCAAGTGGATTTTGGCTTATAACGATCCTATAGGGCAGAGTAGAACTGCCCCCATAGGGTTTCATAGGCTAAAATTTTTATTGGAACAGATGGCCAGGTCTTTTCTCCCGAGGAGCAGCTGGGTGGGTTCAAACTGATGATCTTTCGGTTGGCAGCTAAGCGCTTATCCATTGCACCATGAAGGCTCCTGTTTTGGCTATCTAGTGCTGCTGTAACAGAAATACTGCAAGTGTATGGATTTAACAAAGAGAAGTTCATTTTCTCACAGTAAAGTAGGCTAAAAGTCCAAATTCAGGGTGTCAGCTCCAGGGGAAGCTTTCTCTTTCTGTCGGCCTTCTCATCAATCTTCCCCCAAACTACAAGCTTCCTTGCGCAGGGATCCAGGGTCCAAAGAACACACTTTGCTCCTGGAACTGCTTTCTTGGTGGTATGAGGTCCCCGTCTCTCTGCTTGCTTCTTTCTTTTATATCTCAAGAGATTGCCTCAAGACACAATCTAATCTTGTACATTGAGTCCTGCCTCACTAACACAACTGCCATCCATCCTCTCTTGTTAACATCATAGAGGCTGGATTTACAACATATAGGAAAATCATGCAATACTGGGAATCATGACCCATCCAAACTGATACACACATTTTGGTGGGGACATAATTCAATCCATGACAGCTCCTTCAGTGGAGGACGGTAGAGATGAAAATGCTTGATATCTCAACCTTTAGAGAGTGGAACTTCTACATGGACAAATCTCTGTTTGCCTATTAAATACTTGAGGACGATGATTGTTATGGATTGAACTGTGTCCCCCCAAAATATGTACTGTCAATCCTAACCCTTATACTTGTGGATGTAATCTCATTTAGGAATAGGGTTTTCTTTGTTATGTTAATGTGGCCATATCAGTGTAGGGTGTCTTAAACCAATCATTTTTGAGATATACAAAAAGGAGATTATGCACAGAGAAACAAGCATAAACAGAGGGGAAGACACATGCCACATGAAGATCACAAGGAACCAAGGAACGGAAGCTGAAAAGAGACAAAGACTTTCCTCAGAGCTGACAGAGAAAGAAAGTCTTCCCTGAGAGCTGGTGTCCTGAATTTGGACTTCCAGCCTTCTAAACTGTGAGAAAATACATTTCTGTTCATTCAAGCCACCCACTTAAGGTATTTCTGTTATAGCAGCACTAAGAAACCAAGACAGTGATTATGATAATGGCAATGATGGACATGGTAAAAGTTAAAGAAGTGCACAACTTAGTCTCTTTCTACCTCAGACCCCTAGTCATATTATCTGGAAATAAAACTGTCAATGATTTATTGTGTATACATCCAGAAAGGTTATATATATATTACATACACACACACATATATACACACACACATTTATATATGTATGTATGTATTTATATATTAATAATTATATGTGTTCATCTATTTCCTTTAGAAAAATACTAGTGGTTCTTACTATACAGACCGTTCTTTGCTTTTTTCCCACTGATTACTATATCTTGATGATGGTTTTATATTGGCAAACAGAGATAAACCTAGCTCATTCTTTTAATGGGCTGCATAATATTTCATTATTTGGATATTTTATTTAACCAGAAGCCAGTTGTTGAACATTTAGACTGCTTCCACTTTTTATTTCTTTTACAAATAATGCTGCCATAAATACCTTAATAATTACATTTTCTTTTAAAAGTGGAGGGATAGATGTGAGGAAAAAAAATCTTAGAAGGCAGGCTGCTCAGTGAAGACTATGTAAATTTTAACTTGGATAAATATCACTAAATTGCTCTGCAAAAAGAGAGTACAAGTTTATACTTCCACCAACAGTATATGTGAAAGTCTCCCATTTGATGATACTGCATTCTCAAATATTCTAATCTTTGCTAATTGAGTAGCTGAAAATGATAGCTTAATATAGTTTTAACTTGAAATTCTTTAATTGAGAGTAAGGGCTGAACATCTTTTCATGTTGTTATGGATTGAATTGTTTCCCCCAAATATGTGTTATAAATCCTAACCTCTATGCCCGTGGTTATAATCTCATTTGGGGATGGATTGTCTTTGTTATGTTAATGAGATAGGATGAACATTGGATGTATTTTGAGTCAGTTTCTTTCGAGATATAAAAAAGATTAAAGGCAAGCTAGAAGCAGAAACTGGAAAGAAGGTCAAAGCCACATGAAGATGGATCAGGAGCAGAAGCTCAAAAGAGACAAAGACTTTTCTCCAGAGCTAACAGAGACAGAAAGTCTTCCCCTAGAACTAGCACCCTAAATTCGGGCTTCTAACCTCCTAAACTCTGAGAAAATAAATTGCTGTTTGTTAAAGCCACTCACTTGCCGTATTTCTGTTATAGCAGCACCAGAGAACTAAGACACTTAGTGCACAATCACAAATCAAATAATGCAGCTCATAACACATTTCATTCATGAAAAAGAAAATCTCATTTTCTATCAGTAAATCTCGCTGGGAAGTGGAATCATCTTGTTTTTTACATTGATGGGATCAAAATTTACAAAATATATCTCTAAACCTTAATGGCCTTATTTGTTGCCTTGAAGGGACCACCCTCTTTCCCACTGTTGGCTGTTGATCATAAAACATTTTGCCTGCCTGGCTTCATCTCCCATCACATCTCAGCTTAACTGCCCTTAACCAGTTGCCTTCAAATCAATTCCAACTCACGTGACCTCATATGTTTCAGAGTAGAACTGTGCTTCATAGGGTTTTCAATGGCTGATTTTTCAGAAATAGATCACCAAACTTTTCTTCTGAGGCACTCTGGGTAGATTGGAACCACTGACCTGCCAGTTAGCGACAGATCACTGTAACCATTTGCACCTCCACCATCCAGGGTCTTCTTAACTGCCCCTTCCTCAGAGAAACCTTACTTGACATTTATCCATCTCCCAGCCTAATGTAGATCCCTCCTGCTAAACACTTTCAAAGTACTCTGTCCTCTTCCTTCATGAATTTGAACACGAATGGTCATCATATTATGCAACTGTTTGGCACAATGTCTGACACATATTAGATACTCAGTAAAGAGATGGATGCATAAAACATACATTCTTTTGGGCTCTAACATTGTACAATTTTTTGAAATGTCAAATTCCAAAGAAGCTTTAGATTGTTCCGTATCTTATAATTCATGAGGTTACTATAAACACTTTGCTACAAAAACATACGTGTCTGGGCAAACCTCGGTGTTCCCTATCCATTTCTATTTATACGCTTGGGAGACAAGTTATCTGATACATCCTAACTCCTACGCTGTTGACTACATAGCAGCTCTTCTCCGTTTTGAACCCTCCACAAGTCTTACCTTGTAACTTAGAAGTGAAGAAAGTGTGAGGGAAGGCAATTAATGCATCCAGAACTGTGCTCCAGTAAGTACAGGTTAAATGTCTTTTTTATTTTTATCATTACAACAGACTTTATAACTGCAGTAAAGATGTGAGTGGTTTCTTCAAAGATAAACATCTGAAAGAGAGAGGCGGGTGACATTCTAATAGCCTGTGGCTGCTGTCAGAAATAATTTAATGCTTAGTGCTTTGTTGGCTGACCCAAGTCCTTTGAAGAAGTGAAGCATGCTACTTACACCATCATGGCTGCCCAGAATCCACTCATTTATGTGAGGTGTTCTGTAGTGCTGCTCAATGAAGGCGAGAAGCCTGAACTTGGTAATTGAGAATGAATGTCAAGTAGTGTCAAGACGCCTCAATTCATAAAGCTGATAACTCCTTCTGTGATTGCATTTCCATTTTTACAGCTGCTTCAGTGGCCAAATTGCCAGCCTTGTTTGGGAAAGTTTATGTATTACAGAACTCTTGGCACTGCCTGAGAAGAAGCAAGCATTTTTGATTCATTTCTAAGGATTGTGGAATTTTCTATTATAGAGGTCAATTTTATAAAATCTATAAAGAAGTAGAAAGAATGAAGGAAAAAATTTTTAAAAAGACAAAAAATAAGGAAAAGCACTAAATCTCCCAATCCCAAAAAAAAAATTTTTTTAATTATTGTTACTGACAATATGCTTTTTTGGGAGGAAGAAAATCTATAAATGAAATGATAATAGACAAATGATTTAGCAAGGGTGAGGAATGAATTAAATTTCTAAAATGTTTTAGAACTATAACTGCTTAAATACAGTAATATATATATTGCCCCCAGCATAGAGTCTAGCCCAGGGGTCGGCAAACTTTTTCTGTAAAGAATCAAATAGTAAATATTTTAGGCTTTGTGGGCCAGATGGTCTCCATCACATCTATTCTATTTTGCCGTTGTACAAAAATAGGCACCAACGATATATAAATGAATGAGCATGGCTGTGTTCTAATAAAACTTTATTTATGAGCATTAAAACTTGAATTTCATACCTTTTTATATAATTTATTTTATTTGTGTTGTTGTCCTTGAGACTAAGCACAGCAGAACATACACCAATTCAACGGTTTCTGCATGTACGATTCGGTGACATTGATTACATTCTTCGCATTTTGCAACCATTCTCACGCTCCTTTTCTGAGTTGTTCCTCCCCCATGAACATAAACTCACTCTCCCCTCAGTTTCTCATCTAGTCTTTTGAATTGCTGTTGTCAATTTGATCCCATGTAAATAGATCTTAAAAGAGCATACTGCTCAAAGCAGATGTTCTTTACTGCTAAGCTAAACTATTGATTGATAGAATTTTATATAGTTTTATGCATTGTGAATATTCATTTTTCTTTTGATTCATTTCAAACGTTTAAAAATGTAAAAACCCTTCTCAGCTTGTGTGCCATACAGTTTACAAGTGGTGTGCCAGATTTGGTCCTCGGGCATAGTTTGATGATCCCAGAGACAGTACACTTTAGGTGCTGCATACCTGTGCCTGAGTTCCTTCTAAAAAAGCAATTATGTCTTATGGATGAACAACCTGTATAGGTAGAATTGAATTATACTTAGCAGGGTCTTTAGCCAGAGCTTCATGCCAAAGTCTCCAAGCTTCATTCCACACTAGTGATGTCTGTTTTTATCAACAAGATGTGGCATACACAGATACCTATCTGGGCAAATTTGAGAGATAAAAAGAAGCATGAACTGTTTCAAGGACAAGGACATTCCCCTCAAAATCTTCCGTTCTCTTTGACTGATCTGGAAGTCAGAGTGAAGCAGTAATCACTACGATGTAAGGGATGGCGTGTTTTCAGTTACTCTAAAGCCAGGGTACCTTCTTAAAAAATGTGAGTGGTGAAGATTGAAGGTAGGCCTGCTAAACTGAAACATTAGCTTAAAACCATGTGGATTGGTCATACACCTGGAGTTCTTGGATGGTAAAATTGGTTAATGCACTTGGCTGCTAACTGAAAGGTTGGAGGTTCAAGTTCACCCAGAGGTGCCTCAGAAGAAAGGCCTGGCAATCTCCTTCTGAGAAATCAGCCATTTTAAAGCCTATGGAATACCATTCTCCTCTGACAGTCATGGGGTTATTTAGTCAGAATCAACTCCAAGGCAACTGTTTTTTTTTTTTTTACCAACCTACCTACTACCCTGTTTTTACCCTAATTATACATAACCAATTTACATAGTTTTTTTCAATTGGAATTTTTTTTTTTTTTTTTAGGAATTTTGGACATAAATGATATATTTGGAACAGTGTGGCTTTTCTCTTATTATTATACCAGTGTTTTGGTTAGCAGACAATATGGTAATCTGCCAGAGAAGTAGACTATCTTTGCCCTGAGAGTAGAAACCTGAGACTTGACTCTAGTGGTGGAAAAATTAAAAACAAAAGCAAACATTGACATTCTCACAAAGTCAATCCGGGTGTTCACTTTTTAAGATTGGGGCTTTCAAACCTGTCCCATTTTAAACCTTTCATTCTGTACCAACTGCATACCAAATGGTGATACTGACGGAAATCAAATTCACTGAATTACAAGGGTGACTGTCTAATTTGTGCTAAGAAAGGGAATTAATACATAAAGCAAAAGCAAAATTGGATCTGATTTCAAGAGCAAATACTACTTTTGCAAACTGAGTCTTAATGATTTAAAGATACAATTTCAGATTTGGAATGTTTAATAATTCAGAAAATACTTTTGAGAGGCAGTAAATAGACTTTACAGTTTTATTGCACTGGTAGGTATTCTTGTCTTTGAAATCAAGTGATAAAGGTCCTATTTGTGTTTGCAGCATTTAATGTGCTTTGGGAGGTCCACATAAAACCATATCAAGGATCTGGGTAAAAGTTTCAGATATTTATGTGTATATTTCCTAATCACAGATTCAGCTAATTATCTAGATTTTTCCCAGTAACAAATATCCTGATAATTGAGGCAGTCTTTGGTTTTTACTCGGATATCAGGCATTGTCCAGGTGCCTGAGACTACTTAGCATTTCTATGACACTTTACAGATGCTTTCAGACTTTGGGTGGCTAACGAGCTGTTTTGTACAAAACTAAGGATCTTAATCTGATCAAATGGTGGTGCTGAAAAGCTCCCTTGGTTTTTAATATGATGATCTAATGCAAGGAAATTGCAGGCCCTTATTATACGTAGATCAAGACATTCCATTCTGGCTGTAGACGGTAACCTCTGTAGACCTTATTCTCTTGCTAAAGATCAGAGGATCTGGGGGCCACAGTACTAAGTTTAAATGTCTTTATTTTGTCCACAAGTATTCTTGCCTACACACTCCCATCCTGAACGCTTTTTAATTCAAAGCATAGCCTTAGTAGAAAAATGGGTGGTTCATGTCGTGTTTAATTATGAATCACATTATCATTGATAATTCCTTATGACCTATAAAAAAATTATTTGAAAATGCTGTTTTATTTATAGGCTTTCCATTCACTTCAGCTTTTGCATATTCCTTACCTTAAGACGTTGGGACCAGAACAAATTGACAGTAATGGGTCTTCATTAGAAAATATTCATCGGTCCTCTGAATCTCACATAGCTTAGGTGAAACAATCAGCATGTCATCAATCCCTGAAATGCTTCCATTAGCTTCTTTGTGGGTTTAATGCTTGCTCTGCCCATTCCTTCTAGCTATTTCTAGCAGTTCCTACCATCAGGTGGAAACTCTGGTGGCATAGTGGTTTAAGCCTTTGGCTGCTAACCAAAAGACCGGCAGTTCAAATCCACCAGGTGCTCCTTGGAAGCCCTATGGGGCAGTTCTACTCTGCCTTATAGGGTTGCTATGAGTTTGAATCGACTTGAAGGTAAAGGGTTTGGTTTATCATCAGGTACTTTTATTTCCAAGTAGGTTCCCTGCTTCTGGTCATTGGAAAAAAAACTATTTTACTTTGTCCATCATCAGGGTGAAAAATACAACGCACACTTCCGTTTACCACGAAAGCCTCAGGTTAGTTAGATTCAAGAGAATCCTATATAAGTCGGATCAGGACCATGATGTCAACCTTTCTGAAAACTGACTTACCTGAGGGAACATTTCAGTATGTTCTAATTGAAACAAATCAAATGTAGAGGTTTCTACCTGGGTACGTTAATAAGCTGGCTCTCCCTTTCTTTAAAGCTCATTTTCTCTCACTCATGTAGTAAATATTTTGTGCTTTCAAAAACTTTCTGGGTTTCCTACATACAAAAGGAAAGCATGTTTTAAAGAGAGTTTAAACTCATTTTCTCCCAGAAATTTAATGTTTTTTGCCTTTTCATTATATCCTCAAATGGTTTGGGATATTGTTTGGAAACCCTCATATTCTTAGTATTTAAATGTAAGTTTTCTGTCTTGGCTCCCCAAATATTACACGATAACACTGCTACACGGTTAATGTGAAGTAAATAAACAAAGCTCAGTTTTGGCCTGGGTTCATTCAACTACCCAGGTAGCTCTCGGGCCTCAAAGACAGGTTTTCTTTCTTTTCCTTGTTTCCTCCCCACTCCCCCCTCCCATTACAAAGAAAAAGGGAACTTAAGTAAAAATTGGAGGATGCTGCAGCTGTTAAAAGCTCTCTGAAGCCCATTGAGCAAGAACAGAGCTGTTGAATAATGCAGACAAGATAATGAACGGCAGACAAACGATCCCAGGAGGCTCCCTGCTGGGTAAAGGGAGCGTGTACTTAGAAGCTAGATTTATTATCTTAACATCTTTTGTGGTGACCTCCAATTTAGTGGAAATACCTGAGATATTTATAAACTCTGAGTTCTTCCCCGTCAACCAAAGCCGAACTTGCTCTTCATTTCTACCAAAGCTTCTGGGAGCCACATACCAAAGTTGAAAAACCCCAAACCTCCTCTTTGAAAGAAGAAATGGAGAATAAAGTAACCATGTAAAGAGAAAAGGACCAGGAAAACAACTCCATGGTCGATTTGTTAAGTACAAGTGTATCTTCCTAGACCAAAGGACAGCATTCTAGCTATGTCTTTCTTGTTTAGTAGGGATTGTCAATAAAGTTTGAACCCTAACTGACTAGATTTAATAACGTAGCAAGCTACATAATCTATGCCCTGCCAAATTTTGGACAATTTTATAACAAAAGCAATATTATGGATATTTTGTGGGATTAGAAGTCACCTTTGTTTTGAAATGAGTATTCTTATAAAACACTTTTTGATGTGAGACTTATTGTTTGAATACAATTCATCAAATTTCATTTTCTGTCTCATAGTCAAATTCGGTGATAATTTTAATTTGGGATTAAAGAAATTATTCCATGGAGGAAGAGAAGAATAGATTCCAAAGCCCATAAATAAGATAGTTTGGGGAGACTCATAAATATTCCAAGAAGGTCATAAGATACCTCATCCATTTTTTGTTTGTTTTTAATTCTACTTTGAGAGTTTGTCAATTTCTTCATGTAAAAAACAAAACCAACAATTAATCTGCAATTTTTCTGATCTACCTGGCCAACCAGGAGTCCCTGTGTGATGCAAACTGTTAATGCACTTGGCTGCTAACTAAAAAGTTGGAAGTTTGAGTCCACTCAGAGTTACCTCAGAAAAAACCCTGGCGAACTACTTCCGAAAAACCAGCCATTGCAAACCCTATGGAGCACTGTTATTCTCTGACACGTGAGGTTGCCAGGAGTCGGAGTCAACTTCCCAGCTGACTGGTTACATGGCCAACTGACTTTATTGAGGTCTTAGAACTTAATATATACTAATTACATCAATATGTTAAGACAGAAAAATTCTGAAGTCCTTCATTACTTGAAAAGAGTACTTCAAGTGTTTATTTATATTATATCCATTATTTCAGTCATATTAAGAAAAAAAAGTTTGGAGATTTTAACCTAGTATTAAGTGATAATATTTAAATCATCAAGAATTTCTTTTTTTAAACTCGAGTATGTAAATAAATGAAATAGAAAGGTTTTTGTTTGTAAAAGGGATTGAACTGAATGAGATTGAATGTGAACTTGGACTAGCTGGAAGCATTTTCCCCATCCTCCTGAGAATTACTAGAAAGAGGAAAGTCATGCTCGAGTCTTCCAGAAGACTGGTGGAAAGGATAACATTCTGAATAGGAGTTAAATGAATTAAACTTAGAATAACTGAGATAAGACGTACTCCACTGTACTGCGGTAGGTGGGAAACACCACCTAAATGACCTAATTAAGTAAATAAACCCAAACCAAACCCATGACCATCAAGTCGATTCTGAACCTTCGCGACCCTGTAGGACAACGTAGAACTGCCTTTTAGGGTTTTCAAGGCTGTAAATCTTTACAGAAGCAGTCTTCCACACCTTTCTCCCGCAGAGATGCTGCTGGATTTGAACTGCTGACCTTTTGGTTAGCAGATGAGTGTTTAACCACTGTGCAACCAGGGCTCCTTGATTAAGCAATTATATGCTTTTAAATGCCTAACAGTAAAAAAAAAAAAAAGTACCACAGAGTAATTAAGACTATGTCTATATGCTGAGCCCACTTGTCCTTTCTTCTTTTTTCTCTTTTTGATCTCTGTAATGATGGGATTCTAAGTTCTTGAGCAGCTGATGTTTATTTATTTGAATCATGTTAATGAACTGACTGCATTGACTACTAACTAGTGTCGCTGAGGACATCACAATAATTTATGAATAATCAAACTGAAAACGCACATAAATCCAGTAATGGGATTGAGGAACAAAGTTCATGAAGGGTATATATGTAAACCTCTAGAAATATATTATGTTTAATAGGTATACTCCTGTGCTAAATCTTACAAGATTGTATGTTAATCAAGTCATTCATTCTTCAACTTGTTAATTAATGATTAAATTAATTCTTAAACTTTTTTTTAGCAACTACTATGAAAAGATACTGTTTTAAGCAACACGGATTCTGTGGTAAACTAGACCTACAAGACCCCTGCTCTCATGGAACTTATATTAGAGGCAGTGGAGAAAAATAAATATGTAAATATTAAGTAGACATTCATTCAACCATTGCAACATTTATTGTATAACCACTTTGTGCTGGGCCCTGGAGAAAGAAAGAAGAATAAAATAAAAATCATTGCTCTTGAGGAGCTTGTGATCCATTAGGGAGACATGTAGATGGACAAAAATATTACACTATTTTGCAAAGCCTACTTCTAAGACAGGACTTTCAACTAAACATATTAAATAAAGCATTGGAAACCCTGGTGGCGTAATGGTTAAGAGCTACAGCGGCTAACCAAAAGGTGGGCAGTTCGAATCCACCAGGTGCTCCTTGGAAACCCTATGGGGCAGTTCTACTCTGTCTTATAGGGTTGCTATGAATTGGCATTGACTCAATGGCAATGGGTCTGGTTTTAATGAAACATAGGTATTTAGCTCTACTCCTTCTTGAAACCTCAAGATCTGTAAAGAACAGTGTGGAAATGTCAACGCTACGCAAAAAGATCTGCAGATATAATGCAATTCTGATCCATATACAGACAACATCCTTTAACGAGATGGAAAAACCAATCACCAACTTTACATAGAAAGGAAACTGGCTCTGGATAAGCAAAGAATTATTGAAGAAAAAGACCAAGTAGGAGGCTTCACACTGCCTGATCTCGGAACCTACTATACAGCCACAGTAGTCAGAACAGCCTGGTACTGGTACAATGACAGACACATAGACCTATGGAACAGAGTCAAGGACCCAGATGTGAATCCATCCACTTACGGTCAGCTGATCTTTGACAAAGGATCAAAGTCCATAAAATGGGAAAAAGTCTTCTTTAACAAACGGTGCTGGCAAAACTTGATGTCCTTCTGTAAAAAAATGAAACAGGACCCATACCTCATACCACATCCAAAAACTAACTCGAAATGAATCGAATACCTAAATAAGATCATGGAAGAAAAAATAGGGACAACACTAGAGGCACCAATAAATGGCAAAAATACAGTACAAACCATCACTAACAATGCACAAACACAAGAAGATAAACTACATAACTGGGAGCTCCTAATAATTAAATACTTATGCTCATCAAGACTGCACCAAAAGAGTGAAAAAGAGAACCTACAGAGTAGGAAAAAATTTTTGGCTAAGACTTATCTGACAAGAGTGTAATCTTTAAAATCTATAGGATACTTCAACACCTCCACAATAAAAAGACAAATAATGCAATTAAAATTGGGCAAAGGCAAATTCTCATAAAGACCAGACTTAATGGTCTGACTGAGACTAGAGGAATCCCGGTGGTCATGGTCCACAAACCTTCTGTTGCCCCAGGACAGGAACCATTCCCGAAGACAACTCATCAGACATGGAAGGGACTGGACAATGGGTAGGAGAGAGACGCTGATGAAGAGTGAGCTCTTGTATCAGGTGGACACTTGAGACTGTGTTGGCATCTCCTGTCTGGAGGGGAGATAGGAGGGTAGAGAGGGTTAGAAACTGGCAAAATTGTCATGAAAGGAGAGACTGGAAGGGCTGACTCATTATGGGGAGAATAAACGGGAGTATGGAGTAAGGTGTATATAAGCTAATATGTGACAGACTGACTTGATTTGTAAACCTTCACTTAAAGCTCAAAAAAATTATTTAAAAAAAAATTGGGCAAAGGATATGAACAGACACTTAAGCAAAGAAGACATTCAGGCAGCTCATGGACACACGAGGAAATGCTCTCAATAACTAGCCATTAAAAAAAAAAAAAGAACTGTAAATCAAAACTACAATGAAATACTATCTCACACCAACATTACTGCCACTAATCTAAAAAACAGAAAATAACAAATGTTGGGGAAACTTCGGGGAGATTGCAGCTCTTATGCACCATTGGTAAGAATTTAAATGGTGCAACCGCTATGGAAAATGATACAGCACCTCCTTAAAAAGCTAGAAATAGAAATACATATGACCCAGCTATCCCACTACTAGGAACATATCCTAGAGAAATAAGAGCCATCACACAAAATAGACATATTCGCACTCAAGTTCATTGCAGTATTATTCACAATAGCAGAAAGATGGAAACAACCTAAGTGGCCATGAGCCAATGAATGGATAAATAAATTACGGTACATATGCACCATAAATACTTTGCAACGATGAAGAACAATGATAAATCTGTGAAACACCTGACAACATGGATGAATCTGGAGGGCATTATGCTGAGTGAAATGAGTCAATCACAAAAGGACAAATATTGTCTGAGACCACTATTATGAAAACTCAAGAAAAGGTTTACACACAGAAAAAAATAACCCTTGATGGTTATAAGGGAGGGGAGGAGTGGAGAAGGGAAATCACTAACTAGGTAATAGACAAGGGTTAACTTTGGTGAAGGGAAAGATAGTACACATCATAGGGGAATCAGCACAACTTGACCAAGGCAAAATCATAGAAATTTCCTAGATACATCAAAACATCTTCAGGTACTGAGTTGCTGAGCTAAGGGCTGGGGATCCTGGCCTCAGGGGGACATCTAGGTCAATTGGCATAACTTAGTTCATAAAGAAAATGTTGTACATCCTACTTTGGTGAGTAGTGTCTGGGATCTTAAAAGCCTGCAAGCAGCCATCTAAGATGCCTCTAATGTCCCATCATGTTTGGAGAAAAGGAGAATGAAAAAAACCAAAGACACAAAGAAAATATAAGTACAAAGGACTAATGGACCACATGAAACACAGCCTCCACAAACCTGAGCCCAGAAGAACTAGATGGTGCCTAGCTACTACCACCAACCTCTCCACAGGGATCAAAATAGAGGGTCCCAGACAGAGCAGGAGAAAAATGCAGAACAAAATTCAAAATCACAAAAAAAGACCAGACTTACGGGTCTGACGGTGGTTGGAAGAACTCCTGAGACTATGGCCTCTGGACACCCTTCTAACTCAGAACGGAAGCCACTCCCGAAGCCCACCTTTCAGTCAAAGATTAGACAGTGCTATAAAACAAACAATAACACACGTGAGGGACATGCTTTTTAGTTCAATCAGGTATACAAGAATAAATGGGCAACACCTGCCCCAAAGCAAAGACAAGAAGACAGGAAGGGACAGGAAAATTGGATGAATGGACACTGAGAACCCAGGGTAGAAAGGGAAAGGGTGACACATCGCAGGGATTACAACTAATGTCACAAAACAATTTGTGCTTAAGTATTTTGAATGAAAAACTAATGCTGCAAACTTTCACCTAAAACACAACAAAGTTTAAAAAAAAAAAAAAGGTAAAGAACGCATTGCTAGCTGCTGTCGAGTCAGCCCCTGGTTCATAGAACACCATGCACAAGGGAACAAAAGGCATGTGCCAGGCCTTTCTTCCTAGTCTGCCTTAGTCGGTAAGCTCCCGCACGGAATTCTACCATTGAACCACCACTGCCACTCAAAGAATGCATAAACTCAGAAGAACAGAGAAAGCAGAAGGAAAGAGGACAGTAGAAGAGATAATGAAATTTTGGAAATTGAAAAGAGGATAGATGACTAACGATAATTGATTTAGCCCACCAGAGAAAGCTGAATCCTAAACCTAAAGAGTGAAAGGAACCCCAAAAGGAGCAGGCCAAGCCTGACAGAAAACTCTGAAAAGGTCAGGAAGTGTAGGCAACTAAAAAAGGAACTTCTAATTGGGTTGTTTGTCTTCTTATTGAGTTGTCAGGGTCCTTTGCGTGTTCTGCAAACAAGCCTTTTGTTAAATATACACACTGTGAACATTTTTTCCCAGTGGGCGGTGTGACTTTTCATTTCTTCAACTGGGTATTTTGAAGAGCAGAGGTTTTTATTTTGGTGAGGTCCACTTTACATATGCATTTCTCTCTTTTGTCCCTATCTAAGAAATCTTCGCATACCCTACCAGGGGCACGGTTTTCCTTCTCTATTGCAAGAATTGTATAGTTTCATACACACCGAGTAAAACACATGGCTCCTGAGCACCTGAAATGCTGCTAGTCTAAACTGAGATGTATTGTAAGTATAAAATATACACTGGAAGACTTAGTATAAAAAAAATGTTAATGTCTCAATATTTTTGTATTGATTACGTGTTGAAATAATAATACTTTGGATATATTGAGTTGAATAAAATATATTGTTAAATTCTTTTTTTTTTAATGTTTTAATGTGGCCAGTAGAACACTTAAAATTACATATGAGCTCTATATTTATGTCTCACATTGTATTTCTATTGGGCAGAGTTGATTTAGATACCTTTCCCTTCACCTGAAGGAATCCTGGTGGCTCAGTGGTTAAGCACTCAGCTGCTAACTGAAAGGTCGTCTGTTCGAACTCACCAGCCACTCTGAGGGGGAAAGATGTGACAGTCTGCTCCTGTAAAGATTTACAGCTTTGGAAACTCTATGGGGCAGTTCTACTTTGTCCTATAGGGTCGCTATGAGTCAGAAGCTACTCGACAGCGATAGGTTTTCCCTTCACCTAATGAATCTTTTACCCTGCTCCAAGTAGTCAAATAACCACCCTTCCGCCATTCCGGCAAAAAACCAAAAAACAAACCCCTTTGCAGTAAATTCCGACTCATAGTGACCCTATAGCAAAAGGCAGCACGTTTTGTAAAGAGCTAGAATCTGAAAACCTCGGGATTTTGAAGCATCAGCATCACTGTGGACGAGATAAGACACTGTATTGAAAACATAGGAATTAAGAGGAATTGGACACAACAACGAAACCCCTTAATCACCGTCCCATGCTAAATCCGTAAACACTGGCACACAGATACATACACTTATGCAGAATGCTGGAGAAAGAGACTTGACCAAGGGAGAAAACATACACTGTATTTTTATGAAAAAAAATAACATGCACCTTCTATGTTTGCTTCCCAAAAGTGCCTTCCTCCCCCTGCCCGCCCCCCACGAGGTATTTTCGTTAACGTCTTATGCCAATTTTTTTTCCATGTTACTGTGAGAAAAAAAAAAAGAGCCCTGGTGGTGCAGTGGTTAAGGGTTTGGCTGCTAACCAAAAGGTCGGCAGTTCCAATCCACCAGCCACTCGTTGGAAACCCTATGGGGCAGCTCTACTCTGTCCTGTAGGGTCACTATGAGAACGCCACAGCAATGGGTTTGGTTAAAAAAAAAAAAAAAGCGACTGGAGGAACCCTCAAGACTATGGCCCTAAGACACCCTCTGACCTGGAACTGAAGCCATTCCCAGAGATCACCTTCCAGCCAAAGGATAGACAGGCCCATAATGTAAACAATAACACCCAAGAGGAAGGTACTACTTAGAACAATTAGTTATAGGAGATCAAAAGGGCAACAATTTGCACAAAAGCAAAGATGAGAAGGCAGGAAGGAGTAGAAAATCCTAAGGAAATGAAACTGGGGAACACAGGGTGGAAATGGGGACAGTGCTGACACATTGTGGGGAATGCAAACAATGTTATGGAACACTTTATGTACAAACTACTGAATGGGAAACTAATTTGTTCTGTAAACTTTCACCTAAAGCACAATTAAAAAAACTTAAATGAAAAAAGAAATAGCTTTTAAACATAAGCTGGGGGTACCTAAAATTATACTTCTAAACACACACGTACACAAAAATTAGCATTGCACACTTATGAAAATACCTCGCAGGGGGAGTGTGCAGTTGGCAAACATGTAAAAGGCACACGTTATTTATGTAAAAATACAGTACGTAGTGATATTTGAGACTGCCCAAATCCCAATCACTGGAAAGTAAAACCCATCAGTTGACAAGCCCCACTTATGCATACAGAGATTTCAATCAGCATTTCACAGCCTCATTCTTAAATACGAAAGAGTATAAGACCAAAAGAACTGGATAGTGCCTGGTTACCATTACTGAACGTTTTGATCAAAGATCCTATAGAAGAATCCTGATTCAAAGAGGGAACAGAATTTCAAATTCTTATGGAATCCAGACTTTTCTAGAGCCATCGAGTCTGGATGAACTCCTGAAAGTATTGTCTTGAGATAATCTTTAAACCTTAAGCCAAAAGTATCCCTTGAAGGCTTCTTCAAACCTCACAATAATTTAGCTTAATTAGTAAGGAATATTTGCCTTAAGCATTGTGCTCTTTTGAAGAAATCTCTATATGTGGTCAACAGGAACTCGAAAGGTTTGATAGGAAGCTTAAGGGACAGTGAGTTTATATTTATGAGAGAGGAAAAATTCAGAAAAGAAGGGTGAGAATGTTTGCATAACTTGAAAAATGTAATCAATGTCACTGAATTGTACGTGTAGAAATTGTCAGAAAAAATAGGAATGGATAGTCAAGGATCATCAGAGATTTGAGAAAAGCCTCAAATATGAAAAACAAAGACTAAAATAAAATAAATAAATAAGAAATTCAGAAGGTATAGAGAAAATACCCCGGCAAAAACAGCATTCAAAGAAATCCATAATTATTTTCCTTAGAAAAATAAGAAAAGATATTGCTTCCGTAAAATAAGAACAGGAGGCTATAAGTGAGAAGCCTTCTGTCAATAAGAAAATGCTTGTGAAAATTAAAAATAGGATACCAGGAATTAAAAATTCAGAGAAGAGTTTGAAAATAAAGTCCAGGAAATATCCTAAATGGTAAAACAAAGGGAAAAAAGAAAAAATAGAGCATCACTCCATGTGGTACAATATTTAAATCACTTTCAAGAATTTCTTCAAAGAACAGAGAAAAGAGATGTGACAAAATCATCACAGAAACACTTTTTTAAAATTTCTGGAGCTGAAGCACTTACACACAGATTGAAAAGGTCTTTTGAAGGTCCAGCACAATGAATGAAAAAAGACCCACCTCATCCCACCTTAAGGCATATGATTGCAAAACTTTAGTACGCTGAGGGAAGGGAAGATCCTGAAGGCTTCCAAGCGTAAACAAAAACATCTCACAAGCAAGAATCAGAATGGCATTGGATTTCACATCTGTGACACTGGAAACTAGAAGATGATGGAGCAATATCTCCAAAACTCTGAGGAAATGTGATATCTAGCTTATATTTCTACACCCAGTGAAACTATCAATCAATGAAAATGTTGCAGATATTTGTTGCTGTTGTTGTGTGCCATCAAGTTGTTCCCAACTCATAGTAACCCTATACGACAGAGTAGAACTGTCCCATAGGGTTTCCCAGGCTATAATCTTTTTTTTTTTTTTTTGGTACTTTAGGTGAAGGTTTACAGAGCAAATTACTTTCTCATTAAACAGTTAATACACATATTGTTTTGTGACATTGGCTGCCTACCCCATGACATGTCAACACTCTCCCCTTCTCGATCTTGGGTTCCTCATTCAGCTTTCCTGTCCCCTCCTGCCTTCTTGTCCTTGCCCCTGGGCTAGTGTGCCCATTTAGTCTCATTTTGTTTTATGGGCCTGTCTAATCTTTGGCTGAATGGTAAACCTCAGGAATGACTTCAGTACCAAGTCAAAAGGGTGTCCAGGGGCCATGCTCTTGGGGTTTCTCGAGTCTCTGTTAGACCAGTAAACCTGATCTTTTTGTGTGTGTGTGAGTTACAAGATTGTTCTGCATTTTTCTCCAGCCCCGTCCAGGACCCTCTATTGCCATCCTTGTCAGAGCAGTCAGTGGCAGTGGCCAGGCACCATCTAGTTGTGCTGGACTCAGACTGGTGGAGTCTGTGTCAGGCTGTAATCTTTAAGGGAGCAGATCACCAAGCCTTTTCTTCTGCAGAGACGCTCGTCGTAGGTTCAAATTGCCAACCTTTCAGTTAGCAGCCAAGTGCTTATCCATTGCACCACCCAATATTTAATGTCTCCAAAATTTGTTCTCATACATGCTTTCTCAGAAAGCTCTTGGAGGATATAACTCCACTAAAAAAAAAAAAAAAAAAAAAAACAAGAAAGGAAAGCCATGGGATCCAAAACATGGGGGATAGAAGACATAGAAGGATAAAGGGAATCTTCAAGATGATGGCGAAAGATTCTCAGGATGACAGCTGTGGAGCAAGCTTAGAAAGCAGCAGTCCAGAATAGAGAGGAAGGAGAGCTCCAGGACACCTGTCCCAGAAAAAAAGAATAAAACAGATAAACTATATGTTTATAAATATATACATACATAGGTAAATATACATATGTATATATATATATCTTATGTTGTTATTAGGTATCATCAAGTCGGTTCCAACTCATAGTGACCCTATGAACAACAGAACAAAACACTGCCCAGTCCTGTGCCATCCTCACAATTGTTACTATGCTTGAGCCCATTGTTGCAGCCACAGTGTTAATTCGTCTCGTTGAGGGTCCTACTCTTTTTTGCTGACCCTCTACTCTGCCAAGCATGATGTCCTTCTCCAGGTACTGGTCCCTTCTAATAACATGTCCCAAGTATATGAGACGAAGTCTTGCTATCCTTGTTTCTAAGGAGCATTCTTGCTGCGCTTCCTCCAAGACAGATTTGTTTTCTGTTTTTTTATATCTCATATATATAATACATTTAAACATATCAAAAGGTGATTTTTCTTCCGGTAGAGAGGTTGGGGTGAACTGGTGACTGATTCATAGAAATGGATCAAATATGGACAAAAATATAAGGCAATCATTACTTCGGGGGGAAAAGCATACAAGATAGGAAAGGTATTTGATGTACTCAGCTGTGAATTATATAGTTATGGTAATATAAATATTGAATATTTATCTAATAAAAATAGTGTTATATATAGTTTGGGTGGGGGATAAAGATGTATGTGTGTATGGCAGTGGTATGTAAGATAATTAAAATCTCATTTTCATTGTAGGAAGTCAAAGCATAATATCTAAAGGCTAAAAATACTACAAGAAAGAACAAAGAAATTGAAGTGAGCTCTCTGTGGGGAGCAGGGACAAGTAGAGAGACATGGGAGAGGGGACCTCTGCTTTTTGTTGTTAAGCCTCCTAAACCTACTCTTAAGCACTATACTAAACTGCAGTCAGAGCTTATTAACCATTTTTAAATGTAGGTAAAGATCTACGAGCAATGACAATGAGCTGAGAACTTAGCCTGGAGTGCACAGAAGCAGCATGCTAAACAGGCTGCCTTTCGAGGCTGTGATCTTGGTCCTGTTCTTAGCTACACAGCTGCTTCCTGTGTTCTGTGCCTGTTTCCTGAGTTTGCTTCCCATCTGCCTCAGGGTTAGGGTTCTCTAGAGAAACACAACCAGTAATTAAATATATATATGTTGCTGTTGTTGGGTGCCGTTGAGTCAGTTCCGACTCATAGCAACCCCAGGTACTATAGAAACACTGCCCAGTCCTGCACCATGCTCACAATCGTTGTTGTGCTTCAGCCCATTGTTGCAGCCACCGTGTCAATCCATGTTGTTGAGGGTCGACATACATAGAAAGACAGAGAGAGCCCTGGCGGCACGGTGGTCAAGCCCTCAGCTGCTAACCAAAAAGCTGGCAGTTCGAACCCACCCAGAAGCTCTGCAGGAGAAAGACCTGACCATCTGCTTCCATAAATATTATGGCCTAGGAACCCTATAGGGCAGTTCTATTCTTTCACATGGGGTCACGATGTGTAAAAATAGGCTCAATGGCATCTAACAATGACTAGATAGATAAGTAGGTAGATACATACATACATACGTAGAAAAAGAGAGAGAAATTTACTTCAAGGGATTGACTCACACAATTGTGGAAGGCTGGCAAGGCCTAAAGCCATATGTCATGATACAGACTGGAGATTACTGAAGGCTTGCATTGCGAAATCCATAGGCCAGGCAACAAGAAGAGTGAAGAGTATTTATACTCTGGCAAATTGTCTATTTATAATATGGAAGCAGAATACACGTGTCGTGGATTGAATTAGGTCGCTCAAAAAATGTGTGTATCAATTTGGCTAGGCCATGATTCACAGTATTGTGTGGTTGTCCTCTATTTTGTGATTCTAATTTTATGTTAAAGAGAATTAGGGTGGGATTGTAACACCCTTACTAAGGTCACATCCCCGATCCAATGTAAAGGAAGTTTCCCTGGGGTGTGGCCTGTACCACCTTTTATCTTACAAGAGATAAAAGGAAAGGGAAGAAAACAGAGAGTTGGAGACTTCAAACCACCAAGATAGCAACAATGGGAGCAGAGCGTGTCCTTTGGACCTGGGGTCCCTGCACCTGAGGAGCTCCTCAACCATGGGAAGATTGATGACAAGGACCTTCCTCCAGAGCTGACAGAGATAGAAAGCCTTCCCCTGGAGCTGATGCCCTGAATTTGGACTTTTAGCCTACTTTACTGTGAGGAAATAAACTTCTCTTTGTTAAAGCCATCCACTTGTGGTATTTCTGTTACAGTAGCACTAGATAACTAAGACAACACCCTAGGGAAACTCACTTTTTGCTCTTAAGGTTTTCAACTGATTGAAGTCCATCCATGTTATGGACGGTAATCTGCTTTACTTAAGCCCGACTGATGGAATCTTATGTAACTACTTTGTAACCGCAACTGGACTAGTATTTGACCGAACAACTGGGCACCATAGCCTAGTCAAGTTGACAATAAAATTAATTATCCTTCCTCTCAACCTTAGCTACTGTTTCAACAAGAGTGCTGAGTGATACAGGTAGTAACTTACTGTGAGGTCAGTGTACCTTGTGAGCTAAAATCAGGAGCCAATGAAGTTGAAAGACTTTTATGGGAGGCACTGCTTGACCTAGTCTAGGTAAGAGTTGATGAACCCAAGCAAAAAGAAAGGAGATAAGCTGAATCTTGGTAATAATATTTTTTTAAAAGTATCATCCTAGAAATGATATCATGTCTGCCTGGGATTTACTTCAAGATTGGTTGGCCCTGAGTTGAAAACTGTTGAAACAGGTGCTGGGTACAAATGGTTCATTATATTATTTCTCTCCCTACTTCTGCTTGTGTGTCTTAGTTATCTAGTGCTGCTATAACAGAAATACCACAAGTGGATTGTTTTAACAACCAGAAATCTATTCTCTCACAGTTTAGGAGGTTGAACGTCCAAATTCAGAGCACTGGCTCTAGGTGAAGGCTTTCTCTCCCTGTTGGCTCTGGAGGAAAGTCCTTGTCTCTTCAGCTTCTGCTTCCTAGCTCCTTGGAGATCTTCAGGTAGCTTGGCATCTATCTTATCCTATCTCTCCTCTGCTCGCTTGTTTAATCTTTTTTAAATCTCAGAAGAGATTGATTCAAAATAAAATACACCCCACACTAATTCTAATCATTAACATAACAAAGGCAACCTATTCCCAAATGAGGTTATAATCACAGGCATAAGGGTTAGGATTTACAACATATTTTACAGTAAAAACTTTGAAAATGATTTTAAATTTTTCTTAGCTTGGGAAAACGTGTCAGTCAGAGTCCAGGAAGGAAACAGATGGTACCTCAAACTGGATAATTAAGCAGTGTTAATAAATAAACCATTTTCAAAGGTAAGGTTTAAGAAGAGCAGCAAGGGATGGTGTTGTACCTTGGAACCTGTACAAGTAGAGCCTCCTCTACCCCTAATGCTAAAGGGAGAGAAAGAGCTGTCACCTGAATGCTGTAGGTGGGGGGTGGGGTCTGCTATGTGGTTTCTTCTTTATTCCTTTTCCTCACCCCAGTTTCCTGCTAGTGCTGTTAGCCATGGCAGCTGGAAGCCACTGAGAAAGGCTGCCCGTTGCTGTAGTCCATAAGGACAATTATTCCTGAGGCTCAGAGTAGTGATGTGGAGAAAGGTGGAGAGTGAATCTGGAAGGGCAAAGAACAGAAGCAGCACTGGAAATTCCAGACAAGAATTGAAGAAATGGACAGCAGGAAAATGAAATGTTAAAATAATCAGAATTCTTAGTGCTAGAGAACAAGGTGATTGATGATACTTCCAGAGTGTGAAATTTTTAATACTAAGACTAGAAAATAGCTGTTTCCTGTGGCTTTTTAATTTATTTTTTAATCCTGGAATATAATGATATAGGTTTTAACGCTATAAATTAGATAGCATAAATATCTAAATGCCAGCGAGGCATTTTAAACACTTGAACGATTCCTTGGGAACGTTTTGGCCTTTTCTCATGATATTGATGAGGCAGGCAGCCGCTGGCTGGCGGCTGGGCAGCGCTAAGCCACCATTTCCCCACCTTCAAGGCCCCAGCGCTGACCCGATGATGTCAGCATCATTACAGGAGCAGCCCACCAATCCTGATGGGTCACGCACCTGAATACATTCTGAACGCACCCTGAAGAAGAGCCCACCCCTAGTCTGTTTCCTCCCCATGTATAAACTCTTGTCTCTGCCAACCAGAGAGCCATCTTGGCAGCAGGTCTGGGTGTCCTACTTTGCTTTGGAGCCAAATAAAGTTTTTCTGCTTTTCGCCAGACTCCTGCCTCAGTGTAGCGGGGAAGGAGACCTGGAGGCCCAGTAACATTGATAAGCCTCTCAGAGTAATTTTAACCCTGCCATTTTCAAAGGCATGAAGGACATACCAAATAACATTCTTTTGCAGCCAAGCTAAGGCCACATTGTTTCTGGAGGTATTTGTAGTAACACTAGAAGTTATACTAGTTTTCTATTGCTGCATAACAAATTACCACAACTGTAGCAGTTTAAGACAGCATACCTTTATTAAAAAAAAAAAAAATTTTTTTTACCTTTATTATCTCAGTTTCTGTGGGTAGGAGTCCAGGCATGGGTCGGCTGGATTCTCTCTTCAGGGTCTCACAAAGCTGCAGTCAAGGTGTCAGCCGGGCTCTGTGCTCATATGGAGACTCTCCTAGGGAAGAAAGCACTTCCAAGCTCATTCAAGTTGTTCCCAGAATTCATTTCCTTGTAGCTGCCTGAATGAGGGCCCAGCATTGTGCTAGCCGTTGCCTGGGGTCTGATCTCAGGTTTTAGAGTAGCCAAAGTTTCTTACCATGTGGTCTTCCTCAGTGATTGTTTACTTCAAGCCAGCAAGAAGAATCTGTCATCCAGTCTGCTAAAATGATGTCTCATATAATAACATAATCAGAGGTGACGGTCCATCACCAGAGGTGACAATCCATCACCCTTATCACATTTTTTGTTGTTGTTACAAGCAAGTCACAGGTCCTGCCCACCTGTACTGATTGGGAGGGAATTATACAAAGGCATGGACATCCAGAGGTATGCTATGGATTGAATCGTGTCCCCCCAAAAGATATACTGACGTTCTAGCCCCTATACCTATAAAAGTGACCCTGTTTGGAAATCGGATTTTTCTTATGTTAATGAGGTCATACCAGAGTAGGGTGCATCTTATAAACCTAATCTCTTCGGAGTGGTTCTTTATAAAAAGGGAAAACAAACAGAGTGAATTGCACACACAGAGGGAAGAGACCATGTGAGGATTCTTCTACACACCAAGGAGCCCCTGGGCTATTGACAAGGAAGGACCTTCTCCTAGAGATGGTGCCCTGATAGGGACTTCTAGAAATGTTAAAGAACAGTTCTGTTCTTTAGAGTCAACCACTCTATTGTATTTTGCTATCGCAGCCTTAGAAAACTAAGGGGGGATATCACTGGGGGTCACCTTAGGACCTGTCTGTTACTAAAGTATATGCTAAATACAGAAAAAAAAAATAAGATTTCTTAAACCTTGGGCTGCAAACCTGGCGTTTAACATGATAGTTCCTCTTCTTTTGTGCAAGTGTCAAATATTTTAAACATTTTTAAATTAAAAAAAAAAACAGGTAAATGACACAAGAACTCAGAACTTCGCTTTGCTCTGTGTTCACCATCTTTTCGACCTTCAGTACAATGGAACAATTCGATGGTTGTGGATAGTTCATTTTACTTCCCATGCCTACCAGAGGGTTTCGTTTGTTGTACATAGGGTCACTATGAGTCAAAACAGCCTGGACCGCACCTAACAACACCACCACCACCAGAGTGTCTGACTCATATAAGCTGATCGATGAATGACTAATGATCAAATAAATTCCATAAAACGTTTCAAAAATTTGACTCAGTTTTATATCTACAAACTCTAGCTATTTACGGTGTCAGAACCTGCTATGCAGTTGATGACTTTCCTGTGACTCGGGTACAGAATAAAAACAAAAACCATAACTGATCGAACGTTTACTCTGTCCCAGGCCCTGGCCATAGTGCTGTACATGTTTTACCTATTTAATTCTCACGACAACTCTAGGAAGGTAATCGTATATCTGAAGAATAGTGAAGCCCTCCAAAAATCCTGTGGTGCTGTTGTACAGCCAGTAAAGCTCAAATTTAAGCTTAACTTTTATCCTCTTACAACTTTATTATGGTCAAAAATTCACTCTTCCCCCCGCCCCTTGTGTGGTAATAATTGCCTAAGCAAACTCTGACATGACATTACCATTAAAAAATCTCTTTTCCTTTGAACTCAAAAGTGTTCAACAGGTCTTTGCCTTTGTACCAAAAAGTAGCCTTCATATTTAAACCAGGGACAATTACTGTATGCAGCTCTTAACATGTATTTATAAATAGTCATGCATTCAAACATATTAAGTCACTTAGGACTGTAATTAGTCATTGTCAAGTCCTGGCAAACAGCAGGATTCTAATTGGAAACCAGCGTTTGTCCTACTTGTGCCTCAATGAAACTTTCAGAGACGGGCATCATGTGCTCCTTCATTTGCTTCGCTAACAGCCAGTAACAAATCAGTGAAGATGAGGCTGGTGGGTATGATAAATTAATATGCACACTGACAACTTATAATGCTGCGGCTGCTTAGGGAATTTCTATGCGACTACATCCAAGTAATTATATGTTTTAAATGATTTATCTCAATTTGTTAACAATACACTCCTAACATAGAAATAAAAAGAGGGAAAATGGAAATAGCAGGCTATACCAACATTATGTTGAACTTATTAAGAGGTTGCCCTTTTAATGAAGGATTTAATGAATTAAGAGGTTTGTTATGAATAAGCATTCTTACTACTTGTTAAGTATTTGTCACCACAGACCTGTCATAGTCATTCTAATTATGATTAATATCTTATCTGGAATTCCATCTTCATTCACATCTCAGTAACAAATGTAACTTCTATTATGTGATCAAGGTTCATGAAAACAGGGTGATGTGCCTATGACCTTATATTTTATTCATTTTTACATTCATATGTAAGAGATTTCTCTGAAATGAAAGTTAACCTCATGAATCTTTTCCTTTTTAAAGTACATTTTGCCCTTGACATGCTTTTCAGCCCTTTATACTGTTTCAAATTATGGTTGTGTACTTTAGAGAAATGAAAAATCCTAACATTTTGATTATCTTCTTCTTTTTTTTTTTTAATATATATCTAGAAACTGCTGCTTTGAGGCATTGTCTAAAAATGTTACTTTTCTGCTCTGGAAAGAGCTGGTTTAATTCTCTAAGGCATCACAAACATTCTCAGCACAGAAAGGACAGGCTTATGAAGGTCAAAAAATCACGCATTCGAATGTAAGGTCAGATTTGCATTGCAGTCTAGGTATAAATGGTGACAAATATGGAGGTTTTTGTTGTTTCCTTTTGTTTTGCCGTTGTTTTTTAGTGTTATATTGGGCAACCCACTTTTCTGTTGTGTCTCTTCCTTTTTAGTTCTTTCTTTTCTGCTTGTATATTCTTCCCCTGCTTACTTTTTCTCTTGTTTCATCCTTAGTATGTCCCCATTTTATTCCCTCTTCTTTTATTTTTTTCTCCATCTTCATTTTATTCCATTCTCCTCAGCAATCCTTGTTTGTCCCCATGCTCTATGAATATTCTTCTCGCCATTTCCACCCTTCTCTTTGTCTTCTTCCTCTCTCGCCTTTTCTTTTCTAGTCCCACTCATCTCCCCAAGGGAGTTCACATTCTCCGCCTGCATAGAAGGTAGGTATAAGCCATCTTCACACTAGATTTTGTGGTTTTAAGATGCCTCACCATGTGTTAAAAGCTCTGGAATGAAATAGAAATAATACAATTACTTCTTTTTCTATCCTTTTAATAGACTTGAGGAGAGAATCTCTCTAAGAGCATAAAATGCTTATTAACTAATAAGCTCAGTGGAGTCACCATGAAAATTAAGCCAATTAAATTTTGGCAATAATAATAATAGTAACACTGGACTGTAAGAAAACCAGATCATTTATCAAACGTGAAGTCTGCTCTCTGAAGGGCTGGATATCAATGAGGGGCAGCTTCTTTAGAGGAGAGAAGCTCTCTGGTCCCCAGAGCCACTGGCTCCTTCTCCATCTCTGGTGTTGATGAGGAATACTTCACACACAACATCATCAAGGCATTTGTAGTAAGCCAGGTAGCAGGAGCTAAGTGTATGCAAATCAGAAACCTGAACCCTCTCCTGAGGTCTTCCAAATCGCTCAATTCTTGAAGCAATTAGCAGATAGCCTATTTCCCCTTAAACTAGATGCATTTACATTTTCTTCATCATTTGAAGCATGTCTTCACACATTTCAGGTTCTCCATTATAAGCTTAGATAAGTACTATGCACTTATTGTCGAATCCAGTGGAATAAAGTCAAACACTCGTGGTATGCAATATTCTAATGTTGTAAAGATCTGATGAGTTTTCCCATTAAAAAAAAAAATGTCACAAAACGGACTGCATTTTAATTATATTTCCTCGAGGTGTCTGGGGGAAGGAGGGTCACTTGTTTAAGAGTGTTTAATGTACTTAAAAATTATATCTTCTAGCCGTCTCCAGTACTGACTTAATAGGTCTGCTCTTTTGAAATGAATCCTATATCATATTTATGATGATGTCTTAGTTGGGAATGAGGCGCAATCTAATTAGAGGCGATTCTTTTAATGACAGTGACAGTTACCTCACTTGAACCAACACATCAACAGCTATCTCTTCTTAATGACAATAAACTAATAGCTTTGGAGATGAGTTTAATATTTTAATCTCAGCTTTTCCGTAGTCATTTGTGAGCAAGCCAGAGCTAACTTAGGTCTGCCCATCATCAGGCAAAACAAAGAGGAAATTGAAAGCCGGAGATAAACTAGCATTTTTTGTTAAGCATCATTTTCAGCCTCTCCAGACACCGTTTTCCTCTAAATTTAAATAAGTGAACAGAACTAGTAAGCTGCCCCATTAGGTGGCAGCCGCTGTGCTACAATTGATCTGCTTTTTTCAAATTCTCTCATTTCTTCTATAGATCCCTTGTAGTAAGGACTGCTAAGTACTGAAATGGCTACCGTGGCACCTAACAATAACAAAGTACCAAAGGCAAGGAAACATGACAAAGTCCTATCGTGTATAAGACATTAACAAATACGAATTTATAAACAGTAAAAAGCTTAGAGGGAAAAAAACAATCCCAACCTGAGTTTCAAGAAATACTCAGTGAACATAGGCTTTTATTTTTGTTAATTGTTTTTTTAATGGTGAAGTCTTTCTTCCTTAGTTCATTGCTTCTTTTTACTCCTTTTAGAATAAAAATTGTTGTTGTTTGTTGCCGTCAAGTCAGCTATGACTCACGGTGACCCCCACGTACAGTAGAACGAAAAGATGCCTGGTCATACACCATCTCCACAACTGTTGGTATGCTTCAGCCCATTGTTGCAGCCACTGTGTGTTTTGCGTGTCCTCCAGCCCAAGGGACTCATCTTCCAGCACTATATCAGACAATATTCTGTTGTAATCCATAGGATTTTCCTTGGCTAATTTTCAGAAGTGGATCCCCAGGGCTTTCCTCCTAATCTGTCACTCTGGAAGCTCTTCTGAAATCTGTCTACCATGGATGACCCTGCTAGTATTTAAATACTGGTGGCACAGCTCCCAGCAGTATAGCTACACACAAGCCACCACAGTACCACAAACTGAGATTGGTGGTGGAGAATACCTATTAGAATTTCATTAATTTTCATTCTAATTTCAGGATGAAATCAAAGAGTACTTTCATTTCTCTTCATACGTGCTTCAAGATTTTCTGATGAGCATTGTAAAAATCTGACTTAATGCTGTGTATTCTAGATCTTTCAATGCTTATTAGTTTTAAAGTTTAAGGGTAATTTTTGTATTGTTCTAAAGGGTAATGAGAAGCATAACTCACAGTTCCAGCTTAGCTACGTTGACACAGCATAAGACACCACAGTGGGTAAAATATGTATTAGTCATTAAATAATGTTAAGACAAACATCTAGGCAAATACAAAAAAAAAAAAATTAAATTCTTACCTAATTTCCAGTAGCATTATACATTTTAGATGAATGCGTTGAATCAAAACATTGATTCAACAAAAACATTTCCTCTAGCTCTTAGGTACTTTGATTTGAAAAATTGAGTTTCAAATTATTTTTTTGATTTGTATGAAAATTTTAATAAAACTGCAAGAAACATAAAAGATTGTTGATATCTTATCCAAACAAAATTAGACTTTGTTCATCTTTCTACACATTTGGCAGATGGCACAAGTATGTATTTTGGTAAATTCTATTCAGCCTATAACTTCTTACCAGAGAAAATGAAATTATCTTACCTGTTAAATGTCTTGTACACCTTGTACACAGTACTGCTAAAGGGGGGTATGATTTGCTTACCTGTGATATTGAGGCTTTAATATTGAAAGTTTTGTTCACTTTTCAGTTTCCTCAAAATGTACAAGAGCATAAAGTGAAATTTTTGACTTTATAGAAATGGCAGGAGCTAGCCTCCTCAGATATCTGCTACAAGGTGTTTATTGTTGATCCTGGCCATGGAAAAGATGTTAAATGGTTGGCCTGTTGTAAAATCATATTTTTCAAAGTGTGGGACAGGAAGAATGCCTTTTTCTGATTTGGAAATACATTGAGGATGAAATGGAGAAAGGAATTACAGAAAAACAAAAATGTATTAGCTGTTTCTGTGAAACCGTTTGATGATCTCTGAAGAGGTCGTGAGGAGCCTAGAAAAGAATGAGCTGACTGCATCTGCTTGTTGGCTATTACGTGACAAAACTTACACAGTGAAAAGTGACTCATTTTTTGAAGTAAAACTACTTCAAAAAATTATCACCAGAAAAAGGCAGCCAAGTTAAGCAGAGCCTTTTCAATTTCTTTACTAAAACTGTACCTTATTTGGAATATAACTTCAATTTCACAAGTTCAAATTAGCTCTGTGCTTTACTGCCGTTTTCCAAGAGAAAGAGAGGCTTAATCAGTGACAACATTTAATATGCTTCAAAGTGTTTATAAATGATGGGCATTTTAGACATGGATAATCTATAATGGGCAACCCTGGTGGTGTAGCGGTTAAGAGCAATGGCTGCTAACCAGAAGGTCAGCAGTTCGAATCCTCCAGGCGCTCCTTGGAAACTGTGGGGCAGTTCTACTCTCTCCTGTAGGGTTGCTATGAGCTGGAATCGACTCAATGCCAATAGGTTTTTAAATCTATAATGTTGAAGTTATAGATGCAAAGGACCGGATTGACAATGAACTGCTCTTCCAAAAAAAGCCTGTAGATACAGGGTAGACAGGCATTTTTAGAGAGCTGGAAATGAATTCTTACAAGTCTTCATCTCAGGCAACCACTAATCTGTTCTCCATTTCTATAATTTTGTCACTTCAAGAATGTTATGTAAATGGAATCATATGTATGTTACCTTTTGGGATTGAGTTTTTTACTTAGCATAATTCTCTAGATAGTCTCTCAGATCATTGCATGTGTAAATAGCTTGTTCCTTTTTACTGCTCAGTAGTTCTATTACAAAGCATGGCTATACCAGAGTTTAAACATTGACCTGCTGAAGGACAACTAGATTGTTTCCAGTTTAGGGCTATTATGGATAAAGCTACTATAAGCATTTGTGTACAGGTTCTACATTTCTTTGGGATAAATGCCGAGGACTGCAACGGTTGGATTGTTTGGTAATTGCCAAGCACTTAACCCTTTCGACCACCCAGAGACTGCACTCAGGGGTACCTCAGAAAAAAGACCTGACAATATACTTTGAAAAAATCAGCCACTGAAAACCCTATGGAGCACAGTTCTATTCTCACACCCATAGGGTCACCATGAGTAGGAATAGCCTCAACAGTAACCGATTGGGTTTTTGGTTTTCTATGGGAGTTGCATATTCAGTTTTGTAAGAAATCGCCAAAGTGTTTTCCAGAATTGCTGTGCCATTTTGCATTTCCACCAGCAATGTATGAGTGATCCAGTTTCCCTGTATCCTCATCAGCATTTGGTGTTGTCACTGATTTTTATTTTACTCATTCTCATAGGTGTCCATTTTCCCAGTGACTAATGATGAAGAACATCTTTTCATGTACTTATTTGTCATCTGTGTATCTTCTTCAGTGGACTCTCTCTTTATGTCTTTTGTCCCTATTCTAATTAGACTTCTTTTTTTTTTTTACTGTTGATTTTTGAGAGGTCTTTATATATTCTAAATATTATGTGATTTGCAAATATTTTCCCATGGTGTGTAGCTTGTTTATAACTCTTTATTAGGATCTTTCATAGAGCAAAAGTTTTTCTTTTTGATGAAGCCCAACTTATGGATCATGCTTTTGGATCTGAGAACTCTCTGCCTAGCCCAATACCCTGAATATTTTCCTATGTGTTTTACTAAGAGTTTTATAGCTTTACATTTCTATTTAAGACCATCCATTTTTGTTTTAGTTATTTTGGAAGGTGTGAGATTTAAGTCGAGCTTCACTTTTTGCCTGTAGATGTTCAATTACTCGAGGACCATTTATTAGAAATCTATCCTCAATAAAATTGCTTTTGCGCCTTTGTCAAAAATTACTTGTGCATATGTGCGTGAGTCTATTTTTGGGTTCTCTATTCTATTCCATTGATCTATGTGCTTATCCCTCATACAGCACCACAAAGTCTTGATTACTGTCGCTACATAATATGTCTTGAAATCAAGGTAGATGGATTCCTTTCACTTTGTTCTTCTTTTTCAGGATTGTCTGAGTTACTGTAGTTCCTTTGCCTTTCCATATAAATTTTAGAAGAATTTTCTCTATTTCTACAAAACATTTTGCTTGGGTTTTGGTAGGAATTGTGTTAAACCTATATATCAATTTTGAAACAACTGACATCTTCACTATGCTGATTGTTCCAATTCGTGGACTTAGAATGCCCATTTATTTAGATCTTCTTTGATTTCTTTCATTAGCATTGTGTAATGCTCAGCATACCAATTCTGTGTTTTTTAGACTCACACATACCATTTAAACATATTTTTTGCCCTTGTGAATGGTATCGTATTTCTAATATCTATGTCCAGGTGTTCTTTGCCATTATCTAGAAATACAATTAGTTTTTATATATTTATCTGTATTCTGCACCCTTGCTGAACTCATTTGTTAGTTCTAAAAGGTTTTTTGTTGTTCTTTTTGTAGATACCTTGGGATTTTTTATGTAGAAAACCACGTCACCAGCAAGTAGAGACAGTTTTAGCTCTTCCTCTCTGGTCGGTATGCCTTTTATTTCCTTTTCTTGCCTTATTACACTAGCGAGACTTTCCAACACTATTTTGAATAAGAGTTGAGAGTGAACCACCTTGTCTTGTTCTCAGTTTAGGGGAAAACATTCAGCACAATGTTACCTCTAGGTTTTTGTAGATGAATCAAATGATATAATCATATGATTTTTCTTCTTTAGCCCATTTCCATGGTGGGTACATTGACTGATTTTTGAATATAGAACCAGCCCTGCATCCATAGAATAAATTCTACTTGATCATGGTATATAGTTCTTTTTATACTTTACTAAATTCTATTGATAATATTTTGTTAATGATTTTTTAATCTATATTCCTGGGGGATATTGCTCTGTATTTTCTGTTTCATGTTGTCTTTGTCTGGTTTTAGTATCAGAGTAATACTGTTGCTATTAGTTGCTGTTGAATTGATTCTGGCAACCCCATATATGCAGAGTAGAACTGCTCCGTAGGCTCTTTCAAGGCTATGACCTTTCAGAAGCAGATGGCCAGGCCTGTATGTGGAGATCCTTCTGGGTGGGTTCAAATCGCCAACCTTTTGGCTGATAATAGAGTGCTTAAGCATTAAGTCCACCCAGGGACTCATAGTAATATTAACTTCATAAAATGAGTTGGCAAATATTCCCTCCCATTCTATTTTCTGGAAGAGATCTTGTAGAATTCCTTAAACATTTGTAGATTTCATTAATGAAGCTGTCTGGGCCTCGAGATTTAGGGGAGTTTTGAAATTACAAATTCAAGTTTGTTAGTACTTATGTTGTTGTTAGGTGCCGTCAAGTCAGTTTCAACTCACAATGATCCCATGTGACAGAGTAGAACTGCCCCATAGGATTTTCTAGGCTGCAGTATTTATAGGAGCAGATCGCCAGGTTTTTCCTCCCATAGAACTGCTGTGTGGGTTTGAATGATCAGTCTCAGCTGAGCACTTGACCGTTGTGCCACCAGGGCTCCTGTGAGTTGTTATAGGGTGATTCAAATTATCTATTGCATATCGGATGAGTTTTCCAGTAATTGATCCATTTTGTCTAAGTTGTCATATTTACGAGAGTAGAATTTTTCTTAGTAAACTCATTATCCTTTTGATGTCTCCAGGGCCTATAGTTGTATGCCTTTCTTCATTCCTGATATTGGTAAACTGTGTCTTCTCTTTTTTTCTTTGTCAGTCTTGCTAGAGGTTTGTCAATGTTATTGATTTTTTTTCAAAAAACCATTTCTTTGCTTCATTGATTTGCTCTGTTTTGTTTTCAATTTCACTGATTTCTGCTATCTTTATTATTTCCCTCCTTCTACTTGCTTTGGGTTTATTTTACTCTTTTTTTCCTTCCTCATTTTTTGGTGTGGGAACTTAGATTATTCATTTGTTTTTTCTAATGTATGCATTTAGTACTATAAAACTTCTCTGCACTGCTTTCTCTGTGTCCCACAAATTTTGATATGTTGTATTTTCGTTTTCTAGGAGCCCTGGTGGCACAGTGGTTAAATCACTCTGCTGCTAACCTAAACGTTGGTGGTTTGAACCCACCAACTGCACCCTGAGAGAAAGAAGTGGCAGTGTGCTACCATAAAGATTTACAGCCTTGGAAATCCTCTGTGGCAGTTCTACTCTGTTCCATAGGGTCACTATGAGTTAGAATCAACTTCATGGCAGTGGGTTTCTTTTGGTTTGGTATTCCCATTTTTTGTTCAATTCACTGTATCTCTTGATTTCCCTTGAGACTTCCTCTTTGATACTTCCCTTGAAACTTCCTCTTTGGTACTTTCCTTGATACTTCTTTGAGTCATAGATTATTTAGAGGTACATTTAATTTCCAAGTGTTTGAAGAATTCCTGTTATCTTTCTGTTATTGATTTCTAGTTTGATTCCATTGTGATTGTAGAAAACATTTTGTATGATTTCAATTCTTTTAAATTTGTTAAGGTTTATTCTACCGCCCAGGATATGTTCTATTTTGGTATATGTTCCATTAAAAAAAAAAACTAAACCTGTTGCTGTCATTGATTCTGGCTCATAGCAACCCTATAGGACAGGGTGGAACTGCCTCATAGGGTTTCCAAGGAACAACTGGTTTATTCTAACTGCCAGCCTTTTGTTTAGCAGCCATAGCTTGCCATAGCTCTTAACTGCTGCACCACCAGGGCTCCAATATGTTCCATGGACACTCAAAAATAACATATATTCTGCTGTTGCTGAGTATTCTATAAATGACTATTAGATCCCATTGGTTAATAGTGTTGTTGAGTTCCTCTATATCTTTGTTGATTTTCAGTCTAGCCGTTCTATCAATTGTTGAGAGAGGAATGTTGAAGTCCCCAACTGTCATTGTGGATTTGTCTATTTCTCCTTCAGGTCTATTAGTTTTTTCTACATATATTTTGCAACTCTATTGCTTGATGCATACACATTTATGATTACCATGTCCTCTTAGAGAACTGACACTTTTACCATTACATAATGCCCTTCTCTGCCTCTGGTAATTTTTTTTGCTCTGAAGTCTAATTTATCTGATATAATTACTCCTGCTTCCTTTTGATTAATATTTGTATAACTTTTTCTATCATTTTATTTTCAACTTGCCTATATTTTGTATATTTGAGGTGAATTTATTTTAGACAGCATGTAGTTGAGTCATTTTTTTTTTTATCGACTCTGGCTATCTCTTTTAATTTGTGTATTTAGGCAATTTATATTTAATATAATTATTAATATGTTAGGGTTTAAATCTTCTATTTTATTTTGTTATTAAGTTGCTGTTGTTCTCTGTTTTTTTCTCTGTTTCTTTTTTCTCCCTTACTGTGAGTTACTTGAATATATTTTAGAATTCTACCTTTATATATAGTGTATCTTTTAGAACACTGTTTGATGCTTGCTCTAGGTATTGCATTACATATACATATCACAATCTATTGGTGTTGTTATTTTACCAGTTTGATTGAAATAATGAAAGCTTACCTCCTTTTATGTCTCTTTGCCCTCTCCCATTTATAATTTTTTAACATTTCCTCTACATACATTTAGAACCACAGCACACCATATAAATTTTGCAAAAACCATGATTTAAAACTAAAGAAAAGGAAAGTCTTCTGTACTTACCCATAATTTTCTCACTTTTTTTTTTTTCTTACTGATGTTCCAAGTTTCCTTTCCTTCTTTCTGTTTAGATAACTTGTTTAGCCATTCTTTTAGGGTAGTTCTTAGTTTTCTTCATCCGAGATTGCCTTGATTTCCCCTTCATTCTTAAAGTGTATTTTCTGTGGGTTGAAGATTCTGGGTTGACAATTCTTTTCTTTCAGCATCTGAAAAATATTATACCACTCCCTTCTGGCTTCTGTAGTTTCTGATGAGAAATATGCTGTGATTTGAATTGTTTTTCCCTACAGGTATGGTATCATTTTTCTCTGACTGCTTTTAAGATTTTTTTTGTCTCTAGTTTTTTAGAAGCTTAATTATGCTATGTTTGGATGATGTGTCTGGGTCGTATATATGGATGGATTTTTTTGGTTTTCTTTTGTTTGGAATTCACTCAGATTCTTGAATTTGTAGCTTTATGTCTCTTGCCAAATTTGAGAAATTTTCAGTTATTTCTTTGAGTACTTTGTCAATCCCATCCTCTTTCTCCTCTTCTTTCAGGACTTTGATGACACAATGTTTGATCTTTTGTTATAGGCCAATGAGTTTCTGAGGTGCTATTCATTTTTTGGAGGGGTCTATTTTCTCTCTTTCTTCAGAGATATTCCTATTGTTCCATCTTTCAATTCAGTGATTTTTTTACTCTGTTCCTTCCATTCTGCTGTTGAGCCCATTCATTGAGCTTTTAATTTTAGTTATTGTGTTTTTTAATTCTAAAATTTCTACTTGGTTCTTTATATTTTCTACTCCTTTACTGAGGCTATCTATTTTTGCGTTTGCTTTAAGCATGTGCATAGTAGCTCATTAAAGCATTTTTATCATGGCTGCTTTAAAACCTTTGTCAGGTAATTCTACCATTTCTGTCATCTCAATTTTGGCATGTGTTGATTATCTTTTTTCATACATTTTAAGATCTTACTGCTTCTTCTGTGATGCGTGATTTTGGCCTGAAACCTGTACATTTTTATATTATGCTATGAGACTCTGGATCTTACTCAAATTTTTTATCTTTCTGTTTTAGCTGGCTTTCTTTGACACTACTCTGACAGATGGGGGTAGGTGTCATCTCTTTACTGCCAGGTGGAGGTAGAAATCCATTTCCTTCACTTGGCTTTTTCTTACACCTAAGTTGAGAAGGGCTTCTTGTTACTACTTACTGTACAGTGGTGGAAGTTCCGGATCCCCATGTGGTCTTCACTGTCACTGTCGTGAGGATGGCCTCATTACTGCTGGTTAATGGTGAATGTCCTAACTCTTCACTAGTGCCCTCTGGTACCACCACACGGGGAAGGGAAGGAACCCTTCATTACTGCTGAGTGAGATAGAAGTCCAGGGTCCTCAGCTGATTTCACTAAAATCATGGCAGTGGAGGTGGGGGGCCTTGTTAGCATCCAGCAGGGATAAAAGTCTGAGTTCCCTATTTGGTCTTCTCTGATACCACCAAAATGGGAGAGTTGAGATGTTTCATTATAACCCCATGAGAGTGAAAATGTAGGCTTTCCACTTGGCCTTTGTTAGCACAGGTGAAGGTGGGCCACAGTTTTTTTTGTGGTGTTTAGATGGAGTAGAATGACTATTTTCTAAAAGTTTTCTGTCTTGCAAGGCTGCTGCTTTCCTAGTCCTTTGGCTAGAGAAAGCTCCTTTCATTGGAGGTTTTTTTTTTTTTTTTTGGCCTGCACCCACTGGTGTTTCTACATTACCAGCTTCCTTAGCTCTAAGTCTGGGATATATGAGGCAAAAAGAAAAAGAAAAAAAAAACCTAGAGAACTCGCCACTGTGTCATTTCTTGGTTCCTGAAGTCCCTCACTAGTCTGCCTTCTTCTTTCTACTTTCATAGTCTATTATGTTTGTTTTATATATAAAGCCCAGGGTTTTTAGTTGTACGTAGTGGGAGAAATAGGAAAAAGCATATCTACTCCAATTTCCTGGAAGCAGAAGTTCCCTGGCGTTGAGTTTTATCAGAAGTTTTTCTGTATCTATTGAGGTAATCCTTCTTTTTCAACTTTTTGGTGAACTGATTTGACCTATTGATATATTGGGGGCCCTGGTGCTGTACTGGTAAAGAGCTACAGCTGCTAACCAAAAGGTTGGCATTTCTTATCCACCAGCTGCTCCTTGGAAACCCTATGGAGCAGTTCTACTCTGTCCTGTAGGGTTGCTATGAGTTGGAATCAGGTTTGGGTTTTTTTTGGTTTATTGATATATTATTGATCATTAACAGACGTTGTAAAATAAATACACAGTACTAGTTTTTTAAAAGGATGTATGTAATTAATAGATTATAGGAATATTTGTATGCAAATTAGCTGAAATTTTTTAAAGAAATCTATGTATTTAAATGAATAATTGTCATTTGTGTACAAAATAACTTACACGAAACTGATTTTTCTCCAGTTCAAAAAATCGTTGGTATATATTTTTTGAAGTATTGTTTATTATGGAATTTTCATGTGCAATGATTTTCTTTTTGTCATCTTTTCCCTATTAGCTTGAAACTGAATTTAGAAGAATAGTACCCAGAATATTTTAATACTTAGTTCATTTTTGCTCACATTGCAACTGCATTAAAATAGGAACCTGACACTTGCAGTTGTTTGGGGCAAAAATCTTGATGTTCTTATTGAGTTTCCCTTTCTCGCACACCCACATTCAATCTATCAGCAAATTCTGTCATCTCTGCCTTCAAAATACTGTATTTCTAGACTCTTATACCTTCTTACCACCACCATAGATTCTACCTTGGTCTTAACCACCATCATCTATCATCTATTTTACAGTAATAACCCACTACCTGTCTCCCTACCTCCACCCTTGCCCCTCCAGAGCCTAATCTCTACACAGCAGTCAGTGTGATCCTTTTACAATATAAGAAAGACTATGCCATACTCTTCTGAAAACTCTCTAATGTGTCCTACCTCACTCTTTAAATAGCTTACAAAGGCCTTGCATGATTGGCTTTCTGATGCCCTCACTCCACAAACTTTCCAATTTCATTTTCTACCACTTTCTCCTTGCTTACTACACCCCAGCCATATCAGTCTCCTTGCTCTTCATAGAACATTCTAAGCACTCTTGTGACTCAGAACCTTTATACTTGCTGAACCCTCTGCCTGATCATCTCTTTAGCTGGATTCCTATACTGCTTGTTCTCACTTCCTTTAGTTCTTCTCTACCCCTTGCCCCCAAATAAAATAGAATTCTCATGTCTGCTTTCCCTTCTTATTTGCTTTTCTTTGTCTGTTTTATTCCATGCTGCTTATCCCCACCTGACATAGTCTATATTTATTTGTTTATACAAACTGTAAGCTCTACAAGGGCAGGGAATTTGTTTTATCTACTACTTTATCCCTAGAGTCCAGAACCATATCTGGCATGTTTTAGGGTCTCAATAATAAATACTTATTGGATGAATGAATGGATTAAAGAATGGAGACAATGGTATATAAATAGCTTTAGTGTACTTTTCATTCTAATTTGTCAGTCATAGTTCTCATATTGCTTCATCTTAATGTTGTGAAGCCAAAACATGTATCTTTTGCTTTAAGATATAAAATTAAATTCCCCAATAAAAGAGCTAGACTCTTATGTTTACAATAAACTACCAAAATGAAGGTTTGTCTCCACCTTGATATGGGATATATTATAGACAGTAATTACCGTATGTATTATAGACAGTATGCTAATGAAGGGGATGGCAAAGGATGCATGGGGAGTTTAATTGCAAGCCACCACTGTAGTTGAGTCAAACCTTTCTGCATAGAGCCATTCATCATGAGTGACAGCCAAGAGAAGGAGGAGAAGCAGCAGATTTTTCCACGGATCACTTTCCCCCCTACTCACCTCACCCTGTCATTCAATTTACAGTTCTCTTTGTTGGCTGCAATCATTCCCAGAGGATGTATTTATCGCCATGGAAAAAAACCCAAATGACATCAGTAGCAGCACTTACAACTCTGTGCTCTGATCCAATAAATAATGTGTGCTCAGTGCAGGGAAGTGTTGAAGCAGCCCTTAATGTTATCAATAACCAAGCAGGGTTATCAAGCATTGGCCTTACCTAGGAGGTGGTTAGATACGCAGAATCTCAGGCTCCATCCCAGACCTCCATTTTACCAAGATCTCCAGGGGAGCATGTACACATTAAAGTTTGAGAAGCACTGGCCTATAGCAGATCTGACTATTGCCTAAAGCCACCAGCCCTTTAGGATGTGATTTAAGACTATCACATCACAAAAAGCATTCAATTAAAGTGAGAAAACAAAGCTTTTTACTTCTCACTCAGGGAATTATGCTGGGTGAAATAAGTCAGTAACAAAAGGACAAATACAGTATAAGACCACTGTTATAAAAAGTCAAGACACTGAAAAGCACACAAGAGTAAAAGGCAACAACAATAAATTCTAATACATCTTCAGTCCTGCAGCAACAGTAATAACATGGCTATATTCGCAACATGTACACATATATCAGATTACCTATCTCTACCTATGTATCCACTTGTACGTTACTGTTTGTTATTACCACTACCGACCACTCTGACTGGAGTCACAATAGAAGGTCCCGGTTAGAATGGGTAAAAATCATAGAACAAAATTCAATTAAAAAAAAAAAAAGACTTACTGGTCTGAAAGAGGCTGGAGGAACACCTGAGACCATTGCCCTAAGACAACCTTCTAATATGAAAATGAAGACACTCACAGGGCCATCTTTCAGCCAAATAATAGCTAGGACTGTAAAATAAACAATAACACCTGTGAAGAATGTGCTCCTTAGAACAATCAACTATATGAGACCAAAGGACAATATTTGTCCAAAACCAAAGATGAGAAAGCAGGGAGGGACAGGGAAACCAGACTAATGGAAATGCGGAACCCAGGGAAGAAATAGGGAGAGTGCTGACTCATTGCAGGGATTGTAACCAATGTCATGGAAAAATTAGTGTAAGAATCACTGATTGGAAAACTAATTTGCTACGTACACTTTCATCTAAAGCACAATAAAATGTTCAAAAAAAGAAAACGACTTGATTTTGCTAATGTGACACAGCTCATAAATGGAATAAAAATGGCAAGAACCAATCTTTGGGCCCCCCAACCCAGCAGTAATTGGCCTCATTGCAAAATTGTAAAGGGTTTCTTTTTTCCTTTCTTTTTTGGTGAAAGACAATCCATAGCCAGTTGAAGCAAACCTTTTTTCTTTCATGATTGCATTCCACACCCATTTCATGTAGAGTAGCTCAGAAGTGCAGTTTTTGATGATTCTTTGGAAATCAATTATTTGACTTATTTAAGGTCTCTGCCTCTGGTGAGTGCCCATCATCAAATCTGGTTAATATTACAAGATACAAAATATCTAAGTGAATATTTGGGATCAGACCAATGAGTACTCAGCTCCACAACAATCAATAAAGAGATCCCCAGCTAACTGGTGCCACTTAGCTTTGCCTTTTTCTTAATTCTGTATTAATGATTATGAGATGGGGGCAGCGGTGGTAGAATTCTCATCTTCCATGCAGGAGACCTGGGTTTGATTCCCAGCCAATGCACCTCATCCATCTGTCAGTGGAGGCTTGCATGTTGCCATGATACTGCCCAGGTTTTAATGGAGCTTCCAAACTAAGGTGGACTAGGAAGAGACACCTGGTGAGCTACTTCCAAAAATCAGCAATAAAAATCCTATGGATCACAATGGTTCAATCCATAATCTATCATGGCAGTGGTGCAGGACTAGGCAGCCCTTCATTTCATTGGTCATGGGGTCACCATGAGTTGGGAGTGACTCAATGGCAGCTAACAACAACAATATTCATGAATGGTTTTGTCCCTAAAAAGAAAGAAGTTAACATAATTTTGGGAGGAGAAATAAATTGTGAAGATTTGAGAAGAGTAAGGGACATATCCAGGAGTTCTTTAAAAAGTTTGTAAAAAATATATATATATATATATATATATATATATAACAGTAGAAAATATCTCTACTTGACTTAATATGTGTGCTTGTCAGGGGTGGAGAATGGAAGATTATGCATATGAACATATATAACTTGATCCTAATACCTACTTAAATATCTCTCCTTGGATCATTTTAGGACAGGTCCTATACACTTTAGATAGTATCTTTGCGGAATCTGTGGCAGGCTGATAATAGCAGCATTGAATGGATTATACTTCTGTAAATAAAATTATTAGGGAGGTGCAGACTGCAGCTGGTGACACTGTCAGATGTGTCAGATGGAGTGACACCAATATGACTGTCTATAAAATTTTTATGCAGTGTTTCAGCAGAAATTTATTATTTTTTAATAAAAATATCCCTGAAGTTAGTTATAACAACAAACCACATTTTTTGTAAGCCCAGCTTACATGTATCAATATACCCACAAGGCCAGAACTCTATGCTAATTAACTTTTTGAACCTTCTAATGAGCTCCCATCAGAGCTGTCATTATTACCCAATTACAATGATGCATCGAATCACGTGGTTTCTTTCGTCTGCACACGCTACGAGCACATGCTGTTGTTTTTATAGTTGCTGATTTTGTCAAATTTTCTGATGTTTTAGCTACAATATTGGTAATTAGTATTTGTGAACCTATATCAATAACATTTTTGAGAATGAAGTAGTAATTAAAGGGAAAGAAGGAGTGATATACAGGAATTATGATTTACAAGGGTTTTTACTATACAAAAACATTACTGAGGATCCTGTATAGTCTATACAGGAGGAGATTCATGGGGGAGGTGACACCGTGAGTTACCGCACTGGGTGGCACCAGCTCTAGTGATGCTGCTGTATACTTAGGAAAGCTCCAGATGATGACGTGGACTTGCAGTTTTAAACTCTTCCTCTTCCCTTCTGTAGACCCTTAGCTAAAAAAATAATGGAAGAGCTGAAAGCGTTAAAAGCTTTTACTCTACAAACCTCACATTAAATAGCTATTGGAGGGTAGACAACACATGAAATGTAACAGATTTATAGGATTTGTTTATATTTTAAGTGTCAAAAGCAGCTCTGTTTGGGAATCTGAAATGCAGTTTGGAGAGAACACAACTTGGGTAACCCCTGTGCTCACATCGGAAGACCAGAGGGCTGTAAATTAAAAAAAAAAAAAGCACAAGAAAAAATAGTTGGTATTCTGTATACGTACTAGTAGGTCTCAAGGGCCCAAGCAGTACGTGTGGTCTCCACACTGGGTACATCATGTGAACTCTGCACAATCCGTAGTGCATCAGTCATATTTCATCAACAATCATTTAATTAAAAATTGGAGGACTATAGGAGGTTCGGAGCTTATTGCCATTATTTAATATTTGTTTTATGGCTAGCAAGGAAGGGGTTATGGAAACCAGTGGTTTTTCTCTTGGGGAATAGATACAATCAAAACCATCAATTCCAAGCATATATAAAACAGGATCTAAATCACATTTATCTGCCACCAGAGAGCCTGAAACACAGTGGCTATGTCTCCAGAATTAAAAATTAATAGCCATAAAAGGGACGATAAAAGGGGTGAAAGGGATGTAGGTTTTGTAACAATGCACAGGGAGCACCTTGAGGACCATTTATTTGCATTTTGGAGCTGGAGAGTTACAAAGATGGTCAATTCCGTTTAACAGTTTTCGAATGAAAAAGGCTTGTTTGCAAAAACCAACTTGAACTCGGTTAAACTTTGTTTTGAAGCAAAAGGGTTTTCAGCTCGACTTTCTACTTCAACGGACAGTGAAATCTACGTGACCAGAAAATTACAAAATCTCTTTATTTTGTAGTGCTTGAATACAATTTTATTGCCATTTTTGTTGTTTCAATTTTGCAGTTATTTGTGAAATTGAATATTGACTCTAAGGGTGGGGGGAGGGGTACCTTTTAGTCTTAAAAATAATGCCATCACAATATTTCAATATTTTGTAATTTGTTTAATAATATGTTAGCACAAAGTGACTTACTTATTCACTGGTGAATATTTTCACTATGCTACATTTTAAAAGAAAAAAGACTAGGAATTTTGTCCACTATGTTTGACACAACAATTGATACTTTCTGTATCAAAAGTAAAATCAACGGTATCTCACTGAATAATTTTTTTTTCACTGAATAAAATTCCTTACATAGCTGCATATGAAAAGAATTATACTTTATTTACATCACACTTTTTCTAAGAATTTTCACACTTTGAGATCTCAAAAAATGTTTGTTAAATGGATAACCACCTCATGTTACCCTCCCAGCCAACTGTGTGTGAATAAAATGGGCAATAGGCCAGATAGCATGCTAGTCATGCAATGGGCAAATGAAGAGCGTGAGATAAAAGAAGTTAGATGCTGGACAACATCCTAAGTTTAAACTGCAACATATCTTCTGGCTACCAGAAAAAAACATGAAATGGAGAGATGTCGGAGACAAGGTAGAACCAGGTCAGGGCTCATCTTTCCCTGTGGGGCGGGTAGCCCCTTCTTACCTCAGTCGCCCCGATCTGATTTCTTCCAGAGGGTGGTTGCTGAGTCTATTACCAACTGGTTTATAGTTTTGTGCTTGTCACTCAAAGTGAAATTGATTTCTTTTTTTTAAAAAAAAGGGAAAGAAAAGCTATGCATGGTTGAATCTTCCTTGCCCCATACAGGATTACTGATCCATAAAGAACTTTGTAAAAACTATTTACCAAGGTTAAGAGTTTACCAAGGTCAAGAAGACATGTTTGAAGCCTAAGTACAGCAATAAGTTATTGTTATTATTACTATTATTGTTATTTGATGTTATTTCATTCCTATCCTTGGGCAAATTACAAAACATCCATGTGCCTCAGTTTTCTCTTCTGTAAAATGGCAACAAGAAGAGTTTCTAGCCCGTAGGTTGTCATGGAGATCAAATCAGTTAAGTCTTAAAAAGAACATGGAATAGTGCCTTTCACACTTAAATAAATGTTAAACTTGTTAACTATTATTAATACTTCTCTTGACTCTGCTTGGTTGTTCTTACCTTTGGTACACTTTTTTTTTTTTTTAATTAGAAAAGAAATCTAGTGAGACAAATTGAAATGCTTTGTTGTTTTATTTTGTAAACGCAACACTACTCAGGAAATTTTTAAAACATTTCCCTCCTGTACTAGCACTCTATTTGTTTGTATATATTTCCTTTGTGTGTTTGTCATATGCATGCATGTTTTTACATAGCTGGAATAACAAATCCACGTTATTGAAATAACAAATCTTATATTTGTACTCTGCTTCTTTTTCACTTACCATTATCTATACACATTTTACATATTTCTTTAGGCTTAATGTTCTTGTTTAATGGATACCTGGAGCCCTGGTGGCATAGTGGTTAAGAGCTCAGTTGTCAACTAGTAGGTCAGCAGTTTGAACCCAGAGCTGCTCCTTAGAAACCCTATGGGGCAGTTCTACTCTATCCTATAGAATCGTTAGGAGTTGAAATTGACTTGAGGGTAAGGGGTTTTTTCGAAACAGATACATAATACTTCATTCTTTCCACTTTTACAGATAATGTAATAGATAGCCTTTGCTTTGTTCAAACATGTTCATAGTACAAATTCTTAGGAATGAAATAACATCAAATAACAATAATAGTAATAATAACAATAACCTACTTCCTCCTTGATTCTTGCTCAGAGATTATTATCTCTTTACCTCTGCTGTCCCTAACCTCCACCCTACTCAGGATCAAAGGATCGTCATAGTCTAATTTCTGGGAGTGTGCCTGATAGGACTGGGTAGTACTCAGGGCTGGGAACAACAAGCCCTGACTTGTAGCATTTGCTGATTTCTGTGGTGTAAATACTCCCACCACAGCTGATTCTAAGCTTCCAAAAGTGTTTGTTTTACTTGGATCCACAAACAACACCCATGAAAGCAGCAATCAAGAAATCAAGTGATGCATCACCTTGGGCAAATCGGCTGCAAAAGACCTCTTTAAAATGTTAAAAAACGAAGATGTCACTTTAAGGACTAAGGGTGTGCCTGATCCAGCCATGGTGTTTTCAATTGCCTCATATACATGCAGAAGCTGAGCAAAGACGGAGGAAGAATTGCTGCCTTTAAATTATAGTGTTGGTAAAGAATATTGAATATGCCATGGACTGCCGAGAGAACGAACAAATCTGTCTTGGAAGAAGTGCGGCCAGAATGCTCCTTAGAAGCAAGGATTGTGAGACTTCGTCTCATATACTTTGCACATGTTATCAGAAGGGATCAATCCCTGGAGAAAGAAATCATGCTTGGTAGAATAGAGGGTCATGGGAAAAAGAGGAAGACCCTCAATGAGATGGATTGACACAGTAGCTGCAACAATGGGCTCAAGCGTAACAATGATTATGAGGATGGCACAGGACCAGGTAGTGTTTTTGTTGTGTTGTACATAGGGCCTCTGAAGAGTCGGAACCTATTTGGGAGCACCTAACAACAACAACAACATCAGTGTTAACAACTGATTCGCAAAATTCCTGAAAACTTAGCTGGCTCTTGGTGCTGGTATGAGCTGACTCCAGCACACCACAGGAAGTGGAGTTTCAGCTTTTGGGAATGTTTTGCCCCAAAATATTCAATGGGCCAGCAAGTAATCCAAGGGATCACACAGTTAGTTCGATTACCTGTACCTTCACTAGTCAAAGTCTCTGGATCACCAGAGAGCTGGTTAGAAGCACAGATTCCCAGGCCCTACTCCAGATCTGTTGAATCAGAATCTGCATTTTTACAAGATGCTCAGATTATTCATGTGTGTGTTAAAGTTTGAGACACGCGCTGCTCCAGCTAGAACAGTGGTATTCTACCTCCACCACGAAGGACTCAGGGATTCAAAGAGCTTATGCAACAAACCAGTTGCCTGTGTGTTGATTAGGACTACAGCAACCCCATGTGTATCAGAGTAGATCTGTGTTCCATACAGTTTTCAATGGCTGATTTTTTGGAAGTAGGTCACCAGGCCTTTCTTCGTAGACATCTCTGGGCTTAAACCTCCAACCTTTTAGTTAGAAGTTGAAAGTGTTACCTTTTGCATCACCCAGTAGCCCATCCAAAACCATTAGAACCCCACTGCCATTGAGTCGATTCCAATTCAAAGAGACGCTACCCTATAGGACAGAGTAGAACCGCCTCCTCGGGTTTCCAAGGCTCAAAATCTTTACAGAAGCAGACTGCCACATCTTTCTTCTGGGGAGCAGCTGATGGGTTTTAACCATTGCCCTTTAGCAGCTGAGTGCTTTAACCACTGTGCCACCAGGGCTCCAGTAGCCCGTAGTTAACATGTTGCCATGGAGTCAATTCTGACTCACAGTGGCCCTATAGAACAGAGTAAAACTGCCCCATAGGGTTTCCAAAGAGGCTGGTGGATTTGAACTGCTGACCTTTTGGTTAGCAGCCAAGCTCTTAACCACTGCACCACCAGGGCTCCACTAGTTAATAGGAAATAAAGAGGAAGGACAAGACTCACCGTAGATGCTTATTATCACAACAGACCTGATAATATACACTGGATTTTTCACTAGGATACAATAACAACAACAAAAAACAAACAAATGCGTTGCAGTCGAGTGGACTCTGACTCCTGGCAACCCCATAGGACAGAGTAGAACTTCCCCATAGGGTTTCCAAGGATTTGCTGGTGGATTCAAATTCCCGACATTTTGATCAGCAGCCATATCACTTAATCACTCTGCTACCAGGATGCAGTATCAGGAAACAAATCTGGAGCCCTATGTTGTAGGACGGCCTCAGAGATGAGTCTCCTTACATTATCAAGAGCTTCTTTTAGAACCTCACTAAACAGGACCCATTCAAGACTGCTGCCTTGTGCTTCCTTACGTTGAATTCTTCTTTAAAAGCGACAGTCTTCAGGCAAGATCCTAGTATGTTCTATATGCCAACACAAATCTTTTCCTTGGAGAACACAACACTGTATTAAAACAATTTGGATCTACAGAAGGCAAAGGGTGGAATTCGGCTTGAAGTAATGAATTTGTAGTTAGTCAGCTAAGGGTGTTTGAGTACAATTATGTGTGTGTAAATAAACTCGCCATCACACTTGCCCCCAGGCCCGCTGCACAGATGACTCCACCCTGTGCTGAAGACAAAAGATGAATATGTTTGAGGGAGAACTCTTAAAATTATAGAATTCTTAGAATTCCATGTCACCAGTTTTATCTTACCCTCAAAAGCATGTCTTTTTTTTTTTTTTTTTTTAGAAATTAAATCTACTTTTTACAGAAATTGTGGTAAATATGTAGGTAACAAAACGTTTGCCATTTTAACAAGCTCCTCGTGTACACTTTAGTGACGTTAGTTCTGTTCAAGTTATTCAACCATCACCCTTATCCGTCCCCAAATCGAATTCACTTTACAGTTACCTCTATTTCTGAAATCAGATAACCACACTGGAGGCCCAAGTTTTCCTGGAGAATTTGCTGTTTTTACAGCCCAAAGGAGCCCCAGATGCTTGATTGCTTTGTAAAGAGCAACTCCTGGAGATCTCTTATCATTTAGCACATGTAGCTTACCTGATTAGTTGCTATTAAAGCTAATGTAAGACAAATACTCTTCCTGTGAGGGGAGTGCCTGGAACTTTAATAATGCCGGAGGGAATATGTATGACCTCACACCTCCAACCCAGACATTGTTTAACCATACCCCACAACTTGTGAATTTCAATTATTTGTTCAGAGAGGCTTTTCATAATTGCCTGCTGTAAGCCTGCCTTTAGGATGCAAAGCAGAAGACAATGAAAATGCTACCCGGGCGAATTAAGGCCGCAGCACTTAAACATATAAATTAACTAGGTCTCTTTTCACAGTTCCCCCTTTCTATTCTGAGAGGTTTCAGTCTGGTGACATCAAAGACAGGATTATGGGAGAAGATAAAAACTTGATCTAATGTCCATGTTTGAAGTCATGAAAGTCCTCCTCTCTCTGTGGCAAAATAACCCTCTTCATAACACACACACAAAAACCAGGGTCCAGGTGCAAAAGGGGCAGGGGGCAGGGTGCGGGTGGGGGAAGGCTGCAAGGAAGGCCCCCGTTTCCTGAGGTTGAAGGAATAACTGGGCCTTTTAAAGCCCAGCATTGCCAAATGTGCTAATAGATTGTTTGTAGGCTTGAGCTGGCTTTGTTCTGCAAATTAATATGTTAAGTCTTCCTTTTAAGCCTTGTGATGTTGGGATGGTTCTTTAATGAGATTTTAAGTACGTTTCCTTTACTATCAGCAAAGACTAGAAATAGCTAACTTCAACACCAGTAACAAATATTTCCTTCAGATGTTAATTGCCATTCAAATTTCTTGCCTCATAACAAACGATGGTATTTGTGTTCACCCTGCCCCAAAGGGCCCCAAAGGGATATAGGATACATGTATTCACATGGAAGTGATAGGCTTAAAAAAATTGTTCAACAAATAGTTTCTTTGGGGAGCGAAGATTTGCAGGAAGAAAGTGTACTGTAATTGGAAGGCATCATTTTCTTTGGAATTCATAGACATTGTTTGGGGTGAATACAAACCTTGGCCCTTTAAAAATATAGACCACTGCACTGCTTCCCCTTGTTGCTGAAAAGATTTATTTTCAAAACTCTGAAAGCTACAAGCCCATGACTTTTAAAGTCCTTAGTTCTTTAAGCACTAAATCAGCATTCAAGTGGCTGGTTAATCTCCCAAGGGCCAAAATGAAGTGCTCTGGCCTAGTTTATCACACAGACTGACTGTTAGAAAACTCTTTCTTTAGCACCAAAACTAGTAAGCCTGGGGTATAAATACAGCCTTTAGACAAAACTGCTGTATTGGAGCCCCACGTTACTTTGTCTTTTTCTCTTACTTTGTGAAGTGAAAAAATGAAACAAAATCTTTTATTGAGGGTATTACAATTTTTGACAAACTTAGTTGTTTCAGTTCAACGACCATGAAAAGTTCCTGTCTGTATTCTCAGTCTTTTTAGTAGAGGATCTCATTGAGCGCTGTGGTTCTCTATATACTATGATTAGCACACCTCCAAAGAGAGAAGACACAGCAAACGGATGGCAAGCCATCACACCAAGCCCTGTGTTCCATTCTGAACAATACCTCTGCCTAACCGTCAGAGGGAGTCCCTGGGTGGAGCAAAAGGTTAACATGCTTGGCTGTTAAAGTTGTAGGTTACAGTCCAAACACAGAGAGGCACGTTGGAAGAAAGGCCTGGAGCTCTACTGCCAAAAAATCAGCCATTGAAAATCCTATGGAGAACATTTCTACTCTGACACACATGAAGTCACCGTGAGTCTGAGAGAACGCTACAGCAAGTGGTTTAACAGTCAAAGAATTCTTTAATCTCCTTGCATTTATCCAAGTTTAACACAAACATTGATCCACTTTACCCAGCTGGTAGATCTTTGCTATGTCACATTTGGAGTCCTCAAGTGTATCTTACCATTTTCTAGAAAAGTCTGGCTCTAAGAAGGAAACTTAAGAATCTGAATGGCTTAGAAGTCAGAGCACCCCTGATGTCTTACACCAGCCTGTTTTACCTCTTTCCACACTCCTCAATTTTATGTTCATATATTAACCTTAGAAGTTATTTGGTTAAATGTAATAAAGGTCAATTATTTAGTTATTCTGTTGAAGAAAACATGAACTCGTGCAAACAAGGTACAAATGTGGGGTTTTCAGAGTGTAAGCCACTTACTAACCAAAATCAAACCTGTTGCCGTTGAGTGGATTCCTACTCATAGCAACCCCATAGGACAGAGTAGAACTGCCCCATAGGGTTTCCAAGGAGTGGCTAGTGGATTCAAATTGCTGACCTTTTGGTTAGCAGCTATAGCTCACCATAGCTCTTAACCAAACTGTTAAAATAAACTTGCCTCTGTGAAGTATTCGGTCAGGAAACCTGTCTTTTTGCTCAGTGTCAGTATTTGCAGATTTCTCACTTTTATCTTCAAAGTCCTTTCTGTTCTGGACAACCAAGGAATTCTTTCTTTTAAGACCAGGTAAGACCAGACCTGTATGATTTCTTTCCCTTTTCCTCAAAAATCCTCCGTGGTTGACATAACATATGAATCACCTTCCCTTGAATATTGACTACTTGGTGACCTCAGGCAAAGGTTCTGCCTTTGGTAACAACTGTGGGGGGAACTGGTGGGTGTGATGTTTGCTTGGCTGCCCCACTGCAGAATAGCAGCCATGGGTCAGGCATTCTTGCCCCATGACTTGCACACCAGCACACACATTCCTGCTGGATTTCTTCTAGGCCTGACCCAGAGGGGAACTTTTGGACTTTTTAATCACCAGAGTTCCATCTTCCATTAGGGCATGTTCTTCAGGTCTGATTTCAGGCATTGTTGCTGTCATGTAAATCCTACAAGATTTAACGGAAAGATTTTATTTCTTGATGAGGTTCTGGAAACCTATCTGGTGGGGGATTTCTAGGACGTTGAGGAAAGGGGCAACTTTAATGGGTCAAGAGGCCCTGGAAGGTCCTTGTAGGACAGTAGCTCTGGGTGGTGCTCCTGAATCTTTAAGGTGGTAAGGTGAGGGAGGGAGGTATCTTGAAACATTCTTCAATCAATGCAAAAAAAAGAAAGACCAAAGCCACTGCTGTTGAGTCAATTCAACTCATAGTGACCTTACAGGACAGAGTAGAACTGCCCCATAGGATTTTCAAGGCCATAAATCTATATGGAAGCAGACTACTACATCTTCCTCTCATTGGGCAGCTGGAGGGTTTGAACTATAGATCTTTTGGTTAGCAGCCAAGTGCTTTAACGACACTGTACCACCAGGGCTCCAGTTTCAATCAGTGCAGTTCTTAGAAATTCTACAAGCCTCAGAGAAAGTGATTGATTGTTTAACATGTTCTCCATGACCTAGACTGCTGTTTCACAGCTTTCCAAAATGCACCTTCATTTTCCCAAGTTATCACTCTATCAAAAGCCTAAAGACCACTTTAAGCATACTCCATACGAGATATCAGGGGAAGGAATAGCATTGGTAGTCAAGGCAAATGGAACAGAAGTAGAGAAATATCAACCACTATTAATAAGGGTTGCCTGATGGCACAGTGGTTAAGAGCTACAGCTACTAACCCAAAAGGTCAGGAGTTCAAACCCACTAGCTAGAATCACTGTGAGTTGCACTGAACATTTTTTTTAAACTAGCTCCAACTCTACTTATTCTGCACAGGCTTTCTGCCTACTTGATCAAAAATTACTGAGAAAACGGTGCTGAAATCTCCAACTATAATTGTGAATGTGGTTATTTCTCCATTTAGTTCTCTAGTTTCTGCTTCATGTATTTTGGAGTTCTCTGCATTAGTGGTGAATGTGTAAACATTTATTGTTTTCTTAGGGTTATATTGTAAACAGTTTTTAGGAGCTACAAAAGGCAAAAACAAGAGAACAAGGGTAGGGACTTTGACAAAGAGATTAGTAGAATAGTATGAACTAGAACTGGTGATATTTGTTATTAAAATCTAAGACTGTGTGTGTGTGTGTGTGTGTGTGTATGTGTGTCAGCATGTGTCAGGGTGTACCAGTAGTCCTCTCAATTTCAGTAACAGTGCAAATAAAATTCACTAGAGACTCTCCTTAAAAGGTTTATGTAACTTCCATTATCTCTGTCAAGAAGAGGAGATATCTTTTGTAAAAGACCTGAACATATTGAAACTATGAATCCCGTTTATAACAATCTACTCACTCTTCTCTGAAACAGGGAGAAAGAAAGAAGAAATACTAGTACTTGGAATAGATGGACAGATTTGTTGACTGACTGCCTATTTAATGGAGGACATAGGAAGAGAAGGTAGAAGCTATGAGCATGGTTCTTGGAGCTTCCTACAGGGTAAATAAACTCAGTTTATCCTATGAAATGTATATAGTAATTTTTGTAATATATGGCCTTACATGAAAGTTTACCACTACTGTGGATATAGTGGCCTTTGAGTTTGCTCATATTCAGTAAGACATCTTGTTTTTCCTTTACGTAAAAGGAAAGCTCCAGTTGAGCTGTAATCTTTAAAGATAATATCTAGTACTAAGAACTTAAAAGAAAGAAGTAGCAAAGCTTAGAAACAATATTACAAGCTGAGCTTATTTAGAGCCCCTTGAGTGAGAAGTTTCTGAGAAACACTCCTTGAGTGTTTTTGAAGGGCAGAAATAAAGGGCTAAGTAAATAAAATTTGTTTAAATAGCTAAATGGTTTAAAATTGTTTTTAAAAAGAACTATCGTGACAATTATACATACCAGATTAAGGTAGTGGCTACAGAATCATAAGAAATGGGCCCAAATCCATAAGTGTATGATAAAGGTGACATCTCAAATCACTGGGAAAAAGATGGACTTTTTAATAAATGATGTTGGTACAATTGGATAGCCATTTGGAAAGAGGTAAAACTGGATCTACACCTCACATTGTACACCAGGATGAATTCGAAATAGATCAGAGAACTGAATGTAAAAAATAAAACATGAAAATAGTAGAAGAATGTAAGCGTGAATGCCTCATAAATGGAATGAAGGAAAACTTTCTTAAGACTTAAAATCCAAAAGCACTAAAAGGAAAGTCTGATAAATTCCACTACACACACACACACACACAACTTTGAACGGCAACCTCCTGCACTTTCCCCAAGAAACCAAAAAACTAAACCCATTGCCCTCGAGTCGATTTGGACTCATAGTGACCCTATAGGACAGAGTAGAACTGCCCCCTAGGGTTTTCAAGGAGCAGCTGGTGGGTTCGAACTGCAGACCTTTTTGGTTAGCAGCCAAGCTCTTAACCACTACACCACACCCACTGTATTTGTGTCCTAGGGCCGCCATAACAGAGAACCACAAGGTGGGTGGTTTAAAACAATAGAAAGTTATTTTCTCACAGTTCTGGAGACTAGAAGTCTGAATTCAGGGTGTTGGCTGGGCCATAATCCCTACAGAGGCTCTAGGGGAAGTTACTTTCTTGCCTCTCCCTGCTTTTGGTCACCCCGGGAGTTCCTTGGCTTGTGGCAACGTAAGTGTGATCTCCACCTCCATCTTCACCTGGTGTTCTCCCTCCACGTCTCTCTGTCTCTATGTTTTTTCACCTCTTCTTATAAGAACACTAGTCATGTTGGATTACTAACCAACCTACTTCAGTATGACCTCAGGTTAACTAATTATATCTGCAGTGATCTTACCCAAATAAGGTTACAGTCATGTATACTGGGGGTTAGGACTTCAACATATATTTCTGGCAGACACAGTTCAACCCATAATAAACACCATAGCCAAAATCAGAAAACAAACACCAATCTGAGTCAAAATATTTATATTTTATATCACAGAGGAATAATCTTTTTGGTATGTAAAAAGCTATTAAAAGAAGAAAAAGACCAAAAAAAACCCAAAAAGTTAGAAATTGGCAAAAGTCATGGACAGTAAAGGAGATCAAAAGGTCCTTACACCTAAAAGATACTCATCATTCTTATAGTAAGACTGTAAATAACTACTGAAATACTGTTTTTTACCTACCAGACTAGACAACACACTCTATTGGGCTCTGGGGAAATGCACTCTCACATATAGCTGGTAGAAGTGCAAATGGTACAACCCTTATGGAAGGGAATTGGCAATATCTAACAAAAGTGAAGATATATATATATTCCCCTTCATCAGGTAATTCTACCTTTAGGAATCTGCCCTGAAGGCATACTTCTAAAAATAAGAAATTACTTATCTCGAAGGTTTTTTATTGTAGCATTATTTGAGATAGCAAATATCCATCTGTAAAGAGCTCCACAAAGAATAAAGATCTCTTTATACAGACAAGGAATGATCCCTGGGATATATTGTTAAGTGAAAAAAAGAAAGGTGCAGATCTATCTACCTACAAATTCCCTCTATGACAATTGCCTTCTTTGGCAGGAGATCAGAGGAACTGGATGGTGCCCAACTACCATAACTGTACATTTTGATCAAAGATTCTCTAGAAGAATCCTGATCAAAAAGGGGAAATATAGACCACAATTTCAAATTCTTATGGAATCCAGACTTTCTGGAGCCATTGAGACTAGATGATCCCCCAAAACTATTGCCCTGAGATAATCTTTAGACCTTAAACCAAAAATTTCTTCCTTGAAGTCATCTTTAAACCCAACAAGAATTTAGCTTGATTAGAAAAGCATGTCTGCCTTTAGCATTGTGCTCTTTTAAAGAATAATCTATATGAGATCAAATTGACAATAACAACTAGAAAGCTTAGATGAGAAGCTTAGGGGTCAGTGAGTTTGTGTTGATGGTGAAACAATTCAGAAAAAGATATTGAGAAAAGTGGCGCAACTTGGAGAATGTAACCAATGTCACTGAATTTTACATGTAGCAGTTGTTGAATTGATGTATGTTTTGCTGTGTATATATTCACACACAAAAAAGTGAAGGAAGTGTGATTATTCTGAGCCTATCTTTTCATATACTTTTAACTGTAAACTCTATAAATATTTATATTAAAAAATAAAAATAGTGAAAAAAGGGTTAAGCCCAAAAGTAAAATCAAGCCAGCACACTGAAAACACAAACTTACCAAATTAATAGCATAACCACACAGAGAAAAACAATGATTTTAAACTCCCTACGGAAGAATACAAACCAATCAATATAGATGAAAAGGTAAATAGAAACATCACCATTTGCAACCCCTAATGAAACAATTGATTTAGGCAAGGATCATCAATGGATTATAAACCATTAAGTGAAAAGTTGTTGTGAAACAATATATTTTAATGAACCAAAGTATAACCCTGCAGCTTTCTTTTTAACTTCAAAGTTACCTGTATGTAGAGAGAACTTTACAAAGGAGAAAGCCCATTGTCACCAACATAATAACCAGCGATCAAACTTATATCTAAAAGAAGGACACATCTGACATTGTATTCTCCTATCATGGAAGCATTACCTAGGAAGTATTCCTTCCAAAAAGCTTAAACCAAAATCTACCCAAACCCTGAAACTTCCAGTTTACAGGAAATATAAAAACTCGAGGAACAAGCTAAATGACACCAAGAAGAAGCAATTAGGCACATACAGAAAGAATATAGAACATTCTACAAGAACTTCCTGTCATCTTCAAAATGTCAATGCCATGAAAAAAAAGCAGGGCTGGAGGGAAAGTCTTCTAGAATAAAAGAGACTAAAGCAATACAATAGTGAAATGCAATTCATAACTCCTGTTTTAATGTTGGTTTAAAAAACCAGCCATAAAAACCAGTTTTGGAAAAATATGGGGAAATTTTAATTTGGACTGGGTCTTATATGCTACTAGAGATGTATTGTTAATTTTCTTAGGTTTGTTAACGGTATGTGATCATATAAGGGAATATCTTACTCTTAGGAGATATATGCTGCAGTATTTAGAGGTGAAAGGTCAGAAATTCACCATAAATAAATAGATATATTCATGTTGTTAGGTGCCGTCAAGTTGGTTCTGACTTGTTGTGACCCTATGTACTAACAAAACGAAACAGTGCCCAGTCCTGTGCCATCTTCACAATTGTTGTTATGCTTGAGCACATTGTTGCAGCCACTGTATCAATCCATCTTTGTTGAGGAGCTCCCTCTTTTTCAATGACCCTCTACTTTACCAAGCATGATGTCCTTCTCCAGAGACTGATCCCTCCTGATAACATGTCCATAGTATGTGAGACAAAGTCTCGCCATCCTTGCTTCTAAGGAGCTTATTTATACTCATAAACAGGGCAAATATAGGAAAATAGATTAATATCTAGAGGGGAATATAGGAGTCCCTCGGTGATGCAAGAAGCCCTGGTGGCACAGTGGTTAAAAGCTCGGCTGCTAACCAAAAAGTCAGAGTTCAAATCCACCAGACGCTCCTTGGAAACCCTATGAGGCAGTTCTACTTTGTCCTACAGGATCGGTGTGAGTAGGAATCAATTTGAAGGCAATGGGCCTGGGATTTGTGGATGGTGCAAACAGTTAAGTACTCAGCTACTAACCTAAAGGTGGGAGGTTCGAGTGCATTCAGAGGTGCCTCAAAAGAAAGGTCTGGCAAGCTACTTCTGAAAAATCAGCCACTGAAAACCCAACGGAGCACGATTCTGCTCTGACCCACATGCGGTTGCCACGAGTCGGAGTCAACTTATTTGGTAGTAGACGGACATGTGTGCTGAATGTCGGCGATGGGTCTGTGGCTGCCCACCTTACTATTCTTTTAGTACTTTCATCTTTCCTATACGTTTAATATTTCTTATAATATAAAAAAAAATTTTTTTTTCTTATAATATACAGTTGAGAAAGTAAAAGATACAGTTTTGAGAATCAGTATAAAAGGCATGGCAGAGGCTCCACACCAAAAATCTGGCAGGGAATTGGCTTAGATAAGCCTTGGAGAGGAGACTTGAGACCTAGAAAGTTAGTAATTCTCCAGTGATGGACCTTCCTCCCCCAAAGAAAGACAGGATTCAGTGACTAAATTTTAATTCCAGGCTCCCAAACTAAAGTTTTAGAAAGGGACATTTTAAAAAACATTTTAGCCTTTGTTAATTATAAATTAATCAGCTCTCCAGTGGAGAGAAGGCCCCCTTCTTCCTGCATCCACCCCCCCATTCCAATGTTTATGCCTGGGGCAAGAATGAGACTTCTTACAAAACCCAGAGAGGCTCTTAAAGGATATGACGTGGTTATTTAGTTGGTAGTGATGAATAGAGCACTGGCATAAGTATGATCTATAAGATTTTTGTGGATGATTAATACTTTTTCAGTTATAGAGTGAAGAAGTTGTGTAGAATAGTGGTTAAGAGAATAGGCTCTAGAGTTAGACTGCCTGGGTTCAACACCTGGCTCCACCACTTAGTTACTGTATGAAATGGGAACTGTCTATACCATTTACCCTATATGTAGATGGAGATAATGACAGTACCTACCTCAACAGTCCTGTGAGGATAAGACTGATCAATAATGCATGTAACATTACTAGCACAGTCCCTAGCAAACAGTAACTCCAGAATTTTAATAACTATTATTATAATTATTACTCATTGAAGAGAAGTGAACTCATATGAACAAATTGAAAGGTAGAGTCCATAGACAGGAAGGAAATTGTGGTTTTTCAATAGCTTAGATCAAGTTTACCTGCGATTTTAACCATTTTCCATGAGCTTCCTGAAAATTCTTCCAGCATCCCTTCCTGTCTTAGTTATCTGCAAGTGGGTGGCTTGAACAGAAACTTATTTTCTCATGGATAAGGAGGCTAAAAGTGCAAAGTCAGGGCACCAGCTCAAGGGTGGTCAGCTGACCTAAACCTAGCCAATGAAAAGCTTGACTCTTCCTGGACACAGTGAATGGTTGAGGGATGGGGATGTGATCTCTCTTCTACAGGCTGTTGTTATAGTTTGAATTGTATGCCCCAAAAATATGTGCTATAAATCCTAACCCCTATACTTATGGATGTAATCCCACTTGGGAATAGAGTTTTCTTTGTTATGTTAATGAGGTCCTATCATTGTCTTAAACCAATCATCTCTGAGATATAAAAAGAGCAGATTAGGTACAGAGAAACAAGCACAGAGGGGAAGGCATAAGCCACATGAAGATCGCCAAGGTACCAAGGAACAGAAGTTGAAAAGAGACAGGGACCTTCCCCCAGAGCCAACAGAGCAAGAAAGTGTTCCCCTAGAGCCAGTGCCCTGAATTCAAACTTCCAGCCTCCTAAACTATGAGAAAATAAATTTCTGTTTGTTAACACCACCCACTTGTAGTATTTCTGTTATAGGAGCTCTAGATAACTAAGACAGCTGTGGTGAGGTGTTGACCTAACATCCAGTCTAGAATTTGGTGATGTCAGACTTGAGGGAGTGTCCTATACATATGTACACAGTCTCTTCTGTCCCCTTCCCAAAAACCATATTGGTGCTCTGCAAGACGTTCAGAGCCCTTCACATATCTCTATGGGATAGAGTTATAAGTGCTTTCAATTCATCTTCACGTATGTCAACTTTCTCTTCTTCTAGGACATGTCTCACACAGGGAACCATGGGTTCCAGAGTCAGAGGACTAACTTGCAACCTCATACACCAGGACTGCAATGCAGGGATGATCTTTGACAGATAGAGACGAGGCAAAATACGGTATTCTCCACGTATTTCTCAGTCACACTACTCCAGGCATCCTGAGAGTCTTGAGTTATGGTATAGCTTTTTCCAGAACCACTAAGTTAAAGCCTTTCTTAAGCATTGCCTTGTGCTAGCAAAGCTCAGAATTGGTCCCAAAATGATATCTATTACTCCCAGACCATGGAGATGAATTCCTTATCTTTGCCCAGTTGTTTAACACAGACTAGTATAGTCTCTTTCCTGTACCTGGGGGATTATAAAGAAGCAGATGTGACAGTCAGTCTTCAATGAAAATTTTTTTAATCATACTCAGGATGTCCTGACAAGAAATGTGACTGGTATCTTTCAACCCAGGCCAGACTCCTACTTTTGACCACCATGAGGGTGGCCAGCTCTAAGTGGCTCCAAGAGGATTGTTATGCCCCCAAAGTATCTGCAGAGCTACTAGTAGAAATCTGACTCCAGAACCTTCACATTAGTGTTTGTTATACTATTAAAAATCTATACTATTCTTTATATCATAAGTAGTTCACACCCATCGCAGGAAAAAAAAATAATATCGATAAGCAAACAAACAAACAAAAAAAACTTCTCCTGAAAGCCTCCCACTCAGAGTTGCCATTGTAAATATTTTGGTACATATCCTTCCAAATTTTTCCAAATAAAAGTTGGATAGTACACTTATACTGTCCTATTGTCTACTTTTTCTGCCAACATATTATGAGCACCTATAAGAAAAAAAAATTTTTTTTATATAACAAAGAAATATACATAATAATTTTAACGGCTATGGAATATTCCCTCAAGTCACAATTAATTACTAATAGCTAAAACTTATTGGAGTTGAAGATCAAGCATCTAGTCAACCAATATGTGGCTGTCCACCTTGAAGGAGGAGATTACTGTGTCTTCAGAGAAGTCCTGCCTCCACTTTTCTGCGATCACTACCCCAATATTTATCACAGCTCTTGCCTATCCACCAGGATACAATCAGAAGGGCACTTCAGAGATTGGCTCTAGAAACATCTGTCAAAATAGGACATAAATGAAGGTAACCATAAGATTAAACTATACTAGAGTTAGCTACTTATTCCATTTTTAATTTTGAAGTATGCCCTGCTAAGTTGTTCAGTCTAGCTCACTAGGAATTTTACATGACACCAGAACATAGCCTAAATAATACAATGCCAGTAATAAAAACTTTCCCATGTTTGGACATATTACAGAAAGAAAGAAAGTGGTGAATCGCTCTTCTCTTGTTGCCAAACAGAAATATAAATAACGTCAATTAGTCAAAGTTCTCCCCCTTCAAGAAAGTCTAAATATCTCTTACTCCTTTTCTCTGTATCCTGTCTTCCAAATTCAAATTATTATTCCAACACTAAGCCTCCCATGAGTCCCATTTTTCCCATAGCCAATAGGACATCTACGAACACCACCACCCCCAAAGTTATTATTATTCTTTGTAATTTTTGTCATCTTGAAAGTAAAAGACAGCAGCAATTGGTTCAATCTCTTTTGAGAAGAAAATTAATAATACATATCAAGAAACTTGTAACAAAACGTTTGTATCTCTTGGCTCAATTATCCCACTTCTGAGGTTCTAGTCCAAGGAGGTAATAACAGCAGCTAAATTTTACAGAGTGCTTACTCTGTGCTGTGCAACTTCCTAAGTGAGATAGAGATAGATATGGATAAGGCCAAATACATGTAATACATTGATACATGACACATTGATACATGTAAGGCTCATAAGAGAAAACAATTAGAAGAAAGAACCTAAATAGCCAACCATGTGGCACTTATTATAGTAAATGATGGAATATTATCTAAGTACGATATTTTATCATAGAAATTATGGCTATATTAGCTATATTTGTTTTCTGTTATTGCTGTAACAAATTACCACAAAGTTGCTTAAAACAACACAAATATATTATGTTACAGTTCTGTAGGTTAGCAGTCTGACCTGGGTTTCGCTGGGTTAAAAATCAAGGTGTCAGCAGGATTGTGTTCCTTTCTAGAGGCTCTAAAGCAGAAATCAATTCTCTTGCCTTTTCCAGCTCCTAGAAGCCATATACATCCCTTAGCTTGTGGCCTCTCCCTCCATCTTCAAAATCAGCAGACTTGCATCTCTCTGACCTTTCTTCTGTAATCACATCTTCCTCTGACCCCAGGTGGGAAAGATTTTCCACGTTTAAGGATCCATGGGATTAGATTAGGTCCATCCGGATAATCCAGGATAATCTCTCCACCTCCAGGTTCGTGGATTAGGAAATGAACACCTTTTGGGGGACATTATTCTACCTAGTTCAGTGGCTATGAAGATTATGTAGTGGTAGCCAACAAAATGTGTAATGTTCAGAGGAAAAATATATCTTTTTAAATTATTATTATTATTACTATATAATGATAACTACCTCTATGGGACAAGTACACAGTAAAAACAAGAGCAGCAGGAAATATACCAAATGCTAAGGGAATTTGTCTTAGATTCGGAGAGAATTTTAAAAACGTAATGTGTTCAAACCCTTTAACACATACTAGCTGTACAACATTTGTTTAGTAACGTAACTTCTCTAACCCCCGTTTGCCGCTCTGTAAAACAGAGGATGAGCACCCATCTCAAAGAGTTGAGGTGATTAAGAAATTTTCTGATAATCCAGATAAAATGCTTAATACAGTGCCTGACACACAAAACCAAAAAAAAAAAAAAAACAATTCCGACTCATGGAGACTCTGTAGTAAGCACTTAAAAATGTTAGCAACCACTATTATTATCATATTTTCTTTTAGCTTCCAGATTTGGAGATCTCATTATCTTTCAGAGTGCTGTGCTTTTGCTCACCAGAAAAGCAAGTGCGTAATATGGAGAATTTGCCAGACACCCTTGCTCCAATGGAACCCGGAAGACCAATACTTCAGGTTAAGTGTGAGCTCTCTCCCTGGTTTTGATATGCACCTTGAAAAATTCCTCCCATATGAAATATTAAAGTGTTTTTTCTTCAGAAAGCAACTATGCCTCAAGGCTTCAGGTGCTTCTTCTGCTCAGATCAACAGGTATTTTCAAAACTTCAGCGGGCTAACAATTGAGAGCAGTTTTGAAAAACCATAGTGCATTTTATCCAGCAATTGGATGAATTTGAATTATTTGCATTGCCTTAAAATTCCTTCCCGATAAAAAAAAAAATCCCTTAGCATTTGGTATACTTACTGCTGGTCATATTTTTACTGTGTGCTTCTCTCTGCCACTTTGTGCTTGTTTGCTGCTCTGTGAACTACAATCCATGGGAAAGACAGCAAAAACTCAGGCCATTTAAAACCTTCCCAGCAAAACTAGGGCACTTGCGGTTCCAAATGGTTTTCTCTTTGCTTTTTGACATCTAAATTACTTTATTTCTTTTGACTGAACTGCAGAGTTTGAATTATATCTGTTTAAAAAGAAAAAACAAAAGAAAGTGAAACAAAATAATGAGGAATTACAGGAACCCAGTTGAAGGCATCAGCTGCCCCGTGCCTTTATTTGTCTGCTGCAATTTGTTTTGTACGTCACACAAAAATGTGGCTTTCATTTTCAAATGACAAGTGTAATGGAGTGTTTTCTGAAAAAAACAAAACGGTATTATCAATGGCAGTCTCTGATAGTGTCTCGCTAATGACTCATGGTTGTCAAACTTAAGATATTTTATACAAGGAGAAAAATTAGTCGTTTTTTTTATCACTATTTTTTTTATTGTGGTACAAGTATACATAATAAACATCTGTTAATTCAACAATTTCTACATGTATAACTCAGTGACGTTGATTACACTTCGCTTGTTGTACATGTGGTATCACTAATCTTTTCCAAATCATTCTATTTCCATTAACAGAAACTCAAAACCAAAACCGAACCCATTGCTGCCAAGGCAATTCTGACTCACAGTGACCATATAAAACCAAACCCACTGCCGTCGAGTCAATTCCGACTCATAGTGACCCTATAAAAAAAAAATTTTGTTTTTTTTGACCCTATACAACAGAGTAAAACTGCCCCGTAGGGTTTACAAGTAGTGGCTGGTGTATTCAAACTGCTGGCCTTTTGCTTATCGGCTAAGCTCTTAACCACTGCGCCACCAACAGAAACTCAGTGCCTCCTAAATAGTAACTCTCCCTTCTCCTCTCCCTCCCACCTACAGTAACCACTAATAACCTTTGGTTTCTATATATTTGCCTATTTCATGTAAGTGAGATCATACAGTATTTGTCCTTTTGTATCTGGCTCATTGCACACAGCATAATGTTTTCAGGGTTCATCCATGTTATAGCATGTATCAGGACTTCATTTTTCTTTATGGCTGAGTAATATTCCATGGTACGTACAGTAAAACCTGTGAGAGCCAGTAACTGTAAAAGGCAGCAACCTGTCAGAGAAGAAAAACTCATACATTCTCCACTAAAATGAAAGGTAGAAAAGCGGTAAGACTGTACCTTGTTAAAGACAGAAAACTTAGGAGACCCAGAAAAGCAAGGCAGTCCCATCAAGTTCCGGCTCTCACAGTTTTCATCGTATATGCCACATTTTGTTTATCTTTTCATCTGTTGACGGACATTTAGGTTGTTTCCACCTTTTGGCTATTGTGAATACCGCTGCAATGAACACTGATGTACAGGTTTCTGTTTGTGTTTCTGCTTTGAAATCTTTTGGGTATATACCTAAGATTGAGATTGCTGGGTCATATGGCAGTTCTATGTTCAAACTGTTTTCTACAGTGGCTATACCATTTTGTATTCCTACCAGCATTTAAAGATGTTTTGAATGGAAAGGATATGAAGCTGCTAGGGGCTTTGCTGGTGGGTGCTACATGAATACACAGCATTGGTTCTTTCTCTTTGAAAGCTCTCAGTACTTATATGAGAAAACTATTGATTGACTATATTCTGCAACTCAGTGAAGGGTCTGTTGGAGAGATGGTCAAACCCTCCAACAGAGTCACATTGGTTCATTGAAAATTGATTCATTGGTTCACTGAAAATTTTATACAATGTTCTTAAAACTAACTAGTTGCCGTCGAGTGGATTCCGACTCATGGGGACCCTGTAGGACAGAATAGAGCTGCCCCATAGGGTTTCCAAGGAGCAGCTGGTGGGTTTGAACTGCTGTCCTCTTGGTTAGCAGCCGAATGCTTAACCACTGTGCCACCAGGGCCTCAAACAATGTTCCTAGGAATACTATAAAATTTGTACTCTTAGGTCCTAGACTAGAGCACAAAAGAAGAAATTGTTTCAAAATTACTTACAAACTAGACTTTGCTGGATAAAAGATGATAAAAAAGAAAACCAGTGGGGGTGGTCAGGGAGTTGGGGCACCTATCAGACTTCAAAATTTTTTTTCTGGCTAAGTCTAACGCTGACTGGACACACAGCAGCTCTCTGGTGAATACCAGTCTGCAGGTATCTTCGTTTTTTCCTCCCTACACTCTCCATTCTTTTCCACCCTTCGTCCTTCCCCAGGAGGCTCACCTGTGTGGATTACATAGCCTCCCTTGCTTTTTTTTTTTTTTTCTTGCCTATGGCTTCCTGTTGGGTGTGGCCAGTGGGGAACCATGGCAGGAAATCAGACGAGGGAGAAAGGCGAGGTCAGGATGTTTAATCTCCTAGTCCTCTCCCTGAAGGGTGGTCTCAGGCTGGCTGTGCCCTTTATTGAAGATCACTGTGCCCCCAAAAGTGCTTCCTCAACACAACTCTCTTCATCTTAGTTCTGGTAACCACTTCTTCCCCTTCAGACCTAGATGAGGTAACAGCCCTATTGCTACTAACCCCAGGCTAATGTATTTTTCCTTACGGTTTCCTTAAACCCCACACAAATAGTCTCTTTATAAATAAACCCTGCTAATTACTCCAATTAAAATGTGTCCTCTGTTTACTATTAGATTTGCATAGTGTAATGGATTGAATTATGTTCCCCAAAAATATGTGTCAATTTCGTTAGGCCATGTGTGGTTGTCCTCCATTTTGTGAGTTTCCTATGTACTAAAATCATAATCTCTGCCTGTGATTAAAGAGGATTAGGGTGACATATAACACCTTTGCTCAGGCCACATCCCTAATCCAATGTAAAGGGAATTTCCCTGGGGTGTGGCCTGTACCACCTTTTGTCTTACAAGAGACAAAAGGAAAAAGAAGCAAGCAGAGAGTTGAGAACCTCATACCACCAAGAAATCGTTGGGGGCAGAGCACGTCCTTTGAACCTGAGGTTCCTGCGCTGAGATGCCCCCAGACCAACGGAAAATTGATGACAAGGACCTTCCTCCAGAGCTGACAGAGAAAGCCTTCCCTTGGAGCCGGTGCCGGAGTTTGGACGTCTAGCCTACTGGACTGTGAGAGAATAAACTTCTCTTTGTTAAAGCCATCCACTTGTGGTATTTCTGTTATAGCAGCACTAGATGACTAAGACATATAGTATACATAGATTTGCATTTTCATTAGACATTTGGAACATTTCTATGCATTCCCCAAAGCACAACACTCGACTTGCTTTTTTATTCTATTATTTCCAACATATTTATTTATTTCCAAATGATGGACAATACCTTCTTTCCTATCATCTCCAAGACACAACAAAAGACCCAGGATAAGAGTCCGGGATGGGATAGGCTCAGAGATGACATAAAGGATGAGCTACCAAAGATGGATTAATTTTTGGAAAGGCGTGAATATTAAGGACAGGATGGAGTTTCAGGATATGGGCTAGGCATTACTACCAAACCAAACCTGTTGTCATTTCGGACTAAGAGCAACTCCATAGGACAGAGTAGGATAGCCCCATAGGGTTTCCAAGGAGCAGCTGGTGGATTCGAATTGCAGGCCTTTTGGTTAGCAGTCAAGCTCTCAACCACTGCAGCACCAGGGTTCCATGCATTACTAGTTAATAAAAATAAATCGTTTCCATCTTGGTGAGGCCTAGTTTGATGTAGTACCTAGAAATGCTCTTCTTCACTTTTTTTCCGTAGAATTTTAGAGGGGCAGCATGGGATTAACTTTAAAACTTGGACTTCGGAGTCAGTCTTTCTAGTTGAATCCTAGTTCTGCCGCTTCTAGCTATATGACATTGGATAAGTCATTTAACCTGTGTATCAATTTCCTTGTCTGTTAAATGTGGATAATACTATTATCTGTTTCCTAAGGGCATTGTGAAAATTAAAATAATTGGTCCATGGAAGTGCTTAGAACAGTGCCCAGTCCCTAGTAAGGGGTCTGTAAGTGTTACCTATTAACATTTGGAACCAGAATGGACCTCAGAGCTAAAGTCTCAGACAAAGAGGTAAAGGACTAAAGACCAGGTCCTAATTACAACTAATTACAAGAAGGGCAAAGACTAATCTCAGGTTTGTTCACTGATTCATTCGTGCAACAAATATGTACTTCACCAATGTAACGGAGACAGCAAAATACCCAGTAATTTAGCCAAGTTCAGACAAATGGCTAGCACCAGAGCAAGAACAAAACAAACAGACAACAAAGACAACGACCACAAAACAGAGCCAGTGATCCCCACCTGTTTGGCTGTTTTTCCCCTCCATCATGCCACCTGTGGTGCAGCCTCACTGTTAGAATCTCCACCTTGGGTTTTACTCAGTTCCTTGTCTAGCATTCTTTGGAAAATCCACCCGCATCACATGTGGAGCATATGATCTTACATTTGGTGCTTAGATTTTGGTTTTTGGCAGATATGCAAAAATGAAAAAGAGCAAGAAATTCCCTGGAGACTCCACAGCTGTGCATGTGAAAGAACACAAATCTCTCCAACTAAGATGGGGGCAGGAGAGGGAAAGAAGGAAAAAAAAAAAAGAAAGTAATTTATGCTCTGAGATTTCCCTCCGGATCGGCATTTTCTGAAAGTCTCAGATGGTATGGTTTTGTCTGTGTGTACTAATTTCATCCTCCTTGGTCAAACCATTTCCTCCTGGGAACACAGAAGTCCTCCTGGTTGGGGAATTATCTCTGCCACCAGAGAGGCCAGCATCTCAGTAAATCCTCATTTAAGTGTGAAGATAGCTGTAAGCCCTTTAAATGCGTAAGTGAAATTAAATCACAGAACTCTGTAGGGTAGGTTTGATGCTGCCCAAAGACTCCCCAAGTACAGAGTTAATCCTTAAGGTAACAACGAGCAAATCTAAACGTTCTATCCAGGATAGATGATTTCCCTGACTGTCAATGAGAAGAGTTGGGTGAGACTCAATTGAATAATAAAAACAAAACCCATCCATATCAATGGGTCAACGTAAGACACAACAAAGTACATAACTGAAGTAAATTTCCAGGTAGCGTGTGCTTGCAACAATACATTAGAAGGTTAAAAGCCTCTTTTTTCCTTTGGATTTTTTAGATTTTAAATCTACAGTCAATAATCTTAATAGAGAATGGCTCTGCTTCAGGGAGGGAAGTTGGTAGGTTTTTCCCAGTCCTGGCTGAAAGTCAAAAGTCTGGTGTCTGTTCTCAATGCTACTATTGTCTGCTGTGGTTTTCCGCCTTCTTATGGCTCATTTTTTCTGTTATTGAACATAATGCGTAATCTATATATGCTCTGCTTTAAGCACACACATACTAGTTTCTTTACATAGTGGTGAGTCTGAGAGTATTAAATTTCAGTTTGAGTTATAGAAGATGTAATTTGTATTTCAGGAACACAACTATTGAGACAAGTGCACCTTTCCATGCTACTATTTTTTTTTTTTTTTTTTCCTTATTGGAAAGAAGGAAAACCTGGTGGTGTAGTGGTTAAGCACAATGGTTGCTAACCAAAATGTCAGCTGTTCAAATCCACCAGGTGCCCCTTGGAAACTCTATGGGGCAGTTCTCCTCTGTCCGATAGGGTCGCTGTGAGTCAGAATCAACTTGACAACAGTAGGTATGGATTGAAAAGGATACATAAGATGATTTGAGAATAAAAAAATAATAATAATATTTGAAATTAAAAACATTTTCTTCCATATGCTTAGTAAGGAAAACAGTAGAAACAGGGGCTTTATGTTAGTTTTAAATGAGCTGATCCGTATTACTTGAGCGCATGTCATAAAGCCTCTTGCAGATAAAATAGCTTCCTGTGCAATTTTATAAAAGTTAAAGCTTGTCTGATTTCCAACACATGTCGGCTCTGTGTTACATGGTTTGAAAAGGAGCTACCAGACACCCAGGTATTATTACCTAAACTCCTGAAATCTATTTTTAATATCAACCACGGAGAGTCAGCTCTTTCAAATAATTAGGTAAACAAAAGAAAACAAAACAAGAACACCGCCTGAGCTTCTCTTCTTTAAAAGTGGAAACGTGAAGATCCTCTTGCCAGGCACTCTAAACATTTGCCTTTTCTTTCAAGTGAGGACCACGATCCCCCACCTGTCTTTCCCTTTCTATGCTGGTTCTTGCATATCAATACTTAGGGGTGGACCTATTGTTAAGGTCAGATTTTTTTTTCTTTTCGTAAAGGATCAGATTCTAAATGTTGGAAGAATCAAACTCTCCCTCTCTTGTAATCCTTATTTCAAAGGTCAAATGAAGACCTCTCTTGTCACTGGTCTGCATTTTCCTACCAAATCTAAATATCTCTATTGTTCACCTAAAATCAGGTTGTAAAGGGCCCTTTCAAAAACACCTTATAGGACTATTTGGAGCTCTGGTGTGGAGTGGTTAAGAGCTCAGGCTGCTAACCAAAAGGTGGGCAGTTGGAATCCACCAGCCTGCTCCTTGGAAACCCTATGGGGGCAGTTCTTTTATGTCCAACAGAGAATTGACTGGATGGCAATGGGTTTGGTTTTAGAGACTAGTCAGATTATACCCACTTGGTTTAGATATTTGAGGACTCATTTCAAATTCCAGGAATTAGTTATTCCTGGAAAATTTAGCTTCTTTTCTAAGGTAATTGTTCTGAATCAGATTTCTGATTTGATTTTTCATATTATGCTACTATCAAAAACTGAAAGAAAAAAAAGTTTTTTTTTTTCCAGGAGCAACCACTTGGACAAAGAACTGATACATCCCCACTGAATATCTTTCATTTCCTTCTGAGGATTTTCAACACAAGGATGGCTCCCATTGGCTTCGAGTGTCTCTTTAATTAAAGAGATGGAGATTGAGGACAAGCAACAGATCCTTGTGAATATAAAATCATCTGGTCCTCAATTAGTCTGAGGGTTGTGTAGTGAGACATTTTAGTTGTTACTTTCTATTTTATTCTACTCGTTCCGGCCTCATAATCTTGGCTGCTAACTGTTCTAGTTGGAGCTCACTGTGATGAACAAATCAAAACATGAAATGAGAAGTTGTCTTATCATTTCCATACAATAGGAAATCTGGGTAAGGTCGTCTAACCCAAATTAATGGATGACTTACCTGTCAGTTTATTGTACTGTGGTGGTTTGTATGTTGCTATGCTGCTAGAAGCTATGCTACCGGTATTTCAAACACCAGCAGAATCATCCATGGTGGACAGGTTTCAATGGAGCTTTTGAACTAAGACAGACCAGGAAGAAAGGCCTGGTGATCTACTTCCAAAAATTAACCAATGAAAAACCTAAGGATCACAACAGAATATTATCCTATACAGTGCTGGAAGATGAGCCCCTAGGTTAGAAGGTGCTCAAAATATACAGTGACCGCAACAGTGGACTTGAGCATACTAACAATTGTGAAGATGGTGCAGGACTGGGCAATGTTTCCTTCTGTTGTACATAGGATTGCAGTGAGTAGGAGCCGATTTGACAGCAATAAATAACAACAACAACATCTTGTGTGAAAGACAGTAAAACGGCCCTCCAAGATGTCCACATCTAACCCCTGGAACCTGTGGTTGATACCTTAGACAGAAAAAGGGACTTTGCAGATATGATTAAATTAAGGGCCTTGAGATAGGCAGATTACTCTTGATTATCCAGGCAGCCTTAGGTGTTATCGTGAGCATTTTTATCACAGGGGACCAACCAGAGGGGAATTTGTCTATAGAAAAGAAGGTGATGTGATGACGGAAGCAGGCTTCGAAGATGAAGGAAGGAGCCACAAGCCAAGGGATACAGCGGGCCAATAGAAGCTGAATAAGGCAGGAAATGAATTCTCCCCTCAGAACCTACAGAAGGAACCAGACCTGTTGACACCTTGACTTAGCTCGGTGAAACAATTTTGGACTTCGAACATCCAGAAATTTGTGTTGTTCTTGGCCACTAAGTTTGTGGTAATTTGTTACAACAGCAACAGGAAACAAACACATACATGACATTAACCCTTTTGATTTGTGTGTGTCCAAATAGTTTTGAATTAACTCTTATTTTGGATTCCTAGCCAGACAGATGGTATTTGTAATGACACATCACTGCAAAAAAAAAAGCAGAATGGATATTTGGCTGTAGAGTCCTAAATCTTAACTTTAATGTGAATCACAATATAACATATGTACTCATATATGTCCATTGCTGCCGAGTCGATTCTGACTCATTGTGACCCTATAGGATACAGTAGAACTGTCCCATAGGGTTTCCGAGGAGCAGCTGGTGGATTCGAACTTCTGACCTATTGGTTAGCAGCTGAGCTCTTAACCACTGTGCCACCAGGGCTCCGTGAGTTGTTTAATGTAGAAATTCAGGGATCTTAATTATGTTTAGCTCAAGAATAATAGTAATAGAATTTAATGACTTTGAGATTCCTTTTAGAAAGTAAATAAGTAGCATAAAGAGCCCTGGTGGTGCAACAGTTAAGCACTCACTCACAGCTAACCGAGAGGATGGTGGCTTAAACCTACCCAGCAACTCTGTGAGAGAAAGACCTGGTGATCTGCTTCTGTAAAGGTTATGCACACCTGTTGCCCTTGAGTCAATTTCAACTCATAGTGACCCTAAAGGACAGAGTAGAACTGCCCCATAGGGTCCCCAAGGCTATAATCTTCATAGAAGCAGACTGCCACATCTTTCCCCTGTGGAGCAGCTGGTGGGTTGGAACCACCAACCTTTCAGTTACCTGGTCAAGCACTTTAACCATGGTGCCACCAGGACTCCCTGTAAAGATTACAGTCTAGAAAACCCTATGGAGAAGTTCTACCCTGTCACATGGGGTCGCTATGAGTCAACATTGACTCAACAGCACCTAACAACATTCATAGCATCTACATATATACAAAAGAATATTCTCTAAACCCTAGATTTTGATCTTATTTGATTCAAGAGACAAAGTAGTAGTACTGGCCATCAAGTGTTTCATTTTTATCTTTTATGGCACAGGGTACTCAATGGATTCCAAATAACACTCCATATAGGGGGCAAATAATCAGTTCTGGGATTGTTATTCCGGTGAGATGTGATGGAAGATTTTCAACCTGTAAATATCACTGGGCAGCCTAGAAAATTACAAACAATTCAGTAGTCCCTTACACATCTTAATTTCTAACATGGCCTGGGACCTTCTGTGTAAAATGTATTAAGAGAAAGGTCGCTGTTGCATGTCATAGAGCGCTCTGAAGAAGCTGATCTCTGAGAACTCAAAGTCAATTGTACATATATACTGTAGGCTCCACGAAGCAACGTTCTATTACATCAAGGCAGAACTCTCATTTTGTATCTCACTTCCGTGCCCATGAAGGCTTTCTGACACTCTCTGAAATGTTCAGCGAGTCCAGAAGGGCAGCATCAACACTTTCATAAGCATAGGGGAGTGACTGTTCTCCAGGATTCTCCTCTTGCTCCTCCTCATTGCCATCACCATCACTAATATTTGTAGTGAACTTAACAGTTTACAAAGGGCTTTCATTCATGTGACCTTTACTGACATTTGGAGTTGGATGGAGCATTTGAGCACTTCATCTCGCAAAACTTTCGTGGATAAACAGGGCAGCAGGCATTATTATCTTCATTGCACAACTCCCAACAGAGTGTGTGTTACATTAGGTTTTGTTGTTTTGTGCCTTCAAGTTGATTCTGACTCATAGCAACCCTATATGACAGAGCTGAACTTCCCCAGGGGGTTTCCTAGGCTATAATCTTTATGGAAACAATCACTGGGTCTTTTCTCCCGTGGAGCTGTTGATGGGTTCGAACTGCCAACCTTTGGGTTAGCAGCCAAGCCTTTGGGTTAGCAGCCAAGCGCTTAACCATTGCACTACCAGGGCTCCTTGTTACGTAAAGAATGTTTGATAAATGTTTATGGAAAGAATGCTTGCAAATAAGGAAATTAAAACTCAGCGAAGTTCTGTAGTTTCCCCATTATCTGACAGGCAGAAAGAGAATTGCTGACACTAGAACTCAAGTCTCTCAATCCAGTATGTCTGAACCCATGGAAATGGCTCTACGGTGTCTTATTTGAATGATAAGGAGAGGATCAAGAGGCAATGATTCATCAAAAAGTACACATTCAATGGCCTTATTTCACCACATTTGAAGAATGGGGGTGGGGAGAAGAAAGTAATGAAAATTGATGATGCCTGAACCAGCTTTAAAAACAAAAAATCAACATCATAATATTGTCACTGGATGTTGATGGTTTGTTGTGAAAAGCGGAAGGAACTCAGCAATGTGGCTGTAGGTCATTAGTACTTTCTGTGTCCTTTCTTTTTCTCAGTGGGAAGCAGGAGTAAGATTTCCTCTCCTTTGTGAAACTGAAGACAGTTTCCCTTTCTAGACTTCAGTTTTCTTCACCAGCAGTTAATACACAGCTAACCCATCTCAGGTTGATACGTATGTAAATTTACACAATTGTTTCTATTTGTAAAGGAAAAAAGCCATTGTCAATAAAATGTGAGAAGTGTTCTCTTGAAAAGTCCTCAATCATTCACAGCAAATGTGTTTAAACTGGCAAGGACCAATGAAGGCATCTCCAAATCTTGCTCTCTGCTGGAGACCCAATTCTGTATCCACCCAGCACCTGGGTCACTGGGAAGCCAGTAATTAATTGGAAAAACAGAGGATGAAATTTAGGGTATTACATAGCCTAATGTACCTATCAAAGGTCTTAATTCAGATTGATCTAGCTTGATGAAGTTCCACAATTTCACGTAAAAAGAGCTGATATTTATTGGGCTGCTACCTCAAAACCAATACCTCAAAACCCAATAGGTAAAGCATTATTAATTCTGTTTTTAAGATGGGAAAACTGGGAAATAGATGGCTAAGGAACTTTGCAAAGCAGTATAACACTGAAGTTAAGAGCTGGGGCTGGAGTTTAATTGCCTTGAGTTCCAGTCCTGACACAATCATGAGCTAGTTTGTGACCTTGGGTAGAAAATTGATTCTCTGAGCCTCAGTTTCTTAACTGGTAAAATGAGGGTGGGGATCAGGACCTGCTGCATAAAGTTATTTTGATGGTCAGTGTCAGACTATGAATACTCAATGAATTATAACCATTGAAATGATTGAGGTAGTAAAGTTCACAGATGGGATTCAAACCTCAAGTTCTTCTTATTGCACCATGTTGCCCTTTAGATGATGTTCACAAGGGCAAGAATTTCTCGTGGTTAGATGTCTTGCATTAGAACTACAGATAGAAATTTTCAGACATGTAGGCACTCATCTCAGGCCAGGAATGGCAGGATCAACATGCATTTCCAGGAAACAAAACGTCAGGATATAAACAATTTGTCCCTGGAAAGAATGTGTAAAACCAGATCAGCTAATGCCACTCACCTAGGCAGTAAAACTCACTCCCTCTGTCTTAAGCTGGGTTCTCTAGAGGAGCAAAACCAGTGAAGCATATAGATAAAAAAAGAGAGAGATTTATTTCAAGAAAATGACTCATCCAGTTGTAGACGCTGGCAAGTTCCAAATCTATGAGTCAGGCATTAGGCTGGAGGCTTCTCCTGACTCAAACGGTTGCAAGGATTGACAAATCCAAAATTGGCAGGTCAGATGGCAGGCTGCTGGCTCATGTCCCAAGAACCGGAGGTCAGAGGATGATGAGTTGGATGCAGGTTCGAGATACAGTAAGCTTTGTCAGGACGTCAATATACATTGGATGCAGGCCACACTCCCAAGGAAACTCACCTTTCAATTGATTGGCTGTTCACATCAGATCACAAAATGGAGAGTAATTACATAATATTTGCCAAACCACTGAGAATCATGGTCTAGCCAAGTTCACATATAACCTTAACCATCACAGTCCACCCCTTGTCAACTTGGCACCTGTACACATCTCCTTAAACCATATATAATCTATCAGTAAAGACAACAACAAAGTCATATTTGTGCCTAACATGATACAACTAACATGTGTACAACCATATACACATACACACATATAACAGAACAAGAACACATACACACATAGAACAAAACAAGGAAGAAATACTAAAAACCATTACGATCCTCATTTCTGCAATTGGTCACGTGGTCGTAGCTGGTATTTAGAACTACCTTCTTCCACCACCCATTTTATATTCACTTTGCCCTCAGAAAGCACATCAGCTGGTTGTGGTTCCTTGCTTGGTGGGGTGACTCAAATCTTCATTTCTGAAGGGTCTAGGCCATTAGTAGTCATGTCAGAACTGGGTTGCTGTAGTTTTCCGCTGACTTGAATCATAGGGCATGGTAGTACTGAGAGATGTCCTAAGAGATCTCCTGTATTCTGGACATTCTTTTACACCTCCATTATGTAATATCAATGGACTTACCCTCGGTAATGAGGATCAATCATACCAGCCAATATGGTAACTACATTATTTGCCTGATCATCCAGAGGAATGAGGGCCCCAAAGTGGCCCGGTGGCATTCTAAACTTTCACTTCAAAGAATCAGTGTTGTGTCTCCAGGTGGGAGCATTCTTCCCTTTGGAACTAAGACCTCCAGGCCCACAGAGCATAAGGTCATGAGGACAGGAAGCAAAAATTTTGCAAGTGGCTCACTAAAGGTAATAGTGAGTAGTGTCAGTCCTATTCCCACCCCTTGATTCCTGGACCTATGAATCTTGGCTATGAGAGAAACAGCAGCATATATGGGATGCCAGTTTAGAGCATATATAGCCTCCTGGAGAACATTGCCCAACCCTGCAAGATATTGCCACCTAGCTGGTGCCATAATTGTATGTTTAGAAGGCCATTCCATCACTGTATCAAGCCAGCTGATTCAGGATGATGGGAAACATGATAAGACCAGGTAAAGTGAGTTCATTGATCCAAGGCAATGCTGTGTAGGATACCATGATAAGACATTCTGTAAGTCCCACGGATGGCAGTTTTGGTAGAAGCATTGCGTGCAGGGAAGGCAAATTCACATCCAGAGTAAGTGTCTATCCCAGTAGGAACAAAATGCTGCCCTTTCCATGATGGAAAAAGTCCAATGTAATCAACCTGACACCAGGTTGTTGGATCTTCCCTAAGAATGGTGCCATATCAGGGACTCAGTGTTGGTATCTGTGACCAGCAGATTGGGCACTCACAAGTAGCTGTAGCCAAATCAGTCTTGGTCAGCAAAAGTCTGTGTTGCTGAGCCCATGCATAACCTCCATCTCTGCCACCATGGTCATTTAGTTCAATGACAGGAGAGGCTGGGGAAAGATGCTGACTCATTTCCACAGAACATGTTACCCTGACTACTTGATTGTTAAAATCCTCTTCTGCCAAGGTCACACTTTGGTGAGCATTCACATGAGACACAAATATCTTCACTTTTTTGGCCCATGCAGAGAGGTCTATGCACATGCCTCTTCCCTATACCACCTGGTCACCAGTTTTCTAATCATGTTCCTTCCAAGTCCCTGACCATCCAGCCAAACCATTGGCCACAGCCCGTGAATCAGTATACAGTTGCTTATCTGGCCATTCCTCCTTCCAAGCAAAATGAACAACCAGGTGCACTGCTCAAAGTTCTGCCCACTGGGAGGATTTCCCTTCATCACCACCCTTCAGGGATGACCCAGAAAGGGGCTGTAGTGCTGCCACTGTCCACTTTTGAGTGGTGCCTGCGTATCGTGCAGAACCATCTGTAAAACAGGCACCAATTTTCTCTTTCTTAGTCAACTGATCATAAGGAACTCCCCATGAGGCCATGGGTGCAGACTAGGAGATTGAAGGTAATGTGATGGAACTTGGGTCTGCAGGCATTTGGACCACTTCCTTATATAACTTACTTGTGCCTTCAGGTCCTGCTCGGGCCCGATCTTGTATATACCACTGCTATTTGATAACGGAGTACCACTGTGCATGTTCGGCTTTATGACTCTGTGGGTTAGATAACACCCAGTTCATGATGCTCAGGTCGCATGATGGTCAAGTTAAGCATTCAGTCTGTACTAGGGCCCAGTAACAAGCCAAAAGCTGTTTCTCAAAAGGAGAGTAGTTAGTTATCTGCAGATGATGGCAGGGCTTTACTCCAAAATCCTAAGGGTCTGTGCTGTGATTCACCAATTGGGGCCTAGCAAAGACTCCAAACAGCATCTGTATCTGCCACTGACACTTTAATAACCATCAGATCAGCTGGATCATATGGCCCAAGTGGCACAGCAGCTTGCACAGCAGCCTGAACCTGTTGCAGAACCTTCTCTTGTTCTGGGCCCCACTCAAAACTAGCAGCTTTTTGAGTCACTTGATAAATAGGCCAGAGTAGCACACCCAAATGAGGAATATGTTGTCTCCAAAACCTAAAGAGGTTCACCAAGTGTTGTGCCTCCTTTTTAATTTGAGGGGCCAGATGAAACAACTTATTCTTCACTTTAGAAGGAATATGTCAACATGCCCCACACCACTGGACTTCTAGAAATTTCACTGAGGTGGAAGGCACCTGAATTTTTGTGCAATTAATTTTCCAACCTCTAGCACCCAAATGTTTTGCCAATAAGTCCAGAGTCATTAACACTGTCATTAATGCTTCTTCCTTACTAGGTCCAATCAGCATGATGTAATCAACCAGTGTGATGTCTTGTGGAAAGGAAAGGCAATCAAGGTCCCTGTGAACTAAATGATGACATAGGGCTAGAGAGTTGATATACCTCTGAGGTAGGACAGTGAAGGTGTATTATTGGCCTTACCAGCTGAAAACAAACTGCTTCTTGTGTTCATTTGAAACCAGAATTGAGAAAAAAAGCATTAGCCAGATCAATAGCTGTGTACCAGGTACCAGAAGATGTATTAATTTGCTGCAGCAATGAAACCACACCTGGAACATTTGGAGTCACCAACTGGTTAAGTTTACAATAATCCACTGTCATTCTCCAAGATCCATCTCATTTTTGCACAGGCCAAATAGCCGAGTTGAATGAGGATGTGCTGGGTATAACCACCCCTGCAGCCTTTGATTCCCTGAGGGTGGCAGTAATCTCTGTAATCCCTCCATGAATGCAGTATTACTTTTGGTTTACCGTTTTCCTCAGTAGGAGCAGTTCTAATGGCTTCTACTTGGCTTTTCTTACCTTAACTCTTTCTTTACCTTTGGCATGCATGGTATGTCAGTCACTTTTTATGCCACTGGACCTCAGAGGGAAGAAGTTATTCTGGTTTTAATGCATTTAGTGTCATGGTGGGTCTTTTTTGAAATGCATGAAGCTCAACAGATCAGAGTTGGACCCTCATTGTTGTGTAGGAAGAGCATTTTATTAGGTGATGCTTTTTGGATGTGTTAGTTTTACAGACTTTTACCTTTTTTTCCCCCTTTATTTCTGTGAGATGAGGCTTGCAAGAAAAGTTATGACTTCCCTGTGTGATGTTTAGGGAGCCCTGGTGAGTCTGTTTTGGCTTTTCTGTGTCATATTTGGAAAACCAAAGTTTCCCCCATGTAGCCTAATGGAAAGGCATCCGATAAATTACTTATCTAGCTCTCATTGGTATATTGTCATGCTGCAGATTGGTGGCACCAGAGTGCCACTTGTCTTACTGGTGGCTTGTATTACCAGGCTATATTTCTCTAAATCCATATCCTAACCAAAAATTTAAACATACTCAATTAGTAAGTGTGCATTCTAATACTGGAAACATATGCCATCAAAACAAACAAAAAAAATTAAGGAGAAAAAAATGTAGTAACGAAAGGGACAGTAGCCTTTGCTCCTCATGTCAGGGGCCCAGTGTGGGAGTTCTGCAGTTGCTGAGTACGTCTATTCAAATTATGCATTCTGGAACTGGGGAAATAACTACAGATGGGTTTGGGGACACAATGGAGATGAACCTAAGCTAAGGCTCCATTAATAACCTGATCTCCATATTCCCCTACTCTGATTGGTGGGCCACAGTGATGTTTTGGGTCTCCTGGAATTAGTGTCAGTTCAGAAGCAGTGTCCAGTAATCCCTAAAAAGTCTGATTATTTCCTTTTCCCCAGTGAACAATCACTGTTGTAAAAGGTCATAGATCCCTTCAGGGAAGGTTGGGAGGATGATTAACAGTACACATTTTTTTTTTTTTAATTTTATTAACTTTTATTGAGCTTCAAGTGAATGTTTACAAATCAGGTCAGACTGTCACATATAAGTTTATATACACCTTACTCCGTACTCCCACTTGCTCTCCCCCTAATGAGTCAGCCCTTCCAGTCTATCCTTTCGTGACAATTTTGCCAGCTTCCAACTCTCTCTATCCTCCCATCCTCCCTCCAGACAGGAGATGCCAACACAGTCTCAAGTGTCCACCTGATATCATTAGCTCACTCCTCATCAGCGTCTCTCTCCTATCCACTGTCCAGTCCCTTTCATGTCTGATGAGTTGTCTTCGGGAATGGTTCCTGTCCTGGGCCAACGGAAGGTTTGGGGACCATGACCGCCAGGATTCCTCTAGTCTCAGTCAGAACATTAAGTATGGTCTTTTTGTGAGAATTTGGGGTCTGCATCCCACTGATCTCCTGCTCCCTTAGGGGTTCTCTGCTGTGCTCCCTGTCAGGGCAGTCATCGGTTGTGGCCAGGCACCAACTAGTTCTTCTGGTCTCAGGATGATGTAGGTCTCTGGTTCATGTGGCCCTTTCTGTCTCTTGGGCTCATAGTTGTCGTGTGACCTTGGTGTTCTTCATTCTCCTTTGATCCAGGTGGGTTGAGACCAATTGATGCATCTTAGATGGCCACTTGTTAGCATTTAAGACCCCAGACGCCACATTTCAAAGTGGAATGCAGAATGTTTTCATAATAGAATTATTTTGCCAATTGAACAGTACACATTTTTGACAGTGTAGTGAGGTTCTTCCTCAAGAGAATCTGGCCTACCGTTCATTCAAGGGGTTGTGGGTCTGTAAACTGGCTTAAGTCTGGGAATTGACTGAGAGGCCTTGACTCTATTATGGTGATTTCAGTTAGACTGCCATTCATTTGGCCTAGAATTCTACTTCTACAGGTCAAGTAAATATTTCACATACAGGGACACCATGACTAAATAGCCAATGCCATGAGTACATATGAGTCAGACTATTCTGATTACTGCTTTGACTCTGCTGTCCATTATGGTAACCATGCCTACCTGTCTTTGTTGATTAAGTGCTGCCACTTGGCTCCTACCGTCACAGGATCCAAGCAGCCCCATTGTAGTTACGTGTCTTAAATCCGTTAGGGCAATCACAACTGTTAAATCTGATGTACATAAAACACAAGTCACAGCAGTCTTCAAGGATGCTGGGGCTCCTTCACAAATTTGTTCCTCACTGTTGTGTTAAAAGATGTGTCCTCTGGGCACTCCACGGATGGGTGTGTGGGTCCAACCTGATAAATCTACTCTAACATGCCAATTTCCCTAGGTCTTTGGATACCTTCTTCTACAGTATACCAAGGCAGGACTGGCATTTTCACTTGATTTAGTGTAGGCCACTGATTAATCCATGCTTTAGTAAACTATTAGATCCTTTTCTAACCTCTTGAGCTGAAACACTGAATGAAGAATCTGTGGTTAATGGGCCCATACCAATAAATTCAGTCTGATCCAACTTTACGTTCCTTGCACCATTATCCCACACCCTTAATAGCTATTCCCACACATATATCCCAGGTTTCTGTTTGTATATTAGAAAAACCAAGCAGTTCTTTTGGAGTATAGTGTACTTCCTCCTGGGTCCTACTTTGTACTTTACCTCTTGGGGTTCGCTGCGACTTAAGTCTAGTTATTGGTCTGGAAGCAAAAGTGGGTGGTGAGAGTGGATCCTGGGGACAATCAAAAATGTTTTGTAAGGCATCTACCTCAGGCAATGCCCCAGGCACCACCCCAGGCTGCATCTCAGACAAAGACTGTTGAAGCATAGCTGGGTAAATATCATCAGATGGGGGTAGAAGGGATAATGGTTTACTGGGGAGGGTGGGTGAGCAGACAAAGATGGAATAATCTCTTCAGATGTGAGTGAGAGGGTTGGTTCTGTTGGCAGGAGTGATTCAATGGAATTTAAAGGCTCAGTGTTTCCATCTTCCTGATTATCTGCCCATATGTCCCCATCCCAAGTTTCAGGATCCTGTTTCTTCCCAACCAATGTCCTCTTTTTCTCTTTAGACACCATTCGAGGTTGGGAATTCAACTGAAGTTGTAATTCAGCCATTCTTACTATCAGACTCTGAGTTTTGTTTTTGGTAATATCAGCTCTGTTACTACAAGAAATAAGGCACACTTTCAGGGCACAAGTGGCAACTTCCAGGTTTTGTGGTGCTTGAGCTGTGACTCTGAAGTTTTGAGCTCATTCCTTTCTTTTACCACTTTGTCTACTAGAAGTAGAACCAACCAACCAGCTTCCTTATACTTCTAATTCTGATGAAATTGTAGAAAAGTATCAAATATGCAATCACCCTGAGCCTTGTCTCTCACAAATATTTCATCTATTGGTGATATTTTGCATATTTCTATTGCCACCTCATGCCACAGATTATCAGTGCCCTCTTTACTACCGGAGGTAGAGTCATTAGCACCTTTAAGAGTAGCCAGAGTTGAGAACCAATTCAGAAAACTCATTCTTATGATTTTGTTCTCTAGAATGACTCTCGGTAACAAATATCTCAGGCTGGGTTATCTCGATAGCAGAACCAGGGAAATGTCTATATATAAACTTATATATATAGATTTTTATTTCAAGGAAATGGCTCATGCAGTTGTGGCAGCTGAGAAGCTCCAAGTCCATGAGTCAGGCATCAGGCTGGAGGCTTCTCCTGAGTCACGTGGCTACAGGGGCCGATAAACCCAAAATCAGCAGGTCAGATGGTAGGCTGCTGGCTCGTGTCCCAAGAACCAGAGGTCAGAGGATTATGAATCAGTTGCAGGATTGAGAGAGGGCAAGCTTTGCCAGAATATCCATATATATTGGATGCAGGCCACACCCACAAGGAAACTCCCCTTTCAACAGATTGGCTGCTCACATTAGATCATAAAATAGAGGATGATTACATAATATCTGTCAAGACACTGATAATCATAGCCTAGCCAAGTTGACCCATAACCTTAACCTTCATACCCCCTAGCCAGATACCTGAGCTTTACATTTCAAAGGATTCTAAAGCTGAAGATGAATCAACCATTAACCCACTATGTTACCTTTGTTCTCTATGAATAAAAACCTCTAACTTGATAGAGACCTCTAACTTAATAGAGATAGAAACCCTGGTGGTGTAGTGGTTAAGAGCTATGGCTGCTAACCAAAAAGTTGGCAGTTTGAATCCACCAGGCACTCCTTGGAATTCCTATGGGGCAGTTTTACTCTGTTGTATAGGGTCACTATGAGTCGGAATCGACTTGATCGCAATGGGTTTGTTTTTTTTTTTTTTGGTTTTGTAATATGTCAGACACTGTAGGAGTTGGTCTTTATATTAAGCTTTGAAGGAAAGGCAAAATCCAATAGTTGGATACAAAAAGAGTCAAATTTCAGAGAGACAGAAAATTGAGCATATGCCTGGAGTGCAGAGAACAGATATGATTTATATGCCAGGCTTTGAACCATAATTTTTTCTGTTCCGGTTATTGCTCTGGTTCACCCAAATTTAAAAAACTCAGTTCTGTTCTGGTTTCACTTCATTGACCATGACTGAACCCATTTTTTACTCTCCAATCTTAAATATATATTCTGTAAATGGATAATATGGGGCAATTTCATCTGAAGAAATATGGCTACCAAATTCATTCCTTACATTGAAAATAATATTGCATTTTTATATTAGTTTGAATTTTGTTCTTCCCAAGATTTCGTAATTAGTTTTGAAAGTAGCAATATTAAACTCTTTATACACATTCATTAATAATTAAATCTAAAGTGACAATGATGTTCAATTTTAATCAACGCCAAAACATTTCAATATAAAGAAAAATACGATGTAAAACATATTATTTTTTTAATTCTATTTTTTAAAATAATATACTGGAGCCTGGGGCGCAGTGGTTAAGTGTTAGGCTGCTAACCAAAAGGTCAGCAGTTCAAATCCACCAGCCACTCCTTGGAAACTCTGTGGGCAGCTCTACTCTGTCCTATAGGGTCTCTATGAATCAGAATTGACTCAACAGCAAGGGGTACAGTAGAATTCAGTGTAGTATAGAGCCGATTAAAAAATAGTATTATGATTAAAACTCTCCTAACATACTGTATGAATATTAAGTTGAAGTTTCAAAATACTTTTTTAGTTGGAAATTCTCAGCTTAATGGTATGAACACACTGAAAACAAACTTGATTTTGATGTAGGCAACATTTCGCTACTAACACTTAATAAATAGTCAAGTAAAATTAGTAAGAATTTATTCACAAAATACTAGAAATAAGAAGTGTGCTGTCATACCTCATACATCAATACTTGAAGGCAAAATACATCAATACATAAAGGCAAAGCACAATCAAATATTTAATACTTTAATATTCACCCCAGTTCTAAGCTGAAGAAACACCAGAGCATTACATAAAATAAACATTTTATTACAAATACAGATTTAATTCATATACAATTATACAGTTCATTTAGAATATATCATTGCAGTAAATCATCATTAAAACCCGTTGCCATTGAGTCAATTCTGACTCATAGCAACTGTATAAAGCAGAGTAGAACTACCCCATAGGGTTTCCAAGGAGTGCCTGGTGGATTCGAACTGCCTGCCGACCTTTTGGTTAGCAGCCCAACAATTAATCGTTATGCCACCAGGGTTTCCAAACCATCATTACGCCTAATTCAAAGAATGTTCTCTAATATTTTCTCATTTAAGCTATCCCTGTTGTCTTGCAAGGTGAATTTCAAATCTGAGAAAGCTCTCTCAACACTGTCCCAAGCAGCTGGTGCACCCAAAACTACCATGGCAATTTCTTAGAACTGAGAATGTTGTGAATGGGTTTCTTCCCAAAATTCAAGAATACTTTTTTTTTCTCTCAACTCTTTTATACATCATCAAAGCTTGTCAACATAGTCAATATTCACAGCACAGTTGTTTGATCTCAATTTGACTATTTTTCTTTCATTTTGAGAAATAATTCCATCTCATCAACACAGTCATTTGAAATGAGAGTATTTCCTAAACTGTTTTCCTTTGTTACACTTTCAATATTGCTCCTTTTCAGATTTTCTATCATTTCCCAAATGCTTCTTAAATGTAATATGGCCATCACCTTAACTTCAGAACTAATTAGAATTTGATAACGAGGACCTAAATAAACTGGTTGTCTTAGTTATCTGGCACTGTTATAACAGAAATACCACAAGTGGATGGCTTTAACAAAGAGAAATTTTGTCACACTCTAGTAGGCTAGAAGTCCAAATTCAGGGCTCCAGCTCCAGGGGAAGGCTTTCTGTCTGTCAGCTCTGGAAGAGGGTCCTTCTCCATCAATCTTTCCCTGGACTAGGAGCTTCTCCTTGAAGGAATCCCAGGTCCAGAGGACACACTCTGCTCCCAGCACTGCTTTCTCAGTTGTATGAGGTCTCCTTGTCTCTCTGCTTGCTTCTCTCTTTTATATCCCAAAAGAAATCTGCTCAAGACACAACGGGATCTTGAGATTGAGTCTTGCCTCGTTAACATTACTGCCACCTATCCCACCTCATTAACATCATAGAGGTAGGATTTACAACACACAGGAAAATCACATCAGATGACAAAATGGTGGACAATCACACAATACTGGGAATCATGGCCTAGCCAAGTTGATACACATATTTTTGGGGGACACAATTCAATCCATTACACTGGTCCTAATACACTACGGCTGCTAACCAAATGGTTGGCAGTTCGAGTCTGCCAGGCGCTCTTCGGAAACCCTATGGGGCATTGCATAGGGTCGCTATGAGTCGGAAACGACTCGATAGCACTTTCTTTTTTTTAATACACTATCATTTTCAATGATAACTTTTCCCCTGACATTGAATTTTTCAATCAATATGTTTCCAAATGTGTTATTAAGAGTTCTTAAGTTTAGCTTAGTTTCCACCCACATACCAAAACCATCACTCATGGTTAATTGTTCACTTTGCAATCTTACCATAACTTTACTTAAAGGCTTTAAAATTTCCAAAATTAATTTCATATATGCCCATTTGTCATTAGAAAAGTAATATTTCATATTATTCTCAGCTAATACATGATAGAGATTTTTTGCATCCTAGCGCTTTAGCGCTATGGCTTTTTTTTTTAGCACTATGACTGCTAACCAAAAGGTTGGCAGTTCAAATCCACCAGGCGCTCCTTGAAAATTCTGTGGGGCAGTTCTACTCTGTCCTATAGGGTCGCTATGAGTCGGAATCGACTCGACGGCAGTGGGTTTTAGTAAGGTTACATGCTGTATATACTGTTGCATCTTGTTTGGCAGTCTAGTACAGTTTTCCTTAAGTTATTTTCTGAACATTTGGTAGACAATGCCAGAATACAAAGTATTCAAATAAGTTCATGACATTCTCCTAAGAATCCTTCTAGTTTCACATTCTTTACTGAGTCTTTAATAACGAATTGAAGTTTGTGTACAACACACTTTATACCAGTCAATCTTTTCTTACAGACCTCGTCGCTTTAATTGCACTCTGTGATGGTTAATGTCTGCAAGTTGGCGTGCTCTAAATCAGTCTTCAAAATTGTCACTTTATGTTGACATTTGTCATTCAATTTCACTATCATTTCTGAGCATATGAACAAATTTAATTATGTTAGAGCCATTATCCATGGTTACAGAATATATCTGTTGTAAATCAATGTTGTACTCTAAAATTTGATACACAACGTTTTTCATGGATAGACCTGTGTGTGTCTTTCTTTTAATCCTTTCATTCCCAGTGTCAACAGATGTGTCTTACCATCTTGTGCAAATTGAGCAGTAATTCCTAGAATTAACCAGCTCAATCTACTGGCAACATTCACTTTCAAAGAGAATATTCATTTTTCTAGATTACTACTAATTCTGGAACTAAGTTTTAAGGACAAGTGAGGTATCATTTCCCTAATATTCTCTGAGGCAATTGAAAATTTTTGACCAATTGAAGCAACAATTGTATTTAAATTTTTACGGAATCCTGAATATTCAATTAACATAGCCGAACAACTGTTAACAGTAACTGATTCAACATATGCATAAACAATTGTTTGTTTATCTAATTTCACCTTAAGGCATTCTGGAATGGCAAGCTCTTCTGATGTTTTTTGTGGCAAATTGGGAACACTTCTGATATTTTAATTTTCTTTGTCTTCTTGCTTTGCACCGTATTGCATTCATCTGTATGGTGAAGCTTCAGGTGCCTCTCTAAATTCGCTGCATGGTCTCCAACCATATCTGTGTTGCAAATTTTACACGCGCTTTTATTTTCAATCTTTTTACACTTGAAAAAGTCTTCAAATGAATTTTCTCTGGTTAGTCCCATACTAGAATTCAAGGGGTAAGGAACAGTATTGATATTAGGGTATATTTTATAGTCAATATATTACAATAAAAACAAGTCTTAGACTTTGATAACTTAAAGAGAATAGAATGCACAAATATATTTGCAGAAACGAATTAGAGTCAGTATGTATTAAATTGCATCTAGCCATGTATCATCGCTGTATTAGAAAAACTGGAATAACTTTGAGTTTACATTGACAGGGTTTGCCAATTTCTTCTATTCGAGTTTCCACTTTACAACATTCTCACACATTTATCCAGCACCTTTAGAAAAAATCTCACTTCATAGTCATGCCATCAGGTTGTTCCCAGTGACGTAATGGTATATCACAATTGAAACATTAATTTGCTTGCCACTAGCTGCTGATGTTTGTTAACGTTTTGATTTGTAAGATAAATACCAAATTTAAACACGTAAAGTACAATGTGTGACAGTACATTTAAATTGAGATTGAATGCATAATGGAATCATCAAAAAATTAAACAATATTTTCTATTTCTTGAATTTAAATACCACACTTAAAAAATGTGAATAATGCACTTTTAAAACCTCTACACTCACCTGACAAATTTCATTCACATAAAACTCTATTTAGAACTCACTGCAGTTTAGCCAGCTCTTTCAGATTTCTGACCAAGAGTCTTCTCCATCACCAAGTGTTTCTTTCTCACAGCTTCGATAGGCACAGCTTGAGTTACTGTGAGACAGGTCAAGCACGGACCGAAGCAGCCAGCTCTCAGTAGCCTGTGAATCATCTCCTGTAACAGCAGTCGTCACCTACAGCTGTGGCTGCATAATGTCGCTTACAGAGAAGTGACGAACTGTGCGCTTACCGGCCATGTGCCAGAGAAGCATTCGGCATACATGGATGCCAAATGTGAGTCAAACATAAATAGTCCTATAGTCTTCCTCACAACTTAAAAATTATCATGGAACAGAAAATAGCAAGTGAAAACAATTAATAGTTTCCGATTTCTGTTGGGGTTCAGAAAAGCTTTTTTTTTTTTTTTTTGTGGTTTGGGTTTCGGTTTCACTTCAGTGAAGATTTCAGGTGTTTTTGGTGTCAGTTTTTGGTTCCATTCCAGTTTGAAGCCCTTTGTACATGGCGCGTAGCTAGTCATCATCGTGGGTGAATCCACATTTTCTCGGGAACTTTCAATTATACTCAATTTCAAGGTCTGCCTTCTCACCATTATATATCCTAAACTTCCATTTTAAATAATGTTCAAATCATTTTATAATTTTTCTCTTAATATACTTCTAATATTTTTGAAGCCAGGAAACTTACTGTTAAGTAAATCTCATATTACACCAACATTAATTTTAAAGCCAGGAAATTGTTTCTGTAAGTATGGTTTTTAAATCATCACACAGCTTTCAAAACGTGTAAGAAATGTTGCCTGGATCTAGTTTTCTTGTCCCAGGGTAAAAACACCACAAAGTTATAATACAGCAAGAAGAAATATTTTATTTGGCATATGTTCCAAGAGGCCAGAGCCATGTCCGCCTGAGTATGAGGAACGTTATGTCAGTATATATTAATATTATAAGTGGATAAAATCATTAAAAGCTTCATCCTTTCACACATTGGCTAAAAGCTGCCAAATCATCGTGATTCTACATTTTGAATTGTACAGGTTACAGTGGCAACAGTCAGGAGGGTCTTCAATGATCCAAAAAACCAAAATAAATAAATAAATAAAACCAAACTCGTTGCCCTTGAATCGATTCCAACTCACAGCAACCCTATAGGACAGAGTACAACTGTCCCATAGGGTTTCCAAGGAGCACCTGGTAGATTTGAACTGCCAACCTTTTGGTTAGCAGGTGTAACTCTTAATCACTACGCCACCAGGGTTTCCTTCATTGGTCCAACAAATACTGTTTATTAAATTGTAATAGAAAAAGATAAGAGTGAAAAATACTCTAAGATTTGTTTATGTAAAAACAAAAAAACAGAATAAAACAAAAACCAAACCTGTTGCCATCAAGTCGATTCCAATTCATAGCAACCCTAGAGTACAGGGTAGAACTGCCCCATAGAGTTTCCAAAGAATGCCTGGTGGATTTGAACTGCTGACCTTTTGGTTAGCAGCCATAGCTCTTAACCACTATGCCACCAGGGTTTCCATTTATGTGAAAGGTTCCCTAAAAGATGTTTTCCAAGATTGTCCTAGCTATTGTGTTTATACCTCAGGGCCCAGCTGATATGTCCTTGTGGGTCCTTGTGAGACCACCTCCCGCTGGGTCACATTCTTTATACTCGAGGACAGGGAATAATGGCTCCAATTTTAACTCCTAAAATACTCTTGAAATATTGTCCAAAACAATTTCTTCTTTTCAGCTGACCTTGTTTACTGAATCATATTCATTTTTAAAGAGTTTTTCAATCTGTCTCCAATTACTAAGACTCATTTTTCAATTGGTTTTTGAAAATATGAATTTCAATTTTGATTGTCAACATATTTGATTTTATTTATTGGTTAAACCAAACCTAATAAAGTAGGTATTATTTGTTGAATTTTACAGCTATAAAAACCTAGAACAGAGAAGTCAAGAGGTTTCTCAAAGTGGTATAACACTGTGCATAAGAGTTGGGCTTGAGTTTGACTGTCTTGAGATCTAATCCTAATTCTGTCACAAACTAGCTGTGTGACCTTGGCAAAGTAACTGAATCTCTGTGTGCCTGTCTTAAAGCCATATAAACTCATTATGATTGAGTGCTGGTCCTCACAACTGAACTTATAAAGAACATCATGATAAATAGAGAAAAAATTGAAGTTGTCAATAATTTCATTCTACTTAAATCAACCATCGATGTCCATGGAAGCAGCAATCAGGAAATCAAATGGTGTGTTGCATTAGGCAAATCTGCCTCAAAAGACTGCTTTTCAGTGTTAAAAAGCAAAGACATCACTTTGATGACTAAAGCATGCCTGACTCAAGCCATGATCTCTTCAATCACCTCATACACACGTGAATTGTAGGCAATGAAAAGGAAAGACAGTAGAAGAACTGATGCATTAGAACTGCGGTGTTGGAGAAAAACATTGAATATAGAGTGGACTGCCAGAAGAATGAACAAATCAGTCTTAGAAGAAATACAACCAGAATGCTGCTTAGAAGCGAGGATGATGAGACTTTGACTTGCTTACTTTGGGCACATCATCAGGAAAAGACAATTGCTAGAAAAGGATGCCATGTTTGATAAAGGAAAGGGTTGGTGAAAATGAAGGAAACCTCCAAGGAGATGGGTTGACACAACAGATACAACATGGACTCAAATATACTAACAATAGCGAGGATGGTGCAGGACTTAAAAAAAAAAAAACTTGATAACAACTAACAACAACTAACAGAATTGAGTTATCTAAGTTTTTTCTTTTTTTAATTAACGACTTAGGCAGACAGCCTACTCATGTGAATATTTGTTAAATCAGGATGGAGGTATTAGTCAAATTCTTCAACAAGCCTTTATTGAGAATTTACCATGAAAAAAAAAGACCATGAGCCAAGTATTATACTAGGCAGTGGTGATACAAAGGTGAAAATGATACATAGCTTCAGAAACTTCGAGAAAGTTTCCACAAATATTAAGTCAAACTAGCAAAATAATAGGCAGTGTGTCAACTTGGTCTCTAACATCTAAATTAAATATTGCACGGACCCCATATTGCTCAAGTTTTTCTTGAGCTCATTCATTAGCTGCTTCGTTTATTGAACACTTGAATACTCTTTCAGAGTTACCGTTTCTAAATATATCTGTGCTGCTCTGAAAGGAAACAATACAAAAGCTCCTGAACTGTGTTTATTTCAACTTGTTATAGTTTCATGTGATGCTCTTAAGGAGTGTAAATGTGAGCCAGTATTCCTGTCAGCAAAGAGCTCTGGCTTTGGATCAGACAAACCTGAGTTCTTATTCCCAACCCTCCACTTGCTGGTTGCATGGTATTGGGTAGATTACTTCAACCATCTCTCAGTTTTCTCTTTCGTAAAATGAGGATAATAGTAGCCCCTAACTTAGAGAGAAGATCTGGTGGCACAGTGGTCTAGCGTTTGGCTGCGAACCAAAAGGTCGGCAGTTTGAATCTATCAGCCACTCCTTAGAAACATGATGCCGCAGTTCTACTCTGTCCTGTTGTGTAGCTATGAGTCAGAATCGACTCGATGGCAATGGGTTAACCCAAAGGGTTGCTGTGAGTTTAAATGAGATTTGGGATGTAACACATTTAGCTTAGTAGATGCTCAATAAATACCAGCTTTTATTATTGTAAATAATTACAAAAATTTTAATAACTCACTTTACATCTATGAACAGAATTGTCATATTCAGAAATTTTGAAAAATAACTTATTTCTCTTCAACTTATTTGGTTAGTTCGTTTGTTCCTGACTATGTGATGTTTTCAGCACCTTGTTCTCTAGTCTCCTACCTTCCCAGGCAGACTTGAGTTCTTTATGTTCCCTGATTCCTGGAGGATGGAGGTCAAACAGTGTGGTCTGGAGTAGCCTCGCTCCAGGCAATTAGCTTCTGCACTGGCCCTCACGCTGAGATTGTGGAGTCTATTTGCAAACAGATGCAACTTTTCAAAGCCAGGTAACAACGAAGTCATGCAGAGAAAATACGAGGTCATGCAGTATTGTTTTAATACTGCTTTATACATTGTCTAACAGGTCTTTTTTGTCTTTTGTTTTTAAGAGTACATTTTATTATTTGCAAAGATGAAGAATCTCAAAAATGTTTTTCTTGCTTGGTATGTGTTAACATATCTGTATCTATACATACTGTTTCACAGTATACATTTGAACCCTGACTTTCTCCTCCACATCCCCTTCTTGCAGTTTGTACACACCTTTGTCAGACAGTCTTCTGCTTCAGACTGTCAGGAGACAGAACTACTAGTTTTTTTTTTGTTTAACAGACAGACTTTACTATAATGAATTACATTTTAAGGATGTTAATAACTGAAAGGGTGAAAAGAGAACTCAGTTGGTGATGATGGGGAGAAATTGCATTGCTGGTAGGAATGTAAAATGGTGGAGCTTCTTCATAGATAAACATAAAATTACCATTTGACTCCAGCAACTGCACTCCTGGGTGTATACCCAAAAAGAATTGAAAGCAGGGATTCAAACAGATACTTGCTACATCAGTGTTCATTGCAGCGATACTCACAATAGCCAAAAGGTGGAGACAACCCACGTGTCCACCAACAGAGGAATGGATAAAAAAATCATGGTATATACACACAATGGGATATTATTCAGCCTTCAAAATAAATGAAGTTCTGATACATGCTATGTGGTGGATGAGCCTTGAAAACATTATGCTGGGTGAGATAAGTCAGACACAAAAGGGAAAATGTTGTATGATCCCACCTATATGGAAATATCTAGAAAAGGCAATGCATAGAGTCAAAAGCTTATTAGCGGTTACCAGGGGCAGTGGGAGGTGGGGGTGGGGGATGGGGAGATGTTGCTTTAGGGGTACTGAGTTTCTCTTTGGGGTGATGAAAATCTTTTGGAAATGGATAGTGGTGATGGTAGCACAACGCTGTGAATGTAAGTAATGTCACTGAATTATACACTTAAAAATGATTATAATGGAAAATTATTATTATATATATTTTACCCCAAGAAAATTTTTAAAAAAGAGAGAGAGATCTGTATCACAAAATTAGCCATTTCAGGAAGCAACTCTCATCCCCAACGCAGAGAATACAAAGGGAAGAGGTTGGAATTACTAACAGAAACTTAGAGGAGATCCTCTCTGGAGCTAAACCTCAGAACCTCCAGGGGTGGCTGCTGATAGGTGCTAGTGTCTCTGAGATGGGGCTTGATGAAGCTGTTCTGAAAGTGTTGGAAAAGCTTCAAAACGGATTCAGCTGCTGCTACAGGAAGGAACTGTTGCTAGCAGGGTGAAGGAGCCTTGTGTGTGGGGGTGGGGGGCGGGGGTAAGGGGTGGGGGTGGAGGATCCCAGGGATCACAAGCAGAAAGGAAGTCCCAGAGGGAGCAAACAGAAAGGAGCAAATCTATTTGCTGCTCCCACTAGGGTCACATATTGCCAGAAGTTCTCATGTGGTGCAAACGGTCAACTCTCTTGGCTGCTAACCAAATGGCTGGAGGTTCAAGTCCAACCCCAGATGCCTCAGAAAAAAGGCCTGGCCACCTACTTCCAAAAAACCAGCCATCGGAAACCTTATGGAGCACAGTTTTACTCTGACACACATGGAGCTGCCACGAGTCAGAGCTGACTCAACGGCAACCGGTTTAATATATTGTCAGCTGGTGAAACAGAAATGTGGTTTGCAGAGTCCCAGCCCCTGCGTCTCAGAGCAGAGTGGGAAAGGGTGGGTCTAGAGGTGAGACACAACGGCTTAATAATTGGCACAGCAGGGAACACGTCTTGTTCTCAGCACCTGGCACAATTTCTAAAATACAGTATTGAATAAGTCCTTGTGGAATGAATATGTGTGTGTAGTTAGATTAAAAATGTGATCTTAACAGCTAATACCTTAGTTCCTCTTATTCAAAGAGCTGTCTTTGTTTAGGAAAATTACTTGACAGACCACTTTCAATGTAGACTGTGAGGGCCCAATGTTAAAGTCTGGAAAGAAGGAAAGAGAGAGAATTAAGCGGTTAGCAGAAATTGGGAGAGAGTAGGGAAACCCTGGCGGCACAGTGGTTGAGTGTTACGGCTGCTAACCAAAAGGTTGGCAGTTTGAATCCACCACGTGCTCCTTGGAAACCCTATGGGGCAGTTCTACTCTGTCCTATAGGGTTGCTGTGAGTTGGAATCAACTCCACGGCAGCGGGTTTGTTTTTCTGGTTTTGTTTTGTTTTGGGGTAGAAAAAAGAAATTTTTTTTTTATTTTTTTGAGTGAGGGGCAAAGCCATGGCTAGAGAGGACAGGGGAGAACAGAAAGCCCAAGAGTCAGGGGGCAAGCAATCTGTAAAAAGACTACAATGGGTGGAGAAGGGTAACCATTGAGACATTTCTGGTGGAGAGATGATGCAAAGACGTTTAGAAGTAGGAATTTTAATATTTGAATTTAAGTTTATGCGTGTGGCTCCAAAGTAACTCAGATCTTCAAGGCACTACAGTTTGCTACTCATACTGGTTTTGTTGTTGTTATTTGTTGCTGTTTAGCTGGCTCCTACTCATGGTGACCTCATGTATAAGAGAACAAAAAGTTGCCTGGTCCTGCACCATCTCCATGATCGTTAGTATGTTCGAGTCCATTGTTGCTGCCACCATGTATTTTGACTGCCTTCTAACACAGGGGGCTTATCTTCCAGCACTATATCAGACAATGTTGTGTTGTGATCCACAGGGTTTTCATTGGCTAACTTTTGGATGTAGATCATCATACTTTTCTTCCTAGTCTGTCTTAGTCTGGAAGCTCTGATGAAACTTGTCCACCATGGGTGACCCTGCTAGAATTTGAAATATAGGTCGCATAATTTCCAGCATCATAGCAACACACAAGCCACCACGGTACAACAAACTGACAGATGGGTGGTGGCGCACCAGTTAACACCTAAAGTATTCATGAATAAAGGAGCGGTCTGCTTTGAACAGTGAGCTAATCTGTAAATTGAACCAAATCTCGGGGAGCAGGTCTTTAAGCCAGAGATAACCAGGAGAAATAAAAGGCTCTATACCTTCTTTGTCACTGACTGAAACTGCCCAGAAGGACCAGGGTGTGAGTTGGCCGCAGTACCTGGGAAAGGGGTCTAGATAATTCCATGGGCTTTCAAAGATCAGGGGGACCTTGTTTGGTGTCCTGGTAATACTTGTTTTGTACCCCTCAGAAGATATGGCGAAGTTTTAACCCCTGTACCTGTGAATGTGACCTTGTTTGAGGAAGCAGTCTTTTGAAGATGTTATCAGTTAAACCATTCTGGAGTAGGGTGGGTCCTAGACCTAACCCCTTCTGCGTGGTATCTTATGAAAGAGAAGGACAAACACAGAGCCACACACAGGGGGAAGATACCATGTGATGACTGAAGCAGATGTATCTATAATCAGTAAAGGAATGCCTTGGATTGTTGGCAGCCACCAGAAGGTAGGAGACAGAGGCATGAAACAGGGTGAGTCTCAACCTACAAGTTGTGGATCTGAGCCTGGGTGCAGTGAATAAAGCCCATTTCTCTAAGTATAATACCAAAAAACCCACTGCCGTCCAGTCGATTCCAACTCATAGCGGCCCTATAGGACAGAGTAGAACTGCCCTGTAGAGCTTCCAAGGAGCACCTGGCGGATTCGAACTGCCGACATTTTAGTTAGCAGCCGTAGCACTTAACCACTACACCACCAGGGTATCCTAAGTGAAATAGTAAATATAAAAATCTCTCAATATAAGGCATGAAGTGCCACACTAAAGCATGACATGTGAACATTATAATTGCATCATGTGAAGGAAAGAAGTGAAGTAATATCTCCCTTAGCTCATTGGTTAAAACGATACTTTTGTGGTGGGTCTGCCTTATGATGTAATGGAGGCAAGACTCATAATGTGGAAATGGAAAGAAGATTGAACTGTACTCTCAAGTAACTCTCTGTGCCTCAGCTGCCTTGTCGAAAGAATAAGAAGGCTGCTCCTTTCCAACCCTACTTTTCTATGTCTTTATGAGGATGACTCAATTCTGGAGACATACGGAGTTTTTCTATGTTCCCCCTTTGCATTAATATATATTGTTGTTGTTAGGTGCCTTTGAGTCAGCTTCTACTCATACCTACCTCATGTACAGCAGAATGAAACACTGCCTGATCCTGACCATCCTCACAGTCGTTGCTATGTTTGCGCCTGTTGTCGCAGCCACTGTGTCAGTCCATCTTGTTGAGGGTCTTCCTTTTTTTCGCTGACCCTCTACTTTAGCAAGCATGGTGTCCTTCTCCAGGGACCGGTCCCTCCTAATAACATGTTCTAAGTATGTGAGACGAAGTCTTGCCATGCTTGCTTCCAAGGAGCATTCTGGCTGTACTTCTTTCAAGACAGATTTTTTATTCTTCTGGCAGTCCTTGGCATAGTCAATATTGTTTACCAACACCATCATTTGAAGGCATCAATTCTTCTTTGGTCTTCCTTATTCATCGCCCAGCTCTCCCATACATATGAGGCATTTGAAAATATCATGGCTTGGGTCAGGCGCACCTTAATCCTCAAGATGACATCTTTGCTTTTTAAGACTTTAAAGAGGTCTTTTGCAACAGATTTGCCCGATGCAACACGTAGTTTGATTTTTGGACTATTAACCGTATATTCTAGCTTCTGTAATATGATGTTTTAACATCCACACCAAGTTACCCTTCTCCACGTAGGTCTGCTATACCTAGATTTAAAAAAGCTCCCTCACTTTCCCTTTGTAAACACTGCAACCCCCAAGGCATGAGATTCAAACGTAGTTGACAGGTCCCTGTGTGCTCACATCTCTCTCTGTTGCATTTCAGGCAAAAAAAAAAAAAAAAAAAAATCCAATAAAGGGGCTTGCCCACACCCCTGCTCCATCTCTGCCTTGTGACCATCCACCTTGTTTTCCCTGTATGGCCCCACCCACCATGTTGTGAACACCAGGGACTGTGAGAGTGATAAGTCTTTAAAGGTTTCCTGCCTCTCTCTCTCTCTCTCTGTCTCTCTCGGTACATGTTCAATCTTACCACACCTCAAACATTACTATTATATCAAGTTAAGATAAGTACTCAAAGATGACTAGGTTGAAGATGGGTGGATTTGGTAAGCACCAATGAGTTTTTGAAAGGAAGGGGTTAGAGATCTTAACACTTTCCCTATGATGCTGAAATTCATTTGGCTGTCTTGGATGGACTGAGATGTCTGCAGTCAGAGTAAACTGACAAAAAAAAAAAAAGAAAAGAAATCTCTGGGACCCTTGAGGTAAAACTCCCATATGGCAGTGATAGCAGATGAAGGACAGAGTCCTTTTGCACAGAACTTCCCCAAGTGTGATCCGGAGCCCAGCAATCTGTGTTATAAAAGCCTCTCCAGATAATTTGTATCCTAAAGTTGTGGTCCAAATGGTTGTAATGCACTGGTCTGTTAACTGAAAGGCCTGGCACATAAAATCAGCCATTGAAAGCCCTGTGGGGTGCAGTTCTACTCTGACACGCTTGGGTCGTGAGTGGGTGTCAACTCAATAGCGACTGGTGAAGTCTGAGAAGCAATGCTAGCAGACTGACAGACTTTCCATTTTTTCTTTGTAAGGTGAGAATAACCAGGCTTGAGTCAGCCCTTTGTGGTTCTCTGACTTGGGGAAGAAGAGGAAAAACTTCCCAATAGCACCCAGGATAAGAGTTCAAATTTTCTATATATTAAAGCCATATGATCTTGTTTTGTACCCCAGGTTGGTGAAGCAGGATATATTTGTCTATAGAAGTTGAGACAGGTTCAGTCTTCTGAAAACATGCAATATTCTTGGTAGTTGTAGACTTTTGCATTTTTTTTTGAAAAGAACTATTTCAGTTTAGACGGGTAAGACATCATACAGGTTTACTCAGACTAATATAAGTAGCATTCCTCTTGAAGACCTTGTCACTACACAAAAAGAATTTGTCAGCTAGGAAAAAGAAAAATTATATTGCTATTTTAGAAGAGCGTTGTGTTTCAGTTGGAAGGAAGTGTTTAAACTCGCAGAATAAAATTATCCTTATGTTCATTATCTGCCTAGTTTCCTAAAGGGTTTGAGGCTAGTTCAAAAATTCATAAAGTGCAAAAGACGAAAAGAGAGGAAGCCCCTAGAAGAAGTGATCGAAGAATATGAGATTTATTCTCTGGCAAGCCGTTTTGGTAATTCTAACAGCTTAATATATTCCCACTCCAGTTTTATGGGACAGCCATTCTAAAAAAATTCACTGAGTGGTAGCTTAAAGTGACAGCCTTCTTTTCTTCACATGGAAATGTCTGCTATAATAGGACTCCTGGCAAAGGCACAGCAGGAAGACGGCACTATGTGTGCAGTTCCATTTGTCTTTGCTGCTCTTTGGTTTCAAAGTATATTTATATCAGGTGATTCTTTACGCCTCCCCCAAATACTTAAGATACTAGGTTTTTAAGTAATAATTTACGTTTTTTTGAAATGCCAGTTAGAATGGCTGAATAGATTTTTGAGTAATCCTTTCCTTGATTGGAGCCCTGGTGGCGCAGTGGTTAAGAGCTACAGCTGTTAACCAAAAGGCTGGCAGTTTGAATCTACCAGCTACTCCTTGGAAACCCTATGGGGCACTTCTACTCTGTCCCATAGGATTGCTATGAGTTAGAATCAGCTTCACAGCAATGATTTTTTTTTTTTTTGGCTCCTTGATTATAAAAATAAAATATGATCAATGTAGACAATCAAAAAAACAAATAAGAACAAAACACCTAGGACATGCAGAAAACAAGAAAATAAAATTACTTAAAGTTTCACCAGTCTAAAGCTATCACTTCTTGTATTTGGTACAGTTAGTTAGTCCCTTCCAATACGTTTTCAGTGCACATTGTATGGTTGAGTTCATATTTATACATATAAAAAAAATATAGCATACTGTATATAGTATTTTCCTTCAATTAGATTTCATAAAACTTTGTGAGTAAAATTTCATAAACATTATTTGTAATGGCTGCATATTTCATAGTATGCAAATAGCATAATTTATTTAAACATTCCCCTATGGAGATTTAGGCTAAGCCCTATAAAATAAATTGCAACAAGGTTAACGTAGTAAATGCCTCACCTGGGATGAAGTCTTACCTAGACCAAAGCGTCATCTTTTTAGGCAGTAAGTAAGGCTGAAAGAATTATACAAGGCACTGTCCCCTCTATCTTAGAAACATTTTTAAGAGAATAGGAATATTATTTTTAAGGCAAGATTACTTCGGGTAAGTAGCATGATAGATACTGTCAGATACATTAAAATAACTGATCTGTAGTTTCCTGAGAGAAAATCAAAGCAATGACATTAGGTTAGAAAATTATAACTAAAATATATTTTTTTGTTTTATCCATATTAGATGCACATGTCTTTTTCTCTGTTCCTTCTCTCTTTCCTTCTGCCTTCCCTTCTTTCCTCCTTCTCTCTTCTCTCCCTCCCTCTCCCTTTCTTTTCATTTTTCATTTGCATGTTTGAATGTTTGTGAATCCTTTCTGGAATGAATCTGAGTTGAGCTGCCTGGAGTGAAGCTCTGCAGCTCCCTTCTCACTAAGCATCCATCCTGCAGTAACAGTACAAACACACCGTCAGTGAAGGTGCTGACAGGACCGGAAGCAGCTCAGATGGCAAAGCATATTCTAATGCATTTTTAAAATGATGCCACAGTAGTGAGGTCTGATGACTTACAAGCAAAACTTGGGCGTCTCATGCACACACATGCACACACACACACAAAACCTGTTCCTTGTGGGAGGAGAAAGCTATTTGGATCAAATTAAACAACCAAAATACATTCTTAGTGATATTCTTTTAAAATATTTTCATATTACTAAGTTAGGGTTTTTGAACTTTTTGATAACTGTACAAAATCCTTTTTACTATGGCATTCTTAGAATGGCACTTCGGTATAAAGAAATGTTACTAAAATAACACAACTATAGTTCTCACATGCTTTATTTTCTGCTTAATGATACCATGTATGCATATCATGTGACTGTGTGTAGATCATATTATGGGTTACGACTCAGAATTTGAATTTCATGGACCATGCTAAAATTCAATAAAACTGCATTCATATGCAAGGGGGAAAGAGCAACATGTGGCTTAAATTTTCCATAAAATACACAAGGGATAGTTAAGGGGGAAAGTGATTGGGACAGAGTACATCTGGAATTTTGCCAGACTCATACCATGTACACAAGGGTTGAAGATTGAATTCAAATCCCAGGCAGATCTCTTCACTCTCCCCCAAAGGGTATAAGGTACCATTTCAGTGTTGAAAGATAAAGTTAATGAAAATACTTTAAATGAGCAAAATGAGAAAGTTGGACTTGATAGAACTGGTTTGTCCATTGGAATGCAAGGCCTTCCCATTTAAACTTTGATCCCCACTCTGCTTTTTCACCCACAAAGTGGTTATCATTGGTTTTTGAAACCATTTCTTTACTTTCCTGTGCTCAATGTCAACTCCAGCCTGCCCCTACACTCCTGTGCAGAATCACAGATACCCAGTCGAGGTAATACTAATACTTCTTCAAACTCTTGTCACGTCATCCAAACCCGAACATGCCTCCATACTATCCCTTCTCCGCATTTCACAGTCGGGTATGATGAAGAGTGAGAATTCTTTTCCAATGGAGGATCTCAATCCCATCATGATTTACAAGGCTGTCTGCGTAATTTTGTGCATATCAGAAACGGCAATTTCGTCAGGCGAAAGAAATTTAAGGGGAATTAGTGGCTGTGATGTTTTTTCTCCTAAGTCATTCTATTCCCTTTCTCTTCTGGAGTCTCTCTGTACTAGTGCCAAACAGGCAAATGCCACCCCTGAGTCCCAGGAGATGTGTTGATCAGCTATACAAAGCCCCCCAATGCAAAGATGCTTGGAGTTCAGCAATGCCACTTCCAGCTAACTGGCTCCGATTCCGGTGGATGGTACTAGCCCTCCTCCCTGTCTGGACTAATGCCAGTCTACTTAAGGAGATAATTGACCACAAGCCAGCCTGACTGACAGGCTTCCTAAGTGCCTGATGCCAACTGTGCCAATTCCGGCCTTTGCAGGAGGTCCTGTTCTCTTTGGGACCACAGCTAAAATAGCTTCATCTGCCCTCAGCTCTCTTCTCGGCTTCCCAAGGAAACATAATCAAATAGATCATTCCAGGTTGCTTTTTTCCTTTTATTTTAATAAAATTAAAAGACAGCTTTTCTTTCTCCGCATTGCTTCTTCCTACCTTTCTCAGGGTTCTGTGCATTCATTCAGGTAAGAGGGATAGGATAGTAAGCAACTACAGTCTTTCCTACCATCCTGGAAACCAGGAGCATAATTCACACCACCCCCACCAGTGGTTAGCCCACCAAGAGTGATTTCTGTTAATGTAAACTGAGATTGTTACTATTTTATAAGTGCTTCTACTTCTGTCTCACATTTGTCCCAACTTATTTTCCCTTTATTCCAACATGTACCTACAGAGTTCTAGAATACCCATAAGGTCAGATTATATGCCTAACTTAGTTAAGAGTAACCAATATATCACAGTTAATTAATTATTCTTGTACCAGGTTAGTGGCTCTCATTTCTCACCAGGACATAATTTTTAATGGCTTGACTCCTATTAACATGTTTAAAATAAGCACTGAATCTGGCTTCAATGCTTTTGAATGGTGTTTTTTGGCACATGGGTGTGAGAATCTGATTCTGGTGAGGGGCAGTGCACAAGGGCCTGGAATTCAACCAGTCCCGGCACCTTGCAGAGGTCTGTGGAGACTAATCCGGCCAGTTTCCCAGCTTGGCCATGGGGAGGCAGTGGTTGTTTGTGGGGATGAAGAGTTTCACAGTTGGTTCAAGAGTAGATCCCATCTTAGTCAAGAGGGGTTTTCAGGGTGGTGTTGAGGGCTGTAATTGAGGCCTCCCTTGGGGTCAGAAAGGAGCGTTGGTGATGCAGTGGTTAAGTACTAGGCTGCTAACCAAAGGGTCAGAGTTTAGTCACTCTGCTGGAGAAAGATGTAGCAGTCAGCTTTAGTAAAGATTACTGCCTTGGAAACATATGGGGCAGTTCTACTATGTCCTATAGGGACGATATGAGCTGGAGTCACCCCAGGGCACCAAGTTTTGGTTTTTTGAGATTAGGGCTTTGGCAGAAAAGCCCCTCCCCCTAAAAGCTGCACTTCTTTTGGGTATCAGGGACTCCTTCCTGTATGAAAAGTTTAGTAGAATCATCTCTGAGCTTGCTCTCCCTCCCGTTTCCTTTCTTTCCCTTTACCATGAAAACAAATCAACAGTGTTTCCCCAACCATTGTGGTAGGAGTTCCACGATAGAGGTTGAATTTGGGAGAAGGGTGATCAGTTCTTTATCCTTCTCAGTGGCTGCAACCCACAGGTTCCTTACTTCTCCAGGGCGCTGTCACTTGGGCCAGCCCTCGGTCCCGAACCTCACCTTAGGCAGTCCCTCTCTCCTGGAAGTGGGATCGCGGCCATCGCTAGAAAACACGCTGGACCTTTCGGCCAAGTGGGGAAGGAAGAAGGACCGTTTTTTAAAGAAACCCGTGGGATCCACAGTCCCCTTCTTGGGACACAGTGACTCGCCGCTCCTAAACTAGGATCCGGGCCCAAGGCTTCCAGCCACCAACTCGTGTGAAGTACAGAGAAGCCAGACTCCTAAATTGCCCCAAATACATGACCCCCATGTCAGCGTCCTTTCCTCCCTGCTTTCTCTCTTTCAACAGCTTCAGACTAGTGAGGAAAACCCTGCAGAGTTCCAAAGAATGGAATAGACTCCCGAATTGTCTGAGCCCTCAAGGAGGCAGCGGCCAAAACTTAGCTGCACGCAGCAATTTTGGGACTTGTAATAAAGGGTGAGTGGAAATATCCCGTAAAAATGTAACAGAAATCCCACCAGCGTCATTGCTACGTACGGATCATCTTCTTGGCTTTTTATTTTCTTCTGATGAAAGGTCAGAGGAGGTTTCGGTTGGGCCTGCCTGGGCAGAAAGAAGCCGGTTCAAGATGAAGCCTTAACCAGAGGCTAGAGGGTGTGGGCAGGGCAGCGGGGACCCAGACACGCAGCCGGGGCCGCCAGGGCCGCTTCCCGCGCAGCTCCGCAGAGGCTGCGGCCGGCGGTTCCCGGCTCCAGGCTGCCGCTGCCCCAGAACGCAGCACCGCGCCCGCGCGCAACAGGTCCCGCCTGGCCTCATTAACAACAGCCGCGGCGGCTGCGGCAGCGTCCCGGCGCCAACCTCCCGGGCCCCAGGCCCCGCCTGCAGGTTAAGGGGACGCCACCGGGCACCCACGCGGTTGGCCCCGAGCCCTGTGCTGCGCTCAGCCCGGCCGTGGCCCGCCCCCCGGAACCTCACAAAAGAGAAGGGTGGTCAGTGGTCGCGTTCATGGCGTGTGGAGATCAATCTCAGGTATAAAAAAAGAATAGAAAAACAATTCATTGTGGCCGGGTTTTGCTATTTTATTCTCTAGCATTGAGATGAGCTAGAGCTCAATTAGGGACTTACGATAAAGATGGGTAAAAAGTAAGAACAGGAACAATTCCGTCAGCAGGAAAAAGGAGCCAAGGAGCAAACCTGTCCCTCCTGGTGGCTCGCCTGTGAACTCACCCCTTTGAAGTTCTCAATTTAAGAAATAACGTGTTTGTGGAGGAGGAGAGGATGTGCAAAGTCCCCTGACCCACCACTGGATTCTCAAATCGCAGCTTCCTCTCCTGAGAAGCGAGACACGTTCACATCCGCACCGGCATATCCAGAGAGAAGCTTTAATGGAGAACACCGCGTACAATACCCGCAGACATAAAGAACCTGTCACAAAGTCACAACCCGAACGCGGCGCGGACACAAGCCAGAGGTGACAGAGGCAAAGGGCAGCTGCCTCCTCCTCACCCCACCCCCCTTGGTTTCTAAAAGTTTATTTAAAGTGCTATTCCCAGGGCTCAGGGAAAAAAAAAAAAAGATAGGGGCGGGGGGGGCAGCGCCAACAGCAACAAGGCAAGTTTCTTTTTCATTCACGAAATGAAACTGAAGAATTCGCTTTAAAGACGTACCCACCCACACAGAATATCAAACTGACGACTGCTTGCTAAGGCGACAGGGTCATTCCCTCGCGTCTGTCCGGAGGAAGCTGGAAGGGAAGTGCCAGGAAACGCTCTCGCGAGCGTGAAGAGCTATAGTTGCAGTGATGTGCCAGGTTTTCCTTGCTTTCATAAATTAGGGGAACAAAATCTCGTTATAGGAGAGATTTTTTTTTAATTCCAACTGGAACGGATCGTGGTAATTCACATTATTCTTGGGCGCCTTAACGCTCTCACCGGATTGATATACAAACGAATTTCACGTTGAAAGTCGCCTTTATGGGTCTCTCTTTGGCTGTGTTCCACGGGCTTTACTTTTGGAATCTGGGGCTTTGCTCTTTAAGCCGCTGCCGTTCTCTTTTGTGCAAACTAGTTGCTTTAGCGGCTCCTTCCATCCTTCTGGATCCCCAGGTCAGAGCCGAGAAACTTAACTGCATTTCCCAAAGATCCTTCGTGAGGTCCCCACCCACTCCCAAAGCGACTTTATTCATGCCACCATGTCGTCGCCCATTTAACTGGCCAGGAAAATAACGGTATAAAACGCTGCCTCTTCTCAATTAAAACGAGAGATCCGTAGTGAACAGCAGTTTTGTCTTCAGCGTTCACGAGAGGCGGTTGCCTGGGGAAGATACCAGCCGAGAGAACCTCGGTGGCTGACATTGGTTTCAGTGGCCCTCTCTGTTGGATTTTTCCCCGGGGGGTTTACCTCCACCAGCTTCTGCTTCCAGGAATAAGGGTCGGAATTGATTTTCAGTTTGCCAGGGAATGAGGCCTTCCCCCATCACCTTCGCTCCCTCTCTCCATAACTTATTGGTTTATGATATTAATTACAATACAAACTCTTACCTGAAAATCGGCTTTCATTAATCTGATTGTACAACATAGTATAAACACAGATACCCGAAGTGTTATATTTATTCAGATTACTAGGGAATCCACTTCTGGGTTTGTCTGTTTCAATACCTTCCTTTCCCGCAAAGGTTCGGGGTCACCGGCTCTGCCCCGCGCGGTAAGGGCGCCCTCTCCCTCTTGGGGGTGGCGTGGGGGGTGGGGTTGGTGCTGTCCAGGGCCAGGTCTCTCCCCGCGCGTTAGTGCCTGCCATCCCGCCGGGCCCCCCTAGGAATGCACCAGCACCGAGTGCAGGGCGCTGCCCTTGCGCTCGGCTGCACTCGGGGCCGTGGGCTGCAGGGAGACTGCGGGCGAGGCCGCGGCCGCTGGGCACACTGTGGACTGTGCTGGCGGCTGCTGAGCGGCCGCGGGGACGGTGAGCGCCGGGGGCAGCGCGGTCACCGGCGGCAGTGCAGGCGTGGGCTTGATGGGCACAGGCACTGCAGGCAAGCTCTGACTTGCCGAGTGGCACAGGGCCTTGACTGGCACCCCGAAGGCCCCATACTCGGGGCCCACAGGGACCCCCGCAGCTGCAGCAGCGGCAGCGGCCGCGGCCACAGAATCCATGACGCCGACGTGCGGCCAAACAGAGCTGACGACGTTGCCGAGCTGGCTGGGCACCGGGTAGCCCAGGTGGTGCATGACCGATGCCAAGGGCAGCCCGCCGGCTTGCAGCACGCCCTTGTAGTCCCCGCCGATGATGTTCTCGATGGCAAACGGGTGCTTAAAGCCTGACGTGGATGCGGCGGCGGCGGCTGCCGCGGCGGCAGCGGAGCCCAGCCCGTAGGGCGGGAATTGTGACAGGCGCCCCACGCTGCCCACTGCAGCTGCAGCCGCCGCCGCTGCTGCTGCCGCCACAGCCGCTGCCTCCTGCATCTTGCCAGGGTGGGACGGCTGTTGAGGCTGCGACTGCTGGGGCGGCTGCTGCGGGGGCTGCGACGAGAGGTGTGGCGGCGGCTGCGGAGCTGGCGGCGGCTGCTGGTGGAAATAGTGCACCATGTGCGGCGGCGGCGGGGGCGGGGGCGGCTGGGGCGGGTGGTGGTGATGGTGGTGATGCGCGGCAGCGTGGTGGTGGTGGTGGTGGTGGTGCGCGTGGTGCGGATGGTGGGGATGGAGGTGCCCTCCGGGCCCAGTGCCGGGCGCGCTCTTGGTGTTACCTGCGTGCAGGTGAGCGTGGTCCGCACGTAGCACCTTAAAGCGCTTGCGGCGCCGCAGGAAGCTGCCGTTCTCGAACATGTCGCCGCAGTCGGGGTGCAGCGCCCAGAAGCTGCCCTTGCCGGGCTGGTCCGGCCGCCGCGGGATCTTGATGAAGCAGTCGTTGAAGGAGAGGTTGTGGCGCAGGCTGTTCTGCCAGCGCTGCGTGTGCTCGCGATAGTAGGGGAAGCGCTCCATGATGAACTTGTAGATGTCGCTCAGCGGCAGCATCTTCTCCGCCGAGTGTTGGATGGCCATGGCGGTCAGCGAGATGTACGAATAGGGCGGCTTTTGGTCGCTGTACGAGCTCTTCCCCGGCCGCGGCATCGCCTCCGGCGTCTCCACCGCCCTCCGGCCCACACTGGGCCTCAACGTCGCTCCGCACCCGGCTCCCGAGGCCTGGCTGCCCTCACTAACCTGCACTGCGTCCGCCCAGCCCCGCGCCCCGCCCTCTCTCCACCTAGGTCCTCTAGTCGTCTGTCTCCGGCCTTCTCCGAGCTGCTTGGGGTCGCCTGGTTTGGGCTCTCGGGGCAACTCAGCTCTCGGACGCCCGCAACTTCTGACCCCGACGGTCGAGGCCCGGCGCGCACAGTCGCGGGCGGGACGCTCCAGTTTTACCCGCCGCCCTCTCGGTGTCTTCCCCGCGCGGCGGCCAGAGGCTGAGCGCCGGAGCTGAAAGATGAGATGCGAGTGGCCACAGGCTGTGCTCCCCTCCAGCCTCTTAGCTTTTTCTCCGCCGGATGGAAGCCCAGGGCAAGTCTGCTTGGAAGAAGGACTGGGCTGTTGGGACTCTGGCCCTTTACATTTGAGTTGCTGCTTGCGGTCCTGGAGCCGGGGACGGCGAGATTAGCGTGCGCTCTGGACTCAGCCCTCTGTCGTAGCACTTAGCTAGCCTGCTCTGGAGTTCGGGTTTTCCTGGAGGGGAGAGGCAAGGTAAGCGGAGGGAAACTCCGCTCCTGGCAGCCTGCGCCTCCCTTTTCTCCGGCGGCTTGTGGCAGAGTCAGGGATAGAAGAGACACCAGAGCCCAAAGCGGTCGCTCGGGGAAAAAAGTTTGGTGGTTTCTGCGGCAGCAGCGCCTGCAAGCTCTGCGGAGGGGCGGGGGCGCTGGACGCCTGGCACGAGCTGCGGGCCGGTGGGGGTGTCTCCGAACGCGAGGCGAGTGCGGAGCTGACCTGGACGCGCTTGCAGTCAGCGATGCAGCTGCCGCCGCTCTCCCGGCCCGGCTAGAGGAGGAGAGGCGGCGGCGGCGGCTGTGGCAGCGACGCGCTCTTCTGACTGCGTTTTGTAATGGTCCCCGAGATGCCGAGACCCCCGCAGCTCGCGCTTCGAGACTATCACATGACCGAGGCTGAGGGCCGCCGCCGCCGCGGCGTCTCTTACAAAGGAAGGGGCAAGAAGGCGCGGTGCCTCGCTCCCGCCCCCTCCTCCGCCTCCGTTCAGGCGCTCCCACCCCCCGCATTCACCACCGGCTCTGCAGCCCCCATCCGCGGCTGGGTAGGGCCGCCAGCGCCGGCTGCCCGTCGGGAGGGGGCAAAGCGCCGGCTGCAGTCTCCGCTGCTGCGTCCCACCCGGGCGGCAACTCATGACCGAGGGGTACAGCACACTGCATTCTCTCCCTTTTTCTCCTGCATCTCCCTCCTGTCCCCGCCCTTTTACCCTTACGTCTCCGCACCTACGCACTCCAAGCTTTTCCCTCCTTAAACTCCCTTTTACCGCGACTAGCACTCTGGGCCAAGTCAGGGGCACCATTTCCTCAAGGCCTCTTCTCTGCAAGAGATCCGGTTGCCTGGAGGGTTGGAGGGAAAAGCTTTGGGGGAGGAGTGCCTGGGACACTTTCGTCAAATGTCAGGTTCATCACAATATTCTTGAGCGCGTACCACATGTCAGGCCTGGTGCTCGGCGCCAAGGAAGGGAAGCACGAGACGCGCTCTCCGCATTTCCAGACAGCGGTCTAGGAGGATAGACTGACCAAAACCCAGGAAATTAGAATAGGTACTAAGGGTGGATGGAGGCTCCACCGTGTTTCCCAGGAGCGGGTGGGTGGGACAGGGTGAGACGTTTCTCTGGAGTGGTGACGTCTGAGCTGCGGCCGGAAGGAGGCGCTCCTGGGGTCCCATCACCTGGGTGTGTCGACGAATCTGCTATTCTTAGGATGTCGAAGGAATGGGAGAGAACTAAAATAGGTCAGATTATCAATACAAAGGGCTATGGTGTGACCTGCGAAGGAAAGATGGATGAGCCGCAGCTCTGAGGCCCTCCTGTTTGCCCGGGTCCCCGCAGCAGGTTCCTCTCTACACTTATCCGCACGTCCTGCATCGAAGCCCAACTGACTGCAGGAAACCTGAAGTTATATTCTGGTTTTGACTGCCTTTGCTTGCAGGCTAGAAGGAGAAGCCAAGTTTAGAAACAAATATGCCCTCTTCCCATTTTGAGGCCTCAGTTTCATTATTTGTGAAATGAGGTGTCTGAAGTTGGAAATTTCACGGTTTCCTTCTAGTTCAGTGATAGAGCAGTTAGGGACCGAGGTTCGCTCGTTTTTTAAAATTTCTTTTCCGTACCTAAACCCGAAGGTAGAAGGTCGTTGACTCAGACTGCATGGAGGCTCCGGGTTCCCCAAAACCTCGGTGACACCAGGTCGAGTGTTTTCAGCTTCCGGCTCTAAGTGAGCTGTACAAGGGGAGGAGGGCAGGGGGGCAGGAGGGGTTGTCTGTACGTCGAAAACAGCATCGCCCAGTCGCAGGTGCAAGGTGGTCGGGGTAAACTCATAATTTCATTTTAGGTAGAAGCTAGTTTGGCTACTTTGTACAGACCAGCACACATCTTAGAATAAGCGTTAAGGTAAAGCGTGCAAGACAGCCGGTGATGGGGGTGGGGGAGGGGGGGAAGAGCGAGGAACAACCTCTTGGCCTGTCCTGAGGAAAGGGCACCCTCTCAGATGAGGACGCTCTCAATGTCACTCCATGTCGAGAACGTTCCTCCCGCCAAAGGAGTTTCTAGGGTATTTTCGACCCACTGAGACAGTTTAAGGAGCCGTGGAGCTGGCGGCCTCTTGGTCCCACGAAGCCATGGAAGATTCAGAGGATGACCGTCGTTCCCGTGACTAGAGCCCGTTGGGGCCGAGACGACCTCCTTTGGCCAAAGTGGTGCGAAGACAGCCCTGTTCCTGCCCAGGGGTTTGGGGTCACTGGGGCTGCGGTAAGGCAGCTGGTGGGAGTTTCGGGCGCAGGGAACTCAAAGGTTCTCCAGGTCCCCGCCCCGCGCGCGGCTCAGGCAAAGGGATCTTTTGTTGACGCCTCGCGAGAGCATCTCTTTTGGGAGTGGCAGGGGGGCTCCCGGAACAGCAGTGCCTGCTCCTTGGAAGCAGCTGGGCGCGGTGTCCTTTCCGGCAAGTGAACTCCGCGGAGTCTGGGGACCGAGTGAGGCAAGTGGCCCTTCAAGGGCACGCCGCAAGGCTTTTATTCACACGTAACCCGACCCCTAAGCACTGAAGCTGTGAGCTAGGCGTTTCCTGAGTGAGCTAGTTAGAGCCGGCCGACCCCCCCACCACGGCCTTGGGTTCGGCTCCTGGGGAATCCAGCCGCGCGGCCAGAGCCATCTGCTTTGGCTAGCCAACTGAGTTCCTCTGGCCCGGCGGCTGCGCACAACTTGAACTAAAACAGCGCCGCAAGGGCCGAGCGAAGTGCCCCGAGCCTCGTGCTTCCGCGTTCAGAGTGGGCTTGGCAGGGGTAGAAAGGACTTCTGACACTGTGTGCGAGAGGCGTGTGTCCATTTTGGAGAGGGGCCGTCAGCCACGGTAGCGGAGGATCCTAGGGGATTCCGCGCTTGGCGCGGGGCTCGGCTGTCTCTCTTGGGCCGCTGTCGAGGGCGTACCCTCCCTCTTTTTTCTCCCTC